>NW_004567111.1:9676707-9685540 GCF_000260355.1 Condylura cristata
GGGGCAGGTGGGAATCTAACTCATGCGGAAGAGGCTTTAGATTCTCAGTGCTGTGCTTTAACCCGCTGTGCCACCAGGGAGGGCCCTATTTTATTTATTTTTTTAAAAAAATATTTATTTATTTATGCATTCAGAACTGGGGTACAGGCCAGAGGTGCAGGGGGAGAGGGTCAGTGAGAGGATTTACTAGAGACAGAGTGGGGAGCAGAACAGGCAGATCGATGAGGTACACTGTTGAGGGAAGCAGTGGGCAGGTCAGGAGAGGTCTGCCACACCATGTGGGTCACCTTGGAGTGGGGATCAAACTCATGTTGAAGTGGCTTTAGTTTCTTAGAGCTGTGCTTTAACCTGCTGCACCATCAGGAAGGGCCTGACCCAATTTTACTGGGCATTTACCCACCAGGGAATGGGTAACTTTGGGTGCTTGTTTTGGAATTTATATTCTTCTCTTTTTCTTCTCTTTATCACACACATATCATATTAAAGTTCCTTTTCATTGAGATGTTTTTTACTAGACCATGGTTTTGTCTTACTGTGGTAGATAGCAGAGCCAATTTAGAGCAGGCTAATTTGGGGCCCAGTGGTGCCCCTCACTCTGCCTGCTGATAGCCCTGCTCTCATTGGATTGTTGTGAGAATCAAAGATAATTCATTTGGCACCTCATGTAGTATCTAGTAAATGTTCACAATTATTATTGTTAAATTTTAAAACAAATACTTAAAAAATCAAATCAGCAGGCAACTCTAGATCAGAGACATTCTGTAGGGAAGGAGAAGGGACAGGGACCAGGACAGGGTGGGAAGAGCACAATGGACTTTGGGGATGGTGCACAGGGGAATGGAAAATCAGACATTGAGCAAAAATGAAGGATGCTATAATAGATAGATTAAAAAAATAACATAGATACTTACAGTGTTTTCCAGATTGGATTTTTAAAAATAAGTGATAATTCTACAAAGTTAATTTCTAAATTTGCCATATATTAATTTTGTGAGTTTTTTCACATTGTCTTTCATTGTTAATTACTTCCTAAAAAGTGTCAGTCACCACATATGCTCAACATAGATACCATGTTGATAATCTCACTAGACAGGAAAACTAGGGAAGACACAGAAATACTTGCTTTTACAATTCATTCAGGGGTGACTGGCAAAAGATGCTGAGAAGAGAGTTATAGTGGGTTAGCCTGTGGCTGTCCAATGTGTTTATGGTGCTCTAGGAAACTAGATGTGAACAGTCAAGAATTATGTTTTCAATAGTACCAAAGGAGCAAAGGAGTTATTGCTGAGATCGTGTGATTCAAATCTACTTGTAACTCAGAATCATTAAAAAAATATGATAAAATAGATAAAGGTTATCATTCTTGCAGAATTTGGCTGTGGATTTTACAAGTAATAAGAAAAGAGTTAACAACTGCTGGAAAGAAGAAATGCACATGATAAGATATAGTGATGCTGAGAAGGGTAAGTTCCTTTTCTTTAGGAAATAATTTCCATCTGCATTTAGACTTTGACAAGGCTCAGGGAGAGCCTGTGGAATGCAGTCAGTAAAGATGTTCTTTGCGAAGTCTTCCAGTGGGCTTGTCTTGTTCACAGGGATTTTTGTAACACAAAGAGGGATATCATTTATTAACTGAGACACAGAACTCTCAAAATTTCAATGACTAAAATGTGTGCTGGAGCTGACTAATTTTATATCACTTTTAAAGTGAGGCTTTCTGTAAATATACTCTACCCAGAAGTTATTTCCATTGTCAATTCTGTCTGAATATTTAGAACAGCCTTGGAAATTTAAAAAAAAAAAAAAAAAATCCCAATCCATACAAATGCTTGGCCTATGTCTTCCAGTGGAGATTAATCTGTTTTATAAGATGGATGAAACCTTTATTTAATTTCATTTATAGTTTATATTTATTTTAATTTATAATTTTCCTCTTTTCATCCGAGAAGAAAAAAGGATACCATGCACCTTGGTCCCTAACCCAGAACTCAACTGCCTTATATTAGCTCTGAGTGTTTTTTCTTCTCAGCTCCTTGACAGAACAAGTTCACTACAATAGACTGGAGATGGTAACTTTAAGGGTATCAGTAAGGTGGTCCAAATGTTGAAGAACCAGACTTTTGCCATCATAGATAGCAATACTTTGAACCCCTGCTATAATGCTTTTTGGCATTCTGGAAACTTCCTGGCATACAGTTTGGTCTTTTAGCATTAACTTGCAATGCACTGTGATTAAATAGAAGTGTTATAGTTTCTAAATCTTCATTTAACTTATAATTCAAATGTACATTTGATCAAATGCACATTTGTTCAAAAATAAAATGATAAGGTGTTAAAGTAACTGTCATCTGTCCAGTACTTTGGACTTTCTTAGTTTTTTTCCTAAGGTATTTTATGTAAGCCTAGTGACAATTTTGTTATTTCCCTATTATGATCTCACATACATGAAATAAAAAGTTCAGAGATGGTAAGTGAATTGTTCATTGTCACACAGGTATAAACTGAAGGAGCCAGATTTGAATTTTGGAGTTGTGATTCAACTCCATATTTTCTCCATATTCAAGGCTACCAAAATTGACCTCTGTAGAAGTATATCCAAAAGAAATGTGCAAGCCAAGGATAGTATTATATCTTTCACAAAGCTTCAAAGCAAAAGGTGAAAGGAAACATATAGGGTTAATTTTTTAATATTTTTACCTGACAGAATGTAAAGAATATTGTCACTACAGCATGTAATCAATTTAGAAATCACTAGTTTTTTTTTTACTTTTGTATCAAGTCTTTGAACCTCAGTATGTACTTAAAATTCATCTCAACTTAGATACCAGATTTCCATCAGAAATACATAATTTGTACTTATAAAATATACTGTAGTAGCAGCAGATTCACATATTCTTTACTCTAAAGTCCTTAAATACTCTCCAATAATTAAATTTATTGTCCATTTTCACATAAAGTTTAAGATACACTTAAGTATTTAACGATAAAATTATATCAGTTATATGTGACTCAACCAGTCAACTCACAGCAGAACTGAACAGACTAATTTAGAGTGTTTGATGAAGTATTAGGCATAGGAGTTTGAAGCCACCTTCTCGTTTATTTTCTCGCATTTCAAATTCACTTACACATTTGGAAGTGTAGAACCTCAAATTCCCGGGAATATCTTGGAAGCTTCCTAAGACTCCCTCTTCCTTGGATGTTTTCTGGGCTTTTCTCCAGTTATCTATTTCCGGAAAGCCTATGAAAACGAAGGCTGCATGTACTAGAGGTCAAAAAACTCTCTCTCCAAATATAAGTAAACTTATGCTTATTTTTCAGAGATACAGCTTCTGTATCTTTGTATTTCTAACTACTTTTGTCGGCTCACTATGTGTTTTTTAAAAAAAAAGAAATAAATTTATCCAGAATGTTTTCTTGTTAGCAATGACAGGTTCAGTCAAGAGCATCTAATCCACCATTATTCTTGGAAACAGTTTTAATTGTGTGGGGTTTTGGCAATACTATATATATTTCAGTTATAAAACATTTATGTTATTGGCATGATTAATATTTAATTGGTTTAGAACGCTATTAGGAAAGAATATTCTGTTTTTCTATTACGAAGACGGAGACGTTTCTTTCTGATATTATAGTTGTTCTTTTATCATTGCTATGGGCAATGGATCCTCCTGAAATGTGATTTCACAAGGCAATTTTCTGTATTTGTCTTCTGTGATTCACTAACAGTTTGTTTGATTTTCATAACAGAAAATAATTCTCTCCATATGCCAAAAGACAACTCATTTAAATAAGCCCGGTTCATGGTTTATCAACTTGATTACATCAGTTCTTTGAAAATATAGGAGTTTATACTATGGTTTCAGAATAAATTGCTTTCTCTAGTGTCATTTATATTTTACTAGAAAACAAACATATAATTTGTAATGCCATGCCATCATACTAATAGAACAAGGAGGGACTTATCCCTCTATTTCATCAAAAAGTCAAATGCATAACAAATCAATGTCAATGATGATGAAAGTGTTTCTTGTGCATTGCAAGGATCAAAGTAAGAAAAGTGGCTTCATCTGGACGAGTATTGGCACTGGTCAAATGAGAGATGCAGAGTCATGATGGAGAATGGACGGCCTGCTATTCTGTGCATGTGGTATCTAATTAAGTTAGCCATTTCCTTCAAGCACTCAAGGGTGATAGATATTCTAAAATCAGAACAACAGACTATGTCAGCATAATTTTTTAAGTTAAGTTCTTCCCTTTCCTAATAACTCTGTGAGCCTGGGATTAGTGATGAAGGCATCCCATTTTTTTCCTATAAAGGATAAGAACAATATGAAATAATATCAACTTGGTAGCTACATAACCAGACTCAGTTTTGAAATTAAAAATGTCCAAAGCCACCATTTCAGATTCTGAATTGGCTGTTATCACAGGTGACTAGCAAAGAAACGAAGATACATTCCTCAGCGGTTCTTTTCTATGATTTTTCTGCAAATTTATTTTTATTGAAGTAACTTTCGTTTACAACATTACATAAGTTTCAGGTGTACATCATTACTACATTATACAAGCACACTACATTAACTTCACTGCCAACTGTCAAATGCAAACAAGTCCCAAAGCAAAGCCCAACCAAAAAACATAATAAATAATCAACATAGTCAAATTTATTTAGCTTTATATGTTCTGGCAGTGAAAGTTGATGTAGTTTCCACATATTTGTCCAAAATCTGCAAGTTTATTTTTTTTTAGTCATAACCATAGTCAGTAAGAGTATTGTAAAATAATAAATACATGGAGTTGGTTCCTACTAGTAAATAATACCTCTTAACTACCCCATACACCCCCTCCCCCCCAAACCTTAAAGCTAACTTTTCAGGAAACCGCTAGAATGGTTTTCTAGTATATAGAGAAAACCACTCTAGGAAAGCATAAGATACAGAGAATAAAATGCCATTTGAAGTATCCTCGGTTTTATTTAAAATAATAGTAATAAAGAACAAGGAGACATGATTGCATTTTATTTGACACAGCAGAATAGCAAAAGTGGTTTTCCTCTCTAAGTCAAGTTTGGAGATTATGGATACAAAAAGGAAGATGTGAAAAAACAATGTCTTGTGGGGAATATATTTTTGAGAAATGGTACTGAGAATATCAGTAGTGTCCCTGAGTTTTTCTTCTGATTTCTTGTATAGTGGATAAAAATTATTTCTTATTTTCTCACCACACAGCATAATAAGGGAACAATTCTTCTGTTCAGATGCTCCTTCCCTCCCCCACAGTTTGCTATATTTTGCTGTTGTTTGCAATTCTCTTTTGTTTAGTGACCTTCTAAGCTGATGCTGTGGAGTCTGTTTCTTTACCACGTGTTTTCACTGAAATCGCTCATCAGTTAACTTAATGGTCTAGTAATAATTCAACAGAGATTTCCTCACAAATTCGGAACTAATTAGTCTCTGGGTTTTGGCTAAGGGGCTCTGTGCCTGTTGCGACTCGTCTCCGTTGTTCAGTTGGCAGTGAATAACCTTACCTTAGCTTCTCTCTCCCACAAAGTAGAGTTCAAGTTCGTGGGGAGGTGAGCGCACACTTTGGACCGGTTCAGCTCTTTCTTGGGCTTGTGCCCTAAGGCGCTTGCAGCCCTTTGTATGCAAATAGGTTGGAGTCTCCCAAAGAGCCAGCTGGCAGGTTTCTGTGTTTCTCTAAATAAATCTTTTGGTTATTCTAGTGTTCGCTCCAGTTTTAAAAAAATTAATTGTTATTATTGTTATTATTATTATTTTTACCTCCCTCAGGCATTCCTCAATGGAAACACTCACCTGCATTTCTTTTTTGACAAATACCTTTGGGTAAAAGGCTTTTGCACAGAGGAAGTTGGAATTCAGGTCCAAATGGCAGCAGCATCGTGAGTAAGGTCTTTCAGACAACCAGAAATAGGTCAAAGGATGACACTTCTCTGGGAACGGCTCTTTAAATACTTGACACGGGTCCCACTTGCCAGGTTTTTGCTTGAGAGCAGTATCCATTTTCAAGTTACAGCAGAGCTGAGCTTGAAGACAGAGACTCAGGTAAGTTAACATGCTGCTGGACCCACCTTTCTTATGCTTTTACCAAGATTCGCTCTGTGGTGCTTTTCTAAAGTACTTCCTGAATTATCGCAGGCTTTGGATTCATTTCCAAATTTCCTAAATGTTAATTATGATTTTTTTTTGCCAGTTTTCTGATAGTTTTTAATGAAAAACATAATTTTTGCATATCCTTATTCTGGCATTTTCACCAAAATCCTTGTCCTAACTTTTCCACTCTACAATAATTTAAATTAATACATTTCATTTGTTTCAGACTGAATTGGATTCTCAAATATTAGCTCTCAGATGCCTGATTGAAAATAGAAACACACAAATGTTTATTATAAGTTTATCTTGCCTCTTTTGTTCCCCAAAGTTAACATAAGGTATAGTAAACATTTATTTCAAGTGACCACAAAGTGATTAGTTTATTTTTTTTCTTTTATTAGTAGATGTCGTTGGGTTTAATTCTTGAAGTAGGGTGACAATGGTAAGAATCTATTCAAATTTTACAGTATGACAAAATCATGCCAACAGAATTCTATATTGAGTATGATCCTTGACTTTTTCCATTCTTATGCCTAAAAGTTAAATATTCCTAGCTTCAAACAAAGACAGAATCAACTCTGTCTGCTTAAATAACTTCCAGTTGACCAGTCTGAACTTTAGAGAATTAATTTTCTAAGATGCATGGGTAGCATTTAATTGCTTAAAAGAATAAAAATTGAAAAGCAAAATACTGAAGTCAGACCTAAGGCAGGGCAGAAATAGAACGACTGAGTTTACTTCCACTTTTTTTTTTCCAGATTGCCTTTAAATAATTGTATGTGAGCCCCTTTCAAAGTGGCTCCATGTGACAATAAGGAGGGAGAAGGAGTGTTAGGCCACAAAAAGAACTAGGAATTAGGAAAAGAAGTGTAATCTCCAAGCGAAGGGGCTGCAAGGATGATGTTTGCCAAATCTGTGGATCAATGCTAGTATGATCTCTGCTAAGTGGTTGGTTAGTCCTTGTGTATTATCATCCTTAAATCATTTCTCTGGGAATCGGGTTCAGTGGAAAATGGTCCAACTTGGCATGTTCATGTGTCTGCTGCAGGCTGGCCAGGTAGCTCTCTGCTACTCTCACACCTATTCCCAAGCTTTGCAGGTTAACCCACCTGGGATGGATGAGGTTCCCAATCCAAAGGGGACCTTTGAATCCAAATCTGCTGTGCTTTAAATCCTCTGAACACGCCAGCTTTATTTGACCCTTCTCTCTTATGGCAGGAGAGTCTCAGTTTCCTGAGTAATGCTAAGCAGTATATTAAAATAAATGTGAACAACATCCTTGTGTGTGCTCTGTAAAAGCCGAGGAAGATGAGCCTGACAATTTATAGTGGAGTAATCTTGAGTCTATTCCCTCTATGACTTTTAGGGGTTACTTGGGGAGGCTGTCATGCTTCAAAATTTTGAGAAATGACCAGATAAAAGACTCTAAGAGGTGTTAAATAATGATTTAAATAGGCGCATTGGAGCTTAGGAGTAAAAATCTTGAATGATCCACTCTAAAGACTATTAGTTGAAGGAGAAATTAGATTCTAAAGGTTATGATTATATTTTATATTACATAAAAAAAAAAAAACTCCTACTAAATCAACTTAAGATTTCTAGCCAGGGAAGAATGGGGTGGCACAATTTTTCTTAGATAAAGCTCAGAGAATAAATACAGCAGTTTCATTTAATGCTATCATCTTAGCTGTTCTGAGTTATAAAACCTTTGTTTTTTGGAGAAAGCTGCATCTATAGGAAGTCGTGCTATTTTGGGTTTGCAAAGGATACTACTGTTCTCAGAGGAGTGAAAAGATCAAAAGTAAACAAACATAAAACCAATAACCATGTGTTTTCCAACATGAAGTCTGGTATTTTCATATAAATGACATCAGCATATGTTTATACACAGAAACACAGTATACTCAGTATTCTACAAAAAAAAATCTAAATATATGAACAAAAAATCTAAATATATGCAATACTATAGCAGGTTTTAAAAATAATGTGCATGAGATAAAACCTTTCCATGTGATAGTTTTGGCCTAGTTATCTTGCTTTGTCAAATATAGTTCTGAAATACAATGAAGTTTGAACACTACCTCATCATATTAAAATTCTTATTACATTTAATTAAGTGATTTTTATTCACTAAAGGAAAATGGCTTGTTTTACTAGAGTGGAAAATATTCTCATATTCTCATAAAATAATATTATCATACTACTATGTATTACATTAATATATATGATATAATTTAAGTTATACTATGAATTAAATTATTCATAGTGCTAAATTGAAGTATTTATATTCTGTTGTTAATAAGTATGACTATGTTTAATCAAATGAACATTTCATCTTTACCAGTTATTTTGTCAGTTGCTTTCATAATTTTTTAGCATAGATCCTCTTCACAGATGCTGTCTTCCATTTTAGATTTTATTTTTCTAGAATAAGAATCAACTTATGATTTATTATATTTTTCACTCACATTTTGTTAAGTGAACAGCTGTTTAAAAACATGATTCAAGTAACTTAATTTATCATACCTGAACTATCACAAAGGAAATAAATTATTTGCTATTCAATTTACATCTTTGTTATCACCAAATGTGATGCTATGGTGCTAAATCTTTGGAGCAATGAAAAGACCTCTAAACCTTCCCTTCCTTTCCATATCCTAAGAATTGCATTCACCTTCACTTAATCTTTTTTTTTTTTTTTTTTTTTTGTAAAATGTTTC
>NW_004567111.1:9685640-9696658 GCF_000260355.1 Condylura cristata
AAAAAAAAAAAAAAAAATCCCAATCCATACAAATGCTTGGCCTATGTCTTCCAGTGGAGATTAATCTGTTTTATAAGATGGATGAAACCTTTATTTAATTTCATTTATAGTTTATATTTATTTTAATTTATAATTTTCCTCTTTTCATCCGAGAAGAAAAAAGGATACCATGCACCTTGGTCCCTAACCCAGAACTCAACTGCCTTATATTAGCTCTGAGTGTTTTTTCTTCTCAGCTCCTTGACAGAACAAGTTCACTACAATAGACTGGAGATGGTAACTTTAAGGGTATCAGTAAGGTGGTCCAAATGTTGAAGAACCAGACTTTTGCCATCATAGATAGCAATACTTTGAACCCCTGCTATAATGCTTTTTGGCATTCTGGAAACTTCCTGGCATACAGTTTGGTCTTTTAGCATTAACTTGCAATGCACTGTGATTAAATAGAAGTGTTATAGTTTCTAAATCTTCATTTAACTTATAATTCAAATGTACATTTGATCAAATGCACATTTGTTCAAAAATAAAATGATAAGGTGTTAAAGTAACTGTCATCTGTCCAGTACTTTGGACTTTCTTAGTTTTTTTCCTAAGGTATTTTATGTAAGCCTAGTGACAATTTTGTTATTTCCCTATTATGATCTCACATACATGAAATAAAAAGTTCAGAGATGGTAAGTGAATTGTTCATTGTCACACAGGTATAAACTGAAGGAGCCAGATTTGAATTTTGGAGTTGTGATTCAACTCCATATTTTCTCCATATTCAAGGCTACCAAAATTGACCTCTGTAGAAGTATATCCAAAAGAAATGTGCAAGCCAAGGATAGTATTATATCTTTCACAAAGCTTCAAAGCAAAAGGTGAAAGGAAACATATAGGGTTAATTTTTTAATATTTTTACCTGACAGAATGTAAAGAATATTGTCACTACAGCATGTAATCAATTTAGAAATCACTAGTTTTTTTTTTACTTTTGTATCAAGTCTTTGAACCTCAGTATGTACTTAAAATTCATCTCAACTTAGATACCAGATTTCCATCAGAAATACATAATTTGTACTTATAAAATATACTGTAGTAGCAGCAGATTCACATATTCTTTACTCTAAAGTCCTTAAATACTCTCCAATAATTAAATTTATTGTCCATTTTCACATAAAGTTTAAGATACACTTAAGTATTTAACGATAAAATTATATCAGTTATATGTGACTCAACCAGTCAACTCACAGCAGAACTGAACAGACTAATTTAGAGTGTTTGATGAAGTATTAGGCATAGGAGTTTGAAGCCACCTTCTCGTTTATTTTCTCGCATTTCAAATTCACTTACACATTTGGAAGTGTAGAACCTCAAATTCCCGGGAATATCTTGGAAGCTTCCTAAGACTCCCTCTTCCTTGGATGTTTTCTGGGCTTTTCTCCAGTTATCTATTTCCGGAAAGCCTATGAAAACGAAGGCTGCATGTACTAGAGGTCAAAAAACTCTCTCTCCAAATATAAGTAAACTTATGCTTATTTTTCAGAGATACAGCTTCTGTATCTTTGTATTTCTAACTACTTTTGTCGGCTCACTATGTGTTTTTTAAAAAAAAAGAAATAAATTTATCCAGAATGTTTTCTTGTTAGCAATGACAGGTTCAGTCAAGAGCATCTAATCCACCATTATTCTTGGAAACAGTTTTAATTGTGTGGGGTTTTGGCAATACTATATATATTTCAGTTATAAAACATTTATGTTATTGGCATGATTAATATTTAATTGGTTTAGAACGCTATTAGGAAAGAATATTCTGTTTTTCTATTACGAAGACGGAGACGTTTCTTTCTGATATTATAGTTGTTCTTTTATCATTGCTATGGGCAATGGATCCTCCTGAAATGTGATTTCACAAGGCAATTTTCTGTATTTGTCTTCTGTGATTCACTAACAGTTTGTTTGATTTTCATAACAGAAAATAATTCTCTCCATATGCCAAAAGACAACTCATTTAAATAAGCCCGGTTCATGGTTTATCAACTTGATTACATCAGTTCTTTGAAAATATAGGAGTTTATACTATGGTTTCAGAATAAATTGCTTTCTCTAGTGTCATTTATATTTTACTAGAAAACAAACATATAATTTGTAATGCCATGCCATCATACTAATAGAACAAGGAGGGACTTATCCCTCTATTTCATCAAAAAGTCAAATGCATAACAAATCAATGTCAATGATGATGAAAGTGTTTCTTGTGCATTGCAAGGATCAAAGTAAGAAAAGTGGCTTCATCTGGACGAGTATTGGCACTGGTCAAATGAGAGATGCAGAGTCATGATGGAGAATGGACGGCCTGCTATTCTGTGCATGTGGTATCTAATTAAGTTAGCCATTTCCTTCAAGCACTCAAGGGTGATAGATATTCTAAAATCAGAACAACAGACTATGTCAGCATAATTTTTTAAGTTAAGTTCTTCCCTTTCCTAATAACTCTGTGAGCCTGGGATTAGTGATGAAGGCATCCCATTTTTTTCCTATAAAGGATAAGAACAATATGAAATAATATCAACTTGGTAGCTACATAACCAGACTCAGTTTTGAAATTAAAAATGTCCAAAGCCACCATTTCAGATTCTGAATTGGCTGTTATCACAGGTGACTAGCAAAGAAACGAAGATACATTCCTCAGCGGTTCTTTTCTATGATTTTTCTGCAAATTTATTTTTATTGAAGTAACTTTCGTTTACAACATTACATAAGTTTCAGGTGTACATCATTACTACATTATACAAGCACACTACATTAACTTCACTGCCAACTGTCAAATGCAAACAAGTCCCAAAGCAAAGCCCAACCAAAAAACATAATAAATAATCAACATAGTCAAATTTATTTAGCTTTATATGTTCTGGCAGTGAAAGTTGATGTAGTTTCCACATATTTGTCCAAAATCTGCAAGTTTATTTTTTTTTAGTCATAACCATAGTCAGTAAGAGTATTGTAAAATAATAAATACATGGAGTTGGTTCCTACTAGTAAATAATACCTCTTAACTACCCCATACACCCCCTCCCCCCCAAACCTTAAAGCTAACTTTTCAGGAAACCGCTAGAATGGTTTTCTAGTATATAGAGAAAACCACTCTAGGAAAGCATAAGATACAGAGAATAAAATGCCATTTGAAGTATCCTCGGTTTTATTTAAAATAATAGTAATAAAGAACAAGGAGACATGATTGCATTTTATTTGACACAGCAGAATAGCAAAAGTGGTTTTCCTCTCTAAGTCAAGTTTGGAGATTATGGATACAAAAAGGAAGATGTGAAAAAACAATGTCTTGTGGGGAATATATTTTTGAGAAATGGTACTGAGAATATCAGTAGTGTCCCTGAGTTTTTCTTCTGATTTCTTGTATAGTGGATAAAAATTATTTCTTATTTTCTCACCACACAGCATAATAAGGGAACAATTCTTCTGTTCAGATGCTCCTTCCCTCCCCCACAGTTTGCTATATTTTGCTGTTGTTTGCAATTCTCTTTTGTTTAGTGACCTTCTAAGCTGATGCTGTGGAGTCTGTTTCTTTACCACGTGTTTTCACTGAAATCGCTCATCAGTTAACTTAATGGTCTAGTAATAATTCAACAGAGATTTCCTCACAAATTCGGAACTAATTAGTCTCTGGGTTTTGGCTAAGGGGCTCTGTGCCTGTTGCGACTCGTCTCCGTTGTTCAGTTGGCAGTGAATAACCTTACCTTAGCTTCTCTCTCCCACAAAGTAGAGTTCAAGTTCGTGGGGAGGTGAGCGCACACTTTGGACCGGTTCAGCTCTTTCTTGGGCTTGTGCCCTAAGGCGCTTGCAGCCCTTTGTATGCAAATAGGTTGGAGTCTCCCAAAGAGCCAGCTGGCAGGTTTCTGTGTTTCTCTAAATAAATCTTTTGGTTATTCTAGTGTTCGCTCCAGTTTTAAAAAAATTAATTGTTATTATTGTTATTATTATTATTTTTACCTCCCTCAGGCATTCCTCAATGGAAACACTCACCTGCATTTCTTTTTTGACAAATACCTTTGGGTAAAAGGCTTTTGCACAGAGGAAGTTGGAATTCAGGTCCAAATGGCAGCAGCATCGTGAGTAAGGTCTTTCAGACAACCAGAAATAGGTCAAAGGATGACACTTCTCTGGGAACGGCTCTTTAAATACTTGACACGGGTCCCACTTGCCAGGTTTTTGCTTGAGAGCAGTATCCATTTTCAAGTTACAGCAGAGCTGAGCTTGAAGACAGAGACTCAGGTAAGTTAACATGCTGCTGGACCCACCTTTCTTATGCTTTTACCAAGATTCGCTCTGTGGTGCTTTTCTAAAGTACTTCCTGAATTATCGCAGGCTTTGGATTCATTTCCAAATTTCCTAAATGTTAATTATGATTTTTTTTTGCCAGTTTTCTGATAGTTTTTAATGAAAAACATAATTTTTGCATATCCTTATTCTGGCATTTTCACCAAAATCCTTGTCCTAACTTTTCCACTCTACAATAATTTAAATTAATACATTTCATTTGTTTCAGACTGAATTGGATTCTCAAATATTAGCTCTCAGATGCCTGATTGAAAATAGAAACACACAAATGTTTATTATAAGTTTATCTTGCCTCTTTTGTTCCCCAAAGTTAACATAAGGTATAGTAAACATTTATTTCAAGTGACCACAAAGTGATTAGTTTATTTTTTTTCTTTTATTAGTAGATGTCGTTGGGTTTAATTCTTGAAGTAGGGTGACAATGGTAAGAATCTATTCAAATTTTACAGTATGACAAAATCATGCCAACAGAATTCTATATTGAGTATGATCCTTGACTTTTTCCATTCTTATGCCTAAAAGTTAAATATTCCTAGCTTCAAACAAAGACAGAATCAACTCTGTCTGCTTAAATAACTTCCAGTTGACCAGTCTGAACTTTAGAGAATTAATTTTCTAAGATGCATGGGTAGCATTTAATTGCTTAAAAGAATAAAAATTGAAAAGCAAAATACTGAAGTCAGACCTAAGGCAGGGCAGAAATAGAACGACTGAGTTTACTTCCACTTTTTTTTTTCCAGATTGCCTTTAAATAATTGTATGTGAGCCCCTTTCAAAGTGGCTCCATGTGACAATAAGGAGGGAGAAGGAGTGTTAGGCCACAAAAAGAACTAGGAATTAGGAAAAGAAGTGTAATCTCCAAGCGAAGGGGCTGCAAGGATGATGTTTGCCAAATCTGTGGATCAATGCTAGTATGATCTCTGCTAAGTGGTTGGTTAGTCCTTGTGTATTATCATCCTTAAATCATTTCTCTGGGAATCGGGTTCAGTGGAAAATGGTCCAACTTGGCATGTTCATGTGTCTGCTGCAGGCTGGCCAGGTAGCTCTCTGCTACTCTCACACCTATTCCCAAGCTTTGCAGGTTAACCCACCTGGGATGGATGAGGTTCCCAATCCAAAGGGGACCTTTGAATCCAAATCTGCTGTGCTTTAAATCCTCTGAACACGCCAGCTTTATTTGACCCTTCTCTCTTATGGCAGGAGAGTCTCAGTTTCCTGAGTAATGCTAAGCAGTATATTAAAATAAATGTGAACAACATCCTTGTGTGTGCTCTGTAAAAGCCGAGGAAGATGAGCCTGACAATTTATAGTGGAGTAATCTTGAGTCTATTCCCTCTATGACTTTTAGGGGTTACTTGGGGAGGCTGTCATGCTTCAAAATTTTGAGAAATGACCAGATAAAAGACTCTAAGAGGTGTTAAATAATGATTTAAATAGGCGCATTGGAGCTTAGGAGTAAAAATCTTGAATGATCCACTCTAAAGACTATTAGTTGAAGGAGAAATTAGATTCTAAAGGTTATGATTATATTTTATATTACATAAAAAAAAAAAAACTCCTACTAAATCAACTTAAGATTTCTAGCCAGGGAAGAATGGGGTGGCACAATTTTTCTTAGATAAAGCTCAGAGAATAAATACAGCAGTTTCATTTAATGCTATCATCTTAGCTGTTCTGAGTTATAAAACCTTTGTTTTTTGGAGAAAGCTGCATCTATAGGAAGTCGTGCTATTTTGGGTTTGCAAAGGATACTACTGTTCTCAGAGGAGTGAAAAGATCAAAAGTAAACAAACATAAAACCAATAACCATGTGTTTTCCAACATGAAGTCTGGTATTTTCATATAAATGACATCAGCATATGTTTATACACAGAAACACAGTATACTCAGTATTCTACAAAAAAAAATCTAAATATATGAACAAAAAATCTAAATATATGCAATACTATAGCAGGTTTTAAAAATAATGTGCATGAGATAAAACCTTTCCATGTGATAGTTTTGGCCTAGTTATCTTGCTTTGTCAAATATAGTTCTGAAATACAATGAAGTTTGAACACTACCTCATCATATTAAAATTCTTATTACATTTAATTAAGTGATTTTTATTCACTAAAGGAAAATGGCTTGTTTTACTAGAGTGGAAAATATTCTCATATTCTCATAAAATAATATTATCATACTACTATGTATTACATTAATATATATGATATAATTTAAGTTATACTATGAATTAAATTATTCATAGTGCTAAATTGAAGTATTTATATTCTGTTGTTAATAAGTATGACTATGTTTAATCAAATGAACATTTCATCTTTACCAGTTATTTTGTCAGTTGCTTTCATAATTTTTTAGCATAGATCCTCTTCACAGATGCTGTCTTCCATTTTAGATTTTATTTTTCTAGAATAAGAATCAACTTATGATTTATTATATTTTTCACTCACATTTTGTTAAGTGAACAGCTGTTTAAAAACATGATTCAAGTAACTTAATTTATCATACCTGAACTATCACAAAGGAAATAAATTATTTGCTATTCAATTTACATCTTTGTTATCACCAAATGTGATGCTATGGTGCTAAATCTTTGGAGCAATGAAAAGACCTCTAAACCTTCCCTTCCTTTCCATATCCTAAGAATTGCATTCACCTTCACTTAATCTTTTTTTTTTTTTTTTTTTTTTTGCATGCTGGGTAACCATGGCTATTGGAAGGATTTGTGCTTAGCCAACTGTACTCTTGGCTCTCCCCATTATCTGCTATAATCTGGTACCAAAGTTTCTTAATCTCACCACATCTTTGGCAGCTACTTATATTTATAAGTTGTACAGAAAAAAATGTATGCATATAAAGAGTATGTTGGTCAATTTAGATCTTTATAACAGATATAAAAGTCATAGAGTAGGACAAGCTGAGTGTTATGTAAGATCAAAGAAAAGGTTTCTTTTTTACAGAATGACGCATTTTTCCCTTTGAATTTTCTAATAGTAAAAGTTGTATTTTATTCTTCTTTATACTCAAACTTTTTTTTTTTTCATATGAAATGGCACAGAAGTAAATTATACAGAAGTAAATTTTTACATGACTGGAGAGAGATTATTATTACACAATTAATGATAGGTAGGAGAACAGATATTAACCCCCAAAGATAACTTTTTCTCAAGAAGAAAATATCTGGCTGTTTTGTATGCATTAGAAAATGTGCATTTCTGAACTACTTAAACTTTTGTTTCTAAAAATATCTTAGAGAATTTTTGAAAATAAATGCCAGATTTATAGAAAGTCTTAATTTTTTAAATTAAGTATCTGTTTCGTTGTTAACCAGATCGTTCAACAAAATATTTTTAAATTTAAAAACAAAGTGTTTTTTTAAAGTAAAAAATTAACCTCTCTATAGTTTGAGACATTTCCACTGAAATGGATCAATCTTCCTAAAATAGTCATTTTGATTCTGTGATTATTCATTGAAAATACGCTTGTACTTTATTCATTAAGTTTATGACTTCAAAGATAGCTTGATATTTTTTTTCTTGCATTGTTGTTACTATTTACTTACCCAGGAATTAATCAAAATATTGTATAACTTTAGAATATCTCTAAAGGAATTTTTTTTATGGCTAATGTAAAGTAGTATATCTTATTTTGCTTCATATTTTGCAAAATTACTTTGTCCTTTTAAAACTATAGTTAGGGCCTTCCCTGGTGGCACAGCGGGTTAATGTGCAGCATTAAGAAGCTAAAGCCTCTCCAGCATGAGTTCGATCCCCTCCCTGGAAGAGACCACATGGTGCGGCAGACCTCTCCTGACCCACCCGCTGCTCCCCTCACCAGTGTACTTGTCAGTTGGCCTGTTCTGCTCCCCACTCTGACTCTGGTGAATCCTCTCACTGCCCTGGCATCTCTGGCCTGTAGTTCTGTAATCATAAATAAATATTTTTTTTAAAAGAATAATAATGGAGACCAGAAAACTTCCTCTGTCCCTCATGTTAGACCCCACAAAAAAGCTGCTTTCCTCAAGCCTGGACAACTGCTGTCCTCAGACATCAAACTGCAGGCATTTTGATCTAAGACTCACCAGACTCCAAAACTATGAAAAGTAAGTGTTGGTTGTTTAAGTCACCCTGCCCATGGTATTTTATAGGGCAGCCTAAACTGATTAAAATATAATTTTAGTTGTATCCTTGGGATAATATTTTGTCATTAATTTAAAATATATATTAAAAAAAAAAAAAGAAATGTAGTGTTGGTTTAATCCTTGTAGGGTTTCTTAATCCCAAAGCACTAGTATATTATTATTTACAGATAAAAAGGTAAGATGGATTTGACTAGATTGGATATAAGCACAGGAAAAAAAAATATTTTTAAGTGCATTAAAAAGAGGCAAGGCAGTTTAAAAAGTCAGAATAGAATTAAGAAATACCTGTTGAAAACAATGAAACAAGTCACTGTTTTTATTATTAATAATTCTCTGGACTTTTCCAGGATCTTTCTCCACAGGAACTAATTTGTCGAGTGTAGCACTTGCCAAAGGTCGAGAAAGGGTATGATCAAGGTGACCTGACTAGAGAACTGTTAATTTATCTTGAACCCATACCATGCCCCGGACTGCCAGACATCTACTGCCAGACACAGATGCAGAGAGAAAACTTTGACCAAGTAGCTTGTTTAAGAATCATCAATTCAGGGAGATCAAATGGAGCACATATTCTTTCTGCAGTCTCACATTTTCTTGACACTTTGGACACCTTCCTTGTTACTCCTTTATCAGATTTCTTTTCTGTTTGACCAGTAGTTCTTTCTCTAGCAACTATACCCTGGAAGTAATGAGCGAGACAGGCAAAGATGCTTGGTAAATGTAAAAAACAGTGAGCACTATTGCCAATAGCACACTAAATCAGTTCATTTTTTTATTTAGTGAACATACATGCCATAAATTTTCTCACTTTTCTTTAAGATTTATTTTTATATTTAGTCATGCATAAAAGAACTGGGCTGCAGGCCAGAGGTGAGGAGGGTGAGAAGATTAACCAGAGACTGACAAGGGAGCAGAACAGGCAGATTGACTGAAATACACTGCTGAGGGGGGCAGGTGGTGGGACAGGAGAGGTCTGCTGTACAGTGTAGATCAGCTACTTGGCTGGGAATCGAACTCATGCTGCAGTGGCTGCCGATAGTCATGGTGCTGAGACTTGAACTCTGCATCACCAGAAAGGTCACACTCTTTTTATTTTTTAAATCGTAGTTTTTTTCTTTTCTTTTTTTTTTAAGATTTATTGATGCATACGGAACTGCCAGAGGTGCAGAGACAGTGAGAGGATTCACCAGAGACAGAGTAGGGAATAGAACAGGCAGATGGACGAAGCACACTGCTGAGGGGAGCAGCGGGCGGGTCAGGAGAGGCCTGCTACGCCATGTGGGTACCTCCGGGGCAGGGATCAAACTCATACTGAAGAGGCTTTAGCTTCTCTGTGCTGTGCTTTGACCGCTGCGCCACCAGGGAGGACCCCCCAATTTGTAGTTTTTTATTGAGGTGAAGTTGGTTTGCCTCACTGTATGTGATTTACACATATAGGTTCTTACCTATTTAGATACATGTTACTACACAACATCCGTCTCCTAAGCGCCCATAATCATCCTCCACATGGCCCACTGGGTGCTCGTCCCTGTTTGCTCCTCACCCCCACCTTCCTTTTCTGGGGAGGTCACAGTTCTACTGTCAGATTTCTGTTTGTTGTGTTCCTGTTTTCTCCATTCTTTTGCTTTATTCCTCTGCATTTCATGTGAGTGACATCATCACAATGCCTTTCGCCTCCTGACTTACTTCACTCAGCATGAGCTCCTCCAGTCCCATCCATGTTGTGAATGGCACGGTTTCATGCATTGTGAATGGCAGGCAAGAAGTATTCCATTGTGTACATATTCCACTTCTCACTCCATCCTTCTGCCATTTGGCATTGAGATTCTTCCTGTAACTTGCCTATTATAAATATCTCTGCAATGAAAACTTTCAATTACTGTTTTTGTGTTCTTTCAGTAGACCCTAGGAGAGAAATTGCTGGATCAGAGGGTAAATATATTTTTAATAGTGGCTGTAGCTGTCTACATTCCCTGATAGGAACTAGGGTTCTTGTTCATTTCAGTGCCCTCACCAGCACTTGTTATTCCTGCTCCTTTTGATGTGAGCTATTGTCACAGGGGTGACACTCTCATTTTCACTCTTTTTCCTCTTCTAATTGCTATAATTTCCATTATTACAAAGGTAGTATTACTATGTTTGTGCTGGATGATGGAGTTAGAATCTGTTTTCTGCTCTAATTGGTCTCTTACTGGCATAAAGTTGAGAATAGAGTGAACTAGAAGAAGAAAAACAGCTTGGTGCTCACTGTTATGAAGCTTCTACATTCAGGGCTCCAGCAGTGATACTGGGCCACAGTACGAAGTGGATCCAATCTCAATGGTTGTTCGTGTAACATGTAGTAGCTTCCTTCTCAAGACCCTTTATATGTATAAAGTTCCTAACATTCTCCCTCGAATATTCAGGTTTACGTTTTAAGGCTGTGTGGGAGTACATTCTAGAGTTTGGGAACCTGATCCTCTTTTATATTCTCTTTCCATTGTTAAAATTTGGAAGTCTATTTTATTTTATTTATTTTTTCAAAGATTTATTTATTTAT
>NW_004567111.1:9697323-9821390 GCF_000260355.1 Condylura cristata
CGGGTCAGGAGAGGTCTGCCATGCCAGGTGGTCACTTCCGGGGCAGGCGGGGATCGAACTCATGCTAAGTGGCTTTAGCTTCTTATTGCTGTGCTTTAACCTGCTGCATTACCAGAGGGGGCCCTAAATGTGTGTTTTTTAAGTGAAAAAAAAATCAAGTTTCCAAAGAGATGGATATACTAATTTTGATGTGTAGTTTTAGTTGAGATATTTGCTGGACTGCTGGGAAAACTATGAAATAACAAGGTTTACTAAGAGTGACTTTTATTTCTTTATAATGGTTTCAATGTAAATAGTTCAGCACTGAGATGGTAAGAAATGATGGGAACCTGGAGCTCCATTGTTCTTCTGAACATTCTATCTTTTTCCTATGATTTATAGTTCTGCTTCAATCCTCCTATCACTCTCTAAGCAATGGGAAGAAAGGGAAGAAGAAGGACACGCATTTTGATTTAAGAATACAACTGGAAAGTCGCATGCATCATTTCCACCCTTATCCCTTTGTCCAAAATCAAATACACAATCCTTTGTATCTGTAAGTGATGGTGGGGTCAGGACTGTGTACCTTTTGTTGAGTGGCCACATGATGGAGAAATATTTCCACCACCGTCATCATGATATGCCTAGTAGGACTAAGAACTGAGAGCATCTGTGTCAAAGTGACTTAGTTGTTTGTTCCAGCCCATAAAAAGATGAGACTGTAAATCAATAAAAACTTCACTATTTGCTTTAGGAAATTCTTTTAAATCACCTCATAGGAGACAACAGTTCTCCAGTCATCTGTGCCAAAAGGTAGCTTTTAAAATACAAGTCTCAGTACTTATTAAATGACCTTTAATTTTCTAGGTCCACCAACTCTATACAGTTATTTCTTGAGCTCTGTCCATTTCCAACCCAGTTCCTTCCCTGGAGAAGCTTTCTTTAAAGCAATTGAGGCCAGAATACAAGTCCTATATATACCTTACTTCTAAACCTCCCTTACCCCCCACAACTGATGCACTAAATGATTGTCAAGGTAGAATTCTGTTTTCCTTACCAAAGTGAGCTTAAATGAACTGAATTTTTGCTTTATGAAGACTGCAATATTTTAATAATCGCAGCTATCTCAAGGTTGACCAGGAGCCAACTGAAATGCCTTTTAATACCACCACTACATATGATTTTTGATGCTCTCCACCAATGATATTTATATTTCTCCATAGAAAATGATTTCCGTTTTAAGAATTACTAGATTACAAATTGGATTTATGAACTCTTCTTGCCAGCAACACTCCTTATGACTACTAGCACTGCTGTTTTTCTTGTCTCTGTTGGTTTTGTTTCAGGTCAACCCCAACATGAAATGGGTTGCCTGACATTGTGTCCTCACCCGTGCACCGAAAAGGGACTTACAATGAGATTCAACTGCATGCACACACCAAAACGTTAAAAAAGAGTTTGTTTACAGAAATGGGGGAAATGAATAGCTCAGGGATAAAGAGGAGAGAGGAATGGGTGGATGCATCCCATCCATTCCACTGAGCTGGAACCCCAATAGCACACTAAAAGCCAGCAAATAACCAAGTGACACCCACAGCACATATACCTGGTTAAGCGCCACCCTTTGGTGGTGATGGTGTTACGGGGCTGCTGTCCTTGGTGCCTTGGATTTCTCTGGTCTGGAGTGGGGGTGGAGTCTGTAAAATGTATGTATGTGGAATTTGTGCAGGACATCTTCTCCCTCCAGTAGTTTTAGTGTCTGTGTGCTTCTAGTATGAGGGGTTATATGGGGAAAGGTTAGATAGGTTTGACTTGGTAGACTGCATTTGAGGATAAGTCCTTAGAATCCTGCTGGACAGTTCTTGTACATGTTCTTGTACATGTCTTATCTGCAAATTGTAAGATTCTCCTTAGTCTCCTTAGTTTGTATCACTGAGAATTACTTTGTTTAGTCCCATCCACTGGGAGTTTGTCCATGTCCGTTAATGGTGGTTTGTCACTTGGTCAGATTCTGAGACAAGAATTTACACACTCAGCACTTATAACTGATGATGACAGTGGTCTGGGATTGTCTTAATCTAAACCTAACTTTGTGTTCCCCTGGGTAAGCCTTTCACATATGTTTACACTATAATTCCACTCCATGTGACTGTATTTCTGTGACTATAATTTTACCAAGGATCATTTCAAATTATAGCTTAGGGGAATCTTTTGATATAAACAAAGTTCACTTGAGACATGTCATTATATGAAAAGGCAATAACAGATATTCAGTCATATTTAATCTTCAGTATAAAGAAGCTTTCACAATAAATTTAGCTTTAGAGGCCAAAATGCATTCTTAGAAGATTCTTTGGCCAGGTAAATTAAGATTATGTGAAATCTAAAACTAGGTTTTCTTTAATCTTCCCCAAACTGATGAGATGGATAACATTTTGAATTGGGGTACAAGCAAAAGAGGATTAAGGAACAAACAGCTTGTTCAGTAGCATATTGCAAGAATTTTGACCTCACCTCAATTCTGTTTAAAAGTGTTCACAGTTATCTGAATCTGGGTCTTAATGATCCCCACGTGGATAGTTACTTTACATGAGAAAAATAAATTTTTAAATCGGTTTAGTCAGGATTGTGTGGGAGGACCCAATTGAATCAAGGAATACTTACAAATGTAACAGGGAGGCAGGAGATACTGCTGCACGGCTAGCTTTGAAGACGAAAGCAGAGGACACAAGCCAAAGAATGCAGGTGACCTTGGGAAGGAGAAAAATGCAAGGGAACAGATTATTTCCTAGAGCATCCAAAATAATGCAGCTTTACAGATATCTTGACTTTTACCCCCATGAAACCCATTTTGCTTATTACCTCCAAAAATGTAGGTAAAATGTGTGGTGTTTCAAACTACCAATTTTATGGTAATTGGTTACTGTAGCAGTAGGAAAACCACAGTTAGTAAATATTGAAGACTGAATTTTCTTTTCTGACATTAAAGCTTATTTTTAAACAGTCAACATTGTTCTCCAACACTGAAAGTAACAAACAGACCCCAAAGGGATCAATTCCAAAATGGAATTCAAGATAGAGAACTAGGAAGTGGTGTAGTGAGCGAGCAATTGTTTTTGTAAAAACAAAACAACTTCAAATAAACACTGGCATCATTATACTACTCTGTTTAAAGTGTTTAACTGGGAAGATGAAGTAAAAGGAGTATAAGAGAGGAGGCACTATCCAGAACAACCAACACTTTAGAAACATTCCCTTTTGAAATGCCTTTATCTTTAATTGATTTGCTTCTCTATTTATTTCAGGAAAATGCTTGCTAAATTTAATGTGATTCAATTTAGCTATTATCAAGAGAAAAATACTTTTATTATGTTTTTTCTTTCTATTTCAGGTCTTTTTGATTAGCAGGGAAATTTTTTGACATTAACCACTTCAGGCAGGAGAAAATTGAGCAATAAACTGATTTTTGCAAGAAGTAATCTTTGTTTTCACAATAGTATGTCCTTGCCCACCCATGATACTACCACAAAAATCATGCTCACTAGTCGGAGGAACGAGGTAGCTAATGTTTTCAAGGTTCTGTGCTCCTGCTCTTGTTACAATAATGTCCTATGACGATCTCCATCCAGATTCTCTTCACACAAAATCCCCGATTTCCATTATATCTGAAAATTGTTAGAAAAAGACAAATCTTGCCTTAGGTCCTGCTCCACATTTATACATGCTGTTGACATAGCCCCTTATCCCTGACATATGGTTACACAAACCGATTTGGAAATTCCAAAATAACACCCAATATGCATTTTCATTCTAGTCACCTTTTCTCTGGTTCCTAATTACAACAAATGAAAGAGATAGCTGAACAAAGAAGATGGTAGAGCCCAGCATAATTTTCTTGAATGCGGTTTTGGTATAATTTAATTTCCTATAAGGGGTCCTTCCTGGTGGCCTCAGTGTCAAGTGTCAGCGCTACCGCTGCAATGGCCAGAGTTAGATTTCTGGCTAGAGAGGTGACCCACATGGCGCAGCGGACCTCTCCTGTCTCCCAGCTGAACCCCTCGCAGTGTGTTTCTGTAGATCTGCCTGTTCTCCCCACTCTGCCTCTGGTGAATCCTCTCCAATCTCCACCTTTAAGAAAATAATAAATTTCGAGCCTTCCCTGGTGGCGCAGCGGGTTAAAGCACAGCACTAAGAATCTAAAGCCACTTCCACATGTGTTCGATCCTGGCCTGCCCCGAAAGTGATCCATGTGGTGTGGCAGACCTCTCCTGATGCACCCGCTGCTCCCCTCAGCAGTGTACTTCAACTCTCTGCCTGTTCTGCAACCCGCTCTGTGTGTGGTGAATCCTCTCACCCTCTGCATCTCTGGCCTGTACCCCAGTTCTTGTGTGCACAAATAAATAAATCTTGAATAAATAAATAAATTTCAATAAAGGAAGAAAAATATTTATTTTTGCAGAGAAGAACTGCATTGTAGGCTGGATATGAGTGGAGGCACTTTTATAACCCTCCTCCATTATCTCTCCCACCCCCACCTCACCCTACCCCCCCACCTTCTTTTTCCTCTGGTAGCCTCCAATCTACAGTGAGACTTCTAGGATTTGTTATTGATTTGGTTCATTGGACTTCTAGTGATGAAAGAGCAATTCATTAAGTTTAAATCCATGGCCAACAACACTATAATAAAGCCTCAAGAAAGCTTAGCTAGGACACATCATTTCTCCATAAGGCACTGAATATCTCCCCATGCTTATTAATACTAATGAGCACTGAAGCACTATTCTTGAGGCCATTTTAAGCAGAGATATCACTAACAGAACCCACACAAATGTGGCAGCAAATATACCCCCCAAATACTTGTTTATATACAATGAAACAGGTAGGTGGAGCATCGTCTTGTTCCACCTTAACTAAGAGCATGTGGCTTAGGTTTTAGTGTTTTCGCTGCTCTGTGCACATCCTCAACTGAATGCAGAAGCTCAGTGAACTTTAGATTGGGGGTTATAAAGGAATTTTAGCACTAGGTATATTAGCAATCTGTGAATAACAAGATTCAATTTCTTTAACAATAGATATTGGCATCTTTCTTTAATAGTATGGAGTGTTGCCTCATTCTTTCAAATAGTTCTATTTTATATTAATTAGAATGCCACAGAATGGCTTTAACCAACCTCTAGTAAATGGAGATTCACATGAATTTTTGTTGGTGTTGAAAACGTTATGAGCAATATTTTTGTACATGTTATTTTGCACATAGGTATGTATAACTATAGCACGTATTTCTATAAATTGGATTGCCAGATCAAGGCATATGTGAATTTTTCAGTTTGATATTTTTCCTTGCTGTTTTGCTACATTTAAAATCAGAAAGCTATTTCACCAAAATATTTCTCTCCAGATTTTGTAAGCAAACATATCATACTCTAATAATAGTATAACATTCCTTTGAGAAGAAATATCATGTTTTTAAGTGGCTAATCTAAATCTTTAATTGAGCTCCATCATGTAGGAAAGAAAGCATGATTTTTTAAAAGTAGGTTTTTATGCCAGGAGACACAAGTCTATTAAAAAATAGGATGGCGCTTTTCACCTCATTCCATATTGGTTGTTGAGACTTGGTCAAAGTCCAGGGTGTTTGAAGAAGAATGCGGTCATTCCCGAGTGATGACAAGGTTCAAAGGCAATCATATGCAGGCAGCTACAGCACTATAGCAGTCCCCACTCCACCATGCTTCTTTTGGCAGAGGACTTACTAGTAACAGATAACAGCAGGATGAATTCCATGACTATTCACTGCTGGAGATAGGCTACCTAGTCTCCCTGTCAAATAAAAATGTGAAAGAAGATATAGGATGACCTTGCACACATTATGATTGTCCTACTGGGGACTATGCAATTACTTATAACCGAGAAAAGGAGTAGGTTTTGGCACTACTTTTGATCAAGGAATTCTAACATATTTTCAGCGTAAACCCAAGAAGTATTTGCAACTGAGACAGGACCGGAATTCTGACACTTTCCTCCTTTGACCTGTGTAACTGAAAGAGTGGGGAAATTTGGCTCTCTTTAGTGGCGGGAGACTGCTTGATAAGACTGCTCATTCCATAAAGATGTGGAGGGCACAGAAGGTTTAATATTCAAGAAACATTTCTTGAGTGGGAAGCCTGAGGCAAAATGTGGAATGTAGATTTGAGCGGGAGATAATTTCAAGAGCTATTTATGCTTAGCAAATAATCAAACCAGAACCAGGTTGCTGGAATCAGATGAACAGATCCAAAAGAGGATGAAATATCAGAATCAGGCAATAAGCAGGGAACGATAAGATGAGGACAATCAGGCTGTCATTGAAGTTGAAAATGAACTCAATACATATGGATTAACAATTATAGATCTGCTACAAATTGAAAACAGTGTTCAGGGAACCAACCCAAGCTGTGTAGGTGATAAACTTAACAGGAAGGATTTCCATGTTGACTAATCCTCTGACTAATTCTTGGTATATGTAGGTTTCTATTAAGGCAAGAACTAATTTTCAAGGTAGAAATCCTGGAATTCATAGTTTAATTTATGTAGGAGCCTAAGTTCAACTTAACCATGTAGTGAAGTAGCATAAAATGCTTCAGGTACGGTATTTTCTCAGCTTCATAGAGAACTTCTATAATTTCACTATTATAGATTCTGCTTTAAAATATTCCTCAGAATTCTACTGCCTACAGGATGGTCAATTATAACTTCAAGTATGTCACAGAGGTGGCATGTTACAATGACAAGTATGCCATTGACCTCTCTCTACTCACAAAAACCTGTCCTGATCTCTAGCTCCTCCAAACATTAGAATTTCTTGAAAATCCTGTCAGTGATGTTGTGTCCATCATCCCTCCTTCCTACAATACCCACTCTTCTCTTGTCCACCGGTAAGTCTACCAGTCAAGTGACCATCCTCCTTAAGACTTCCCTTTTCATCCCAGTGGAACTAAGCACTTTCCTTCTCATTTCCTGTAACATTGTACAGATATTGCTCTGTTTCTTATGTCATCTCTCCTACAGTTGATATCATTATCCCCACACTATAGCTGTAGAAACTGCAGCTCAGAGAGATTTTAGCAAAAAGACACCTGCAGTGAACATCAGATAGTATTCCCAAGCTGTAAACACTGATTGATCATCTTCAAGAGATTCTACTGTCTGTATTTTCTATTCTGGGATATGTGATTTTTGGTTGGAATAGGGAAAAAATGTATACTTGCTTGTGAAAATATAGTGATGGTCAAGTTTATTTGTTTATTTTCAATTATTTATTAATGCATACAGAACTGGAGTATAGGCCAGAGGTGCAGGGGCAGTGAGGTTTCACCAAAGACAGAGTGGGGAGCAGAACAGGCCAATTGACAAAATACTCTGCTGAGGGGAGCAGCAGGTGAGACAGGAGAGATCTGACATGCCAGGTGGGTCAGTTCCCTAGCAGGGGATGGAACTTGTGCTGAAGTGGTTGTGGCTAGCTTCATAATGCTGTGTTTTAACACAATGAACCCCAAGTTGAATATAAATTGAAAAAGTCAGTAGCTTTGAATTAAAGGCTCATACATGAAATATTCCTTATGTAAGATTTTCTTTTTCTTACCTGACCTCAATTAGACCTATCATCTGATAGTCTTATAATCATTTCAATGATACACATAACTAATGTGGTTTAAAAAACAATTCTTTGATTTTTTTTTAAAGATTTATTTATTTGTACATACAGAACCGGGGTACAGGCTAGAGGCTCAGGGGCGGTGAGAGGCTTCACCAGAGACAGAGTGGGGAGCAGAACAGGCAGATCGACGAAGCACACTGCTGAGGGGAACAGCGGGTGGGTCAGGGGAGGTCTGCCACACCATGTGGTCACCTCCGGGGCAGGCGGGAATCGAACTCATGCGGAAGTGGCTTTAGCTTCTCAGTGCAGTGCTTTAACCCGCTGCGCCACCAGGGAGGGCCCCAATTCTTTGATTTTTAAAGTTGGAATAACACTGGCTTGCAACAATGTGTATGAATCAGAGAAAAGGGTCACACCTCTCCAAATGTTTGTTAACAAACCTCACCCACTTCCAAGGCAACCACAGTCCTCCACCACAGTCCATTTAAGCCATTAGGATAATTTCTAAGAAATATTATAGATGAGAAGGTGTGATTCATCCCAAATAATATAGTCAGCATTAGTGGGATGACGTAAGTGTGGTGTTTCTTAGTTTTCATATACTTCTTTATTATGCTATTATATAAATGAACAAGAAATTAGTTTGTTGATTGCACAAACAAATACTTAACTCAATTTCTACAAAATGAATGTTGTCTGCTATCAGACAAAAACAACAACCCATGAGGTTAAAACCTGGACTAATCAGTAAGTTTTCCTGATATTTCATTTACTTTTTAGATTTATTTATTTGTGCATACAGAACTGGGGTACAGGCCAGAGGCGCAGGGGTGGTGGGAGGACTGTGCATGTTATCTCCAACCCATTGTGTCACCAGGAGAGCCCACCCTGATATTTTAAAGTCAAGCCATTTAATAGAATCCATTTGATTTCTGAGCTCCCACAGGTGATTTTATTTAGGAACGTCTTTCTAGACATCCGATGCTTTTGTCCTGTGTGAATGTCGAACTCTAGAGCTTTTTAGTTCTCCCTTCAATCCTGGTTCCCTTATACTACTTTTGAGTGGGAAGAAGACTTTCATGACAGTTTCATGTAGAAGGATTTTATTTTTGTGTCCTAAAAATTCTCAAAATTGTGTCTTAACTTGAACTTCTCCCCAAGGAGGTGGAGTTAGTTTCTTCACTGTTGAGTTTGGCTGAAGAACTGGGAATCTGTCTTCTGCCTTTCCCCACCCTCCCCTCTGGGGTCAATCTGCCTATAGAAAGCAGGCCTTCTGACCTCTGCCTTGAAGACAGCTTGACAGGAAAAACCTCCACAAAGGGAGTTTTGGAATGGCCTGAGTGGGTGGGTGAATTATCCCTCTTTGGGCAGCCTCTGGGAATTTGTTGCTGTTCCTTTTGAAAGGCATGTTAATCAGAGTAAATTTTATAAGAAATACATCCGAATTTTGAAATCTTCACTCAGATTCTGTTGTATTATATCTTTATCAGTTCGCCTTTGGGGGAGGAAATACAATGATGTAATTGACTTTCATCTAGGATATTAGCAATTCACTTGGACAAGCTCTTCAGTTCCTAGAAATAAAAGCTGTGTCTCACAGGGAACAAAAACAACTGCCTGCAATTTGAAAGCAAACAGAAAGAAAATCAACTTTTTTATATTTACAAACAAAGATGGCCGTCTCTATTGTTATTACTTAATTGAACTTCTAAATTGAGGTCGAGTAAATCAATTTTGCTGTACTAGCTTCAGTGTCTTAGTTAAGTTCACTTTGTGTATTATTTTTATAACTTTCAACTGAAAAGCAATGCGATATTTTACAAAAATATTTGAACATGGCTCAGTCATGCACATTTATATCTTTAAACACAATCATTCATTTTTTTTCTTCTACCTCTTTCTTGAGACACCATTCCTGTGATACTGTGTGTGTAGTCCTTGTCTTTTGGGTTTGTCAGTAATACTAGAAGCTGAGAATGGGGATCTGTTGTTTTGCCCATTCTAGGTTTTATGCATGTAACTGCAGAAACAGCCCAGAAATAAATGGACATGTTCTATTTAGTGCTGCTGACCCAAGTCTCAACATAGAAATAGCAACAGAATTACCAAGTGTTCTTTTTGGGCATCAATTAGGAAGTGATTGATTTGAATGAAAATCATACTGAGAATCTAATTTTATGTATTTTTGTTGGGTTTACAGATAATTCCAATGTAGGGAACTAAATCAATGCGATGTGAGGAATTTGATTTGACTTTCTCAATAATTAATATTGACTTAAATCTGGAGACAGCAAAAATTTTGGAAAGTGATTAAGCAATTGAGTTGGCTATGATTGCAGAACTTGCCTATACATATGTAGACACTTTATATTAGATGTCAACATTAAATTGTGTTGCTCAAAACGTAAATGCATGTGAAAATAACAACATTGTATGTAGCTCAAATTTTATGCATGTATTCTCCACATCTTATCTTTTACTTAATAATTTTTTCACTTATGGTGACAGATTTAAAATATTTGTTATTATCTAGTAATATTTAAAATCTTAGCCCCAGAAGCATGTTGGTCAGACAAGAGGGGATTTTTGACCTTAGGTTTTTTTCATACTATTCTTTACTTGGACAAAGTCACTCCTGCAAGCTAATTTGTTCATTTTCTTAATACTGAGATTTTGACTTTTCATGATAATTGTGCTCTCCCTTTTCAGACTAAAAGTTATTATTCAGTTTTTAGTTATAGTGACAGTAAGTTAGATGTGGCATATTAGTATCTAGTAGAGACATTTTAAGTGTTATTTATGATGAACAAAAGACCTGTTTGTGGTGTTTATAACACAGCAGTGAACAGAAGAGGTATTTGAAGTCATTTAGAAGTTTCATTTGTAATTCACCTAAATAATTAGACATTGAACAAGTATCACTTTGCCTCTACTGAATGTTCTGTTATTTTAGCATCCATTCATCCTTGCATCCATCCCTCTTTATATCTAGCCATGCAAAATTGAGTATCTTTCTCTTGTTCAGTGTCTGTGTCTCCTGTGAATACATGAAATCTTTGGAGGAAGTCATCACCTAGTAAAGTGTCTTACATATAATAGTTCAAAAATATTTTTTGGGTCAGTTAAGGAATATTGCAGGTGGGGAGACAAGATCAAATAGCAGACTACCCTTGCAGTATTTTATCTTAATGCCTATTTTGGAAATTAGAGTAGACTCAGTGCTGTCATCTGATACTCAAATGTGCACATTAGTATTATTGTTTCTAATTAAATTTTCCCATTCAAAATTATATTTTCTTACCCTCCCCATTGGCAGGAGAATACTTTACTCTGACTTACTGTCAACATCTTCTTTTGTCACCTCATTAAGTTGAGCCACTTTATTAATTTTTATATTTTATTTATTTATTTCCTTATATTGTTGTTCATGTTTTGGTTTCTCCCCTCAGGTGGGGTCACTTATAATGTGTTAATAGCATTCTTCCTTCCCTCCCTCCCTTTTTTTCATTCTTCCTTTCCTTCTCCCTCCCTGCCCCCCAACAAAAACAAAAACTCATGTTAAGTTGGACCAAAAGAGCATGTTTCTGAATTAACACCTGATTTTAAAATAGATAAGAAGATAAAGTCTGACTATTTGAAGACTGCCATTAACCAATTTTATTTCATCCTCATGTTTATCCTTGTGTTTACCTGATGATATGAAAGAGTTGTTCTATGGAAGAGAAAGGTAAATCTGTCACAGAGATTGCAAGTATCCTTAACTGCATAGAGCAAAAGTGTAAGCATGTAGCAGAGCAAATCATTTGCCCTGTATATATCTTGACAATTAATGCAGCTTAACCTGTTGTCCCATATATGTTTCAAAGTGTGTCTGCACTCTTAACTGAAGAACCCACCTAATAAAACACAAGCGTGACTTGAGTGTGTTCACCTTTAGAACCAGCCAAAGTAACGTAGGTGTCCTCAATGATATCGAAGGACATTGCTGATTCTTACAGTCAAAATCAACGTGCATGGAAGACGCAGGATGCGTGACAAACACCTCTGCAGCAATGCAATGGCGGAGCCTGGAAAGGTGCCGTTACTAGAGCCACCAGTGCCGGGGCCAGGCTTAATTTGAGCACAATTAGAATCGGGAAAGCCTCAGGAAAGAATGCTGATTGTGAGTGGGAACTGTTGGCTTTTTGGCCTCAATAGACCTTTGCACAATTCAGTGACTTTTCATTAATTATGTTGTCAAGTGCAGCCGACCACGGTAACCTGAAAGCGCGTGTCTACTCCTTGGAGGAAAATATAATGGAAACATCTACACAGTATTTGCCAACCAAGTACTTGTCAGAAATATTTACTACTTACCTGAGTCAGTGTGAAAATACAGGAAGTCAAGAAAAAATAAGCTATTTTTTTCTCTCCCGAGGTCCTTGGGCTCACCATGCAGAAGGTTGGAAAGGACTTGAATTGCTGACATGTGAGAATTTTTTCTTTCCTATTCCTGGAATCCACTTAGCTCATGCAAAACTAGAAAGTCATAGAGTAGCCCTGTAGTGTGCCATGAATCATAGAGAAATAGATCGCATATTTTACTATTTCCTTTTTTTCTAAAAAAAAAAAATATGAAACACGGGCACTTCTGTAGTTCATCATAAAAATAAGTGAGCTAGATTTTCTGTCCATATTGTCAAAGGGTGAACCCTTAAGCCGAATTTGGTATTAAGTAAACATATTAAATGTTAAAATTAACTCAACCTTTTAGGGCTTGTATAGCAATCAAATCAGTTTAAATGATATTTCCTCACAAGGTAGCTATTGACATTAGCATTAATTTGATATACCGTTAAGTTTGCAGAAAGAAAAAAAAATCAGGCATATGGTTGGTACATATTGCATGTAAGTCTGAGATATAAAAGGTATATGTAATAACCAACTACAATATCAAATAATCATTACACAATGGAGGAAGGTGTGCTTTTTAAAGGCATTCTTTATGATCATAAGATTAATTATGTACAAACTTTTTCAAAATAATGGTTTTCTGATGAATTGGACGATATATATGTATCCATAAAATAAATGCTTTGATAAATAAAACAACAGAGAAAAATGGGAAAAAAAGAAAGAAAACCAGTGAACAAAATTCTACAACTCAGAGATAATCATCATTTACATCTATGGGCCTTGAATAGGTCATAAATAATTTAAATTGAACAAACCCAAAGCAAAATTAAGATTTCATTTGGTTGAATGAGAAGGAAGACTGGAGGTACGAAATTCAGGGAAATAATTTAGTGTGATGAACAACGTGACCCTTTTGCCAATGTGGCTGTTAACCAGAATGGCAAAATCCTGTGCCTTGTCTGTGGCAGAGGACTTGGAAAGAAAGTAGGAATCTCTGTCTAGTTCAACTCAAATAACAGTGTAGAAAATCTGAAGTAGGTATAGATGAATTCAGTACATTAAAAGCAAGTGCTCAAAACAAAGAAAATGTTTTCTGATCAGGCAGAGTAAAGTGTTTCCTATTAAGTAACACCAAATGCGAAAAAGCTGAGGTAAATAGAATATCATGTATAATAACATAGGCTAGCCCTTACTGCTCTGAAATCTGACTTCAATAAAACAAAAGGAAAGGATTTTTTGCAGATAGCAACAGTTAAAAAAAAAAAAAAAAGGAAAACTGTGGTAAGGACCATAAAGACTCCTTCGGTCACCACTGGGCTTGACCAGGGAATTTTACTTTCATTGAGGGGACTGGTGATGGGTAAAATAGATGAACCTGGTGAGGCACATGACTGACTTAAAGGGGCGGGGTCCTGACGGCCCCATGTCGCTGGCATTAGGATACAGAACCCACCTGGGCTAGCTTAAGTAAAAATTTCACTGAACAAAATCAACAAAATGCCAGGAAGATGGTGTCTCCTTTTATAACACTGAAGGGGGAGAGTTGCTCTGAAGCGGGATTGACCCCACGTTCATGTAGCTTTCCTTAGAGTTCTCCTCTGGGTCTCATAGCCTCTTGCTGCTGCTTATTCCTGTGCTTGTTTTCTACTCTTGACTATCTAGCTTCAGGCTACTGTCACCTGCAACCTACCGAGGGGAGAAGTTTGGAGAGAAAAATGTCATTAAAACGATGCATTTAGCAAATGGGGAAAAACACTATCTTCAAAATAGTTCACGAGTATATGTGTCTGAAGGATAAGCCACATTCTACAGCTGGCATTGGAATGCAAATTACAAGATCACCAGTTTAATTTTTTTTAAGATTTTTTTTATTAATTTATGCACTCAGAACTGCATACAGGCCAGAGGTACAGGGGTGGTAAGAGAATTCACCAGGGACAGAGTGGGGAACAGAACAGGCAGATCAACAAAGTACACTGCTGAGGGGAGTAGCGGGCGCATCAGGAGAGGTCTGCTGCACCATGAGGGTCATCTCCAGGGCCATGGATCGAACTCTCGCTGAAGCTGCCAAGAAGTAGCCGTGGCCAGCTTTGCAGCTCCAACCCAGGTGCGCTACCAGAGAGGGCACCATCACCAGTTTAATGTTAGCAACGGGTTCATTGATTTGTAAATATGACCGCAGTTTTGTCCCTCCTGAAAAGCTTTTTCTTGTTCAGGATCTTCAGAGAATGACTGGGGAATATTGGGGAGTAGGGTTGTCTTTGGGGGTGATAGGTGACCTAGCGGTCCACTTAATTATATCTTTGTAAGCAGTAGTAGAATTAGAGGAACTATAATCTGTTGGCCTAGGATTACTTTTGTTTCTGGACCTACCAGCCCTATGACAATTTTAGTTTCACATTGGAGACTTAGATTTAATCTAAAACTTCTTGAGAATTCTCAAAACTCATGATTTGGGAATATTCTTGCCTATTTGAAATAAAAACCTGCCCAGAGCTACGGGGAGTATGAGACCATCTTTTTTAGCAGATCTGAATGCTACTCCAGCTCTGTTATGCCTTTCCAAATTGCCTTAACCTCAGGACATCATGGAGAATAAACACTTGAAGATAGCAGAGGCTTTATTTACATTCCATCTTTAGAGATCAAGGTGTTTGGTTTTATTTTTACTTTTTGTTTGCTTTGATTTATTTGGGTTGTTTTCATTCCACTCCTGCTGGGCTGTGGACAAAGTATCACATAATCTTAGGAGAGACCAGTGGAGCCACTGATGAACGAAGCTTCCTGCGTTACTCTTTGTAGGATATCTGTCCAAGGTTGCTGCCTCAACACGGTAATTTATTCCTTCAGTGAGACATAAACTTCATAGGCTAAACTTCTGAAATGTTGATGTTATTTGTCAAAACCTATCTTTCTTGATTGCAGGGGTGAAACAGAATTATCTAAATTTGCTTCATCTAGACATCCATCCTCTTTACATATGTGCCCTTCTTCTCTTCAAATTCGGTCTAGAATTCCTTCTGGTTTTATAGACTCAAGATCACTAAGACTTACCAAGGTTACTGATATTCTTATAATACTTCCAAAGACTTCCATCGACAGGTCAAGTGCAGGAGGAATCCGCAAAATTATATTGTGTCTCAGTCAATAATACCACAGTAGAAATGACATTTCCTGTTATATATTTATAGTGAGGATTCAGAGATTTTTTAATTATTATTTTTTTATTATTTTATGTCATTCTACATTTTATACATTTTTAAATCTCAGTTTAATCCCCATGGGCTTCCCACCACCAATTCGCCTTTGTGCCATCACCACAGTCCCACACACTCTTCCTACCCCAGTTCTGATCCCACTCCCCTTTCCACTGGATGCCATAAAATGTTCCTGGTTTATAGCTTATGATCAGAAGATATTTTGTAGACTTTGAAGAAGAAAATTTAGATGAGACTTGAAGCAGGATAGCCATCAGGAATTGGAAAATAATGAGGAACAAAGGCCCTCCCTCCCTGGACCTACTTGGTCTTGGCCTCTGCTTCCCTCTGCTTGTCAGCTTTATTCTTGTCTTTGTAAACTTCCTGCTGTTCCAGAATTTATATGACCTCAGTCATAAAAATTCAGACTGAGAGAATCTCTCAGTTTCTCTAATCTCCTAGAGTGCAAATCTTAGTGGCTAATGTGCTCCTCTCTAACTTGTCAATTGGAAAGTTGTGTCAGGTTCTAACTTAGCTGCTGGAGATACAGTCCCTAGAAATGGGAGGGAAGTTCCCAGAAAAAAAATGGTGGTTACAAGCTGACATGTTATAGTATTTCTGTGCTAATTGCCCAGGATGCTCAAGGAGACTGATAAACGCATATCCAGTGGGAATTGATGACTGATGTCAGTTGTATGGAAGAAACAGTAAGTGTTCCATTTTATATGAACAAATAGGCTCTAAAACAAACTATGGTGTGGCTAAAACAAATACTAGATTCAAAGTCAGAGGCCTGGCTTTAGTTGTGACTTTGCTTGTGCTGGGTTGTCACAGTAGACAAAACACATAATCTTTGTCCCTATTTCAGTGCTTAGAATTGGGCTAAGACCTCCTGCTCCTCTTTGTAGGTTTGATAGGCTTTAGCTGGTTGTTTTGACTACATTTTTCGATAACTACTAACCATTGCTGTGCAGATGGCGATAGTTTTATTTTGGAGGCCTCAGGCTGTCTTTCTGATGAACTGAGTGAACAAATGTATTCTAAACACCCAAATTCATTAACCTCTTATCAGCCCCCATACAATAATTCCAGCGCAACAGAATCTCTCCCAAGTGGACACTAATTTCCCAACAATTCAATATGGAAAATCCATAAATTAAACCTTAATTTATTATTCAAACCATATTTGCTTAGATCACACAACTGCCAAATCTGAGAGTCTTAGGTGTCACAAACGAGATTTGCCTAAATGTGTTTTTAATCACTTCGTTTTCAGTGTACCATAAATGTCTTGACTAAATAAATGTTGATAGTGATTCACACAGCAGTCAACAGCAGTTTCCTTTGTACTTGCTAGTGTTCAACAACTGTGACTCTGTCTACATATTGTCAGAAAGGACCAGGGCCGCCAGGGGATGTGGGGAGTAGGTGTACAGCTCAATTTTCCAACCTGGCCGTTCTCCCAGAGGAGAGTAAGCATGTTAATTTTTCCCTAGTTGCACAGTTAAATCCCAACCTCAAACTTTCTAGTGACGTAAGGCAATATAGATCACGCTGGATAGACATGACAGAAAGCAATATACAAAATGCTTCGTTTTATGAAAAGTGATCCATTTTCTATGACTGTCCTTAGGGCACAATGATAGCAATATAATCTGCAATGAAATGGTTAATAGCACTACCTTGAAGCTATAGGTGTTAACCAGAAGCCATCTGAGATCCTTTGTTATGCTCAATTATGGCTAGACTTACCAGTGGTGGTGAAGACTTTCCTCTTAAGCCTCATCTTTTGTTACTTTAACTGGTATGTTTTACCTTCAATTATTTCTTAAACCCCTTTGCTAGTAGGCTGTCCCTTATTGTGGGGGGAGAAATTGGGTGTAGACCTGAGGCAAGGGAGTAAGGTAATTCACCAGACATCAAGTGAAGAACAGAACAGGGACATTAAAATCCACTGCTAAGAGAAACCACAGCAAGACAGAGGGGTTGCTGTGCAGAGAGTGAGGGTCTGGAGGTCCATTAATACTCCAGGCATCATTAGCTTGCTGGAGGGGCTAGGCGTGTGTGTGTCCTGACTGATGATCCCCGTTAGTTTAGAGATCATTGCTCTTCTGATCATCAGCTCAATGTCCAGGTTCCCAAGGCAGACCCACTGACTCCCTTTATCCATTCAAGCCTCCCACATTGACCTAATGTATAAGGAAGGAATTAAATTCAGCAATGATACTATGATATCCCATACGGTTATAATGTTATTTCTTCCTATAATTTCTTTTTTTGTACTTCTACGAAGCAAATACCTATATATTTAAATCACAAATACATAGCCCTATGAAGAGTTTTCTTGCCAAGTTAAGCACCATAATTTATTAACCATCCATTGTATTTCAACGATTCATTGCTTATCTCTAAAATAACTCATCAAAATGTCCTGAAATTATTTATTTTCATATTAAACATTCCCTTAGAAATGTGAACGAGAGAGAAAAATTTATCTCTCCCTCTTTTTTTTTTTGCATGTATCTAATCCCTAACAAGATGCTTGACATTTAGAGTGTGCTCAAAATATTTTGTATTGAATAAAAACAAACAAAAACAAATAAACAAAAACAAACAAACAAACAAAACACACTGATCTTTGTTAACATTCTGGATAATTAGTGTGTTAACTCTAAGATCAAATAAAATCCGTTAAGAAATTCTTGGCTTTTGGTCCTCCCTGGTGGCACAAAGGGTTAAAGCGCAGAACTTTGTAGTTCTCCATAGCCACTGTGGCATGAGTTCGATCCCCAGCCAGGGAGATGAGCCATGTGACGCAGCAGATCTCTCCTGACCCACCCAGTGCTCCCCTCAGCAATGTGCTTCAGTAGATCTGCCTGTTCTGCTCTCTGCTTTGTCTCTGGTGAATCCTGTCACTCCCCACACCTCTGGCCTGTATCCAAGTTCTAAATGCATAAGTAAATAAATCTTAAGAAAAAAAAAAGAAATTATTTGGTTTACATTAGATTTTTTTTTTTTTTAAGATTTATTTATTTGTACATATAGAACTAGGGTATAGGCCAGAGGCTCAGGGGCGGCGAAAGGCTTCACCAGAGACAGAGTGGGGAACAGAACAAGCAGATTGACGAAGTACACTGCTGAGGGGAGCAGCGGGTGGGTCAGGAGAGGTCTGCCACGCCATGTGGTCATTCCGGGGCAGGCGGGAATCGAACTCATGCAGAAGTGGCTTTAGCTTCTTAGTGCTGTGCTTTAACCCACTGTGCCACCAGGGAGGGCCTTAGATTAGATTTTTAGCTGGATGCAGTGCTTTCTTCTGCACTCATAAAATCATAGCAAAGATACCACTTGTTGGGTTTACTATTACTGCTATTGTTAAATATTTGGAAAATAGTTGATGTGTTTTTCATTTGACTGTGCATATTCCTTCTATAACTACAATTGAGTCAGTCTTTCAGACTTTTGTCTGGATGTCTGTGCATAGTGCTGAATGTAATCAATACTTTCACATTGCCATGTCTATACAAATCATCCTGTTTATTTTGATCTAACATTTTATCATGGGAAGAAGAAAATAGTCTGGTTATCAATGAGTACTGGCATATATAATTCAGTGAAGCTATGAAGTGACTGAAACACTTTTTTTCTTGTTATTTTAATTGTGCAGGGTAACAATTGGAAAAGTGTATAATAGGATTCTTTCTAGTTTGAAAGAATGCTTGACAATTTAAATACATAATATTTTATTTTATTAGCATATAGTACGAGTGCCTATCTCCTACTCCAACTTTTTTTAAGATTTATTTTTTCTTCTTAATGCATAAAGAACTGAGGTGCATGCCAGAAATGCGGAGGATGCAAGGATTCACCAGAAACAGAGCAGGGAACAAAAACAGGCAGATTGACTGACATACACTGGTGTGGGAAGCAGTGGGCAAGCCAAGGGAGTTCTGCTGTGCCATGTGGGTCAAATCCCTGGCTGGGGATTGAACCTGTGCTACAGTGGCTGCAGATTGCTTCATAATGCTGCTCTTTAACCCCCTGCACCACCAGGGAGACCCCCAACCCAATGACATTGTAACCCTTTGGGTGACACATATTCTGATTCTGATTAAGACACGATCTTACATATCAGCATGTGCTGTGCCATTTTGGCTTGTGACTGTGATTGTGTGAGTGATTTGTGTTTAATTCTAGTTCTTTCATGGTAACTTTAACTGTATTAGTCACAGAGTTGAGCTAATAACCTTTAAATTACCCAGAAAAAGACTAATCCCAGAACATTATAATTTAGAGACAAAGGCCAAGGATTTAACATGAGGTGTTACATTTGGAATCTTTTGAATACAGTAAGTAGAAATGTGTGTTTTCTCTTATTATTTTCATATCTTCATGTGCTTCTTAAACAGGCCTTTCTGCTTGAATTTCTGTGTTCTTTTCTAGTACTGATGATCTGAAGGTGATTTTTCATTGTGTGATCAAGCAAAAATATGTTATTGCCTTAGTCAGGTTGTTATAACAAAAATACCATAGACTGGGTGACTTAAATCACAGACATTTATTTCTGACTGTTCTGAAGGCTGGAAAATCCAAGATGAGGCCTCAACAGACTTGGCATGTGATAAGAGAGTATTGCCTGGTTTCTAAAGACTGTCTTCTCACTATGTTCTCACAGGGAAAAAGGGGGAAGGGAACTGCCTGGGGTCTCTTTGGTGAGGGCACTAATCCCATTCCTGAGATTTCATCCTCATGAACTACTGGCCTCCAAAGTGTGCTCATGATCATCTTGGAGTGTTTCAATTTTTTTTAAAAAAATCTTTGCCCTTCTTTTAGTTGATGATCTTTTAGTGTAGGATGTGTTCTAGGTTAGTTCTACCACCTGGGAAACCTATTTGCAGTCACGGACAATCCCATTTCTTCATGTCTAGTTTAGATTTCAGGAGTGGAGAAATAGGCTCAACTTCTTGATGAGAAGGAGGAATCTACCAGTAGAATAATTGGACAAGTTTTTACAATCTACATTGTCACTGTGCTTTTCATCAGCAACAGGCCTTTGGGGTCCTAGAATAATAGTCTATCATTCTTGGCATTCTCTTCCTGAGGTTCTTGCTTACAGTAGTTCAGGAATCATCAAGATGCAATTTCCAAGCTTGATGTACATATGAGTCTGGAACCATATTTACTTGATATGAAAGATAGTATAGTAATTTTTCACTTATATATATATAGTAATATATATATAGTAATTTCCATATATATATATATATATATATATATACATATATATATATATATATATTTATTTACTTATGTGCAGAAGAACTGGGGTGTAGGCCAGAGGTAGACTGGCATTATGCAAAATGAATGCCATAAAATAAAAGCATGAGAGGATTCACGAGAGACAGAGTGGGAAGCAGAACAGGTGGATCTACTGAACTACACTGCTGAAGGGAGCCGGAGGAGAGACAGGAGAGGTTTTTGGTGCCATGTGTCGCAGTTCCCTGGCCAAGGCTGTAGTGGTGATAGCACTGAAACTTAACCCCTACACCACCAGGGAGGCCCCACTTAGATTCCAGTCTGTGAGTCTGTCATCTTGACTGGTTTCTTGGTGGAGTTTGCTGCTCTGAGGGTTGCTGTTGGTGTTTGGGTTATATATGACTAACTTAATTTTCTTTTTGCTGCATTTGAATTCCATGAGCCCAATTACACAGTAGCTTTGAGACAATATCTTAGTAGGAATTTTCTGTTTTCCTGGACACAATCATGAAGTTCCTCTCTTGGTTCAGGTAGCAATGTTTTTACAAGTGTATTGATTTGTGTATAATTGACCCACTTTGTGTCATCTCTGTTTGAAGGATGTTTCATGGTTTTGTCTCAGATTGTTAGTCTATACTTTGTTAATGATGTTTTTAAAAGCTTACAGACATTTTCTATTGGAAGAACTACTCCTTAATTTATCACTTTAAAAGTTGCAAGTATATTTTCCGAGCATTAAATACCACTATTATCAATAATATTACTAAATAATATTAATGAGGTGTCAACACATTAGATAGAGTATATGGAAGACGAAAGGCCTCATCAGTGGCCAGCTAAAAATTTGAGTTTTGTCTCCCACTTAAGTGAGAAAAAGAAGCTTCCAGACATCTCTTATGCATTATGCCTAGGTATTATTTCTTCATATAGCTATGGTGTATTGGAGCATGTTGCCAATCATGCAGCATCAGAAGGAAGAAGCTGGCCAAAAAGCTATATTCTGTTGCACATTTTTTTTTTTTCTTTTTGATGTGATAGAAATGACTCTGGCTATTCTAGGAGTCATAGGAAGCCAATTCTACCATACAGAGGATACAAGTGGACTTTTTTCCTTTCCTTCTCTCTTGAGTGTCAGTCACACAAGCTCTCCTTGTATGTACAGAACACAGGACAAATGGCCAGATTCCTTCTTCAGAGCATGCAGGAAAAATCAAAGAACTTTGGGCCAGGTATCTCCAATGGTTTTGCCTTGGATTCATATGAATGCGTTTTAGCATTTGGGATCATGGATGAATGGTAGCTGGGACAGCATACAGCATTTCAGCCAGCTGCTTCCTTCTGATCCAACATGCGTGCAAATCCTCCCACCCGTAAGTTGCTCACCAAGGACGATGATTTTACCCCATCTGTACAGACACCTGGTCCACATTCCACAGTGGTGAATTAGGACTTGTAGAGCATGTCAGGTCATTTGAGTTTCCTTTACTCTGCTCTATCCCTTCAGCTAGTCCAAGTAACAGAAAAGTTACTTGGACTTGCAAGTTTTACTTTTTTTTTTTTTTAAGATTTATTTATTCGTACAGAACTGGGGCACAGGCCAGAGATGTGGAGGGTGAGAGAATTCACCACAGACAGAGTGGGGAGCAGAACAGGCAGATCAACGAAGTACACTGCTGAGGGGAGCAGTGGGCGGGTCAGGAGAGGTCTGCAGCGCCATGTGGGTCACTCGGGGCAGGCGGGGATTCGAACTCATGCGGAAGTGACTTCAGATTCTCAGTGCTGTGCTTAAACCTGCTGCGCCACCAGGGAGGGCTTGCCAGTTTTACTTTTAAAAGCGTTTTCAAACATGTCCCCTTCTTCTTCATCAAGGAGCATTATTTCTTGATGGCAACGTCACCATCTTGCTACCTGACCACTAAATATATTAGTCTCCTTTTTACTACTTCAACCTTGTTCCCTTAATCCAGTCCTTCACTGACCCCCTCAGATGGATCTAAAATAAAATCTGACCTTGTCATTTCTTTTGTTTCAAATGCACGAGTGTTGCCATGGTTGGCTGATACAGTCTATGAGTCTTATAATGGAAGTTGAAATTCTGTCCTATGGGCTCTCCAAGCTCCTTTGGCTTCACCCTTCCTCTCTGCCTCAACAAACTGAACATGGTGAGCTCAGGTCTTCATTCCTTAGAATAGACCTTGTCTCCAATTCACGTTTGACTATTTTCATCCTTTAAAGGTGCACAAACATGTCTTCCCAACAGGATTTGATCCCTCTCTCTGTGCCCCACATTCATGTTGCAATGTGCCTCTTTATAACGACTCTCACGATACATCTGCGTCTTCAGATTACTATGTGATCTGTGTGTTCATCTTTGCTAGATGGCAAAGTATTTTGTGGGCAGAGAATGTCTTTTTCTATGAATTCTTGACTTTTTACTCAGCACTTGAGTCTGTAAAACATTCAGGACTTTTTTTTTTTAAAGATTTATTTATTTATGCATACAGAACTGGGCAATAAAGCAGGGATGCAGGGGCAGTAAGAGGATTCACCAGGAACAGAGTGGGGAGCAGAACAGGTGGATTGATGAAGTACACTGCTGAGGGGAGCAGCAGGACAAAGGAGGTCTGCTGTGCCATGTGGGTCACCTCCCTGGTTGGGGATTGAACTACTGCAGAAGCAGATGTGGCTAGCTTGGTAGTGCTGCACTTTAACCCATTGTATCCCCAAGGGGGGGGGCACAACACTCAGTACATTTTTCTATAAAGATAGAACTAACATGTTTCCATGATAGAGGGAGACCCTTTGGTGCATGGAGAGAATGAGAAGAGGAACCTGACATTTGACTTTGGAATGTTCACAAATTATAGCCATTTTCACATTCTTTTTCATCTCTCTGCTCTGTTTCTTTAGACTGAGGGCTATAACCGGCTTCCTGATTTCTCAGAACCTCTTCAGAAGGGAGAGTAGGTACAACGCTGTGTGCTCCACGAATATTTGTGATTGACTGGTAATCCTCAGGACATCACTGAGATATTGCTCACTGTCAAGACAAGACAATGAATAAGAAAAATGAACGAAGAGCAGAGAGATAAATACTCAATATTATTTTGCACGGAATGTTATTGTGCTTTATAACAAAACATATGAGAACATTTGTGGAAAGGATGAAAAATGAAAAGCAGGATGATCCATTCCTTCAGCTTGTTTATCTTCTAATTTATCATCCATTTATTATCTTCCTAATCTATCTCCCTAACTCCCTCATCTGTTTTCCCATCACCAGTCATTGCATTAGTTTCATGTGGTAGGATATGTTTTATTTCAGAAGCACCAGCTTGTTAACAGGATGGGGAACTGAATGACGATTTTAACTGTTTGCATACACCGGATTACTCATAGCAGTCAGAGTCATTTTCTTCTTTCTGCTACAACTAAACAGGAGGACAGCTCTTTACCTGGTGAAATTTCAATGGTTATATTATTCTTATCACCTAGTAAATCAGAGCTAAGTGCTTTCCATAAAATTGTTCCACGTGCACTTGGCATCAATTAATATATTGAACTATTTTTTCTCCTTGAGGGAAAAGTCATTTAAGAAGTATAGAGAAGTGACTTCACTTTACTGGGAGGAAAAACTAAGCACCAGGAAGAGTCTATTCAGGGACAGAGAGCTATTAAAACCTTACTTGAGGTACACAGTAGCAGGCCCTCACTCGCATCCTGTCTTTGACAGCCTGTCTTCATGCAGAATCTCAAGGCCGAGTCCCGTGCCTGACGCAGTAGTGTCTACAGTGAGTGTAATTGTATGTGATTCCCAACAGTCGTTAACTTTATCACCGTGTCTTTCCATTAACTCATGATGGTTGACATACATCCATTGGGGAAGGTTTATTCTCCCCACCCCTTGTCACTCACAAGACACTGAAGCAACACAATTCCACTGAATCGTACATTTGGCCACAAAAGGATGTTTCACATTTATCTACGGAGAGGCAAGCGAGCATGAAATGAGGCATGGTTAGTTCCATTACACACTTGATCTTGTTAGCAGAGATAAAATTCCTTGCTGGAATATCTGAAATTCTTAATAAAAATTCCAGGAAACCTGTGAACTTTAGACAGCATATATGAGTTCAGGAGAAGGAAATAATCATAAATCTGGCATGGTAAAGGGTTTCTTTTTGGGCGGGACAATGGAGGAGTTATCGAATGCTCTCTTCCCTAAATTGTGAACATATTATTATTCTCCAAATATATAAAACACATAAAACAAGTGAAAAATCCATCTATAATTAAAATCATGGACCTTCAACAACCTCTTGAAGCACATTATAACCAATATTTTGTGACTACAAGAAAATTTTAAACAAAATGGAAGAAGACCCTTAGATTCAACGATCATTCCAAAAATGGTGACTATTATAAAGTGAATGGTAATGTTCTTCCCTGGTGATGCAATGGGAAACCACAGCACTTCAAGCTGGCTTCGCCCCTTCCCAGCCCTGGAGGTGTTCCACATGGCGCCACAGACCTCTCCTAGCCTGCCCACTACTCCCCTCAGCAGTGTACTGTGTAGAGTTGTCATTCTCCTTCCCTCTCTGTCTCTAGTGAATCTTCTCACCGCCCCTGCATGCCTGGCCTATATCCCAGTTCTGTATGGGGTAGAATTGTGAATCACTGACAATAGCCCTTATCCAGAGATGGTGTGGGGTGGGGTTCAAGAATGAAAGGCAGTCAGAGCTTTAAGTCTATTCTCCTTTTTCCAGGAGTACTCAGGGTTGGATCTCAAAGAGATATTAACATTCTATGTTATTGCAACATCACACAGAAATTTCTAAACAGAAACATGGCTTGGAACTAATGCAAAAACGGTATTTTAGAAGATAAAGTTACTAGAGAAAAGAAGAAATTCAAGCTGAAATCTGTTAACCTACTCTAAAATGACTGACAACACCCTACATACAGAGCCTACAAACTGATTGGAACTTAGAGATAAAGTTCATAATTAGCTGTGTGCTGCCCAAGACATTCATCACTTCTGCAGTTTTCATGTCCCCAACACTCATAAGCAGTTAAAGAATATGGCAGATAAATAAAAATTAATTCCCCATCAAGCTGAAAACATAGTAGAATGATTTTTATTAGGATAACTTATTCAGAAAGGAGACTAGCCAATGAGAGTCCACTGGACATTGTAGAATAGACACTATGACTTACATATTTTAAAATATGGGTACAGACCAGAGATGGGGGAAGTGAGATGATTCACCAGAGACAGAGTGGAGAGCAGAACAGGTACATCTATTGAAATACACAGCTAAGGGGAGCAGCAGGCAAGAATGAAGAGGTCTGCCATGCCATGTGGGTCAGCTCCCTGGTTGGGAATCAAGCCTGTGCTGCTTTGGCTGCTGATAGCTTCATAGTGCTGTGTTTTAACTTGTTGTACCAGGGAGGGCCTTAAAATGCTTTGCTTCTTAAGACTGAAACTAGAACTGGTACAGTAAAGATTAAGAAAATAATTAAACACTAAAAAGCAAAGAAGAGATATGAGAGATAGGATAGATAAGATCATATAATATGCAACGAAAAATTTAAAAAGACTGATTAGAGAAAAAATTATAGGTATACAGAAGCCAATACCTCTATCATCTCTATATAAATATATGTGGTTAATTAGGGTTTCTCAGGAAGAGAATTCAGCAACTGAATACAAATATATGTCAAAGAAATGTTGAAGAAAATGTTGAAATAAATGGTTAAAATGCTTATATTTTACCATTTATTTATTGGTGCATCAAATCAGTATAATATTAAATACAGCAAAAATCTGTTTGTTTTGTGAATCTTTGGTTAGCTTGAGTGACTCAAGGATTCTCATGAGTTTGCTGGAACAAAATAACAGGCATCTCTTGCTTTTCATTCAAAGATCTTATAATGAGCTTATGAGATTTTCTTTCTTTTTTCTTTTTCTTTCTTTCTTCTTCTTATTTTTTTTTTTAACTGCTATTGGCTTTCCAACATTGCCTATGACTTATAGGTACAGGACTGTACCCTTCAGGTGGATGTTCCATTCCATGACCCCCACTGGCAGTCCTTTCTCCACTTTGCTCTCCCTCCTCTCCTCTCTGGTAGCCTCGATTCTACGATCAGATCTCTAGGTTTGCTATTGGTTTGGTTTGTCTGACCCTTCGTTTTTAAGAAATTTAAGAAATTCCCAGTTCAAAAATATGGAAAGTTCTGTGCATTCTTTCTTCTGGTTTCTGTCCTTATTCTGGGTCAAGCTACCATAGTCATGTGCAAAGTTTAACACAACTTGACAACTCTTCATGTTCCACTTTACCTCTAGATTAATGTCCAAAGAGAAGACACTTTTGGGGTAACTCCATGCGTTCTCATCAAAGGCAATTTACTTTATTCTGAGCATTAAGGCCTCGGCCTCAGGACCTTTGCATTGCATTTTTCTGGGACTGAACCTGCCTAGGAGTCATTGTGTGAAGAGAATAAAGCAGAAGTGCATACCTTGTTATCAAAGCACATCTTCCAGTTTTAAGCCTCCCCATAGTTCAACTGAGGGACCCTATATTCCACTCTTTAAATATGACATGGTCATATGAATGACCATGTCATATTTAAAGACATGTGGTGGAATAAATGTCATTGTCATGGTGATTTCGAAAATACAATCTGTCACACACATTGAAATGGGCTCCTATCAATACAGCATAAATTAATAAAGAATTACTATCCATGGACATAAATATAACATGGTGCATATTTTAAACTTTAAGGTAAAGGAAAAAATACTGTAGCCATTCTGGAAGAAGTAATCACATGTACAGGGAAATTCAGAGTGACCTGCGAATACTAATGTTCACACACTAGAAATGATGGAGCACTTTCTTTGGATAGATGAGGGAAAAAATTTTCTTCTATAACATAGGTAGTCATCTGGTCAATACAAGTTTCATGTAGACAGATGATAAAGAGAAATTTTAAATATGTAAAGGCTGAGAGAATACATCATCTATTAACCTTTATGAAAAACCTTGAAGACCAAACTAGCTACATTTAAATTATAAGAGTAAAAATTTAAAGTAAAAAAAAAGCCTGAATAGATATTTTTTGTTGGAATATAAATCAGCACTTCCCCTTATCTTCTAGAAGTCACCCAAAAGCACCAGAAAGAGTGGTGAATAGAAGACAAAATACCATATCTGATGAAACTAGAAAACAGGTAAAATCCTAAAATATTTTAAAAAATAGTAATAAATAAAGAACTGGAGGAAAGTTGGAGCTGATGGATTTGTTTCTGGCACAGATAGCAATGATGGGCTGTCATCTGTCCATGTATATCCAAACCCCTTAAGTTGTGTATATGAAATATGGGTGAGTTCTGTATGTCAATTATAAATAAATCAAGTGAATTTGTATTTAGAAGAGTAGATTACAGCAGAAATGGTGCAGGGGAGTGAATAAGAAGACTTCAATAAAAGGTGGTATAGAACGTCCTACCAGAGAAAGAACCAGTGAAAAAACAAATGTATCAGAGATGAAGGTCATGCAGGTTGTAAACCCAAGCTCCTTGTTCTCAGCAACAGCAGGGAAAGAATACACCTGGCGTGAGCTGTATTTGACGCAGTACAGTTCCAGGAAACAGAGGAACTGGAACTAAATGAGTGATCCTATGGGCTAGCCATATGTGCAAGCAGTGCCTTCCTGAGGCAGTATGGAAACACTGAGTCTGAGTCCTAAAATGTCCAGTGATGGCTGCCTCCATCACATGTCAAAATGTCATAGCCAGAGGCTTGAACTTAGAATAACTCCATATAGAATATTAGTGTTTTCTCCCTGTCTCATATTTAATTTTGGCAAATACAGTTGGTAGAAGGAAGTCTCATTTCTTCAATTGATGAATAGTATAAGAAGTTCCCAACTGATGATCTGTGCCTAGAGAAAATGCTAAGGAAAAAAAGGGAGAAGATAGATTTTCATTCTAAATTTCAACAGGTATTAATAAAATAACTCCTCTGTCAACTAAGGCTACATAACAAAATGGCAAAACTTTGGGTAAAATGTTGAGGCAATAAATCTTATCAGCAAAAAGAACTGAGAAAATAAGTGTATAGAACCACAAAAATATTAAACCAATTATGCTGTTCTTATAAGGCATTCACTGAAGAGTAAGTGGTTCTATAAACAACACTCAAGCTACAGGTACATAAAATTAAATAGGAAAAAATATATGAGAATTACACAATTAAGATAAATTAGTTAATTTGGAAGTCATTGTATAATTTGAATCATTAAGAAGAAATAGAAAAAATGAAGCAGAACAAATATATACGGATCTAAAAAAAAAACTATTGTTACAAAAGCTACAAAAATACAAATTGAAAGTTTATATGTTGTTTCAAGTAGAACATGATCAAGAATGGTTACCAATAAGACAGTGCAGGACAGTGCAGGTGCAGGAAGGCTGTCTTTTAAGGTGTGGAAACAATCCATTGAGATGCCAGATGACATAAAGCAATTCACGATGTGAGGTAATTCCATTTGTACGACTCTGCAGCACAGTCAAGCAGTCAATAAACAAAGCCTTCAAAGTGCTAAAGGAAAGAAAATGCACCCATGGTGTCAAGGTTGGACATCTTTCACATGTTAAGGCAACAGACAGATTTTGAATGACATACTCATTATTGCAATCCCAAATTTTATTTTAGAGTTTTCGAAATTCTGAAAGATTACATTGATGAATATTTGTCTATATCCTCCAATTGCATTCAATTTTCACATTTAGGATCCTCATTTCAGCTCATTCCCTTAATTCTTCCCACTGCTGTTCCTGTCCCTCCTTTTGTTCTTCCCTCCTCCCCTCCATCCTTCTCTTCCCGCCCTCTTTTTTTCTCTCCCTGTCACCTATGGTTTGGTCACCATTTGTCTAGTTAAACTAAAACACCTCACTTTTTTTTTTAAAAGATTTAAAAATATTTTATGCAGACGACTCTCTCTGGTAGTGCAACGGGCTAAAGCACATCATTATGAAGCTCTGAAGCCACTGCAGCATGAGTTCCAGACCCTGCCAGCGAGCTGACCCACATGGCGAGGCAGACCCACCCACCTGCTGCTCCCCTCAGCAGTGTATTTTGTCAGTCTGCTGGTTCTGCTCCCTACTCTGTCTCTGGTGAATCCTCTCACCCACCACACCTCCACCTGTACCCTAGTTCTTAAATAAATCTTAAAAAAATCTTATGCATACAAAACTTGGGTACAGGTCAGAGGTGCTGGGGCAGTGAGAGGCTTCACCAGAGAAAGAGTGAGGACCAGAACAGGCAGATCTGCAAAGTGCACTGCTGAGGGGAGCAGTGGGTCAGACAGGAGAGGTCTGCTGTGCCATGTGGGTGAGCTCCCTGGCCAAGGATGGATCTTGTGCTGAAGTGGCTGCTGATAGCTTCACTGTGCTGCGCTTTAACTCGTTGCACCACCAAAGAGGGCCCAGCTCCTCACTATTGAAGGAGAAGAAAGGAATGTTACTGGGGGGATATTTAGCAGTTTAGCAATCCTTACTATATTTGAATGTATTAATAAAGCTAGAAAAGATGTGAGGGTTAGGGTGACAGAGTAAAAGGGAAATGGCAGATGCACTGGTAAGTGAGTAGACAAAACTTAGCAGGGAAGAGAATGGGAGATTGGATGTCGTGGAAGTATGGGGATCTTCGTCTCTATTAATGGAGGTCAGAGGAATCAGTGGGGCCCCACCCCTTGTTCTCTGGATGTTGTCTTGGTAGCCAGAGATCCAGGTGTCAGCTAGTGTAGGGTCATAGAGAGGCCTCTCACTCAGTCAAAGGTCCTGGTGTGAGGAGCACACTGGGAGATCAGTAGCTGCTGAAAGAGCAGACACACAGTGGGATGGAGAAGACAGGATGTGGGGCTGTGACCTGCAGAAGCAACTTTATACCTGATGCCAGTAAATACAGCCCCCTTGGGCAAGGGCTGCTCATCCCTACCTGCACAGCCCCTCGAGGCTTCTCATTGCTCCACATGGACTTTGTGTGATCTCCTCAACCTGTGCCACTTCCACCCCTATTATCACACGAGGCAACTAGAATCTTTTAAAATCAAGAAAGAGGGCCCTCCCTGATGGCACAGTGGTTTAAAGTGCAGCACTGTGAAGCTGTCTGCAACCACTGCAGCATGAATTCAATACCTGGCCATGTGGGAGGTGACCCACATGGCACAGCAGACCTCTCCTGTCTCTCCCGCTGCTCCCTCAGCAGTGGATTTCAGTCTATCTACCTGTTCTGCTCCCCACTCTGTCTCTGGTGAGTCCTCTGTGCCCCTGCACCTCTGGCTTGTTATGGTATGAATTAATAAATACATATTTAAAAAAAAAAGAGAGAGATCTTACTAAATTTATAGTAACATGATAGGGGTTAAGATTGATAATCTCTACCAAAAATGGGAGTTGAAGGGAGGGAGCGAAAAAGCAAATACTAAATTCATCAGTCATCAGACCATGGAAAGAATATATATTCTCTAACAAAGTTGAGTATTAGATAAGTTTATACAGTTTTAGAAACATATGTACCAGGACGTATAAACAAACTTTAAAAGATGACATAGTGAAATGCTTTTAAAGTAACAAAATCAGAAAGTACAGCATAAACTATAATGATTAACACCAAATAATCTTATCTACAAAGATAAATAAGTAGACATATCAGTGAAGAAGTCTTTCAGATTGGACAACAAAGTTAACTCCTATACCAAGCTGTTTATACAATAATATACCCCAAGCAATTTAAGAAGGCTGGGAAATAAAAAAATAAAAAATAAAAAAAAAAATAGGGCACCAAGGTATGCCAGCAAATCCAAGCAAGAAAAGCAGAGTTATGATTTTGCTTCCAGTCAAATTTGTAAGCAGGCACTTAACAAAATTGAGACAAGAGTAAATAGTTTAATTCATAAATTTTAGTACATGACAGATATGAACAAAACTTGTATCAAAGTATCATGGAGCTAAGAATTAAAAAGAATTTTAAAAATCACATCTCTTCATCTGTTTCTGAATAGTTATAAAAGTAGACCAATATAGGCTCCAGGGAAAATTCTAAATATAAAACTGTCAGTTAAAAAAATTGGAATACTGCAATTTGAAAACAAAGTAATATTTCTAGAAATTAATAAAATATAAAAAAGTCACTACTTTGTGTAAATTAAACAAATAAATCAACACAGATAATAAAAATGTCTTTTATTGATTCCTATTATAAGAGAAAACTAAATTCTAAATTGAAAAACATCTAGAAAATTATAAAGTGGTACCACTGCCAATGCAAAATTTTGCAAAAGAGCTAAAGCAGATCTTACAGGGAGATTTACCTCCTTAAACAGTTATATTAATAAAGAAAATTTCAATATTCAACTGAAAAATGTAGGAAAAGAACAAGAAGACAAATTTAGGAAACCATTAATGACATATTAATAAATATGAAGTAGAAATTAATGATTTAGGATATATAGCAAAATGGACCCAATAATGAGCATCACAGTAAGATAACTAAATACTTTTATGAAATGTTATTTATTCCAGAAATGAAAGTATAGCTTAATAGTGATGAAAATCAATCATATTAATAGCTCTAAGAGGCTTGATGCCATTATTTTCATGTTGACAGCAGTTTCCAAAATTCAGTATCAATTCCTGATGTCAGCTCTTAAAGATAAAGTTGGAATGGATGAATACTCCTGAGCACCATAAAATAAACGTTTCAGACAAAAAGGTGGAATAGTTTTTGATGAGAGAATCTTATAAGCACCCCATCTGTGTAAGGTCTAAGGCATGTCATCCACTATCACACCTATTAGCTGAAATGGTTGAATAAGTAACATATTTAGACAAGAGAAAAAAATTACAGAATTGAAATGAAAGCAGTTTAATTATTACTATTTGTGGATGACACACTATATTTGAAAAACTTAATATTTTCCACAAAAATAACTAATATTAAGGTAGTTCAATAAGGTGGTGAGGCACAAATTAATGTAGTTATTATGATAGAAATAATAAAGTACATTATATCAATGTGATAAAAGACATTTATATCAGCAATAACATTATAGAATACTTGGTAATATTATTTTCATGACTCCTATAACAAATTACCCCAAACCAAATAATAAACAACACAAATTCATTATCTTTTAGTTCTGGATGTTGGAAGTTCAAAATGCTTCTATGTGAGCAAAAATCAAAGGATTGGCTGGATTGTATTTCTTTTGCTTACTGTAGGGGAAAACACATTCCTTGCTCTTTTCAGCCTCCAGAGGCTGCCCACATTCCTTGGCTCCTGGCCCTCTTCCTCCACCTTCAAAGCCACTTCAAGCCAAATTCTTTTCACACTGCTGGCTCTCTGATTCTCCTGCCTCTGTCTCAGGCTTCCCTTTGAAAGGAGCCTTATGATTACATTGGTCTGCCCTGAATAATCGAGGATACTACACCTATGGTCAACTGCTGACCAGTCTAAATTACCTCAACCACCATTACCCCCCTTTGTCTGACAAATTAATAATTTCTGAACATTAGAATGTGGACATTTGAGGGAGAGGAGTGGCAGGATTCTCCCTACCACACCTAGTAATAAATTAAAAAAATAAAAGTACAATGCCTATAATAAAAACTTTTTGAGATGACTCAGGAAGCCACAAAAGAATGTTTGAATAAATCAAGAAAACTATTTTTCTTGGATAAATAAGCTGTGGTACAGGCAGACATGAGAACTACAAAATATATTAGCATATTGCACATTCAAAAAAGAAAATTAAACACTCTAGTCATAAATTAAAATACTGATGTATAGAACATTAGAGCAAACACAAATTTTCTTTCAAATATAAATAATATGAACAAATTATATGAGTAAATGAGGTCAGTGTTGTTAAAAAGGGACCATTCTTGAAATACAGCGTAAGATATGAATGATGTGAAAGTAATACTTTGGGATGGAATCTTAAGTACAGGCACAGACCTGGGGGTGGTAAGTCATAAGAAAAAGGACATGTGTCCTTTCTAGTATCTAAGTCTTGCAGAGAGGATACCCTCTCTGGGTCATTTTGTTGAAGATGGCACTTATTTAATCTATAAACACAGTCTAGCATATTAGAAATAGTTTCTACTACAGCAGAAAATGAAAAAAATAACAAAAATCTAGCTGGAATAAATTAATCCAACATAACCTCATAATTAAATATGAATTCCATTAACAACATGTCCACAATAGCTCAGAATGAAAAGATGGACAAAGATACAATCGTCAAATGGATACTAAAAAAGGGATAATTTATGATATCAAAATCACTCAAAATGTTATTTTGGAAAGATTAAATGAAGTAAATAGTTTCTCAATGAGTCTGATGTGCCATCTGACAGAACATCAGAATACCTGAAGAAAATATTGCAGGAGCTGAAATGAGAAACAGATGGAAGGACAACAGGAGAGAGGGGGATTCGAGAGTATTTTTTTTTTGCCCTTGAAATATCATGTGTATAAAAGTTTCTCCTACATAAAATCTATATACTTTAAAAGACTGATACTTTCTAGTCAAGTAAAAGTTTATACTAAAAACTATAATCCGCAAAGAAGAAAATATTTTTAAAAATGGTCCCTGGAGCATTTTACAAAAAATGTAATCACATATTAGCCAAAAAAGAAATATTCATTCAATTTCAAAGAGGAAAAGTACTTCAGATCATATTCTGAAACCACAATCTAATAAAGTAAAAAATGAATGTCAAACTTAGAAGCAAAAATCCCCCAAAGCATTTGACATTTTAATACCATTCTTTTCTAAAAACTCTTAGAGCAAAACGAACTATGAAAACCATCACGATTGCAGAGTATTTATGAAAATAATGTTAATAACATGGCCTCAAATATTTGTACTCCAAACAAAAATAGCAAAATCAAACATCATCCATAAGTTATGAAAAGCTACATGTGAATTTAAGGAACACAGAAGGAAAAAATTAATGAAGATGAAAGAATAAGTAAATTATTAATTAGGGGAGAGAAAATGGCAGAATTGCCAACATTTATTTTAAAGGAAAAATGAATTTAAACCACTTACTTGCTGGTCCAAGAGAAAAGAAGAACATATTCATAGACAAAACAACATTAGATGGACAAAAAGAAAAATAAAGATCAATGAAATTAAATAAACTTAAGATACTTTGTTATTTTACATAATTAAGCTAATAACAATTGATGACTTAACATTGTATTTGAGTCAACCTATTATAAAATATAATATAAAACTCACAAATTGTCTGAGTTACGCATATAGACAAATCGCCAAGTTCAGATGATTGCATAGTTAAACTTTATAAATCAATCATGGAACATTTAATTTCCAAGTCAAATGAAAGATACCAGCTAAAAAATTCTAAAAATAATCTGCATTTTACTATTTCTCGTTATGAAGTACTGGGATGACTGACGCTACCAAAATTTGACAAATGTAGCACAACACTAAAGGCTAACATTCCCCAAACACGCATAATAAAGCATATGCGATATGTTATATACTAAAAATAACATGACTTTGGAAGGGTTTTTCCAGAGGTTGCAAATGTGTTTTAATATGAGTAATATATCACTATAATACACCACAGTTGTTAAAGGATAAAACCATTTAAATATTTTGATGTCTATGAAAACTGATAAAAATCCCATCTTTGTTACTGGTAAGACTTGATAGAGGCACATCTATAGATACATAGTTTTAGATATACTGTAATTAATCATCCAAACACTTCAAAGTTTTTTTTGAAAAAAGACAACACTTTTGAACAAACAAAGCTTTACAAATATAAAGTCTCTAAAACTAAGTTCTATTTATAAGGAAACAGAAGTGATTGAGGAGTAAGTTAAGCAACATCAACTACAACAATCACATGAATGAACATTTAAGAAATCACATAAGACAATCTACAAGCATATAGGTTGCTAACTCTGCAGGACCTCAAGTGCACCTGTCCACCCTGGCTAATGTTGTGCATGGGTGAGCACACCCCCCAGTAAGGCCCACACACAAGTCAGCAGAGCACAGTGCACTCTGTCCTGCAAATAGCTGCCGCCCACTACTTTGTTTCAAGTAGAAGATACAAGAAGCCCCAGGCCCGGTATAAACATGCACCCCATTCCCTGAGGCACATTTCCGGTGTTCCCCTGCACTACAGACCCTATATATATCCATGGACGGTCCTAATAAACAGACCCCAGGCTCCTGCTTCATTCTCTCGCAGATCTGAGTCTCCTATGTTCAGGTGAACGTAGTTGTCAGTGCGCCACTTGGCGGGTTAGAAATAATATACATAGGTGTGGTTATACAAAGTTCTGTAAGGACACGTCAGAGGCAACAGAAGTATCGGTGCCCTGTCACTATTTTGATATAGTGATCTCTTCTAGATCCTAGCTGATGCAATCAACAAAACAAAAAAAATAGAGGCAAAATATTTCAAAGGAGGTAAAGATTTGAGGGGTGTTGGGAGTTATGTGAGAGGTAAGAGCTGAATTCAAGGAATTCCTTGAATTTCTTGCATTTCTAGAGAGTTCTATAAATATAAAGTGATGGCCACTTAGTTTTTTGTTTATTGACAACAGAAGGCTTGAACTCCACTGTCCTCCCACCATTGAAGAAACTGCTGTTTCCTTAAGCAGGTAGGCTACTGGCTTATAATTCAAGGCATGGGCTGTCTCTGCAGAATTGAGATCCAGTTGTCAGACTGGTCTCTGCTCTGGAATATGAAAACCAGCAGGAGATCAGCTTCCTATATGCTCTGGTTTATTCTTTGATATAGATAAAAACTATACTACTTCTTTGCTGTGTTGTGTTGTAATAACAATGCACTCTCCCACCCCCATCTTATTTTGTTCTCTAATATTCCTCCTGTAAGTGAGACCATTCGATATTTTCCTTTTACCTCTGACTTATTTCACTGAGCACCATCCCTTCCAGCTCGATCCATGTTGACAGGTGGGTGAAGTGGGGGCAGGGAGAAGTAAACATTGTTTTAAAATGAACAATAATGTAGATAGATTCATAACTTAATAAAATATAAGAAAAAAACTATACCACTGGTCATGCAATTTGAGAGAAGGAACTAAAAATAAAACGTGTAAACAATATGCAGCTTGGTTAGACTTGTAATTATTACTTAAAAATCACTAGTTTTTCTATACATCAACCAATATCAGAAGGAAAACACAACAATCAATATCTTCAAAATGATATTAAAACGCAGTCTGAGAAAATTAAGAAAGTGGAGGTATTTGTGAATCCTGAGAATGGCCCACATCATAGGAATCCAGCCAGATTTCTGCAGCCACAGATGCTATGCATGGACGCCCGTGGCTGAGCAGCTTGTGTGTAGGTCGGGAGCCTCTGGTCCGGCTAGAGCAGTTAGCCAGCCCGAAGCTCGCCTTCACTCTTTCTGTCAGAGGCTACAGGCACCTCATGCCTGAGAGTTGATTAAATCATTTGAATTCGAGAAGTTCTTAACAATACATGACCAATATGAATATACATATTTTGGAAACAAATGAGATTGTTTAAAGGTGTTAAACTGCCTTTTACTTTGTCCTCGTTAGCTCTTACCTAAGATGTCAAGAGTTGACCTGGACACACTTTCCCCAGGGGGACGCTCTCCTAACTCGACCTGGACACACTTTCCCCAGGGGGACGCTCTCCTAACTCGCAGCTGTGGCTGGTGTTCTGCGTGCACTCACAGGCCTCCGCCACATGGGTAACATGGTCTGTTTCTCATTTGTGCTTCTTCCTTGCATGTGCTTTTCTCTTTTTCTGCCACAGCAGAATCTCCAGGATAATCATTTGCTCTTCCCCAGGTGTGATTGATTTTAGTTTCTTAATAGTTATTGTACTTTTTTCATTTACACATTCTTAAAAAAAAAAAAAGAAAAACATTTATTTATGCATACAAGGACTGGGGTACAGGCCAGAAGAGATGGAAGTGAGACGCTTTCACCAGAGACAGAGTGGGGAGCAGAACAGGCAGATGGACTGAGTATACTGCTGAGCAGCGGCCCAGTCAGGAGCGCTCCATCATGTGGGTCACCTCCCCAGCCGGGATCCAATTCATGCTGCAGTGTCTGCGGAGAGCTTCCTAGTGTGGTGCTTTAGCCCTCTGCGCCACCAGGGAGGGCCCACATTGTCACATTCTTTAGGACACTTATTGTCTTCAGTCACTCGTAGTGCATTTTTGAATGATTTTCTTAATCTCCATTATGGATCTTCCTCCTAATCCTAAAGGAGCAAATGATCTTTCCATGCCTCCTATTGCCTCACCATGGAGCCCTGATACTCTAGCAGAGCATAACACACTGTTATTATTAAGTTCCTTATCCACACTCACTAATGCTGTGAGCGCCACAAAAACCAGGAGTTTCTGTCACAGTATTTTGTAGCATTAGCCCGGGGCATAGCGAGTGTGGAGAAAAGTACAGCAGCCAGTGTGGGATCCTTTCTCAACATTTCCTAGGTATGCTCCCCACATTAAAAAAAAAAAAAAAAAAAAGCACATAACTGGTAAAGTTTATTTGTAAATCTGCTGGTAACGAGGAACCTCATGGAAAGGAAGCTGGCGATATTGGCTAGGAAATGAGTTCTCATCAGTAGGATGTTTTCAAGAGGACTTTGTGTTTTAGGATTACTTATAATAAATATATAGAGTTATGAATCAAGGGTTCTTGGAGAATACCAGGGAACCCCATTCAATTATCTTCCTGCAAATGTATTAACAATGGAAATGTACTTTGCTTGCCAAGAAAATGATTTGTATATCTAACTTAGAGATGATCTCTGTTACTCTGGCTGGACCAGAGAATGTACATTTAGTATAAGAAGGACTTAGGGACCCCCATGGATGGCCTAGAACTTTCTCACTGGCACCTCTTAATTGCTTCTATTCTTGAAATCATTAGTGACGCTGGATATTAGCTTTGGAAGGCAGTCTAAAGAGAGGTCATTCAAAGTTGTACACAGCCTAACCTCAGTGCCTTTGTCTGTACTAGGGTCTAGGGCATTGGAATTTATTAATTTTACTCATTAAAATATATATTCATTACACCATCCTTCATTTTTGTACAATGTATTATTTCTCTGTCAATTGGAATTTAATAACAGAAGTAAACAAGATAGAGAATCAGCTGATTTTGATGAGGGGAAATGACCCTGGGTCACCTGTTTTCTTCTGAGGTAATCAGCAGTCTTTATAAGTAGAGGGGGTGAAACCTATAGAAATGGCCTATAGAAACGGCAGTGGCACCTAGATCCAGCTCAGCTTTGCTGGCTTTGCGGATGGAGGAATAAATCCAGGAGTTAAGAAACAGACAGCCGTGGGGACCAAGAAACGTCTAAGGTGAGGATAACCCAGAGCTCCAAATGAGTGCAGCTCTAAGAACATCTTTTCATTCCAGTGAAACCTACTTCAGACATCTCTAAAGGTAAGATAAAAAAATACTTGTTTTTAAGCACCTAAGTTTGTGGTTATTTGTTTACAACAACCAGCAAGAACCAATAGTAGCTATGATCTCTGATTCATATGTTTCTAATTTGCTAACCCAGTGCATGGAATTTTGCTTTTCAATATTTCCAACATATTTGTAGCTTTATTTTAATGCTTTTTATATTTTTATATTTTAACTTACATTACTATATGTTTAGTAATGTAAGTTTCAGTAATTTAAATCCATTTCCAATATTTATTTTTTGTGTTAATGAACCGTGGGCTGAGTGTCTTCTAAGAGTGGCTTAATCATTGGTTTTCAAGTGTTTGGGATTAGAATATCATTTATACTTTATAATAAAATGAGAGACAGGTTTACAACCTTGAAAATGAATCTATGACTATCAATACGAGGACAAATTTGAGTGTGTTCACGGTCAATACAATTCCATTTAATTCAGAAAAACTGTTAAACATTGTTTATGCTAAAAGCACTTTAGCAAATGCTGTGACTTCAAAAAAGCCAATGACAAGAGAATATTCTATCCTCCGTGAGTTACCATTTAGTATTGTAAATATAATGTGTAGCAATATAAAAAGCATTAAAATAAAGCTACAAATATGTTGGAAATATTGAAAAGCAAAATTCCATGCACTAGGGAAGGCAAGTCAGGTGATTTAGTAAATAAGGAATGTGGTGTGATTCAGGAAGCTAGAGTGGGCTCTCCCAGAGCGTTGGGGAGGGAAATTGTGGAACAATGTTTTACCGCAGCTGTAGAGGTAAAGGTGATTGTACTGGGCATTCTGGAGAGGGCTGAAATATTCTGTTTCGGTTGTGTCTTGTGAAGTCATGCTGGCACTCACTTTCTTGTGTCTTGGCTCAAACAGGTGAGAGTCCTTTGCTATAGCAGGTGAGAGGTATTGATGTTGATTGAACAGGGTACTGCTGTGTTCATAGTTGCCTCTGAGAAGATTCTCTGGGCATGTCTATGTAATGAATGGGAATGAATGGACCTTTGAGGAGAAGTTTGCAAAATTCAAACAGGTTATTGGTGACACCATAGGTGACCTGGCTACTATTGATGTCGTCTGGCCTGCTGATTTTGTACATGATCAGGTCTTCTGCGCATTCTTTTCCTTATGCTTTGTACATGTTTTCTTGTAAGATAACCTTATTTTTGATGGGTGTGATTAAACCATAAAAAATTAATAAGCAGCATGAAGGAAAAAAAAAACAATTTCAAATATTGAAAAGGTGCTTCACATTGTCTTTGGCTACTCATGTTTAGTAAGAATCCAGGGAGGTTTATCAACTCTAGTGACTTTATGATGTAAATTAACCCAAACCTAAATATTGGCAAATATAAGGAGCCAGGATCTTAATACCATAGAAATTAAAAGCTTGCTTGCCTGAACCAACAATATACCTTTTTCAGAAGCAAGTGCTACATTAGCAAGGGCAGGTGCTATCTTGACATATCAATGGAGCCTGTACTTTTTCATAAAACATTATACCTGTTTCTCCTTTCTTCTCAGACATGCAGGGACTAAGTGTTATTCACTGAGATCAGTAGCAATGAAGTTGACACTAGTGTGTGTCAGCCATGCCCTAGACACTGTCCTAATAACTCAAATATATCCAATCCCTTCATGTTCACAGAACTTTTAGGAGGCATTATTAATCCTAATTCAAAGATTTAGAGCTAGAGCTGCAGACATGTAATTTGTCTAAAATCACAGAACTAACCAGTGTTAAAGCTAACAGTTGACTCCACTTTTATAGACCAAATTCTTAACTACTCCTGTATATTTCTGCCAACAGAATAGTTCTTGGTGACTTACCGGGTCCAGAGGGTGTTGGTATCTCTTACTAGCTCAGTTTTGAGACTGTTTGCTTCCATCTCACCTGGCTCGTTCTGGAGGTGGGGGGTTGAGCAACCTGCAGGTGTAACAAGACAATGGGAGAAGGATATGCATGCATAATTTTTAATGTGAATAATGAAAACTTTCCTTCGACAAAATTAAAGGATTAGATGCACAGAATTGATGTTACTTCAAATTTATCTCCTAGAGGAATTTCAAAATATCAACCTCATGATAATATTGTGTGGAAAATAGGTTGCTAGTGGTTAAGCTACCTGTCCAAGGTCATGTATGTTAGCATGAGAGGAAACACCTAGTTTGCCTAATACTCAGTCTATGGCAATATTTTGATAAATGTGATGAAAAAAAAAAAGCTATTTAGGAACTATATATCCTAACTTAGTTTGAACTATCTCTAAACGCATTCCATGAAAATTAGCATTGTCTTGTTCTCACTCCAACTTTCTGCCTCTTAGAGGTAACCAATTTTTCAACTATTTAAAAACTCATTGACTTTGGCTTTATTTCTCCATTTTTAAATAATATGCTTTTATCTCTACATTTTTCCTTAACTTTAAGCCTGAGGTGTGACTCCGTTGGAGGAAGATGATTCTACCAAACTGCATGTACTTTTCCATCCTTCCAACTCTGGTTTGGGCTAGATCAAATGGTCCATCTGCTTTCTGAATTATGTGCCCCTTGAAGTTTTTCATTGCTTGAGTTTCAGCTTATTGCGGTCTCACTGAAGCCATTCTTGTTTACCAACTCACAAAGTTTCATGGTTATTTTTTCACTCTCCCATTTCAGTTGCCCTCTCGTGGTTGTACTTTGAAACATAGCTCCTTGGTGTGTGTGTGTGTGTGTATGTATGTATGTATGTATGTATGTGCTCACATGCATACAGTAATGGGGGGCAAATATACAGAGTATGTATCATTCCCCCTCAGATGTCCTGTAAGTTCCTTAGTATCCATCGGAAACCTGGCACAGAACTACGATGGTTTAACTTGGACAGCAGCCATGTTTGAGGAGAGTCAGAACTGTAAGTCGGGTAAATAAAGATAGTAGAAAATAGTAGAAAATAAGTCTTTTGTAAAATGGGTGAGAGTGTCAATTCCAATACAGGCGAACTTGTTGAGTGGCAGGACTTCTTACAAAAAAGGCTCCAATGGCATATGGAAATAATTCTTGAGTAGATTATGGTTTTGTTTATATGGTTTTGTTTGATATGATGCTATATCTCACTTTTATACAAACAGTGGTCACCTTATGGTTATAAAAAGGAAACTGGTGATTTTGCTTTTTAAATAAACAGGAACTAAATACCTCACGCAAGACAGAAAAGATGGAAAGGATATTAATGTAGAAAAATTGGGCTTTTTAATGCTTATATAAAGGTATTGATTTGGATTTGTTAAAGTCTCAGTAGTTTATATAGAAAGATAAATTTAGATTAAATGTTCAGTCACTTTGTGGAGTTCCTAATAAAACAATGCTTCCTGGATGCTAGCAAATTACATGTACACAAATTACTTAAGTCTACCAAGACTTTTTTTTTTACTTTATTTTAATTACATTAGTGACTTCTGGAGTGCTAAATTTGGACATCCATCTTCTACATCAAAATTATGACTTTTAAATACTGGAATGTATGGCTTTGAAATTTTTATATTGTTAAAAAAAGTTATTTCCTTGGATGAGGCATAAATGTTGGGGGGGTGGAGGAGGGAATCAATAACAACAAGAATTATAAAAGCAAAAAAAACAAAAAACAAAAACAAAAAAAAAACAAAGAAATAACTTTAATTTAATTTTTTTCAAGGAACAAAAAAAAAAGAAAAAACCAATCAAAATTAAAAAAAATTTTTTAGTCACCCATTATCACTTATAAGGAAATTAGTTCTTTCACTCAACTAAGCATTTGTTGAAAACATTCTGTGTGTGAGATACCAGCAGTGAGATCCTGTTAATGCACAAAGTGATGTGTAATGGTGCCTTCAAGTAGCTTGGAGTCTGATGGAAACACCATTGTTGACATTTCTCCACTGTCACCAAGTGTAATGTGAATATTCCCTTTTCTTGCAAATTTCCAAAAGAAGGTTTATGCATAGTTTTGAAAAGTATGTGGACTTTAGAGCAATTCAATCTTAAATTTAATTCCTGATTTTGGCGCTTACTGATTGAATTTGGAAATGTCTCATTTTTTCTGAGTTACAATGTCTAAGGCAAATTATCCTAAGGCTTATTATTAGGATTAAATGATATGTATGTGAAAACACCAGAACAATAAAACTGAACACTTTCTTATTTGCCTCATTTCATCAATTTTGACTGATGCCATGTCCAAATAGGCCTTTAGACCCATGGGGACAGAAACATCCGTGAAATGCCAACAGTCTCAATGAGAACACCATAAACATTTGAGGGACAGATAGAGAAGGAGGAAACTCAGTATTGTCTAATCCATCTCCTTTGTAATCACGCGTCTCCCCATCGCACAGCTAATTAAAGTCAGGGCAGGACCCAAATTCAGCTTTATGTTCTACTTTTATAGTAAGAAAGCATGAAAAATCATTTTCAAATGATCAACTACAACTAGATAATTTTCAAAAAAATGCACTTGGGCATTTTGATTCTGTTATAGGTTACCCTTTCTGTGGTAATATTTTGCTGGGTCTTGCCAGAGTTGAGATATCTATGACCTTGAGCTTTGTAGAGTCAAGTGGCTGAAAACAACTCACACTTGTGCCACCTTCCTGAGCTCTCTTGAAACTTCTATGGTTAATACTGGATGTTCTCTGCAGTGCTGTGTTATCAGAAATCTTGAACAGGGCCAGGAAACAACTTGCCATATTTCAAATATTCCCTCTGTTGATTGTTGAAAGCTCTTGCCTTTATTCTCTTTGATATCTTTTTAAAAATCTCTTCCTCATGAAAAGAAAAGTATCTGATTGTTCAAATCACCTTCAGATACTTGGGTATATGAGCCATAGGAGTATATGTTTCTGATGGCCTGTAATGCTTTGGGGCATCCTAGGTACTGGTTATTATAATTGTTCTTACATATTTTTTGTTTTGTTTTTGTTTTTTTCAAAGTTTTATTTATGCATACAAGAACTAGGGCACAGGCCAGAGGGGCAGGAGATGAAAGAATTCACCAGAGACCGAGTGGGGAGCAGAACAGGCAGATCTACTGAAAGACACTGCTGAGGGGAGCAGCAGGGTATATGAGAAGTCTGCTGCACCATGTGAGTCACCTCTCAGAGTGGGGATCAAACTTCCGAGTGTTGCACTTTAACTCCTTGTGACTTAAGGTTTTTAAACACAGAAGTCAAATTCAACCTCAAGAAAGGTGGCACCTTCATTCTTACCTCTTCACCAAAAGGTGTCTCAGTGGATGCGAACTCTGAAGAGTGAGGCCAGGTAGCTTCTCATTCATTTGCCAAGTCTGCAGTGGTTAGGACTTCTACCTCAGCCCTGCCTCAGGTTGACCAGCCCGCAGATTTCAGGACCACCTCCTTCTTTTTTATTTTTCACTGGAATCTAGAGAAAGTAGTTCTCACTGTGTCAGTACCTATATCCCAGTGAAATAAATGCATGTTGGGGCAGTTTAAACACTTGGCCTTTAGTGTTGAATTCCATTCTCAGATTGCCTGCCAAAAGCTGCCAGAAAATGCTGATTTATGCTGAGAATGAAAGAAAGGTGGTCTCTGTGGTCCAGTTTCGGCCCACAAAGGCATGGTATTTTAGAGATGAATTTGCACCCCTTCCAGTGAATCCTCTCATGCTTTATAGATAGCTTTGTGAACTGCAGAGGGCTTGCTCTTGCTTAATTTCACTCAGATCCATATTTGATCAGAAGTGAAGGATCCTTTTTTAATGCAGATGCATTATATTATCTGTCATGCATTTCCTTTCTGAAATGAGATGAAATAAAAGTAATTATCCTATGGCTTCCCCCTTTGATTTCTCTCCTGGAAGTTTGAGGATCTCTAATCAGAAGGATGTAGACTTTAGACATGAGTCTAAAGCCTTTTCTGCAGCAGATACTGACCCAGCTTAGAGACTCTGAAAGAAGGAACGAGACTGCAGCTCTCGTGATGTTGTCATCCTCTGGCCTGAATGAGAAATAAATGAGAAACCACCTATTCTCCTAGGGAAGTGACTTTCAGACCCTTTTCTATCGCTGGTTCAAGCACACACTCGATTATTGGTCTCTCCAAACACTTACTACTAAGTTCGCTAAGACTGCTGACTTGTAAAATACAGTGTGCCACTAATATGAGGAGCCATTTGAATAGAGCGGAATGATACAAGTGAAGGCTTCATAATTATAAAAAGTAAGAGTTCGTGGGGCGCTTTCTTCTTAACCGTGCAGATTTATTTGGCTTTGCACTATACTATGCACATTAGTTATTGGGTAAACATTTCCTTGTACAGCATATGGGGGAAGCTGGCGGTTGGAAAAATGTTGGCACTTGTTGAGGCTGATTCTCTGCACATAGGTGAGAGCAAATGGATACAGCATTCTTTATATTACATTAAAAAGAAATTAATGAATAGAAACTGTATTGGAGACTCCTTAATCTCTTAGGCCCTTAATTCCATATAAGCAAGCGCAATGCATGCAGGAGGTGTTTGAGGTAGAAATACAAATAAATAACAATCTCACTCCTGTGTGGGGGCATCCCCCTCAAACACTGTTTATTAAAAATCTACATGCCAGGCCCTACATAACAATGCACTCTTGATATCTCTGTCGGCTTTGGTTCTTAAAACAGTTCTATTCATTAACAGATTTGTTCCTATTCTTAGGAAGGCATTTGTAGTCTCCCTTCATGTGCAAAGATGGAAGCTCAGTGACTGCCGCATTGTTTGATCACAGCACACACTCTGCATGTTTTGCCTCCTCAGGTTGGACCCTACACCTTGATCAAGACCACGGATTCTGATAATATGACCTTAAGCAAACCTTGCTTTGCTGCTCACAGCTCCAATTTTATCATAAAATGCAGAACTTTAGTAGATCTGGGATATAAAAAACAAACAAACAAACAAACAAAAAAACTGTTAACCATCAAACATATCAAGCAAACTATTTGCAAAGCTGCTTTAGCTGAAATAGGAGTAGGGTCCAGGACTGAAGCCTTGATATCTTTGATAAAGTAACATTTCCTCCTCATAGATGAAACCAGCAAGGATTCTATTTAGTTCATCTCTACTCTTTAAGTTTTTAATATCGCTATACATTGGTAAAAATAAATATAAATGCTTCATAGGGTTTAGGTGCAATTAATTCTACTGTCATGGGATATGTATGTCTAAACATCATTGTGCTAAGCAAATCATAACAAAGTCAAAGGCTTATTGAACAAAATGGGGTAGGGTCCCAGAATCAGGCCTTTTTGTCAGTGATGGTAAACTGAAGAAGACCGATGACCTGAAGTTCTCAAAGAAGGAGCCAGTGTCATGATTCCTTCCTGACCCCGTATATATTCACCTCCTGTGCAGAGTAATCCCACCCCACACACTGCAGCAGTTATCACAGGTGTTTTACCCTGTGCTCTTCCTCTTTCTTCATTATGAACACAGGATCTCCTGGGACTCTGCCTTGCTTCTCAAATTGATAGATGATTAGACCTATTTTTTTAATTGTTTTTTTTTTATATTTATTGGTCCCTTCCTGGTGTCACAGCTGGCTAAAGCACAACACTGAGAAGCTAAAACCACTTCAGCATGAGTTCAATCCCCACCCCAGGGGTGATCCACATGGCGCGGCAGACCTATCCTGTCTCCCCCGCTGCTCGCCTCAGCAGTGTACTTCGTCACTGTCCTGTTCCCCACTCTGTCTCTGGTGAATCCTTCCACCCCCCTGCACTTCTACCTTGTACCCCAGTTCTGTATGCACGAATAACTTCAAGGGTTGGGGATCAAACTCGCACTGAAATGGCTGCAGCTACCTTGCAGTGCTACCAGAGAGGGCCAGACCTAAATAATTTTAATAGATCATTTTATCAAAAAAAAATGCAGATCACAGAATGAGTTAGAATGATTATTATGTACCAGGAATCATGCAGAGATTTTTGCAACTATTCCTACGCTTTGTCCTCCAATCAACTTACAGAGTGTTGGAGATTGCTCCCCATTTAACAGGTACATGATGGAGGCTTACAGAGGCTTAGTAATAACTCACCTGCTCAGAAGCCCACACCAAGTCGTGTCACCTCTTGGATATCTGACTTGTGACCAAGACACTCAGTTTCAGCAGACTGGCCACACTCATTTTCACTGGCCATACTGGATGGGTTCCTTTCCCTCTGCCTCTCCCTTCCATTTCTTTTGCATCCACTGCTTCATCTTTCAAAGCCCAAACCATTAACATGGACCTGAGCTCCACTCAGATCCACTCGGCCCTGTGTCTAGTGGGCCAGACTCAACTGTGACATATCCTTCACCACTCTATGACCCCCAGAGAGCCTCTTCTCTGGACCTGGCTTTGGTTCTTCCATGAGGAGACTGGTTCTTGACCCCTCCTGCCAGTCTCCTATCAAGGGCGCTTCCTTACATCCGATCGAATGAAGCCTCTTAGTTTTGAACACAGCAACATGCGTCTTTTCCTGCAGGCATCCATTTTTCTTTACCTGTGTTGCTCCTGGTGCTTGCAATCAGGCAAGAATGTTCACACTGCTAGCAATATACAGCACAAGCTCTTTCTTAAGAATCTCTAGCTTTCCAACCATTACCTCATTCTGGTTCCAAGCTCCCTGATGAAATTCCAGGGGCTGGGTACCTTTGCACATACATGTAAATTATATGTGTTTCTTTAAGGTTGGGTTTGTTTCTTTCTGCTGAAGGTATTGAACTGTGAGCCAGTCTGCATGCCATTCATTATCTTTGCTATGTCTGTTCTCTAAACCAGGATACCTATTGCCCTTTCACACTCAAAATGATAGCTGTCACAAGTAGATTAATGAGCATCATCAGGAAATTTGAGAAAGACTGGAGCAGTGACAAGATAATTGTGCCATTGACTATAGGAATGGGTGATGGAAAGGATGAGTTAATTGATTAGTTCACCAAACCAATGTTTTAAAAATCAAGTGCTTTTCAAGATGTAAGAAAGGATGGTCAATTTTTCTTGACAGTAGACCATGTTTTCTGCTGTAGAATGTAATTGTGTGACAACTAGTCTGTCTGCTTGAAGAGAAAGACTGCTGGCTTGCAATTATTTCCTCACGTTCAAGTTATTTTTGCATGGTCGTTATTCCTTTTTTTTTTTTTTAATTAGGTCCTGAGCATAAAATGAAAATCTAATTCTCTGGGTGACTGCTTGGGTTGCATTGTTCTCATGTAGCGTATGGCTCCTTTAAGATGCCAGAAAGGAAAGCAGGCAAACTGTTTAAGCAAAACCAAATAGCACCCAGCTGTTGGGGAAGGAGGCAGGGTGAAATACACAATCAGCAACAGGGGCCCTTCCCTGGTCTCCAGTTTACACCTTCAAAATAGTTACTTGCTGAAAGTGTAGGACAGAGACACTTCCTTATTGTTCTTATCTATACACTGAAGTGGAACAAAAAGACTGTCAGAATCTAATTGATGTGGAGAAATTGTTTTTTACATTGCTTCTGTGATTTGACAGCCAACTCTTATGTTATTTACAAGGGAATAGAGTGCATGTTTTTATGCAATGAAAATGTTATCTTTGTGCAGTGAAAATGCTATTTCCCCCTTGGTAAAGTGAGTCATTTTTTGAGGAAAGGAAGTGTCTTTCCCAGTCATGAGACCAGGGTTCCATAGAGCAGACTGCCCCCTGCTACTCTTGTTCTTTTACTGAAAGGAAGTTTGTTGAACATTGCTTTCATATGCTCGCGGTCATCTCCGTCTCTTCTTGGAGAAGTGTTGTTCTTATGCTCATCTTTTGACTGGGTCGCTTGTGTTGTTATTAGTTCTTCCTAGATATTTGCTATCAGGGTCTTATCCATTGTAGTGTGTGCAAATATTTTCTCCTATTCAGTAGGTTATCTCTTTGCTTTGATTGTCTCTTTTGCAGTTTAGAAGCTTTTTTTTTTATTATGATGTATAGAGAAACCAAACAAAAGGTCAAGAATAGTCAAGACTGGCAAACTGACCATAGAACTTGGTCAGAACTTGGTTTTGCCCCGCCCCCATCCATAGCAAAGGAGGGGATGGGGGGCAGGGCAAAACAGGACAGGGATGATCACAGGTAGGTGGTGATGGCTTATGGGTGCTATGGTGGCCGGAGAACTATGGAGACTACAATGTTGTAAGAAAAAATATTAATAAAATAAAACATATCAAGAGGGATGTTTGGAGGTTACATTTTAAGTCTTTATTTTACATGTGAATAAACTAATGGTAACTTCTGGAGGGTTGGTTGACTTACCTGAGTTCTGCCTCTCTCAAGAGGTTGACTGAAGAATGACACTGTGCTAGTCACCTCTCCTCCACACCCCATCCCATGATTTATTGCATTTGCTCCATAAGCCTCTGCATTTCTAGGCACATGGCTATTAAACACTGTTCCTGGAATCTCCAAACAGTTGTTGGGAAGGCAGGGTTGTCGGGGTTCTATCCCCCCACCAGGAGAAGTTGGGGGGAAGGCACTGATCCATACCAGACTCAGGACTGAGAGGACCCAGGCTGAGCCATTCCTGAGGAAAGTATGCAGGGCCTGACTGAAAGCAGCATTTTAAAGTTTAAGTCAACTGCCTCCATCTTGCTTGTTCTCCTAATTGAGACCTCGATCCACTCACTCTACTGTCCTAAGCTAGGGCCCAGGGAGAATGAGGACTACAAGGTTCTCTCAGGAAAGCAGAAGTCGTACCGATATTTCAGTTTTAATGGATCAGAGATCGACTCACCGCACAATATTTCTCTTGACTGCATTTGTGTAAGCATGAAAATCTGGTCTTAATAATAAACCTGCTTTACCTTGTACAGATATATGTATATTAACAGTAGAAATATAGTAATACATTTTGACAAAGTATATTAGTATATTTATACAAGACGTTTATTATAATGACTGAAAATGCAAATAAAACTAGTTTAAAGCCAGAAAAGCAGTAGTCTAAATAACAGTTGTTGAACAGAGGTTAAGATTTCCTTTTAGTTCCTTACTACCTCAGAATGTGTACTACTAAGGGTGGACAAGTAGCTGAAATTGTTATTCTTTGAGATGGTTCTCAATTTCTGTTACATAGTGAGGTTTGATGATCTTTGTTTCAATTCTAGATCCTTTTTGTTCAATTTTATTAATTTTTAACTTTTAACATTTAAAACACTAACCGTTTCCAAATAGAGCTAAATGAAAAAGCATATCAGAATTCATAGCTCTGTCATCTCCACAATTCTGCCTCTTCAAATACATGCTGTATGGAACCATTTTTTGAAAGTTCTGGATTATCTTTTAAGGTGGTGGTTGTTACAATTTTTAAAAAAGATTTATTTATGTTTATGCTTACAGAACTGGGGTACAGGCCAGAGGTGTGGTGAGTGAGAGGATTTACCAGAGACAGAGTGGGGAACAGATCAGACAGATGGACTGAAACCCACTGCTGAGAGGAGCAGGGGTTGGTCAGGAAATGTCTGCTACACCATGTAGGTCAGCTTCTGGCTGGGGATCAAACTTGTGCTGCAGTGGCTTCTGAGAGCTTCGTAGTGCAGGGCTTTAACCTGTTGTGCCACCAGGGAGAGCCCTGTCATTTCAATTTTATGTATATTGTTTGTGTGCATTCGCTTTCTGTTACTTCACTAATCATAATGGATTTCCCATTACTCTGCACCTACAATATACCCTGAAAATGATTCCATATAAACTGAAAAAAGATGTTCAGTCTTCTTCTTCTTTTTTATATAACTCCAAATTTATAGTCATAACACCATTATTTTGATTTTCTAAGATTCATTTCAACAGCTCCTTATTGATCAACCTTTGATAGGTTTCCAAATTTTAAAACATAACAGATAATGCAGCAATGTCATTTTGTCTTCAAAGAATGTAACTTTGAGATAGTCCTAAAAGTGGAATTGCTGGACGAAAGGGAAAATTTCACCTATGGCATTGCTAGTAGTGACCAAATTCTCCTCAGTGGGAATTATTTTTGTGTTTCCATTATTACTAAAGGAAAGTTCTAATAGTCGTGTCTACCCAAATTGCCATTTGAAATTTTCTAAGATGATACTGAGAAATAATGCTTCATGGTTTTCAGTTTTATCTTAATTTTTTTAAGTTTATGGGCAAAGTAATAGCTTTTCAAATTTTTGATGTAATTTTAAAAAATTAAGGTACATTGGTTTGTAATACTTTATATGATTCAGATATACAGTATCCTACCTCTTCAGGTATATGTCAAGATTATGTGAGGCTTATGTGAAATGCCAGATTATTTTAAACATAGGGTTAAAACTGAAATGACAAAAATTTGCCAGGATATAATTAATATTAATTGCATTTTACATCATAAAATAATTTTTGGGTAGCATATCAAAAATTAAAATCTTAACTGCACCACTAAATGTTTCTGAATTCATCTGACTCAAAGAATTAACAAGGATTTTTCTCTGACAAAAGAAACATTTTTATTTGAAAAGTCCATATAATAAATGTAAAAATAGTTTTATTGTTTTGGGCAACATATCTAGGTATATTTTCTTTTAAGGCTTTTCTATCCTTTTTCAAAACACTATATTTCATAGCTTTTTTTTCATATTTTAATAGACTATTTTTGAGCACTTGTAGGTAAATAGAAAAATTGAGCACAGAATACATAGAATTTCCATGAGTATGAAAGATCAAACCATTTAAATCAGCTCTTCTTTGGTTTCATCAATTTTGCAGTGTTCCTCATATAAATCTAGCATACATTTTGTTGGACTGATACATATTTCATCTTTTTGTTGCTCATGAAAATTTGGTTTTATATTTTTATATTTAATTTCAGCTTCCAGTTGTTCATTCGGCTCAATTGGAAAGCAATTGATTTTTATATATTAACTTTGTATCCTGGCAACCTTGCTGCAGCCATTTGTTTATTAACAAGGCTACAATAACAGTAGCCTTGTTATTGTTGATTCTATATGTGTTTTCTATATAGAAATCAAGCAATCTGGGAAAAAGCTAGTTTTATTTATTCCTTACCAATCATAATACCTTTTCTTGTCTCATTGCTTAAGTCTAGTACTGAAATGGGATGCTAAGATTGTTTTTCTTTTTTAAAGGATACATTTGTTAACTATGCTTATTATTTTCTAATTACAATTACTATATCTATAGTTATTTTCTATTGTTTTTTTTTTTTATTTCCTCCATTCCTTTTTTGTCCTTTTTGGTTTTAATTGAGCATGTTATAGGATTCCATTTGCTCTCTTGACATATCACATTCAACTACGCTTTTCAAGTTTTTAGTGGTTAGTTACCTGAGAGTTTGTAATGCACACAAGTCGTACTTTCCAATAAGACAATAAAACTGCACAGGTAAGGCAGATATCCCAGAACCTCAGGATTTCCAGTTCTTTCCAGCTGTTCATTGTTACATTGGTCATTCATTTCACTTACCCGGAAGCTTTCATCACCCAAAACACTGCTGTTATCATTGCTTTGAATAAACCTTTAAATATTAAATGTGAGAAAAATAAAAATTACCTTCATTTCTTGAATATTGTTCATTTCTTTATGTAGATTCAAGCTATTGAACTACATTATTTTCTTTTTGTCTGAAGAACTTGTTTTAAACACTTCTCGCGAGATAGGTTATCTAGCAACATATCCCCTCAATTTTGATTCTTCTGATAAGATTTTTATTTCTCTTTTACCTTTGACGGATAATTTTGCTGGGTGCAGATTTCTGGGTTAGTTGTGTTTTCCTTTCAGCACTTGAAATGTTCTAGTCCACTCTTGTTGTTTGCATAATTTCCAAAGAGACACGGTTTTTGCATGTTCTTTACCATTAGAAGCCTTAGTATACAAAGCAGAGTATTTTCAATTTCTGGCCTAATAGTTCCCAAATTGCTCCCCATCATGAGTCATATTCAGAAATTTGCCTTTTCTCTTCAGCTGGCCTTTGTAACATTGCCTTTGTAACATTTTTTTGTTGTTGAAAGATGACCATGATGCATTAGGCATAGTGAAGTTAGGTAAATAGACTTTTTACATGAAATTTCATGGTATCTGGCTAGGAGTTATGTATATTTACTCCTGTGTAACTGGTGTCAGATAAAATTTTTTCAGATGTCGTTGTTTTTATCTCCCCTGCTGTCTGTCCCTTTCCTGAAAGATTTTTTTTTTTTTCTTAAATAAGGTTTGAAGTCTTCAGTTCCATAAGCTGTAAGCCCCCATTGAATCCTGCGGATGCAATGGTAAGGTGTGGGGACAAAGAAAGGTTTGTCACCCTTTTATTAGTTCCTTATCTTCAGTGAACCTGTGTGCCTAGGCTGTGACCTTCACAGCTTTCACCCTCACCCTCAAATGAGTCACAAAGGGCACAGAGGACCAGGTGCTGAGGCCAGTTAAGACTAGAAAAACCCAAGTGGGTTTGGCTTACGTAAGATAGTTTCCCCTGAGAGTAATTCATTTTTAAGGAGAAAGCTGGGTACACAGAAAGGATGTGTTCCTCCTGCCTCTGACAGATGCTTGTGAGGCAGTGGAGGAGATTTTACTATAAGCTGATAACCTGGTAGGCCTCTAGGAGGTAAAGTCAGAGTAATGTGGATACGCCTTTATGAGCCCCCCAACAATTTAACCTCTCAAACTAGTCCTTGTTCAGTCCCCAATAATTAGCAAATTATATTTTAAATATGCCTGCCGGTTGCTACTTCCGGTCATGGCTCCTCTCCAGGTAGGAGGTGACTCACTCTGTTTGCTTTCTCTCCAGCTTTGGGGTAACATCTGGTCCATGACTCCATATGCTGATGGCTCTATAGTGCTTTTTCAGTATGCTGAGCTTTTTTTCCTTTTTTTTTATTTCATTTTTGTGAAGATGGAAGTAATACTTCCAAGTTTTTCATAATTCCAAACTGGAACCAGTACCTCCTTTAATTTTTACAAAGGTTATTTATAATAAGAAGTATTGGGCATATTGACTTCTTGTAATTTGCTTGTCCATTAATTTCATGATATTTTCATTCACATGCATGCATTTAAAATGAGGAATCAATAGAAATTCATAGTGAGAATTTAAATATTACTTAAAAAATGAGTATACCTTTTCTCTAAATTAAATAATATTGATTAGAAAAAATTATTTCCAATGTAAAATTTTAAAATTATTTTTGATATTTTTATTTTTTAAAAGGGTGTGTAGAACTTTTTTTTTTTAACAGTTTAAAAAATTTATTTATGCATACAGAACTGGAGTACAGGTCAGAGATACAGGGGCAGTGAGAGGGTTCACCAGAGACAGAGTGGGGAACAGAATAAGCAGGTATAGTGAAGTACACTGCTGAGGGGAGCAATGGGGAGACAAGAGATGTCTTATGCGCCATGTTGGTCAGATCTGTGGCCAGTGGAACTTGAGCTGAAGTGGCTGTGGCTACCTTTGCAGTGCTGCACTTTAACCTGTTACACCATCAAGGGGAGCCATTTTTGATATTTTTAAATGTGAATAGGCTTACAATCTTAAATAATTTCCAGAGGTTTTTACACAGGTAGATGTATTTTTTCTGAAAAAAAAAAAATCCCTTGAGGAAAAGATACTCAATTTTTATAACTGTCAACAAACATCATCTATTATAGTTTTATCCTGTTTTATACCACTTGATTTATCTTTTTATCAAAATTAATCCTTACAGATTTATGACAAATAGTACTCCCCCCACGTGATTGGCATTGATGTTTTTGAAAATCATCTTAGACTTCCATGTTGATCTGACCTTCTTCATAAAGTAATAGTAAATTATTTCCACCTCCTAAAAATTGACATCTACCAAAGTCATTTCTATCGAACCAGCTTTATTCCCTAAAACAACGGATGCTTCCAAACTGTTAAAGTGGTTCTATTACAGAGCACTGGAAAATCCAAGTTATAAATGAGGTACATGGAGCCAACATCATCATCACTCTTTAGGGACAGAAGCACATATGGAAACACTTCACGGATTCATTAAATATCAATCTGAAATAACATAACATCAATATTGGTAGCTGAAAAATGATAACAGCTGACAGATGGCAACCAATTAGAGCAATTAACAATTAACTTGTGTGTCCCCATCCCAACTTCATCCTCCTTCAGTTGCTCCATGAATTCCTACACTCTCTGGAAATGTGCCTGAGATTGAGTTTCTGCCACAGGCCATTGGTATAATGTGTTAGGACAATTATTGAAAACGGACTTTGAAGGGAAAGAGTAGGTTGCTTTTTCTCTCATTTAAAACACATCTATTCCTGATTGGGAAAAGAGAATTTGAAGTATACCCTAAGACATTTCTTCAGTGAGAGTGCTAAAAATAAAGTCATGAAAATTTTGAAATATTTGCATATTAACATATAGATTGGTTTTATTATGTCAGTGGTCCCGTAAAGTAGTTCAATTTGCAAACATTCCAAAAATATGTTTGAAGTGAGAACATGTAATCATGCATGTTGTATTTCAAAATGCCTTCCTGATATTATCTTATCAAAATCACTTAAAATAAATATTATTTATTCAGACTTTATCCCATATCTGTGTATCTAACATTAGGTCAATGGTAATTTTATGAAATATGTATGTATTTATTGATTTTCAATTAACTAATTCCTGAACATCATTTTTAAAGTTGTATTTTTTTATTAATACATTGATAATAGCTTCATTAATTTGCTTTTTTTCCTACAAAATACATTTAACTGAGAAAAGGTTTATCTATAGGTGAGAGACTATTTTATTAGTCTATATTCTGTTTTACTTATTTTTAATTTTTTTCTATAGTATTTTTTTATTCTTATTTATTTTAAATATCCATGTTTATTTTTTCACCCCATAAGATTTCTACACTCAGGTGTGGTCCCCATAGTTCCCACCTCCAGAGTGTCCACAGTCTACCACAGCCCATTATGTTCTCTCCATCCCCTGTTGTTTAATCTTTCCCTTCCTGTCCCCTCCTGAGTGTCTTAGATCTATGGTTTGCTTTCAAAGGTTAGTCTTATATAATAGTTTGTCTTTGATTGTTCATTTGGTTTTCTCTAGATCCTATATATGTATAAACCATTTGGTATTGATCTTGCTCCTCTGGCTCACTGCTCTTAGAATTATCCCTTCCAGTTCCACCCATGTTGTGCAGATGGCATCTGTTTATCTTTTTGATTGCTGAGTAGTATTCCATTGTGTACAAGTACCACATCTTGATCCACTTATCTGCTCTCAACATTTAGTTTATGTATCTTTGTTACTGTAAACAGTGCTACTATAAACATAGGAGGTCAGGTTTCATTTAGAATTATGTCCTGTTTTAAATTTATATTTAATTTCTTTTTGAAATAGCATTGTTCTGTAGCATGGTATTTCAGGTGCTAATTATTATAAATAAACATCTGTATATATTACATTGAGTTCACTATTTAAAATTCTACCTTTTACCTTTATAACTCTTTTAGCCAGATTTAACCATTCTCCTTTCCCCTTCCCTCTGGAAACCACTAATTTTATTCTAATTTTTTTTGTTTGTTTATTTGTTTTACTTAGTTCATTTATTCACTAACTGGGTTTTGTTACCACCTATATAAGTGAAATGAGCATTTAATGAGCATTTGCCTTTAACGTTTAACATGAGATCAGCCATATTGTTGCAAATGGCAGGAGATTCTCTCTTTTGTAAAGCGGAATCATATCCCATTGTGTACATATGCACCGCAACTATTTTATTTAAGTGTTGTCTATTTAATGTTTCCAACTGTTGTTACTGTTAGCATTGCTGTAAGGAACATGGAGGTGACTATTTCTATGCCAATTAGTATTTGTGAATTCTTCAGATAAATGCCTAGAAGTTGGATAACTTGATTGTGGAGAATTTCTAAATTTCAGTTTTTGAGGAATCTCTACACTGCATTTCATGGTGTCAGCACCAATTTACATTCTTACTAACAGTTTAAAAATGTCTCTCTCTACATCCTCTTCAACACTTATTACCTGTCTTTGAATAATAACCATTTTTATAGATTTAAGCTTATAAAGTTTCTGAGGTTTGCATTGTCCTGTAATATGGGGTGGTGGATATATTGCATCTACCTGGTAGACTGCTGTATGTCTTCTAAGATACGTATGAATTTAGTTCCCGTTCTTTCTGTGTGAAATTTATAACTATTTTAACTTTTAGAGTATCTCATTTGAAAAATATTTGTAAAGAAAGAGTTGTCAAATGAAATGGCTTTCCTTATGATATTTAAAAATATTTGCTATGTCTAGATACTATAAAATGGTAGGCTTTCTCAATTGAATTCAAAAGGGATTTAATATCTAATTCTGACTAGGATTTCCATTGAAAAATTAAGTTGCAGTATCAATATAGAAATGAAAGGAATATTTCATCTGTTGAATAATTTGATTAAATATGTCCAATTGATTTGAAAAAAAATCAAGGGATTTAAATTGGTCAAAATGTAAAGGATTCATTCACACATAGATAATTCAATGCAATTACAAAACACTGACAAAGATTTACCAAGTGATTTTTTAAAGGTTGATAATTTCTAAAACTCTATTGGTATAAGCAAGAGTAGGGATCCATTATGATGCAGATGTATTTAAATTAATATTAAGTTCATCACAAAAAGTGGTCTTTGTGGTTTTTTTTGTGATTTTTATATGGAGGTACATGTGTATGAATTTGGACAGCTGCACTTCTATTTCAGTTTAAAGAGTATCACAGGCTTTGAAATTACATTTTATTAAATGTATGTCTGATATAACTCTCTCCAAGAACCTCTCTGCTCTGTAAGTTTTAATTGATTCAGAATTCGGTTTAGATCCTGTGCCTTGACATTGACCTCTATTAAATTTTATGTTAATATTATCACAACACAAGTAATTTTTGTTAAAATTGAGCAACAGTATGTCTAACACAATGATGCCAAACATTTGACAAAAACGAGCTTCTAAACCCTTCAATTTCATGGATTGAAAACATCAAATCTTTATTTGAATTAACTGCTTTTCTGGCTTGAAGCTTCCAATTTGACACTGGTATCCTTTAACTCTTTGCCACTTTCTTTTGTAAGAAATCGACACAGGCAAATATCAATGAATGTCCCTTCCCTCTTAAAGATTATCTGAAGTTAGTTTTGCCATTCTAGTTGTCTACAGTTAGTAGATAGGAGTCAGATGGGGGAAAGATGTGCCAAGGTTAGTTTGCGTCTGTGCAAAGTTATTCCCCTCCTAAGGCTAACAACATAGGTAACTACATATAACACTTGCTCTCCTTTCTAGATCATGGGGCGCTAATTGCACTGCATCATCCTAGAAAAGTGACATTTTAAGTTAGCACTGAGTTACCGACTACTTTCAACTCTTATGTCCACAGAGCTGCTGTTGCCCAGATTCACATGAAGGCTGCCTGTGGACTAGGTATATCTCCAAGTAGAACCCTAAGGGAAAAAATCCTCTGAAGGGTCATTGCCTTCCCCATATCTTCCCATCTAACTTCCAATAAGTTGTATTTCCAGAAATGCTTAATTTGAATATTATTTGCATGGAGAAACTTCAAAAACTCTGAGCTTTGTAACCTTAGCTGTTCGAGCTGAAGTACTTTAAGAGCTTCTTCAGTATGTTTTGTAAAATTCGGTTGCCTCTTTCTAAATGTACTTCCATATAACTGTCAGAACAGTAGGCAAAGTTTTTCCTGTCACTTTATGGTATGCCAAAAGGCATTAGCTTGATGAAATCTGTGATTTTCCCAAATATAACTTAGGTGGGGTTTTTTGTCATAGTTATAGCGAATGAAGAAACATGAAATCCTTACCAATTATCACAAGTAGAACAATTGTAGAACAATTCTTTTCCCAAAGTCTCTCCTAACTGTGTTTTGTATAGATGGTGATATGTGTGGGATTTCAGAGACACAAAGACAAAGTGCGTCTTTGTTTTGTTCTTTGGACAAAATGCCATTTATTTATTTTTCTAGTGCAGATAGACTAAATAGGAACTAAAGGTGATTTATTATTACAAAGAATTTCTCTCTCAAAGGAAAGCCTCCTATTGACAAACAGCAGCTTTTGTCTACAGAAGTCCAAAGATTTAAAACATACATATGGGCTTCTCCAAAAAAAGTGTGATCAGCCAAACAGACCTGCATATCATTAACCCAGTAACAAGTGTCTTTAGACAAACTCAACCATGCTGTAGCCTCCTTGCACAAAACATGCAAGAAGAGGGCATGATCATTTTCATTTTCTTCGTGTTATTTTCTTTTTTGTTCATGCAAGATTAAAAAAAAGTTATTTATCATTGCTTTATATTTGTGGTAGTCATTTTCATTCTGAAAAATAATAATAAAAAATCTCATCTGAATTGAAATGGGATAGAAGAGCTCACCAGATGTAGCTGTATCTCTCACATGAAAATAAACCGAATGTTTTCCTTAATCAATCAGAATGAATAATGTTGATGGGCTTGGCAGTGACTAAATCAGGGCTGCCAGCTTCTTCTACTCGGCATGATTTCATCTTCCAAACAGACTAAAAAATGCTTTCCCCCCTTCACACTGGACAACTTTATTTTCACACGTTCAATTTAACAAAGCTCAAAAGGAATTCTAAAAGCTTTGCCTGTCTCATGAAATGTTTACCAGATATCTCTACAGATGGCAGCTGTGCTGCAGTGTTCATAATAAGGAGAAATAAAGTGGCTGAGGGAACTCTCCTGACGAGCATAAACAATCATTGGTGGGAGGTTGTTTGCTGTCAGTCATGCTACAAGGTTGCATTTTCCAGCAATTTTGTTTAAAACTTCATTTAAACAACTGCCCACTCTAGAAAATCCTGGGGAACTGTAGAGATGCCTTTGAAAGTCTGATTGAGTCAGCGACACCACTTAACTTTCTAGTTTTAATAGGGGCGCAAAGGCTTGGTGAAACTGTGTGGTTTTAAATTTTAGTGTATAGCTCCACAATTATTTCCATAAGGACCCAGCATATGCACATTAAAAGATAAGAGGTACTATTGTTTTTTGTTTTGTTTTGTTTTGTTTTTTAATATTTCTCTTGCTTAGAACATAGTATTTTTGATGGAGAACAAATAACTAGACTTACTATACAAGACTGTGTGGTTGCTTTTGTAAACATCTAAGTGCATTCCAGTTTGACCTGATGTATGTATATCAATGTATTCCACACCATCATCCTGTTTCACAGACTAGGAAATGGAGGTAAGGAGATTTCAGTTCTGTAATCAAGATTGTTCTATTTGTAATGGTTGAGATAGTCCATTCTCAGCTGAGAACTCATAACTTGGCCCCTCTACTCTATAGTCCTTCCAGCAATCACCCAATCAACCCCTCACAATGATTTTATTTTTATATGTCCCTTTCTACTCTTTCTGAAGATACCTGGGTCTCAATGATTTCCAAAGCTGAGAGTCAGCAATTCTAGATTCATGAGTGTTGTGATCAGTATGTGATGATTTTCTAGTCTTTGCCTTCCTTGGTCACTTTCAGTGGAGGAAAATGGAGGCCAGGCACCGTTTCAAATGCTGCCATTAGGTCACACTTTGGGGTATCAATTCTCCCAAATAAAGTGTGGTTTTCATTTTCTCAATTTAATATGATGCTACAGCAATAAAGGACAATGCTCATTCTGTTTCAACAAGTGAACGCCTGAGGTGTCTCTAAGTGGCAAAGGTCTCTGAATGCAATGCAGAATGTGGTCACCTAAAAAAAGTGTATATCCTCGAAGATGGTGAGTCTCTGCCATCTGGTGGTTAAAGCGATTTAACCTTCTGCGTAGGTAGAGAAATCAGCAAGGCTGTAGTTGGCTTGTTCACATGGTTCTACTGTCTTTTGGCAATGGAGACGCTTCTTTAGTGGCAGATGGCTTTAAATGTTAAATAGAGGAAATTCCTCCCCAAATTCATGTTCATCTTCCATAGTTTTTTATATTGCCTCTGATGATCTCATCTCTCTCTTCCTGCTCGCTCTTTTTAGAATTTGAAAGACATTGTACCAAAGCTCCAGATTCAAAACTTTGCACAGTATAGTCCTTTCTAAGGTTCACAGGCTTTATATTCACAAAATCTGTATAGATTTCCCTGAAGACATCATTATGTTTTTTTTTTTTTTTTTCCAAAGTCATTATTCCAGAATGTGTGGTTTCTGAAGAGCTTTGGAATTTAACAGAGGGCATCTATGGCCCATCTCATTGTTACTGTCTTAATGTGTCAGAGACCAGATGTGTGATTTGGGTTGTAGAAATAAAAGAATTGAGCATCTAAATCTAAAATGAGGCCAGTATTGACTAGCTCATGATATTTGAGTATAAATTGAAATGAGGACCTATAGAAAAAGTTATAAAAATGGTATATCTCAATTGTCATCTTGTGATTTCATTTAATATCAAGGCAATAGGACATAGAGAAAAGACCCCGGGGCTCAACAGAAATACTCTACTTACAAATGTAAAAATAGACCAACAACGTGAACACCCCAGTTGCCTCTCCACTATGTCGCCCCAAGGCATCAAGCTGGCTAGCAAAAGCCACATGAATGTGATCAGCAATCTTTGGCGATTTTCTGCCTCTGTCATTGTAGAGACATCATGGACAACCATGTGTCTCAGATGAAAGCTTTCAGTATAGCAATAGCTTTGTCCATGCCTAATCTGTTGGTGACAAAATGCCACCTTGTGAAAGACTTGGTAGATTTTATTCAGCACGATGTAGGGTGTCTATTTTTAACTCTGTTTCCTTTCTTTTCCTGCTAACAGTGAACTGAAGTGATTTGAGGAAGCATTTCTGACAAATAACTCATATTTTCTGAAGCCATCTTCAAATACACCACATGACCAATGTTGTTATCAGACAAGCGTAGAGGCAGACCTTGTACCATTAAGTTGAACTGATAATATTTTGACAGCCATTTTAGAGACTGTCTTTATTTTCTAATCTTGAACTTCAATTTCACTTACTACATAGTTATTTTCCTAACAGTATCCTCACACATAAAAACACTATTTAGGGGGGTTAAACACCCCTCTCCCTTTTTGTCAGTACCACATCTCATTGTACATTTTATTTCTACAGGATCCCATAAAGACAGCCATGCATCAGCAGGAAAATATACTTCCTAACATTCAAAGTCAATGATGCAGATAATAGGGAACCAGCATCCTCAGTGTGGGATACAGACTGTCCTCAGCCCTAGCCCAGATGTTGGCAACAACCAATAAACTGTATTATACACATATATAAAAAAGCAGCTTGATGGAATGGGCTGCTTAGCTAGATTTATTAGGAGAGATCTTTAATATGCCATATGGCTGCTTGACTCTTCCAGGCAGAGCAGCCCGCGAAGGGATGGGTGGAAGTGTGCTGACCAATCCCGGCAGAAGTGTTGATGCCCCCAGAACAAGTGCTGGCTGCAGGCTTGCTCTCCTGTGTCACCCATGCTCTGTGTCCTCATAGTCCATCATGCCTCAATGTGTTTTCAATCAGAGCTGGAATCTCCATTACCCTTCCTGTTGAGAGAAATCTCTAGACAACTTTGGGGTGGGGGAAGTGATCTTTGGGCTGAGATCCATCATGGTTTTAGCTAGCTTCTGTCTTTTATTGAGACACTGTGTGTAGGAAATACAAACTAGAGGATTTGCAATGGTTCTAAAAGCTATTACTCAAACAAATGGAAACATGGCACCCTAAATGGTGTTTGGAATACCTTAGAGCACAAAGATTTTTTCCTACTTAAAGATGGCTGTAGGAGAATGACTTTTCCTTATTATCATTCCTTCCACACGTGGCTTCTATTTAATAATTTGTACCCACTTTTGTGCTTTTTTCATTAATGTGCAAGATAATGTATTAATATTGTAAAGCAAATGGAAACAGTCACTGTCAGATATAGCTATCCTTAGGTCTATATATACACCCACATATATCTACATCTAGATAGCTACTTATCCTCTAGCTATCAAATTACATCTTTGCAACTTTAAAATACAGAAACACTGCCCAGGCAAAGGGCAGGGCAACTTTTATCATTTGGAAAAATCTATCTTCATTCATTAATTGGCCATAAGAAGAGTATATATCACTTATTTGTCGATTCTGCTGATGTGAAATAATCTGAATCCCAGTGACAAGGCAATATGAAATAAGCCCACTTTGAGGAATGCTCTAAGAATACCCAGCCTACAACCTTCAAAAGTGTCAAGGACATAAAATCAAGGAAGGATAAATAATGGTCCTAAAGTTGTGGAGACAAGAGACAAAGTCACATTAATAAAATAAGATTCTGAATTGGAATCCTTGGCTTTTGAGGACATTTTGGTGCAACTGATGAATATTTGATAGGGTTTATGGAATATAGTGTATTAATGCCAATACAATTTTTTTTTTTTTTTGGATATTGGTATGCTCTATAGGAAAAGTCCCTTTTGTAGGATATTTAAAATTAGCATCATCTGCCCCCCCTGGTGGTGCAGGGGGTTAAAGCACAGCACTAAGAAGCGAAAGCCACTTCAGCATGAGTTCGATCCCCTCTCAGGAGGTGACTCACATGGCACCGGCAGACCTCTCCTGACCCGCCTGCTATTCCCCTCAGCAGTATACTTCGTCAGTCCGCCTGTTCTGCTCCCCACTCTGTCTCTGGTGAATCCTCTCACTGTCCCTGCACCTCTGGCCTGTACCCCAGTTCTGTATGCATAAGTAAATAAAAATCTAAAAAAAAAAATAAGGTTGAAAACTTACCATCAACTGATTCTTTGGAGAAAATTATATTTTTTGAAATTTTCTCTCAGTTGAAATAATTTTAAAATATTAAAAATAAGCCACCTTTTTGTCTCTGATTTTTCAATTATTTGGAATCTCCTTGGGGATGGAAGCAGTTCTTAATTCCATCAGTAAAAGCAACTTAATCAAAGAATTAAGGAGATAACTAGCTAATTACTTATCATTATTTTAAAGAATATGTCAATGATATAAAATTTAAGTAATTATGAAATAATTGCAAGGGTAAAATGGCATTTAATATTTTAATTTGTTGCAAAATAATTCGATTAATTGTAGATAATATTAAACTGAGCAAATGCCACAGAAACAGCCATGCATTATGCTATTAAAGTACAATGCATGCTGTTCAACTCCATGAAAAAGTTTCTCATTAACTTTTAAAAATGCAATTTTCTTTTTGTAGCAAGGCCAATTTCATCTATAAATACAGTGTCTTTGACAGAAAACGTGTAGTACTGTAGCACTGTCTTATTTAGCCTTTGAACATTAACTGATATTTGAGTCGTGATATTTTCAGAAGAGCTTCCGTGGTTTCAAGTTGACAAGCCATTAACTCTTCTTTCCCTAAAGCAACGACTAAACAATTCACTTGGAAATTTTACAATTCGATTTTCCACTTAGCTGTTTATTTCTTATTACTGCATTCTTTCTCTGGAAACTTTGCATTCTTTAACTATATCTAATATCTCTTTTTTTCCGTCCATATTTTAATTTATTTGCAATTAAATGTGGAGCAGCAGTAAACCACCCAAGAACGTGCTCCAGGTTGAATTGTGTTCATGCTTATCTTTAATAGCTGTATTTGCATACAGCAGGATGTTTACTTGTGCTTTGGAATAAATGCACGTTGGGAAGTTGAAAGGATGATTGAGTGTAGATTTTTTGCAACAATGTGTTAAAATATAACTATGATTATGGGAGAATTGGTCAGAGTCTTAAAATTAATCACCTAGTTCAAAGCTTTTGGCCTTCTGAAATGAAGTTCTGAGATCCTAGAAGCTGTAGCACTGTTCTGGATGTCACGTCTCAGCAGTTTTCCATGGCATCACGGCATGAGATAAAAACGAGGACATTACAAGTGTCATATTAGCATGGGCCTTAAGGAAGTTCATATAAATACCTTTTTCTTCCGAATATTTAAGACCCTCCACATTGATTGCTTTTATAATTGCTTCTGAGTGGCATCTATGAACCTAGAAATCATAACAGGGAAATTAACTTTTAGCCATAAATTGAGCATTTGAGGTGCAATGGGCATTTCTCCACTATGAGCTCCATCCAGATGGTTGGCGGGTCGGTTCTGTTTTTACAGATAAGGCTATTCCGTGCCTAAATATTTGTATTTCTTCCTCTTCTGCTCAGAGAAACATTTTCAGAGGTTAGGTAATTTTCGCTTTTCCTGGGACAAGCAGAACACTTAACATTCAATCTTATTTCATCAAGGTTTTCTCCCCTGAAAAGACTGGACATGGTGTGTTACTTGGACAGTTAAGCATTGAATAACAACTTTTTAAAGTCTTTGGATGATTATGAGCATCACAAGGCTATAGTCATGTTAAATAAGGAACAAAAAGGCAGAAACAGTGCATTGTTTTTGCATTTCACATTTTGATGATGGGGATGTTTAAAATACTTTGTTTTTCTAGTGAGTGTTCTGTCAACTATCAGACAGGAATACAGGAAGAATTGACTTTTCTGTAGTATATGATCTATGGTATCGTATATGAGGCATATAGAATGGCCAGGTGCATGGGATACGGTCTGAAGTTTACCTTTCTTTTAGTTATGATTAGATCATTTGGTCATTTTTTTTAAAGATTTATTTATTTGTACATACAGAACTGGGGTACAGGACAGAGGCTCAGGGGCGGTGAGAGGCTTCACCAGAGACAGAGCGGGGAGCAGAATAGGCAGATCTATGAAGTACACTGCTGAGGGGAGCAGCGGGCGGGTCAGGAGAGGTCTGTCACGCCATGTGGTCACCTCCGGGGCCGGTGGGAATCGAACTCATGCGGAAGTGGCTTCAGCTTCTCAGAGCAGTGCTTTAACCCGCTGTGCCACCAGCACATTTATGTACTGTCTTTACATTCATGTGTTTTTATCTAAAGTTTTGACATTAAAATTAGAAGATAGTTTTATTTTTTTAGCATTTTGTTTCCTATTTAAGCATATTCAGTGTGTATAATTCATTTAAATTCTGGAGGAGTTTTTGTTGGAGAGACTTTTTAGAGCTTAAAATAAATGCTGTTTTAGGAAGAATATATCCAAAGTAAAGAATCTTTTCAAGGAAATTGTAGCAGCAATTAAAAAAAATTAAACTTTTAGATTACAATATTGGTCATAAGATTTGATAAACTCCTTCTGGAAGCAGGATACAAGTAGAAATATTAATTTTAACATTAGTATTTAATTGAGGTGAGCGATTTCGTTCCATGTAACTTAAACTTTTGGCTTAAAATATTAAATAATGATATGCTGATTAAAAATCACTGGTTAATTACTCACCCAACATTTAAGAGTTGAAAGCAGCACAGGCTTTTTGTAACAAAAAATTTGGGAAGTGCGTCTAAAATATTAAAATGTATCAAGGAGGAAAGGGAGCAAATCATTCTAAACTTACAAATCTTCAGCATTACTAAACCCAAATTTAATCTAACTCATATTTGAGACCGTTTGGGGAAGTACACTTATTTTAAACTCAGAAATAAATATCTAGTAGTATAATTAATGGTTCTGATGTCTTGACTCAAGTATAGTTTATCATGTTTAAGCAAATCCCAATTTCTGAATTGATTGTATTCAGATACCATTTTTACACGATGCTTGGAATTTAGAATATGTTATCCTGGGGAAACTGATTTAGACTATGATTAGATCAAGTCATGGCAAGTTGCATTTATCACTGTATTTGCTTAAAGTCACGGTGTTGTAGTTCCTTCAGGATGCTATAACCAAAATGCCATAAAATGAGTTGCTTATAAACAACAAGCATTCCATTTTCATAATTTTGGGTGGGGGTAGAAAGTCAAGATTAAAGTACCAGTAGACTTGGTGTTGGGAGAGTCTACTTCCTGCTTCATAAAAGGTCCCTCACATGCAGGAAGGGAAATATTTCTCTCCCAAGTCACTTATTAGGTCATGAATATCATTCTTGAGGGCCTGCCTACATGACCTGGTCATCCCGCTAGTACAGGCTCTCCTGCTTATACCATGCAGTTGGTATCAAGCTTTAACATGGGAAATTTTAGGCAAAATAAACATTCAATCCATAGCCTAGCACTCACGCTCTTGTAGACCTCTGTATCACTCCACTTTTGCTACTTGAAGATCCATCTTAGAAATATCGGAGCTGTACCTTGACTCACCATTGCAGCTTTTCTCACTAGTCGGCCTCGGCTCCCTGTATTTTGGCTTCCCTCATTACCACTTCCCCACTCCCTTGGGGTGGCCAGACATTCAGAAAGAAGCAGGCAGTGGATGTCCCAATACCAGAGGGGTAGCGGAAAGATAGGTGTGTTCTTCTGCTACAGAATGTGTAAAGCCTTCTTTGGAAGATGAAGGCTGGGAATATGTGTCTAAGAAATGGAACAATGGCAGGAGAGTCTGTGGGTGAATCCAGCTAACCTCTGATACAAAAAAGGCCACTGTCAGCGGAAGGGCTTGGGGAGACTTGCCCTTCAAGTCTGGCCTCTTGGCTTGCAACACACTCCTCCTGGCAGATCTGATCCACAAAGTTCTGAGTCCCACTCCAAATCATACATTTAACAACCTCCAAATCATGCATTTAATTGGAGAAAAATTTGATGTGAGAAGCACTGGTTGAAGTAGTGCGAGACTTTGTATACTCTCACAATGTCCTTATCAGCTCAGCATATGCATGTAACTTTGACATTGTCTGGGAAGCGTATCTAGAACCACTAGATTTTTATGGAATCATCTTACACTAGTTTCTTCTGTTTGCTGATGTTATTTTTTATGAGTTCTTTATTTAAAAAAATATTTATTTTATTCATACCAGAACTGGGGTACAGGCCAGAGGTACAGGGGCAGTGAAAGGATTCACCAGAGACAGAATGGGACACAGAACAGCAGATTGACAAAGTACACTGCTGAGGAGAGCCTTGGGTGAGACAGGACAGGTCTGCCACACCATGTGGGTCACCTCCCTGGTATCAAACTTGTGCTGAAGCAGCTGTAGCTAGCTTCATAGTACTGTGCTTTAACCCTTTGTGCCACTAGGAGGGCCCTGCTGATGTTATTTTCCAATACCATAATTGCGAATCTTTAATCTGTGTGTTAACTCTTAACCTCATGAAGGTCTTGATGCATTCTCTCGCTACACAGTTAACTTTGCCACATATGTTTACTTTTGTTTCCTCCACTAAGTTAATTTCTTAGGCTCTCTAGTGGCCATGCTTGCCCAACTTGCCGCGCCCTTCAAAAATGATTCAGACCATGTAAGGTGCTCTTTGAGGTCAGGAAGCAGGACTGGTATGTTCTCAGGACCAGACTCTTCAGGGGTTGAAAGGAAAAGGAGTTGTGTTCATATTGGTGATTGTCATCAGCCATTGGGTTTGCTATCATAAAGTTGCAGAGACAGGGTCATTTACAATAAACAGAAGTTTCTCTCTTACAGTCTTTGACACCTAAAGCTGGACATTAGGACACTAGAACAGACAGAGACTGAAATGAGTCTGCCTGCTTCCCCTGGTTTTCTCAGATGATGGAGAGCAGAGCAAGGGAAGAGCTCCTCATGGCCCTATTCATGGGGGCACCACTCTGTGGCTTCATCTAACCCTAATTACTTCCCAAAGCTTCCACCTCCTAATACCACCAAAGGCAGGTGCAGGGTATTCATTGACCAGCATGTAAACTTTTCAGGGCAAAAACTGAAGGCAATAGAGAGTATTCACCTATCAGTGTATGTTACAGCAGAAAGGGAATCTTGCAGCTCAGAATGATTGAATGGCTTTATCCAATGTCAAAGCTCATGAAATAATTGAATTTGGTGACCAGATCATTTGTTCTCTTTCCACAGTAACCAGTTTCTGAAGCAGATTTATGTTACATACTAAGAGTACTAAAAAGACTAATAATGCAAGAGATACCCTAACTAACTTCTACTGTGTGCATGGCACTGGTGCTGTACTAGGCTCTATCCATACTCATTCATCCACCCATCCGTGCACTCAACCACCAATCGACCAATCCCCACAGCAACCCAAGCAAGTTGAGATTATTTTTCTAATTTTTCAAAAGAACAAATTGCAGTTCAGAAGGGACAGGACACTTAACATACATGGCTAGTTAATGATAGAATAAGAATTTGATCCCTTATTCTACTTTAGATCATTGGAAATTGTACTATTATTTAAAAGTTTTCTCTGGGCACACGTTATTCCTGTTGGGTCATCCTTTCATCCAAATTTACAGTATTGGAGTTGAAAACTTAATAATAGGAGTTGAAGGCACCAGTGTCATATACCAGAGCCAGAGCCTGACTTCTGTTGAAAACTGTGATCATTTGCAAGCTACAGAACCTGTCTGTGCCTCAGTTTCCTAAACTGTAAACAGGTGCACTAACCCTTGGGATGATAACCAGAACACATGTCTTATGGGTTAAACTGCTTAGAAGAAGAGGGATGTACATTAAGTGACATTAATGTTACCTGTCGCTGCTACTTTCATTGAAAATATATTTATTTCCTAAGGCAGAAAGAAAAGGAAAAATATTGGATGGTTGCACTCATAACAGGAGTATAATAGACCAGTCGAGAAAATAATAATAACAATAACAATAATAATAATAATAAACAGCTATATACCAGAGACATTTTATGGGGGTGGAGTGGGGAATGGAATCAAAAACAGTGGGGGGGGGAGGGAAATGCCCTGGACTATGGTGATGGCACACGGGTAATTTGGCGATGGGAAGCCCACAGGGATTGCAACTGAGATGGAAAAACACACAAAATGATATAAAAATAATCTATAAAAAACATTTCTTTCCAAGCATAATTGGGAAGTAAAAATATTTAATAAATGTTTAAGTTTGCAGTGCATGCAATATCTTCTGTGCTGTCTGTCTACTTGTGTAGCTGGTATAAACATCATGATAAAAATAATGTCAATGTGAATTTCCGGAGAGTTCTCAGTTTTGGTTTGAAGAAGTGAGGTTAAAAATACAAAAGAGTTAATTTTTGCATCCTGTGTGTATTCTTCAGAGGTCAACTATGTTTGTTCTTGCTTTTAATAGATTTCAAAACCTTAGGCTTATATTTAAAATAACAGATTAGTCTAGCTTTGAGCCCAAAGGGAGACAGGCCCCATGAAGTAATTAAATACAGGAGAAGATACACGGGAAGTCAGCATCTAAACTCTTGACTTCTCAAATGGAAATTTATAACCTGAAATAGTAAATAATATAGAGCTTGTATGAATTAAAGATCGTAAAAGGGTTCAGGCAAAAGCCAACGCTCTATATACCTGAGGAGAAAGTACAGATAGGCTGAAATAAATCCCAAATGCAAACATATATTATATATTTTTGTTTATAATCAATACTACAATCAAGGATTACTTCATTACTTTAAATCATGCTTGTTCTATGAGCTCATTGGCAGTCATAGTAATTTATGTCTGCTCAGTTCCAGAAGAAAATTCACTTGATATGAGTGATGTCACATAATAAAATTACTTGATTGCATATCTGAAGTGATATCTTCAGTTTCATTCAAAAAAGGGTTATACTTAAAAATTATAAGTGCTTAGGAGTGCAATAAAGGCTAAAGGAAACCATTGTCCTTATAGTGCTGAATCAACATTTTAGTCTTTTTTTTTTTTTTTCTTACCAGAACTTGAGCTAAACACTTAGTTTAAAAGTTTCAGGAGAGAAACTTTTCAAAGTAAGTCTCTTTCCAATCTGTGTTTTGAAGTTCTCAGTAACATAGAATGAATTTCTAAATGACTTTGCAGAATTGTGGTGTTGGGTATAAAATATGTAGTAAGCATTGATTATTTTTATTCTGTTCCATTTTATTTTACTCTTTCCTTACATATACCTAAATGCTTTTAAGTTAAAAATAAGGGTCAAAAGAATAAAGTTATCAAGGGACATATTCATCAGTTCCTAGAATGATAGTCTTCTGATTTAGAATTAATTCAGCCAAGATTTTAGCATTCTCTGAAACTCATATGTTGTATATTCTCTTTAAAATGTGGTTAGGAGAGCATTTGGGCTTCTGACTATAATTCTTGCTGTCCACTGTGGTATCTCATCCAGTTGTATAGTGGTGAACATGAAAGGGGCAGAGCTTATAAATATCATGCAAAAATGGGGTGACAAGTTGCTTTTGCCATTTGCTACCAGAGTACGATTGAATAAGCTTGTCGACCCCTCAAAACTTCAGTGTCTCCATCTACAAAGTCAATGATAACACTTGTCGAGGTTTCTGTGAGTCTACGTAATTAATAGTACAAGGCTCATGTCACTAAATAGAGCACAAGCAATGTTATGTTTCTTTCTTGTATTATATACAGGGTTTGAATCTAAAACTCAAGCTAGGTTGCCATGTCGTCATTTTTATAATGATCAGCTCCTAAAAATCTCCAGTAGCTCCCTTTCCTCAAGGCAGGAATCCAGACCCACTCACTTGACTCTAAGTTCCCTTTCTAGTCTCATTAAAACCTTAAAAGTGATTTCCTACTTCACCCAAAAGATGTACTTACTGGACCTTGCTCTTGATGCTGCTTTGGCCGTATTTGTCTGGATGAGATTGCTTGCTTTTTACCAGCCTGCGATTTCTCAAATCCTTATCAAATCCCTTAAGGTCCAGCTACCTAAAGACTCATCTGTGCAGGATTGCCCTCTTTCTGTGGCTTTTGAGCACTTACTGCCTGCACAGCTCATTAGGTACTTCATCATTTGAAGTCCCCTGGTAATAACATAAGTGAAGCCAATGACAGATGGCAAGAGTTGTTTTCTTTTTTCCCCACAGAGCCGGGCACCTAAGACTCCGTGCATACATATGTACTTAACTGCAAGATACCTCTCTCCTTCAGCGTTGTTCATTTGGGGTTGCGGAGTCATTACTTTGTGCTGCTTGCTGTGACCAGAATTATGGGCTGCTGTAAATACTAACACAGAAAAATAGTGTCTAAAATTAAGTTTAATTTTTCATGAAAAATCACGTGCAGAAGTTGAGCTGAGATGGTCACTGGTCAGTTTGCAGCTGCATGGCCTTTGGTACCCAAGACAGTGGTGCTTTCTCTGTCTCTTCTACTGTATGGTTCTGTCTCAAAGTCCAGCCACTTCTGTTGCAATGGGATAGATAATTCAGGAGAACTCACAGAGGGCAAAGGCCATTCTTTCCAAGAACAGAAGAAACGGACGTATGCCTCAGTTAAAGCAGAGAGCAAATCGGTCCTACCTCTGCTGTTTTATCATTTATTTATTATTTTGCATAGAATAACTAGAATAACTGGGGTGTAGGTCAGAGGCGTTCAGGGAATGGGAAGGTTCACCAGAGTGGGAAGTAGAACAGGTAGATTTCACTGAAATACATTCTGAGGGGTGCAGTGGGGACACAGGAGAGGTATGCTGCCTTTTGTTTGTCTTTTTGTTCTAGTTTTCAGCATATTGGCTGATGCCCTCTTGTACTGAGGGGGGCAACCCTCCTCCCTCTCTGTGGGCTCAAATGTGAATCTCTCATGTACACACCTAGAAATCATGTTCTGTCAGCTAGCTGTGCAACTCTTAGTCCAGACAAGCTGACACATAAAAATATACCTTCACTATCACTGCTTAGATTTTTCACTGGGCAGAGTATTACTAGGCATCACCTGGCTGCAAGGTTAACTGGTGATTCCTGGGGAACCTTATTAGATAACATGCAAGTTCTGTTACCAAAGTAAGAAAGTGGTTGTGGGGAGGGAAGAGTTGTTAGTAGTTTTAACCACAGTTTTCATCATTATTTTTTAATCTTTCTGCATAGTAAATTGCTTAAAGTTGGGGCTAACAACTAGCTTCGTAACCTACAACAGTTTATGAAAAGGAAACATTTCCAGAAACCTGGTAAGGGCCATGAAAGAATGGCAGTTTACCACACATGAGACATCAAGACAATTGTCAAATATTGGTGAACAAATCACCATTCACACCTGATACTAGACAGAGAAGGAATGACAAGAGGAATCAGGTCATGTTTTTTGTAAGAGTGATAATATAAACACCCCAGGTTTTCAATCTAATAGCGTCTTTGAGGGTGACATTTCCTAATAGCGTTTTTGAGGGTGACATAATGAAAGCAAGAGTCAGAGGAAAGGCCAGAAATTAGTTTTTTACTGGACCATCAGGAATTAAGAGAGGAAGATGTGTCCTGCTCTCCAAGTTCATAAGAAAATAGTATACAAACTAAATTCCCATTTAATTATTTTTTCCTTATTTGACCGAGGTTGTGTGGTTTTCCAGGACTGCATGATTCAGAGTTTAGATCACACCTCTTCTGCTGTTGCTCACCAACCCACCACAAAGACACCCACATTCCTCCACTCCAACTCCCTGGGGCTCCTTTGTTATCTGATCTTTTAAAATCCCCCATTCCTTTAAAAAGAGCTTCACTGAACTACATCCCCTGTACTTTAAACTTCGCCCATTTAGAGTGAACAAGGCAGTAATTTTCAGGACATTTATGGACACATGTAACCATTGTCACAGTGTCAGAACAATTTCGTCATCTTCAAACCCACTCCTGCAACACTGAGCCCCATTCCCTAACTCCTACCATCTAGGAAACGAGTCCACTGTTTCACTTCAGGATTTCTTGGAACCTATCCTATTTCAGAAAACTTGCATCCTAAAATAGCTTCCCTTTGTGATTGATTTCTTTAACTTAGCATTTTATTTCAAGGTTCATCTATGTTGAAGCCTGTATCAGCACTTCAGTACATTCAGTACAGCAGTCCATCGTCCAGCATTCGATTTCCTGTGGAATCACTTCCTTTTGTCATTAATTGATGGATATTCAGGATGTGTTTCCTTTTTTGACTACAATGAGCAACGCTTAATGCACACTTTTTTGTTTGGATATGTTTATTTATCTTGGGAAAATAAAAGTAAACATTAAAAAGCAAAAAGAGTAAACATTAAAGGCTGGTCAGGCGACATCTGCTGCGCCATGTGGATCACCTCTGGGGCAGGGATTGAACTCATGCTGAAGTGGTTTAGCTTCTCAGTGCTGTGCTTTAATCTACTGTGCTGGATTAAATTAATTTAATCCAAGGAGGGCTGATTTTTAATTTGTTTAGATATTGTGTTAAATAAGTATTGTTAGATTTAGTTTTAGCTGTATCTTTTCTGTTTCTTAACAGAGTGACTGCTAAGAAATTTTAAATTATAAATGTGGCTCACATTATATTTCTATTAGATAATGTTACCTTAGGTCACTTCCATCCAGTCAGCTATGAAAGGAAGGGGATTATGTTTTAATTTTCCTCAAAGAAACTCTGAAGTTGGCAAGCACAAAAGGTCTAACCTTCTTCCAATGCAGACATCTTCAAAAGGTTCTATTTCCTTTCACTAAGTTAGATGTGGAATACAGAAAAGTAAATAGGCCCTCCAGCCAATTGTCTCTAATAATAACAATTGCATTCCTTTTCTATTTAAAGTATTTTCACATGTGTTGTTATATCTCATTTGTTCCCAAGTTTCTTTGATAGAGGTAGCAATTATTATATGCTAGTAGGAGAGTTTGTGGTGTAAATTTCTAAGGTTAATTACTTAGAAGGAATATAAGAAAACAGCATTTTTTTTACATCCTGTCACAATTAGGTTGGATTTAGTACATATATGTGGACATGAACTACTAAGTTCAGAACACTGCTACATAGAGGGTTCAAAGCCTTCAATTTCTAGGGGACAATAAAGAGACAAATATCCAGATTATCGTAATCTAATTTTGTGTTGAGTAAAGGAGAGAATTATTGTCGTTTGGGGTGTCAAGGAGGTATATAACAGGGTCAGTTTAGTATGAGAAATATAACATGTCTTTATTGTTTGTTTGGCTTGCTGGTGCTTGGCTATGCTAGTTATTCTAAGTAGAATAAAGCATTTCTTCCCCTAACAACTTATAGAAGGAGAACTCATCTAAGAGTATAATCATGGTGATGGATTAGATTTATTTTATAAAGTTGTTATTGAAACTCTGTTTACAACATATTGACAATAATGTTGCTCCATAGGGAATTAATTGAATATGTAGTATGATATTCATATAAAAATATCATGCATTACTTTTAATTATTTTGGAATTATCTTTATTGACTTAAACATTCATGATGAAATGTTAAGCAACAAACATTCACACAGTATCATTATTTCTGAATATTTATGCAGACTTATAGTCACTACATCATTCTGTTTAACTACATATGTCTTCTACATCCAGATATCTTGATATATGTGTATAGTTTATACAGTTTATTTCTACCATTAAGGAAATATTTGAAAAAATGTAGCCAAGATTAACAGGTTGGAAGAAAGTTTTAGCATTATTTGTTCTCTTCTCCTATCTTTGGCATATCTCAATGGGAATCTTTTAATTTTAATCAGAAAATGGTTAATTTAAATAAATTATGGATGTTCCAGAAGGACAATATAAAATACAAGGATTCAAAGTTTCAGTCAAAGCTAATATCAATGAGTGTGCTGCCTATTACTGTTTCTCCCCTATATTATTCTATACTGGGAATCATCTTTTAGTTGTTCAAGTTTCTTGTAATATGGAGACAACTACTGTTTTAACAAATGGGAATTAATAAGAGAAATGTAAGAGAACTTTTATTTGTAACTCAATGAAGACAAATAACATTTTCTCAATTTTAAGAGAATATAAATCTAAGAATTTAGAATAAACTTACAATTAATATAAACACAAAAGTGCCCAGTTGCTCTTCATATTTCAGGATAGAATCTAATTATAGTCATGCACAGAGATAGTAAGCACAAAGTTTGCAAGTCAAAATATAGTAGAAAACAGTACCTTTAAACAGCTTTAATTTGACACATCATATTTTATTTCCTGTACTTTGAAAGTAAATTGACAAATTTAGAAATTGGAATCTATCTGTTAGAATGCATTATTTATCATGATGTACTAAATAATTTAGCAAACTGGTCAATATATCAAGAATATTGAACTTGAAAAAACGTAGAAAGCAGCTCATTGATGATTTTATAATGATTACCTGTTGAAATGATAATTTGTTTAGATGTTATGTTAAACTATTGTTAGATTTAATTTTTGCTGTTATCTTTTCTCTGTTCTTATTAGTGACTACTAAGAAATTTTACACTATAAATGTGTGCATATCACAATCATTATATTCAAATACTATTATATCTACTATGTAATCAATATCAAGGTATTACTATGATTTTTAAACATATATTTTTTTTAAAGATTCATTTGTGCATCCAGAACTGGGGTACAGGCCAGAGGCTCAGGGGCAGCGAGAGGCTTCACCAGAGACAGAGTGGGGAACAGAACAGGCAGATAGATGAAGCACACTGCTGAGGGGAGCAGCGAGCGGGTCATGAGAGGTCTGCCACGCCATGTGGTCACCTCCGGGGCCGGGGGGATCGAACTCACGTGGAAGTGGCTTTAGCTTCTCAGTGCTGTGCTTTAACCCACTGCGCAACCAGGGAGGGTCTAATTCCTATGATTTTTATAAATTTTTCTAAGAAGCCTCTTCTTCCCTTTAGTGACAAGAATCTCAGTGCAATCTTCCCAGTTGGTATCTTTTTTTTTTTTTTTTTCTATTTCTGTTCATTCCCTGTGGCTGTGGGACAACTTCTATTGAATAATGAGCAAGAATTGAATTTGATTTTTTAAACAAGAGTTCTGGGGTTTAGTTTTTCCTCTTCTGAAAATACCTAAATATATGCTCTTTAGGGATCCACTTACAGAGATTCTTCATCTACATTTATTTGGTAACTTAACTTGTATGTGGAAAGTATTTTACTTAAGAGCAAGTTTTGATGAGATGATAACTAATATTTACATAAGGACATGAGGCTCCAGTTGCGAAGGATATGATCACTAACTAAATCTCCCCAAATCTCCGAGCGGGCTGCAGCATCTTTATTGTACAGATATTTCAGAGTAGATGGCAGAACGGATTCTTAAAACCCAGACTAGTTTTATTTCCAAGTGTGAGTTCTTATTTCCTCAGAGTTTCATTCAGGCACTGGGATTGTAGATTATAAAGACAATAGATCACTAAAAGGTGATAGAAAACACAAATATGGGTGACTTCGGGAAAATAAATACATTTTTAGGTTTTTGGAATTTTCGTGCCTACCTTGGCCAGTTTAGCTTTAGCTAACTAAAAGCAGGTAGATGTTTAAAAATTATAACTTCATATAGTTTAGTATGAGAACATAGGCTTTATGTTTTTGTTGCATTGTTCCCCAGATAATCTGTTAACAAGAAAATAGAATTTATATACGAGACTGTAAGTTGAGCAATTCTGTAATGTATGCCTCCTGTGTTAATGGTGTCAGTGCTCGACACAATTCTTAGTTAAAGTGTAAAGTCCATATGGAAAAAAATAAATAGCAACTTGAAGGAACTTAAGTTCCTATTTCATTGACATTTTCCATCTTTGATTTAAAAAGTCAGGAATAATTGACATTAGAACAAGTTTTAGACAAATACAATGTCGGGGGGATATTTTTATGTGCTTATAAGGCATAATGAGCCCACTAACTACACTAAAAATAACAGATGAAGGTATATTCTGTTGCTTGGTAGATATCAATGAATGTGAATATGTATTTATATATATATTCAATCACATCCAAAATGTACTAGAGATATAGCTAATTAGTAATGCAATTATTCTAAATTTTAAAGAGTTAGCATCTATAATGAAATTCTCAGACTCTCATTCCATTTTTATAGAGAAAGCAAAATATCCAAATTAGAAATCCACCCAGTTTAAAAAGCTAGCCTTTTAAATCAGCCTCGATTCCAAGCTTCCATCTGCTTACTTGCTGAGTGATATAAAGTGTTTGCTCCAACTGCTGCACTTCTGGTCTGTCTTCATTTTCTGAATTAGCCCCTGCACTACAGGGGACTAGATAACATGCTCTGATGCTCTGTCAGCTTGCTCTGTAATAAATCATCAGAAGCAACAACATTTGTTTAGGCCTATTTAAAAGGGTCTCTTGGGAAAATCTGTAAGGAGAGAAAATACTGTCACACTAACTTTGGCATCATCCCGCTCACTTCTACATCCTTTCATCTTAAGCTCTCGCACAGGTTGCCATTGTCTGCATGTCTGTCTCTAAGTATTGTGAGGCACTGTAGCTGGATTAGTGAGGGCCCCAGATCTTAACTACTGTACCATCAGTTGCAACAAAAATCACTAGATCCTAAATATGTAATAGGCACACTGTCTATATCCACTAAATGGAAACTGATAATCTCTGTTGTAGCTCTTTTGCCTTTCATTTGCAAGAAATTTCTTACCAGAAAAGTCATTTCCTTGTATGTGATTGAGAAATTAGAAATGTAAACACAAGCATAAAGGTGTAACTAAAGTTACTTTGTATGTATGACTTTTTAAAGCACCTTTTGCATATTCTATAATAGTGGATCATATTACAGAACATCAAGCATATAAGTGTGGTTTATTACTGCATGAGTGTTTTCTGGTTAAGGTTAGAACTTCAGAAGGAAATTTCAGGAGCACCTGGCTTAAGTCACATTATTATAGATGAGAACACAAAGTCAGAGAGTTTACGGACTTGGTGAAGGTCATACAGAAAATGAGGACTAAAATCTTTGAAGCTGTGTTTGTTCTGGTTTATCCAGCATATTTGGATGATTGCAGGCCAATGATTGAGTCACCCTTCCCATCAGATGGACACACTAGGGCATCTGGCATATGGGATCTCTTCAGGATCCTCACCTTATTACCAGAGTTACCTTTGAGATGAAAGGAAAAGAGAAAAAAAATAATTCAGAGATGAGATGTGAGGAGAATAAAAAGTGAAAGAAACAAGGTAAAAAATTTAAAAACATCTTGCAAAAAGCTACAAAGAGCTTAAGTTAATCAAGGGTTGACCAATCTGTTTCTTGGAAGCCCTAGGTTCTGACTGTACTGTGGAAGGGAGTTGGCCCTTTGAACTGATTTAGAATACTTGCCTTGTCACCAATTTAGTGATGAGAATTTAAGAAGTGATTGTGCCACTCAGAAGTACCCCCTTGGGTATTTCTGTAATACTACATGATTCTTCAGGAAATACTGAACAACAGTCAACTCATTGATGATTGTCACCCATGCCTGCACTGCCTTCTACACTTGGTTACATCAGCATGATTCTACCTATCTGAACAGGCGAGTCAAGAGACCATCAAGCAGGATGGGAAGGTTCTATAGATACTAACTCACATGCGAATCCTGGCTCAAGCCAAAAAGCCCTTTATCATCCATGAATCAAGGTTACTCTGACATGGACAGTTTTATTTTCAATGAACTCGCCTTTCCCCCTTATGTATGAGGATCAGTCAAACATATGTTAATGAGGAGTGAGCCTCCTGTGTTCTTTTCATCTCTTTGCTCTCTTCTTCCCTAAGCTCTATTCACTCTCTCACTTTGGTTTCCCCATCAAAAGCAAAATCCATAATTGAATATGTTGGCATGTTCTCTCCTGGAAACGTGCATTTTGACTGAGACTCCATGGGAAGGGAACAAACATGGGATATTATGGCTTATCTTGGGGAAGATGGGTTCCTAATAGGTGTCACATTTTTTTAGTTCACTAAGTAATTGGAGTTTGATCCAGATGTGTTGATTTCATGGAGAAGGAAACCAAGAGGAAATTGAACAGCAAGAAAAGGTGTGTGGCCAGCTAGTGCATGTGGGAGACAGGGCGAGGAGTGGGGATGCTGGGTGAGTTGGAAAAGCACCATGATCTTGCTGATTGCGTTCTGGAAGTGTCTGACAGTTCAGCCACAATTAGGAGCAAGAATATTTTTGATTCTATGTGAGTTTTCCAAACATTTTGAGAAATCACTGCTGTTGAAAATCTTTTTTCTGACCAATGCCTAGGATTCTCAAAGAGAAAGAATAGTCCAGGAACTTGCTTAACAAACTTCACTGCTCAGACCTTTGTCTTAACAACCACTCCTGACCCGCCTTACCCTTCTGTCACTGCCCCATACATACCTGCCCTTCCTGATGCTGATGGCCTTGACGGGGTGATCACAGGAAAATCAGAAACCTCCCCACTGCTTTCCTTCTAGACCTTTCTTTTAGTTCAATTTTTGTCAAAGGTGTATATTATACGTCATGAAAGAAACTTACTGAGGAAATTACACAAGTTATTCTTGTGGGTCAGCATCATTCTGCCTACCTCCAAATCTCTTAACTATTCAGTATTCTGGTTTTACATCTATGGCATTTCAATGTCCTTTATCAGTTTATCTTTGCTCTGCTCTTGGATATAGTAAAAATTCTGAGGAATGATCTCACTCATTTCTTCATGAAAGTGATGTGGGACAACTGACAAGTGCAGGAAAGTGAGAAATTCTTGACATTTTTACAAGTGTACCCACAAATACTCCTTTCCATCGCATTTCCCCCAAATGTTTTAAGATACTATGAAGATAAGGATTGCATATACATACATAATTATGATACAATTACAAACAATGTTATGTGATTATTTCTGCACATATAGGCAGGGAGGATAGTTTAAGAACTGTATTTAATAAAACTTCCATTAATAAATAATTATAACATATTAGTCACCATGTAACTCAAGCAAAGTCAAGGAAATCAAACTTGGAACCTGAGAAATACATTTGATCTATATTTTAATCAAGGATGACTGATAATACAATCCAAGCTTAAAGAAAAACTTGGTTTGCCCCAAATCATACCTAACAACATTAAGAATTATTTCTGGATTTCATCCAGCCTATGTAATTGTACAGATTACCAACATCTGTGACTGGCCAGCACAGACTGTTGAGTGACTATCTCAGCATCACAGAAGCTTAGGTAGAATTCATTCACTCCAGAAGCAACAGTTTTCACTGTAACTGAACGGTTCTGATGATCGGAACAATATTTTAAATGATTGAAAACAATTGGCAGCAAAGTAATTGAATCTTTTTCAAAACATCATTATTGAACACTTGAGAAATCTGAATGTTTGGGAAAATCGCTTATTAACTGGTCTTTCAATGGGAATATAATACTCTAGATATTATTTCATTGATAAGATGTTCCTAAACAAGTGGAGCACAAAGAGGCAAGCCTAGGACTTCTATAATAATCCACTATATCCTATTCACTGATCCTCCTCCCTCCCTGATTTTCCTCCCAACCTCTTTCTTTTTTCTTCCCTCTCGTCCTCCCCCCTTACACCATCCTTCCTTCCCTTCCTGTTTTTCACATCACCCTGTGCATTGTGGACAAAGAAATGTTTCATACCCTTCACTGGCTCAGAAAACAAAGATTTCATGATTCTACAAACAGTTAAAAACCTTGTATATTTTCATTCTAATTTTTGTTAGTTGATTTATTTGCAGAAGGTTGATGTGTTTGAGATTTGTACATATCACAGGGTAATATCTGGTCATGTTTATATTTCTTTTCATTCTTCTTTTTATACTAATGGGAGTTATTGAGTGGTGTCGCTTATATGTGGAATAAAGAGAAACAAATGTTAGATAAAACCAAACCATTAACCAACCCTAGAGTCTGACTCTAGAGCTGAGGACAGCAGGGATGAGAACAAAGTGAGGAGGGAACACAGTGGACTGTAGTGAAGGACAGACTGTGGGTGGCCTGATGGTGGGTGTGGTAAGGTACACGTGAAGGGTCTGGTTCAGTACTTCTAAATCATACAATGTTGTAAATCCTTATTACCTTAATGTAAAGAAAACAAAAAGTCAAATGCAAAAGAAAAATTATTGCTGAATCATTTCTATGCCAACCTCATGATTATTTACAAATGCTCCAGAATTATCAAATCTGTGCCAGGAATGTCATACAGTCGTATGATGTGTTGTGTGATACTAGACACATAATTGTTAGATATGTAACAATTGTTCTAACATAAGTGTTCTAAGTCTCAGTTTTCTCACTGGGAAAACAGAAGGTACACTATTAACTGGAGACATTTTAGCTGGCTTTCCTATGAAAAGTTATTGTGGTGCCGATACAGAGGGGGTTCATGTACATGTCGGCTCAAATTGTTAACTGATTTTCCCCCAAGATCTGCAAAACACTGGCCTGTTTTATGATCAATTACATTTATGTGAAAATTACTTAGATATTCAAGAAATTGTCTTTGCTTAAGACAAGCATAAGATGTCAGTATAAATATGTGTGTGATATTTAATATATAGATATATATATATATATTCATTCATTTGTACATTATCTAATTCATCTTGGGAATTAGACACATGATAAAAAAAAAAGCTTTTGAAATTTACTTAAGGAAGAAGCTTCACAAGCAATTATCAGTTATATCTTGAAACATAAGTGGCATTGTTTTTATTTATCTAAACAGCAAGCCCATCCTTGAGGGGTGAGGAAGGTCTATTGAGATACTTTGTCCCTTGATAGACCTTTGCAAAATATAAAGATGTATACAAAAGTTAAATGTTATGGAGTATTGAAGACTAAATAATCCTCATTGAGAATATTAACAAATACACCTTAGGCTCTTAAATGAATTCCAAACCTCCAAATGGTCTTAGTTCCAGCAATCATCTAGCTATCAATGTCATCATAAATTAATATAATAATAGTGCTTTATACATATGCACGAGTGTACACATGTAATAAATGTATGTAGATAGTGCATGGGTGTCTATGGATGTATGTATGTATACACAATCCATCGTCTTGGAGGAAACCAACACCCATTTGAGTATATAATTTTTTAATAACATTTATTCCTAATTTATTGATATGTGATGAAGAGTTTATCCATTTTTAACAAATCTAAAATTACCTCCTATCAACTAATTTTATTCAGATATATCTTAGACTGTTAAGCCATGCACTTTTGTGTCTGAAATTCCTTTGAGTCAGAACTTCTGTTACAGCAAACCAACCATCATTTGGGCTGAAAATGGTGACTTAGTATTACTTTTTTTTTTTCAGTTTTCTTTAAAGAAGTGATATTGAAGTTAAAGCAAAAATGATGCATATTTAAATTTATTATTTGTGGAATGTTTTAGTACAATGAACTATAAATCAAGCAGATTATACGGTACTTATTAAGTCCTGGAGTTGCAGAAAATGGCATTCAGCATTGTCAACTAGAATAATACTTATAGTTCTGAGACATGTCAAAGAGACAATTACATTGTACGTGGAAGTTCAAAAATATTCTGGTGCTGAAATTGATCAACCTAAGGTCATTTGCTAACTGAGGAGTTAAGAGAGAATATAGTTTGATCATAAAGGGATTCCTGATTGGCTCACTTGATTTCTCCTCACAAATATTTGCCATAAAAGGAGTCCTCTTTCTCCGGGATTGTTTCAAGTCCTTTTTTAAAAAAGAAAAATATTAAAAGTTCAGCACTTCTCTTTTCTGTTGCTTTGCATTAATGGTATTTTCTGGCTATTTACTGAATGAGATATTTTGTAGTAAACGCTAACTTTTCTTAAGTACAGTGATAGTGTCAAGTGAGGAGTCTTATCACAACTGGGAAATCAGGAGATGGATAATAGCTCAGCTCATGTGCAAATAGTAAGCAAGCTAATGCACTTGCTTGCCACACTTTGCATTTTAGCACATGTCTGTAGCTATTTTCTGTAGTCTTGAAATGCACAATTACTGGTTCAACATTTTAAAAAGAGAGCAAATGTTTGAAAATACATCAGGAAATTTTGCCAGAAGAAAATGATTAATGATTCTTTAAGGTTTTCCATGAAGTAATTAACAGCTTTATTAGAGATATTCCTGAAGCAGGCGTGTGCTTTACAGTGTAGCTAAATCCACTAGGCAGAAAGATGAGGGAACAGGGTCACAATACTGAAAATGCCTTTAGAATATAATACAGTACAGATCAGATGCTACCAAAATAATTCAGCTGTATGTTGTTAGTTTACATTGGATAGAATGATCAAGCTCCTTCAATAAAATTGCATGAATTGTTTTTTCACAATTTAATTTAAAAGACTTTCAGTAGTTTCTTTCTATAGCTTGCAAAAATGGAAGAATCTCTTGAAAATGCATGCATGTTACTTGCCATTGAGTTTTTGGATAGATTCAATGTGATTCTAACTCAGGTAGTTTAAATAATTGGAACTGTCTTCATTGTCCTGCAAATGTACTTTGATTTTGAAACTCTTTTTCTGTCCTGAAGAAAGGATAGGGGTTGGAATTGAGGATAACAAAATTAGAGATAACCCCTTCTGCACAGTCACTCTGTGATCTTCACATTTGCAGGCTTAATATGTTAGAATTTAAGAAGGTTTAAGAAAGATTCAAAGAAGACATTTTCAGAGTATTCCAGTGTTGATTTTTAGATACTCTGACATTCCAACTTGGCCTCTAAGAAGTTAGTGTGGCATATCTTTGCATAAATATGGTCGTTACATTCAGAAAGAATCCTATTCCAGGTTTATGGAGAGAGGGGAGAAATCTAGACTCCTGGAAGACTGCTCTGGGGAGGGGCAGCTGAGTTCAGTTACCAGAGCCCAGGCAGAACCATCACCACGCCCAGCAGCATCAGTGCCATAGATTCAGACCCTGCTGGGCATCCTGCTCCAGTTGTGCCCAGAGTACTGCCACCATCTGTTTGATGGATGTGCTTGACATCACTGAAGTTCAGCTCCTCTGGCATCCCTGCAGAGGCAAATAAGAAAAATACAGGATGATGCATGAACACCTCACTGTGATACATCTAGACCAGCTCTGAAACTCAAAAGTTTGGACATCATGGTTTTCTCTAGCATTCTCCACGTGTCCACGTAACTCTAAATGATTAATGTGACACTGTGACTTCTTTTCTTAAATCGGGGGGAGTGCAGGTCCTTGAGTGGGAGTTCTCGGAAATATTATGAGTAAAGTCTCAAGCTTTTCAGATTTTTAGAGCATTTGGATGATTTGCTAATGTCACTGATTTTTTTTAAGACAGTTAATTAAAGTTTCCTGAAATATGGCATTGTTTTTCCCAGAGATATAACAATAGTAGTAAATATGTGACACCTTTACTCATGAAAATAAAACATTAAGGGAAATAATGACATAGGATATTGTTTAAAAAGCAGAATTCCTCTACTTCATATTTTATGTTAGACTAAACTATGTGTGGAATTATTGGCAATATATCAATGAATGACAACAAATACTAAATTTTATCTTTATGCACACAGCAATAAGTGAGGATGCTTGTGGTGATATCTCCCTATAGGTCAAACAGTGTATAAAGAGTGTACACTAGAGATTGAAATTAGGGATAAATATTTGACTTCATGGGGGGGAAAAACGGCAAAACAGGTCAAGTTGTTGATGAAGGCTGAGTCATAATCTGGTTGCTACTTGTTTTGTGTTCTAAAACCAAATTGTCCAGAGACTGATTCTAAAATGATACGGGATGAAATGACCATTTTGTAGAGAAGCTTACCTGACTGTGCTACCTCTAAGGAATGACTGGCTGGTTTATTATCCAGGGCCTCCAATGGCATACTCTGAGACCATGGCCCATGGAACCTCTCCTGGCACGCCACTATCATTCACAATTAACAAGTTTAAATTCAGTGCTACTGTGGCCACAAATATTGACATGGTAATTACAGTGGGACTGAAAAAAAGGGTTCATATAAGGAAAAGTCAATATTTATGTAATTAGGTCAATACGTATATATAATTCAGAAGGTAAGCTCGACCGCGTTCGGGCATGAGCACATTAAAACGAAGCACATCTCTCCTGATTTGACATATTGATTTTACAGTGTGTGATCGTGCATTATTATTCATTGTTTGGGTACTTGTTTTGCCCTTCTGTGTCATTAGGCAAGATGAATAAACTAGTGATTCATTTTTTTATAGGGACTGGAGTAGAGTGTGAATATTTTAGTCATGCTTTTATACTTCTTTTTATGCTAGGGTTTAACGAGGAGCTATGAGGACTCTAGGCAATGAAAAAAAAAATTTTTTTTCCAAGATAACTACATAAATTTGAGCTGAAAGGGATTTACTTTTCCTTTTTTAAGCACTGTGAAGAGGTGCCTGGACTGGCTTAACTGAATAACTCCTTTATAGGCCTTTCTGAACTGGTGTTCCCTCATTCATTCCTGAGCCAGGCCAGGCACTCGTCTGGGTTCATGGGATACCAAGGTGAGTGACAATATGTCAGCAGAAGAAATCTGTTCCATCTTGTGCCTGGAAATCAGACCATGTCAGGAAGAATGTCTCACTTCCATCAAACACAATTTTAACATCTGAGGTAAAGCTGTGACTAATCAGTGCAGTGATTGTACAGACAATGGCCCCTGGACATAAGAATTCAGTGAATTAAAGGGCCCTCAAGAGCTTGGCAGTCAGTTTCAGTTTTGGATGAAATCGCAACCTGGTCTTGACATCCATTAGGACACCTTAGAATACTGAGAAAATCCACAATTATTTGGTGCAATGATTGTTTCCTTAAAGCAATTCAATTAACTAAGCCTGTAAATTATCCCAAAGCTTAACCAAAGACCATAGAAGGAAAATTAGTTTGGGGACTTATTGCATTAATAAATTAAACAAAAACGCAGTACTTTTCGAATTTCTTTGTACACATAACAGCAACGGGCAATGATGCCGACAAATTCCTATTTTTGCCCTTTGTAGTTTATGGTCTGGTGGGAGAAGCCAGATAGTCATGCTATTACAAAAATTAATGTAATATTAAAATTTGGGCACATGCCTGATGGCCCTCGGAAGTATGTAAAAGGATGTAACTTGATCAGCAAAGACTCCATCAGGCAGAAGTTTTTCCCGCCTAATTATTTTTCCAGAAATGCAGTAACTTTTACATACACACACGCACACACTCACAACATTGTATCATTCTGCGTCTTATGCATTTTTCATCTTGATTGTAATCTCCACCATAGATTCACCCTTCCGCGATCACAGTACTCCATATGCTCTTCCTGACCCAGTTTTGATTCCCGTTCCCCTCTCTACCATCAAAGAATGTCTCTGGCTTATAGCCGTTTCTTGATTTTCATATTACTTTATTACAATATATATATTTTTTCTGAATACTTACACTCCTGCTATTAGTGAAACCATCTGGTATTTTCCTTTTTCTTTCTGCCTGCCTGTTTTTATAGACAGAGGGCACTGGACAATTAAGTGACATCTAAGTAGTAGACCCAGGAGTCAGATCGAGAAGTCCAGCCGCCCTGCCTAGACTCTGACCACTGTACTGATTCTACGCACTAGCAGAGCCCTGAGGAATCAGTATTTAAGGGAGGGACACAGAAGTTCAATTTTTCTGTCAAGAGAGTACACTAAGAACAGGGCCTCCCTGGTGGCTTAGGGGTCAAGTCTCAGTCATCACCTCTAAGGCTTGAGTTCAGTCCTCAGCTCACTCTGTGACACAGTAGACCTCTCCTGTCTCTCCACTGCTCCCCTCAGCAGTGTATTCCAGTTCACCTGCCTGTTCTGCTCCCCACTCCACCTCTGGTCTACCCAAGTTCCACACCAGTTCTACACAACAACAAAAGTGCTCTAAGTATCTTTTCTCCTGTCTTAGTCTGAGTTGTCTGACTATATGCTAGCTGCTATATCTGTGGATTCATAGGTCAACTGAAACTACTCAGTTAAAATGTAGGTGGGTGAGGGAATGAATGGTGTTGAATCTGGAAGGCTTGCAGCATTCTGCCTTGTGCATTCTGCGTTTTGTCTTGATGCAGGGGAGTTTGGATATTTTATGTACCCACATAGTTTAAGAATTCTCTAAGTTTTACCAAGCTACAAAGACAGTTTAAAGAAAATTTGCTCTCTACTTTTTTTTTTTTCAAAGACTTATTTATTTATGCATACAAAACTGGGGTGCAGGACAGAGGACTCACCAGCATCAGAGGAGGTAGCAGAATAGGCAGATCTATGACATATACTCCTGAGGGGAGCAGCAGACAGGTCAGGGGAGGTCTGCTGCACCATGTGGGTCACCCTCAGGGTTGGGGATCGGGCCACGGCACACTTGCAGTGCTGCACTTTAACCCATTGCACCACCAGGGAGGGCCCTGTTCTCTACTTTTCTTTTTTTTTTTTTAAGATTTATTTATTCATACAGAACTGGGGTACAAGCCAGAGGTGCAAGGGCGGTGAGAGGCTTCACCAGAGACAGAGTGGGGAGCAGAACAGGCAGATCAACAAAGTACACTGCTGAGGGGAGCAGTGGGTGGGCCAGGAGATGTCTGCCGCGCCATGTGGTCACCTCCAGGGCAGGGATCGAATTTGCACTGAAGTGGCTGGGGCTGGTTTGCAGTGCTGCCTCCTAACTTGCTGAACCACCAGGAAGGGCCTGCTCTCTGCTTTTAATAAAGAACATTGCAAGACAGTAATCTACTTATTGAATCCCTGCTCTTCCCAAGTTGACATAAGCTGTATCTGTACTAGGCGCTTACATTACATGTTTTTTTTTTTTGTTGTTGTTGTTGTTTTGACTTTTTTGAATCTGGAAAAAAAGATACCCCCAGGTGTCTTTCATCTATATTGAAGGTAGAAGACAGATTGAAAAGAGCAGGACTATAGGTCATGATTTGAATTCAATGAAATCAAAATAATTAGCCTTAGATGTGATTTGTTTTCAAGACAGTTATAATCATGGCACATCAAAACTTGCCTAGGACATAGTATCTTTTCATGAATATCACTGCCTGGGGAACTCGAATAATTTGCCTTCACAACAGAAGGATGAGTTTGGTAGGATTATTTTCTCGCATTCTACAGATTAGGAACAGCTGCAGAAGTAATTTGCTCAAGGTAAAGTGGATGTGGCTGAAGCCCAGGTGTGTCCCGGTCAAATGCGGTTCTCTTTGATTCTACGTTTCTTGCCACTGCACAATCAAATCAAAGCATTGGCACTGGCATGGCCTCTGGCTCTGCCCTAGTCTGGCTGTTTGATTTTAGACATGACTTTAAAATGAGAGTGCTTTCGGTGAGAGAGGAGAGCTAGTCCAAGTGCTGACTATTAAATTTTTGAAAAAAATTATAGATTTTTATCTAGCAGCATTATCTAACAGTTCATGGTATCAATGACTTAAGCAAGCAAATAAAACATATATGTTGCCACTTTCACTTATGTGCAGGTTGAGAAACACATATAGAATTTTTGGCTGAATCTATAAAATATAGTATTAAGTTTCAACATTTTGATAAAAAGAACTCTTTACAATCCGGACCACCATTCCACACGGACCACCATTCCAGAATAACATGGGGCAGAGATAGCCAAGTAGATGAAACATAGCTGTGTATATGGCAGCAAAAGTGATATGTCTTAAACATAGTTTTTACAACCTGTATGAACACCTGAGATGTCCTCACAGAAAACTGATAAAAAGAAATAATTTAATATCAGTAAGAAAAATATAGAACTTTTAATGTTTCTATGTAAGAATACATATAAATGTTGAGCCAAGATGAAGCCATAATTACCTACTGTTCAGTTGACAAAGGCAGAGCAGAGAGGCGATGATAGTCTTGGCAAGGATACAACCCTTTATTAAGGAAGTTTGCCAGAATATATCAAGTGTTTAAAATGCTTATTTACCTAGACCTAAAACTTAATTTCTAATAACCAATAATTTGGGAATAATTAACATACCATACACATTTACTCACAAAAGCGCCAGTCTGTGCATTGTTAGGAAAAAATTAAGTGCATTTACTTTTTTAAAAAAAGACTCAAAAACAATAGCTTTTGGTATAGAAAAGTGTTTCAATGTCATTTTATGATATAACATCTAAATTCTTTGAATTGTGATAATCTGCCTTTTTGTGAGTAGTAATACCTCATTCATTTCTGTATTTACCTAGTAAGCATTTAGTAATAATCATGTGGATGAAAAAGTTTATAAACTTAATATAGAATAGTGAAAAATTCATTATATTGTATGTTTCTTTCTCACCCCCTCCCAAATTATTTGGGATATAGTTGACATAAAACTCTATAGATTTAAAATTTCAACACACCGATCTTAAATATTTACATACTGCAAAATGACTATCATAGCTATCTAACACCTTTATCCTATCACATAGTTTTTTTGTGGCATAGCACTTTTAACATCCAATGTCTTACTGATTTTCAAGCATAAAATATAGCATTATTAACAATAATTACTATGCTGAATATTAGATCCGCAGAATTTATTTATCTTGGAATTGGAAGTTTTACCGTTTTACCAATATCCCTGTAACCCACTGCCGTCTTCCAGTCCCTAGTAACCATCACGGTACTGTTTCTAGAAGTTAGGCTTTTTTCTTCTTTGATTACACATATAAGATATTTCCCTGTCTGACTTCACTTAGTATAATGCTCGGAAGGTTCATCCAAATTGTGGCAAGTAGTAGGATTTTTCTTCTTTCTCATGCCTGAATACATGTGTGTGTGTAATCTTTCTCCATTGGTGGATGCTTAAGCTGTTTTCATCTCTGTGCTCTTGTGAATAATGATGCAGTGGAGATGGGGGTAGAGTGATGTCTGTGCCATCTTGTGTTCATTTCCTTTGGCTGTATACCCAAATTTGGAATTGCTGAATCATATGCAATGGGAAAACTTTCATTTTGAGGAAATTAACTTAGCAAGTACTTGCTCAATAAAATTGTTATGGATCTTATGTTAAATAAAAACCGTCAGTTGTTATGAATTCTTACATAAATAAACTTTTTTGGTCAGTGGACAAACATTTCATGGATAGCATGAAATGTATAAGTATTGATAAGTATTGGATGGATATTAGAGAACATAACAAATTTGAGATAGTTTAGCATAACAGTTTGGCTTAGTCGATCACTTATACAAATTGGCAGTCATCTCTTATCTCCTAGAAAATGTTTCTTAGGTTTGTCTAGTGTGTGGAGTTACTTAACTCATATGTCCTGAACATAGCATGAATTTTCTAATGTTCCCAGGGGACTCCATGTAATCTGATAAGAAAATCATGGTAACATATGTCACAGAGAGGTGTCTTGTAATTCCATAGCCTCATGACCCAAGTTGAAAGTCATCTCTTATGTTCAGTTTGACTTTTAAGACTCGTACTAATAAATGGGGCAGTTCTCCAAGTAGTATATTCCATTTTCCATAGGACAGGGGCCTTGGACTTAATTTAAGGGCCTCTGTTCATTCTTGCAATGAGTAGTCTGGCCTTTTTGCCGAATTTGTAAGAATAATGGAGTAATTCTAATTGTTAATAAGTTAAATAATGGATCAGAAATTAACTGGAGATTCTGACTATAAACCAAAGCTTAATTAAAGTAGTGTGATTTATTGTGATATTTCAGTTCTGGGTAATGTTGGGGATCATTATTACCTATTTGTTACTGTATCAAATGAATTATTGGGGGCTCTCCAATAATTAATGATAATTTTTTTCAAGAGAATTTGTAGCACAGAGGGAATATTGTTTTGATCCTTTGCCAGTTCCTGACGCTGTATTTTATTCTATAATGATCATCTGGGTTTTTTCTCATAAATTTGCCTCATAGTTTTTTTTTGAAGACTTTAGAGAGGAATCACACACAATCCTCATATTGAAAATACCAAATTATTTTAAGTAAATTTATGGTAATAGAATTTTATAAGGTCATTGTTACATTTTTAGAAATATAAGTCTCTTTTTACCCTATTTTTTTCCCTCCACTGTCTTTTAAGGTGCACATTCTATTTTCGCAATTAAAGTAGTGATTAAGTCCTCATTTATTAAAGTGACAAGCTAATACTTTTACCATCTTTTGGAAAATACAAAAACATAGAAATACTATCCCTGTTTATATGATTCCAGTATAATATTTTATAATCCATCTCTGGGTACATCATGTCATTTTCATATCATGCAGTGTTTAAATTTAGGTAGATTTTTACCACTCTGCTTTTCATTTCTTGTTGCATCTCAGAACGACCACCTGTTGAGTCTTTATCCTTCCTGAATGCATCAATTAGCAGTTATGTCTTTGTGTGCCCTCCAGAGAAAATGTTCACTCTTTTTTGATTACAGTAATTTTATTTTTCTTCATTCTTGAGAGGTATTTCTCTACTGGACATAGGGCTCTAGGTTAAAGGTATTTTTATTCACGGTATTGATAACATCCTTCAATTCTAATGTTGCTCTAGAAAGAACGATTCTCAGGCTACCATAACTCCACTGAAAGTAACTTGCTTTTCCCTTTGTAGGATATTTGAATTTGGTAATCAGTAGTTCACCATTTTTTATCTTTATTGGGATCTATATATTGTTGAATGAGTATTTGAGTCTTCATCAGTTTGAGAAAACTAACAAACATTATCGCTTTAACATTATTATTATCTCTTATTCTGCAACCTCAAGGAAGTACACATTAGATGTCATGTTATCCTTCATGCTCTTGACATCTGCTCTTGCATATTTCCCATCCTATTGACTTCTGTCTGCATTTGGAGTAATTTCTAAGTGTATCTCATAGCTCACTTTCCCCAGTTGCTATAAAACATGGTTTTTAGTCTTAAAACTTTTATTATTTGACTTTTTATGAAGTTCTATGGTTAGTTGTCAAAAATTGGAAAATAAAATGAATTACATTTATAATTTGCTGAGTTGAAGTCTAACCAAGCCTATGTGCTTTTTGGATGATGTGAGAGGTAATCTCAAAAAAAAAAAAAGCTTTGAGTATCTTTGTTTTTTTCATACATGAATTACGCTTGTACAAGGGAACTATTCAACTAGTATAACATTGCTTGAGATATATGCCTGGCAAGATTTCATTAAAAAGATGTAATAGCTGTGTAGTATTGTGTATCTATATCTATCCAAATGTATATCTAGATCTCTCTATATACACCTATCTATCTAGAGAGAGATAGATAAGGTTCATCTTTATCCATACATCCATTGATGGATATTTAGATTGTTTCCAAATCATGGCTATTGCAAATAATGCCACAAAGGACATAGGGTTGCGTATCTCTTTGGATACATTTATGAATTTTCTCAGGAAAAAAAATGGTCAAAAAGGAATGGTTGGTTTGTATGGTACTTCTAGTTTCAGGTTTTGTTTTTAAACCTCATACTCTTTTCTATAGTGGCTACTTATCAGTTTACATTCCCACTAACAGTGTAGATGATTTTTTTTTTATCCACATCTTTGTCAATACTAGTTACTTGCATTTTGATAACAGCCATTCATAAAGGGTATGTCTGATATTAGTACAGAGTTCACTCTTGTTTTGGCATTTAACTGTCCAATTATTTTAAGTATTAATGCTTAACAGATCTATGATAGCAAGACCTCAAAACCCTAATTATCTTACTCCTTGGATTGTCCTATTTCAAGCTGGAGCATAATTCAATTTTTAAAAATGGGAGGCACTCGTACGTTTATTGAAAAAAAAAATTTTTTTCCAAAAAAAGTTTTCTTTATGTTTTGGTAAATTTACTGGGTTGAGGTACTACTGACTTGTACTGTATATCCCTCAGAGATACAGTCACACCACACCCCACACCCGTTGCCAGGATGCAGTCTCCCGCCACAGTCTCTTGGTGTGTATATATATATATACACATATATGGTTTCACTCATGGGTGGGATATAGATGAACAAAAAGTGGGTCAGACAAAACCAACCCTCGAAATATAACTGTTATATATATATGTGTGTGTGTGTATATATGTGTGTGTGTGTATATATATGTGTGTGTGTATATATATGTGTGTGTGTGTATATGTGTGTGTGTGTGTGTGTGTAGGTGGGGTGGGGAGAAGGTGATCCAGTAGGAACCTACTTTCTAGGATGTAACCCAAGAAAAGCAATGTCCTTCCCTTACCAAATAAAAGCTCTTGGTCTTCTGATGCCATGGATTAAGCGATCAAGTTAGAGTTCAATAAACAAAGTATCACTCATTAACACACTGCCAGAACATATCAGCTCCTGTGGGGACACAGCCATGGGAGCCAGCTCACTGGGGAGTTAGTAACAAGCCACAGGTAGGAACAGCCGTTTTGCTTTGCTGGGCCCTTGAGCTTTGGGCCAGGCTCACAATTCCTTCATGCATCCATTAATGGACAACTTATTTTCATTTCTTGGCTATATATTTATGCTGCAATGAACATAACATGGAGTGCATATTACACACACACACATATAAATTTTGGGAGTTTTTCTTCAGATAAATATGTAGAAAATCCAGTGAAGCACTGCATAAGGTAGCAGTTCTATTTTAAATGCTTTGGGTGACACTCGCTATTTTCTCCTTACTGGCTGCACCCAGTTCCACTCTCATCAGCGGATCACTCTGCATCCTCGCCAACACACGTGGTTATCGTTGGCATAGCCATTCTAATACGTGTGAGATATATTATTGTGGTTTTGATTCCATTTCCCTGGATGACTAATAGCATTGACTATCTTTTCTTGTACTTGTTGACCATTTAAGTATTCTTAGATATTGAAAAATATTTTTGCATTTTTGCCCACTTTTAAAAATTGAGTACATTGGTTCCTAAGACCCCCTATGACACAGAAGTGTATAGTGCATGTTATACTCAATGTTACCCCACGTCACCTTCATACAGGAGCCCACAGTCTTCCAACACAGTCTACTGTGCACCCTTCACCCCACATACCCTTCCTGGTAGCCTCAGTTCTGCAATCAGATTTCTATGTTTGTTACTTGTTTGGTTTTGTCTGAAGTATTTTGTTTCCCTGTATTTTCATGTAAGTGAAACTATCTGGTATTTGTCATTTTCTTCTGACTTCTTTTGCTTAGCATCATCCCTCTTTTATGCATATTGAGCCAAAAGATAGACGTCTTTTTTTTTTTTTAATAACTGAGTAGAATCCTATTGTGTTTGTGGCACTGTCTTAATCCACTCAACTATCCTATTAAAGTAACAATAAAAATAAAGCTATAAATATGCCTGTATACATGACAGTGATAGTCTATGGCATCAAAGAAAAACTTTTGAAGCATCACTTTGCCCTCAAAAGACGACTAGATTATTTTTTAAAAAATTTATGTATGCTAAAAGAAATGACTAGTTGAACTATGTAGGTGGAATAAAGTTAGTGAACGTATAATAAAGGGCCCTATTTTTAACACTTCATAAACATGTCTAAATGTACTATTAAAGAATATATATAAATGTGCAAGAAATGAACCCCAAGTGGAAGAGTGAGATGAAGGTTACACTTGTAACTGAAGTAGATACAGACACCTAGGGTACTGTATATAAAGGTGTTTGTTGAAAACAATAATCACAAAATGATCAATTTTGGGGGTTTACATTTAAGATATAATTAAAATATTTGTGTTTGTGAGGAAGTAAGAAATATTAACTGATTTTTTGTTTTGCCAAGGCAATTAATATAGTTTTTAAAGATTTATTTATTTATGCATACATAACTGGGGTACAGGCCAGAGGTGCAGGGGGTGAGAGGCTTCACCAGAGACAGCATGGGGAGCAGAACAGACAGATTGATGAAGTTCACTGCTGAGGGGAGCAGCGGGCGGGTCAGGAAAGGTCTGCTGCGCCATGTGGGTCACCTCTGGGGTGGGGATGGAACCCATGCTGAAGTGGCTTTAGCTTCTTAGTGATGTGCTTTAACCGCTTCACCAGCAGGGAGGGCCTGACAATTATGTATTTTGATGTGTTAAAAATTCAAGGCTACACACTTCAAGAATTATTGAAAATATACATTCCTAATCTACTGAGGGAAATCTATTAATCTGTTAATGAAAACTACTATATAGCAGCAAAGAACATACACAAACAAAATGGCTGGTAAACAGCACAAAGTCAGATATTCGAAACAGGCAGGAGGTGATATAATTGAGGGTGGTTGGGCAACCTATCATCTTGAAAGAAACTTAGTAAATATTTTCAGTATCTGGCAACAGCAGCTCTGTCCTGACTGAGGCTACTCTAGGTCGGCTGCATGTTGTAATTTACATTGGTTCTCTACTCCTGCTTTGGATGGCAACTATAAAAAAAAAAAGAAGCAACATTAATTATTACTTTACATATGTCTCAGGAGTGCATCACTTAAATTAACACATGTATATACTACTTTAAACTTACAACTCAAAGTAATGACAATCCCTTATATGAAGATTACTAAACGTGCTGAGCAGTATTCCACTTTTGCCAAGAAATGGATTAGTGAAATATGATGATTCTTCTCTACTAATAAACGATAGTGTAAAACAAACTGCTGCCTTACAGAAGGATGATTGAATGACCATTAGAGGACAGGAAGGCAATCCGTTTTGCTCTAGCATTGCTTAATCCAAGGTGCATATGCTGTAGAAACTTGTAAAGTTTACTTATTGTGTCTGAAAAAGGCCAAGCTGCCTATGGAACTATGGGTAATTGGCAACTTAAGGATTGCTATCATTCCGAGGCTTTTAATTCTTTAATTTGTTTGTTGGATCCATGTTACATACACTGTATCGGTTTTGGTTAAATGGATGGAATTTTCAATTACTTACATTTGCTAAAAATTAGCTGCAGCAAGTAAATTGTGAACATTCATGAGGCGAGAACTTTTCTCCTAACACAACGTGAAAATTAACTTCTGACAAAATTTGTCTGTTTTACTTCAGTAAGTGAAGAATATTAAGCAGCTAATCCTCAGAGCCTAAAAATTGTTAAAATGTCTAAGCATGTTGTGCAAGAGAGATTGTGAAGCCTATTATATTTACTAAGTAGAAATTAATGATCTTCACTTGCATATCTGATTCATCAAGTCTATTATAAATCAATACATTGGATATTTCAAAGTATACTTTGTACAATTGATTTTTAAGGACTTCTATCAGCCTGAGACTATCAAAATGAAATATAAATACAAGGGACTATCCATCACTTCATCCCACAGAAGAATATCAATGCTATTATGGGATATCTACAAAAGACAGCAAACTTCAGGACAGGTAGTTAGGTTGTAGGGATGGCTCTTGGCTTGCCCTCTTGGGTTCTCAATTGGAGGTTTGCATTCAGATGGGATTGTGTAACATTCTAAAATATATTGTTTGCTGTCCTTTGGGTTGACTAGACATTATGAAAATAACAGGTGCATGTGTGAAGAGGGAATGCTTACATATTGAAAACACGGAAATTATGTGGATACTGAAAATTACAGGATCACCTTTCTTGACCCAGTATGGAAATTTTTGCATTATTCCATTATATCTCATTGCATTATTCCATTATATCTCATGGAGTAAAAATCATCCACACTCCTTCTCTCTCAAACCCATAGCTCATTGTTGCTCCATTAGCTCATTCCTTGTCACATATGATAATAAAATGCATAGTTTTCTGTAAATATAGAAAATACAGACATATACAAAAATGTCCATTCTTTCTGTCCTTGTCTCTATCCATTGTCCAATTATAAACACTGGTGTGCTTTTTATGCTGGATTTATCTATACTTTCTGCTTGTCATTATTGCCTAGCTTAAGAATATTTTTCAAGTTTCTATATATTTTGGCTGACATAATGTCTCAGTCCTTATATTGATATAATTCACTTAATTTTTTTTTTGATTTAGCCGTTCTTTTTTTAAATTCACTTAATTTTAAGCTCCTGAATGTCTAATTATATATAGTCCTTCAAAATGATAGTAATACAAAAATACTTCACTATTTCTTTATCAGATTTATTCACATGGAGATACACAGATGTTAGAATTAAACTAGACGGTACAAAGTATGGTAGAAAGAAACTGGGGTCAATTTCTAGAACACTTAGAAAATTTATATAGTTGCTGCAATTCGGTTTCTTCATCGATAACATTTGCATGATAATATAGACTTTCCCAGGATATATAAGAAAATTAAATAAAATCATAAATATGAAAAAAATTAAATCTTTACACAGAAATATGGTTATTATTTTAATGGTAGTGGTGGAAACGGGCGAAATGAGTCAAAAGTTTTCTTCTGGGTAGTAGGTAATAGTCAGGAATAGCCTTCCTGTGTTCTGAATCCTGGTCTGGGGTCTCACAGCCTTACAATAAACAATCTGCTCTAATAAAATGCAAATCTAATGATAGGTGACATAAATAGGGACCCAATAATTTGGAGGGAGTTATCTCTACCATCAAAGAATTGTTGTAAGGATAATTCAGTTACTCCCCTATCTACCATTCACCTGTCTAAATTTATTTCAGTATCAAAGTTTAGCAGAAACAATCATTTAGATTCCATAGCTGGCATTTGACTAACATTGTATCAATCTATTTCTATGATTCTTGTCCTCTATAAACATTAGCCGCATACAAAAATCAAATCAATACAACTTAACTCTACAATTTTTTTGCTAAAGACAGCTGCCCATCTTGTTCCTAGAGGTTTTCTAAAAGTTTAATTTGTAGACACACTTAAAATTCACAACATAATCGAGAGGAAGTTCGAGATTTCCCATAACCCCGTGTCCCACATGATATAGCTAACGCCTCCCATTATCAGCATTGCTCCACAGCAGGCATGCCATTTTATGGGGATAAGCCTGCTTTGACACAGCTTCATCACCAAAAGTCCTTAGTTTACTTCTGGATTCACTGTTGGTGTAAAACTTTCACTGAGTTTGGACAAAGGTATAATGACATAAATCCATCAAAATGTCTTGAGAATAGTTTCACTTCCTTAGAAATCCTCACTACTCTGCCTGCTTATTAATCCCTACCCTGCATACTGCTGGAAACCACTGATCTTTTTATTGTCTCCAGTTTGGGCCCTTTCAGAATGTCATATAGTTGGAATCATACAAAAGTAGCATTTTCAGATTGGCTTTTTTTTTTTCCCCACGAACTAGTATACAATTAAAGACCTTCTTTTCATGACCTGAATGCTCATTTCTACTTTAGGATTGGAGACTCTTCCATTACCAGTTTATCCATCCACCTGGTGAAGGTTGTTTGTTCCCAGGCTCTGGCAATCACCAATGAAGAAACATATTAATGAGGTTTTTTGTGAACCTAAATTTTCAATTCTTTTGGTAAAGAACAATGAACATTATGCTAGATATTATGGTAAGGGTTGGAAGGAAACTTACAAAAACTGCCTTCCAAAATAGTAGTTCATTTCCCATTCCTACCAGCAATATATGAGGGTTCCTGTTGCTCTGTACAATATTTGGTGTTCATGCTATGCTCTGAACCTTTCTAAGAGATATGTAGTTGTGTCTTATTTTAATTTTTTTTAAAATTACATTTGTTTGTAATTGAGGCAATGTTTCTATAACCCCAGCAGGTATTCACTACCCTGGTATACCCACTACCAAATTCCCATATTCCAACATCATGATTCATTGTAGTCTCCTCTTTGTTCTTACTTCTTCCCCAACCCTTTCTCCCACTTGGTGCTTGACTTCTGTAGTCAGTTGTGGAGTTAGTTTTTCAGCTTGTCTTTATCTGACTCTTAAACGTGTAAAATATGTGGCATGTATGGAGAAACCATCTGGTATTTATCTCTTGCTTTCTGACTTACTTCACTTGGCATTATCCCTTCCAGCACCATCCACATTGCCACAGATGACATGAATTTATCTTCTATGATTGCTGAGTATATATACTGTGTGTATGTATACCTTATCTTTTTGTTCCACTCAAATGTTTTGGAGAACATAGTTTGTTTCCATAATTGAGCTAGAGTATTGATAAACAACACTGCAAGAAGCATGTGAGCACATGTTTTGAGATAGTTCAGAGGTAGTGTCACTGGTTTGAATGGGCGATCAATTTTGAGTATTTTGAAATGACTCCATACTGTTTTCCATAAAGCAGGACCCATGTGCTCCCCACCAGCAGTGTAGGAGGGTTCTCTTGTTTCCTCCTCCTCATCAGCATTTGTTGTTTCTAGCCTTATCTTGAGATGAGAAATTCTCACAGATGTGACATTGTATCTCATTGCAGCCTTGATTTACAGTTCTCCAATAAGTGACAATGAACATTTTTTGGTTTTCTTTTTGTTGTTGTTAAATATTTAATTATGCATACAGAACTGGGGTACAGGCCAGAGGTGCAGGGGCAGCAAGAGGATTCACAAGAGTCAGAGTGGGGAGCAGAACAGGCAGAACAATGAATTACATTGCTGAGGGGAGCAGCCGGTGAGTTAGGAGAGGTCTGCCGCGCCATGTGGGTCACCTCTGGGGTGGGATTGAGCTTACACTGAAGTGGCTGTTGCCAGCTTGTAGCGCTGTGCCTTAACCTGTTGTGCCACCAAGGGGGGCCAATGGTGTGTTTGTAATCTGAATATTTTCTTTGAAAAAGTGGCCACTAAGTTTTTCTGCCCTTATTTTGATTGACTCTTTTGTTTTGTTTTTGTAGAATTTTATGAGAACTTTTTATTTCTTTGATACCAGATTTACGCCTAGGTATTTTTGTTGTTGGTGGTGGTGTAATTGTGAACGGGATCAAGTTCTTAATTTCCTCTTCTCCCATCCCATTGTTTTGCTGCTAGGAAGACAGTGAGTTTTGAGGGTGTTTTTGCCCCATCACAACATTGTACATTGAACTGTTCTGATTAGTTTTTCTATGGAATATGGAGAGTTCTCTATTGTGTCATCTGAAAATCATGGTAGCTTTACTTTTTCAATTTAGATATCCCTTTTCTTTTATGTTTCCCACAGGTTCTATACATTTGTTTTTCATTTGTATGTATAGTTAAAAAAATATTTCCTTAAACATCCTTGTACTTTTTATTCCTTTCTTTTGTCTAATTACTCAACCTAGAACTTCCAGTACTATGTGGAGTAGTAGTAGTGAGAGTGAACATCCTTGTCTTGTATCAGATCTCAGTGGAAAAGCTTTCATTTTTTTTTAAACCATCGAGAATGTTAGTTTTAGGTCTATTTTAATGTTTTTTATGTTAAGGTTGTGTCTTTCTATCCCCTGTTTCTACAGACTTTTCATTGGAAATAGATTTTCCTGATGATAGATGATGTGGGACATCTTTTCATGTATTTATTTGCTAACTACATATTTTGGGGGAATGTCTATTAAGATCTTTGCCCTAGTTTTAAATCACATTTTTCATTTTCAATTTTACAAGTCTATGGTATATTTTAGATAAGTTTTTTATCAGATGTTTCTTTTGAGAATATTTTGTTCCGATTCATGGCTTGTCTTTTTATACTTTTGATATAATCTTTTGCAAAACTGAAGTTTTAATTAATTTTTAATGACAATGCAATACAGTAGGTTCCTAGAAGTTACTCATCTTCTCACTGTAAGAGGTTTTTTAATTTTAATGAAAATCAGCTTATCAATTATTTCTCACCAGGATTGTGTTGTTGGTGCTGTATCTAAAAAGTCATTATTTCCTTCCCCCCTTTTTTAAGATAAAGAAACTATTTAAGTGAAAAATATAGTTTTCTTTTTTTCAATATAGACTGAGTGGGAGCATTTCTATGTCAATTGCAGACACAATGTGTTCAGGGATTGGAGGATGTTACATGTGGAACATGAGTAAATAGGAAACAATGAGAATGATTCTTCAGGAACATCTTCAAGTGGGATTACATTATCACATTCCCTCTGATGCGGGGCTGAATTTGAACCATATGGTTTTTACTCCAGTGATTAACTTGTTATGAGAGGAAATGGTGACAATGAACATATTAAAGAAAAAACTTTCAAATGGATAGTATATATCCCTCCTTCAAAAATTTGTACATTTATTTTCTAAAACTTTCTTGGCTGTGTAAAGCAAAATATTTACGAGTTATCTAAATATTAGGTAAGTCAAATTTATTGCATGAAGACAGTTGCTTAAAACCAGATGGTACACATTAGGCACATGATAAACGTCTCAAATTCTCACTAATATTAGCTTGTTTATGGGATACTGAAGAGTGACAAACTGACAATATGTGGGATGCTGTTAATCTATTCTTAACACATTCACTAGTTCATAAAGAGGAGTATGCAGAGGATGCTAGGGAGGTGCTCAGAAATCATTACAGCACGGGGATTCAATTACATTAAGGACCGAATAAATCCCATACGCAGCACCAAATTTATCACCCAAACAAAAATCTATACTTTATTAAATTACTGTCTGGAGACAGTCACTGTCTTCCTAAGTAATATGGTTCCCGAATCTTGTCTTGCTCATGGCCAATTTTAAATGGAAAGACTTTTTTGTTTGTTTGTTTCCCCAATTAAAAACCAAAAAAACAAAAAAATAAAACTGTTCTTAATTACACTGTTAAGTATGTGTAATTGGATGACTACATACACTATGATTTAAAGATAAAAACAAATTTACAAGTTCAGGCCAAACTATGATGAAATGAACAACATCAAATTTATCATTAAATTAATGTGATCATTTGATTCTCCAAATTAAGTCTCTGCTTTATGTGAATAGGTACAGAGAGAATGATGGTTAATTTTATGTCTCAGTTGGACTAGGGAACAATGTATCCCAACATTTAGTCAAGTATTGTTTTGATATTTATGTTAGGGTATTTTCAGATGAGGTTAACACTTAAAGTGGTAGACTTTTACTCAGGTAGTTGGGCCTCACCTAAACAGCTGAAACCCTGATTTAAAAAAAAAAAAAAAAAAAGTCTGATCCTCTCTTGAGTAAAAGAGAATTTTTCCTTTCTGTTTTTGAATTGGGACAGTGGCTTTTTCCTGCCTTCACGCTGGAACATAAATATTGACTGTTTCTCAATATCAAGTGTGCCATCCTGAAAGCTAAATTTGTATAGATTCTTCTGGCTCATAGACCTTCAGATTCAAAGTAGAAACAACATGGGTTCTCCCACTTGCCAAGTCATTATATGCTCTGGGGACTTGTCACTATGATCATGTGAGCCAAATCCTTATAATATTGGTTGTTTCTCTGGAGATGCAGTGATATAGGTTCTTACGAGTTGAGCACGCCCATTCTTCTGTGGATTATATGATGGTTTGATTCATGTAATTGATTTGCAATGAGATGCAGTTTGGGACTATAGCTTCACACCTACATACATGTATATATCACACTGCACTTACCATCTAAGTCTGACCATTCACTACTCTCTACCCCTCCCTCCACTGACCCCTTTCCCCGTGATAACCACTGTTACTTGTCAGTCTAAGAGTTGTTATTCTGATGTTTATTTCACTTCCCTTATTTCCTTATATCCCTCTCACAAGAAAAACATCTGGGTATTTGCCTTTGTCTCTCTTCCTGGGAATATTCTTACCATGAAACATGAAAACATTTGGTCTTCACCTTAATGGGTGAGAGGCATTTAAATTTTTAACTTTGTTTCTTTATTATTCATTAGAGCTGGACACATAGGTAGTACTACTTTTTTATATGATTCTAAACCCAAATGTGGATATTGATATTGGTGGTTTATATTGGCTTACTAAGCAGTTTTCCAAATGACCCAGGTTAAACTCAGAAAGTGACATGTTAACATCAATTATCTTTCAGACACAAACTATATAGGTTGATAACTGATACTACATTGGGAACTTTGCACTGTTCTCCATATTCCTATGTGAGAAATACTGTAGTGAAGAAGGGTTGAAATGTGTACCATAGAATCAGATCAACCCTAGAGTCAATCTTAAATCATCTGTTTATTATCCACGAATACTTGAGAAATTGGACTACACAGCATTTTTTATGGTCCTTGGCACTTGGTAATCAATAAAAAATATTAGTATTTATAAATGATGAAGAATTCTAAATTTATGACTATGGAGATTTTCAAAATCCACTGCCTTTTCTTGCCAGCTCTCTACTGTGGGAGACCTGATCTGTGCTGTATCATTCAATGACTAACTAAAAGCCAGCTCTGAGTGCTCAAAAAAACACTAGGAGATGAGGAGCCCTGGGAAACTGTATTCAGCCCCTGTTTTCAAACTTAATCACACACTAGCATTTTCCAGAACATACCACACTCCAGATCAGGCCTTGGCACTAGGAATGTTGGTTTCATTGGCTTGAATGGTCCTTATATTGAGCATTTTAAAACCATATTTTTGTGTGTGTGGCATACCACACTAATTAAAACAAACCAACTCTTGGATTCTGACAACAGAAGGGTGGGTACCAGAGAGGAAGGGAGATGATCCACTGTGGCAAACAGGTAAAGGGGGTGGGGTCAAAAACATGGTGGAAAGAAACTAGACTTCTTGTGATCCTAAGGAGTATGTAGATAGCACATTATAATTCAGTACAGTGAAACTCACCCAGTGTTACCTCAATGAAAGCAACAAGGAAAAATAGAAAAGAAATAAAAGGATGCAGATAGGCATGGGGAGACACTGTGCATTGAGTTCTTTACCTCATTCTTTTAAATAATACATGGAGGTATATCAGATGTTCAGAATTTTTATTTCCCCCCCTTAGGATCAATTTAAGGAAACACTAGACTTGGTGGAATAACTTAGGTAGTTACAATATATTGATGTGGGGTCATATTATGGGTGAGTGCTGGAAAGTTTCCCATGCCCTCTTTGACAAATAGGCACCAAGGGCATTCAGGAATGTCCAGGGTTTACCCATTGGGATTTCGTTTCAAAGCTTTTGTGGATGATGTAAGATAAAATTAAGTGACTTGGTTAGGATTGCAAGATATTGTTAAATACACTGAGCACATGACTGGATTTGTTTTTGCTCTACTAATTATAATGTGGGTGTCAAATTGTTGATTTAATTCTATTTTATTGTATGTTTACTTCTGGAAAAACCCAGCCATATTTGAGGTGCTTTGGAAGTGTCTATATCAGGTATAAAAATTAATATCTCATATTTTAGTATTATAGGTGAGTTGCCATGCCAACCTATAACAAGGGGATTTTATATCAGTGTTTTACAAACCTAACTATATGGTAAAGTTGAAATAAAAACCTACGAATTGAAAGCAATAGGAAATCTCATTAAAATTACAACTTGTGTCACACTACATCTTTATATAACTTTAAAATCTTAGCTTTACTGGTAGGAAATTTAATGAGAAGAGTTTAGGTGAACTCAACATAAACTGTTTTTATTTCCAGCATGTAATAATCAGATTGCTTTTTTTCTTACAAAAAGTTAATTTTGAATAGACTACACAGATTTTGGGTCAGAGAGGGTGTACAATAGATCTGTTATCATTTAGAAAACTTGGACTTGTATCTATTGGATAATTCCTTATTCCAGTGTGACCATAGTGCTATTGATATCATTGAAAAGTGCTAATTAAGTAGTTTGAAGTATGAGAAAAATATCATTTAAGGGGTAATTATATTTGGCTTATTTTATCAAATTGTAAATTTTAATGTTCATTTCCAAATCATAAATATGGCTCAAAGTTAGGAACTGCCAGGTAGTCAATCTGCAAGAGCCAGTTAACTTTCCATCCTCACTTTAATAAGATTAAATATTAAATAAAACATTGCTCCACATGATAAAACCCCACCCAGTATTGCTGAGAAGTGGAAGACAGTATCCCAGTCAGTCGATTGTACACCATTGCAGTTTCTAGAGATGCAGTTGCCTTTATCATGTTCTAAACATATAGTATAGTCTGTACAGGATTTTGGTCCAAATTTGTATTTTTCAAAACACATCATACAATGTGTTTTATAAAAAGCCATAAAACTTTACTATATGGATCACACAGTATTCAACTTTAGCAGGAGGGAAATAATAGTTGTTCTGGTTATTGAATGGTTATTTCAATAATTTTTCATTAAAATTTCTTATAGGAGGCTAAGGAAGCCTGTGGAACACTTGTCTTCAATTGTTAACTTCAATTGTTAACAACTGTTTTGATGGCAAAACAGCATACACAGAAAGAAAAAAAAATGATTCAAATAATTTCCTCCAAGTTGTATCTTTGAGCAGCACTGACATAGCGAATATAAAAATTTGAGGAACACTCAAGTGTTCCAGAGACCAGAATTCCCACCTTTCTTGGAATTCACTAGGCACTTACAGGTGTAAATATTTCAATTCAGTAAATATTTGTTGGCTTTCCACATAGCTCCAGGAACTGTACTCAGTATTTTTCCTGCTAATAACTGATCAGAATATTGCAAAATACCAAGTTAGTGTACTTGGAAGTCAAAGATAATTAACTAGTTGTTTATTTCCTGTTGTGAACTGAATCCAAGTCACGATTCACTGGAGTGAACCTAAGTCTTTATTTAAACGAGTAAAATCAGGGACTAAGTATGTGCACAGAGAGACAAACACACAAACTTCCCTAGTAAAAATAAAAATGCAAAAGGATTTGTTAAGGAAATATATTTGTAGGTTTATGTTGGGGTTGACTTTGGCTAAGCCCTCTGCCAGATTTCCGTTATATCTATTTTTAAAAGACTTTCACACTCTGTATTTGTGGACCCTGGTTTATTTCCATGGGCTTATTTTATGTAGTAAGTTTTAACTAGAATATTCTAAATATATAGAGAGCACTGAAGGGGAGGCTTTGTGTTGGTAATTGAATGACTCTGAGCACAGAGTAGGTTCCCAAAGTAGAGGGTTCATATTATACACACACACATGCACACACACATACATACACACATGTATAATATTATGATATAAGTATAGAACATATAACTGCATATATGTATATCGTAACCATGTTGTAGATGACTGTTCTAGCAGCAGTATTTATTTCTTTATATATTTTTTACATTCTTCATTTTGTACATTTTTCTATCTCGGTTGTAATTCCCATGGATTTCCCACCACCACTTCACCCATGTGCCATCACCATAGTCCCATGTGTTCTTACCACCCCCATTTTTATCTTGTTCCCCTCTCCTCCCCTGTAGACTGTCTCTGGTTTGTAGCTTTACTTGATGTTCTTTTTTTTTTTTAATTTTTTTTTAAAGATTTATTTATTTATTTATACAGAACTGGGGTACAGGCCAGAGATGCGGAGGGTGAGAGGATTCACCAGGAACAGAGTGGGGGGCAGAACAGGCAGATCGACGAAGCACACTGCTGAGGGGAGCAGCGGGCGGGTCAGGAGAGGTCTGCCACGCCATGTGGTCACCTCTGGGGCAGGCGGGAATCGAACTCATGCGGAAGTGGCTTAAGCTTCTCAGTGCTGTGCTTTAACCCGCTGCGCCAACAGGGAGGGCCTTGATGTTCTTTTTTTTTACTTTATTACAAAGACTGTGTGTGTGTGTATGTGTGTGTATATATATTCCTAATACCTTATACTTCTGCTATGAGTGAAACCATTGTTCTTTATCTTTCTGGCTTATTTCACTAAGCATGATCTTTTCCAGTTCCATCCATGTTGCCACAAATGGCATGAGTTTATCTTTTTTGATTCCTGAGTAATATTCCGTCACATATATATACCATGTCTTCTTGACTCACTTATCTACTTTTGGGCATTTGGTTTGATTCCACATCTTCCCTATTGCTAATGGGCAGAAATCAACTTAGGAGTGCATGTGTCCTTTGGGTAGATACCTAGCAGCAGAAATTATATCTGAAAATGTAATTTCCCAGATACTGATATAACTGATACCCGATTACTCCATAAAATTTCGCCTCTGTAAATCCTTTTAGAGAATTAGGATAAAAAGGTATCTATTATCAACAAAGCTCTTAATGGTGATTTTATAACAAGATACCAGTAACTAACAGTCAATCAGCTGCTTCTTTCACCAACATACTTAAGGGTCCTCAGTTTGCTGCTTTGTAAAATTAGGTGGTTGGCACTGTCAGTTGTGAGAATTTGAATTGCATCCTGCCTAACAGGGTGAGGGTGACTGCATCTTGACCAGCTGAGACTCTGACTATCCTAAGAATCTGTCTTCTGTACAGTTGCACTAATTCGCTGTCAAGATGATTCCTTTTAAGAGCTAAGCTACACAGTTACATCAGCTGTGTAATTTTCTCACTTGTCATTTAGCAACATCGATGACAGATTTAGTCAAATTACATCTGTTTTTTCAAGGACAAAGACGATGTCATACGCTTGTAATATTTGGAAGTAATGAGTGATGCATGGTTAATGAACCAAGAAACCTTTCTTTCTTCAGACATTATAAAATGCGGACCCATATCCTGCTTTTGATCTGTTTGCTCTTCAGGTGTGAGCTACTTTTATGTGAGCTATCCACCTAAGATTCTTTCTAAGGATATCAAAATGATGGTATATGGATGCCTTTGGAAATGTCTGTATCTTCTATTCCCAAATTCAACTCTAATGTTTATACGGTTTCTTTTGCTATCACTGACTTTATGGGCCAATATCCTTGGGTCCATTAATTAAATTGTACTAGATTCCATTGGATTTGGTTTAGTAATTATTTTCTGAATGCTGGGAGAGTGAAAGAATGATTATAGAAAATTTAGTCTGTGATTCTAATGCATTGAATAGTTGGATTGCATAGCATTTATTTTATAAAAGGATATATTTATTTTATATCAGTTAGCATGAGCAGTAAAGTTCACTGTTAACAGTCTGTGGTGGTTAAGAGATTGAGGAGATGGATATAGTTTTTGCTTTTAAATGATGCTATAAGAGCATATCAAAATGATGACAAATAATTCACATTATGTTAAAATCACATGATTTAGTCCAGTTTCAATTACAGAACATAATTTAATAGAAATCATTGCTCTTGAACAGCTATAATCCTAGTAGCAAGAAAAACATCACTCATTATGTAGAAGATAGTCAATAACTACAGTGAAGAAGCTAGTGAATTCATGGACCTATGTCTTTACACAGGGTTTAAATTTCTTTTTCCAGATCATGGATTTTTTTATGAGGAACTGAGTGATAAAATATTTTTCATTAAGGAAAATCTGCATTTCCCCCTCATTTTGAAAATATTGCTAGCCATCACATAAGCAAAATAAGCTTATTATTTTCAACTCAGCAATTTGAAAACATTTCCTTCAATATCCTAGCATCAAGTTTCGCTAAAGAGTATATTTCTGTATCTTTTAACTAAATTCCTTGACAAGTAATCTGTTTCCTCTCTTGAAAATTTCTCATGTTTCCATGGTCTGCCTAGTCTTGCCTTCATTCTTTATTTTAGACTTAAAAATGCAAAGATTGCCAATGGTTTGTTAATCCTAGAGAATTTTTATCCCCACCTTTTTCTCTCAATGTGGAACATTACTTTCATTCTGCCTGTAATGCACATAAATCTTAAAAATGCTCCATTTTCTTTTCTCACTGTGTTGTCTGACATTTTATTTTTGTTTTCTACTTTATTAGTTAGTATTCACTGATCTTATCCAATCCTATTATTTGAGTTTTTAATTTTCATGATGTGTATTTTTACATTTTAAAGTTTCAGGGGTTTACAAAGAGTTGCTATTTCTATACTTGTTTTTCCCTCTTTTGAATATTCATTTGAAATAAAAGATTCTCATAGTCTCTGTCAGAGTACTGCTAAGTAAGGTCTTTAAACTTTTCTCAAGGCTGCTGTATCATCAGTTTCTTATTAATAGTTATTATTTCCTTATATATTTTTAATTTTTCACATATATGCGTGTACTCTCAAGACTTGAATCTGAGCAGTTCTGTGATATTTAATTGAGGGTGTGCTATAAAATTATTATGTGAAAGAATAAATGCATGAATACAATATACAAAGCCCTGAACAAATAAGACTGGAGATTTTTTTTTTTTTAAGATTTATTTGTGCATACAGAACTGGGGTACAGGCCAGAGGCTCAGGGGCCGTGAGAGCCTTCACCAGAGACAGAGTTGGGAGCAGAACAGGCAGATCGACGAAGTACACTGCTGAGGGGAGCAGCGGGCGGGTCAGGAGAAGTCTGACGCGCCATGTGGTCACCTCCGGGGCAGGCGGGAATCGAACTCATGCGGAAGCGGCTTTAGATTCTCAGTGCTGTGCTTTAACCCGCTGCGCCACCAGGGTGGGCCTGGAGATTTGCTTTTAAAAGTAAAGCTACTGTAACCAAATGTGTGTGTGTGTGTGTGCACATAAATATATTTATATATATAGAGAGAGCGGTTGTAGTAAACAAGTAGACAATTCATATAGAACCCAGCCATCAGAAACATTCTTATTTGAAACAACCTTATAATTGCAAAACAGTGTTACACTAGTTGGGATAAGGTGGATTTCAAATGATGGTTTCTGTAACACATAAGTATCCACCTGGAAAAATATAAAGTTGGATCTCAGTCTTGCATTATATTTACAAACAAATTTCAAGTGCAGGTGAATTTTAATGAAAGATAACAATTTAAGGCATGCAAGTTAATCTTGAATGCATAGGTTCAGTAACAAGTAGGGTGATATTCTATAACTGTGTTATAAAAGAATGTTCTTTTTGAGACTATAGAGATTTAAAGCACTTGTTTCACAAATTAAATCTAAAGTCTAAAAACAGAACTTCTGAAAACATTTAAGTGCTGAAGCAGGTGACCAAATAAAAATAATTCCTACAATTTGGCAAAAACAAAAACCTTAACAATTAATTCAGTAAAGTCAGAATGTGAAGGGGATATGTGTTCAAAAGCATAGTCAAATGGCTATAAAATGTTCACTTACTCTACTTAAGTGAAAATTGAAGTTACAGTGAAATCACATGTTAGACCCTTCAGATTTGCACAAAAATATAAAAAGTAGCTCAAGGTACACACCTTCTTACGGGTGATCCATATATGTATAATGTATGGTTGTTAACGATGAAAGTATTTAGATATTTTTGAAAAACATTTCACAGCACTGATGATACACACATATATTAAATAGATCCTTAAGTTAATTGTCATTCTAGAAAATGATTTCATAGAAATGGAAGAACCTTGAAGTAAAAGACATACTTCAAAGACATTTATTTTATACCCTTCTCACACAAGATGTATATAAAGTATCAATAATTAGGGAAGTACTTTAGAAATTATGATGCAATAATAGTATCTAATATTATACAGCCATTAAAGATAGTGGGCAGGAGGGCCCTCCCTGGTGGTACAATGGGTTAGGATGCAGCACTGCAAGCTGGTCGCAGCCGCTTCAGTGTGGGTTTGATCTCCCGCCCCGGAGGTGACCCACAGAGTGCAGCAGACCTCTCCTGATCCGCCCACTGCTCCCCTCAGCAGTGTACTTTGAAAATCTGCCTATTTTGCTCTGTCTCTGGTGAAGCCTCTCACTGCCCCTGTACCTCTCTCTCACTTGTACCCCAGTTCTGTATGAATGAATAAATAAATCTTAAAAAAAAAATGGGCAGGAACTGACCAGATTGACATGGATATATTTCCTATGGAGCATATTAGTGAGAAAACGAAGATTCAGAAAAGTGATTCTGTGTTCCCATTTTTATAAGGCAAAAATGACTCCTATCAATTTCTATATATTATCATCAGAGGATGGAGAAAATATGAAAAAGCTTATCTGAAGGAAGGGAACATACTAAGAGGGAAAAAGTATTATCCAAAACCAAGGCAAGAGCAAAATAGGAATAAAACATAGGTAGACATTCATAGTTACTGCCTTAGGTAAAATTTTACTTCTCTATATGTTTATAAAAACAATGCTAGCCTACTAAGAGCCCAATCTCTAGAAAAAAAAAATTACCCATGTGTAGAATCTGAATTTGGTGGTTAACAGTAAGAGATTCTGTATCATGGATTGTTCGATGTGTCTGTTTGTGTATCAGATGTGGAAACACAATTGCTTTTTATTAAGTCACTGAAATTTGGCCATCTTACCTTTTGTCCCTAGACCCACCCACACCTAACTACATGGTCACTAACCTAACCTAGGTCATCAGATGTGTTTTACTGATTTTCTCAGTAAAGGCTGCAGGAGTTCAATTCAGTTTATATTGCCCTACTATTTGACAACCTCTGTGGTTGCTTTTGTCTTAGGATGAAATCCAGGATCCTTCTCATGCCTTCCAAGGCATGTCGTATTGACCCTGGAATTTCTCCTCTCTCCACTTTCAATTTCTGCTCTGACTTTTATTTACTATTGGTTTCAGGCTAATGTATGTCTTGTGAAGTTGTTTCTGACAGCCTTCATCCAGCCTAGCCTTTTCTACAATAGTATCCCATTATATTGAGTATCATAATAAATATTATAATGACATGTTCATAACATTGTATTATAAAAACGTATTTGATGCCTATCATATCCAAAACACTGAGGTCAAGGCAGATCAAGGACTTTCTCTATTTTGAATGTTTTCACAGTGCTTAGAAAAACAAAACAAAAAAAGAAATGTTTTTATGGAAGGAGTGAACAAATGAACATGTCATTGAAGAAATGTATATCATCTGTTTATCCAGATTTTCTAAAATGTGTTCCTAGGCTAATCCGATAATCAGAGGATCTGGTATTTGAATCACAGTGTCCTGATTCTATATCAAGTACTTTTTTCTTTCTTTTTTAATTGAGGTAACATTGGCTTAAATTATTGTTGGTAGTTTGGAAGTAGATGACTCCTCCACTGAAGCATAGTCACACCACCATAGTCCACGGTGCCCTCCATTTCTCCATGTATTCTCCACCCCTCTCCTACCCTCATGCTTCAACTCTGTAGCTAACTGTCAGGGTTATTTTCTTTTTATTTTTTACTTTATTTTATTTTATTTTATTTTATTTTTTGCATGAAGAACTGGGATGCAAACCAGAGATGCTTGGATTGAAAGGATTCACCAGTGACAGAGTAGGGAGCTGAAGAGGCAGATTGACTGAAACATACTGCTGAGGGGAGCAGCGGGTAGGTCAGGAGAAATCTGCTGAGCTTTGTGGGTCAACTCCCTGGTGGGGGATCAAACTCATCAAATTCAAGCCATAGTGGTAATCATACTGAAACTTAACCCCTAGGCCACTAGGGAAGACCTCAACACTTCATTTTTGTTTGTCTTCATCTGACTCTGTATTCTGCATAACTGACACCATGTGGTGTCTTTCTCCTTTTGATATATTTCACTTACTATTATCCCCTTTGGCTCCATGGTTCTGTGCACGACATGAGTTTGTGTTACTTGCTCACTGAGTAACAGCTCTTGTGTCTACTCCTTGGCTTCTTGACCCAGTCATCTGCATGGGAGGGAGGCTTTGGGTGCAACAGCCATGGCTTGATGAATATATATAGATCTGCAACAAATTGGGGATACAGGTTTCCTTCCCAGTGAGTGTGATTTGGGGGACTGAGGGGTGGCATTCTGGGTCTTATGTCAGATCCATCTTACATTACTTTTTCTACCATCTGCGTGGTTGCCAGGATCTATCTTACACGCCGTTTCATTTCTTGGTAGGATTTTGTCCACTCTGTTCTAGTGATCATTTCTCTGCTTCCAGCAGTGTCACAATCATGTGATTACTAAACAATGGGTTTGTGTTTACTTGTGCAGATACCACGAGTTAGCTCCTGGGGCTAGTTTCCGTCTTTCAAGTGGCTTCTGGAAAGCTTAAATATCTAGCCTTCATCTCAGTGATTATTAGATTATTAGATTTCAAAGATATGCATCATTTTATATTACTTCAAATCTAGAATGCCTTCTGTTTTTCCACTTGCTTGTGCTTCATTGTTAATGCACCTTGCTGTACTCTAGTGTGGCTACTTTTGGAGTCCACCTGAGCCCCTCAACTCAGGACTAGCTTGGGCTGGGCGGATGATGAGGTTTGGGAGTGGCAAAACAGGAACAGCAATTAAACTAAATGTGTTGAATTTCTCAGCTGTGGCTGGAAATATGGGCCTTAGCTAAGGTAAATAAGTAAATTAAAATATTGAGTAAGTTGTCCAGCCCTGTGATAGTATATCTATTGAAAAATTAGTGTGAAGTCAAAAGTAAAATATTTTTCTTTCAATAATCTTCAGGAAACACATTATGTAACAAATTGGAATTTTATACTACTAAATTGGTAACTTGTTTTCTAAGTTTTAATGCTGATAACTTTTGTTTATGCCACATAAATGCCAAAGACAAGGATGGCCACTTATGCCAAGTTGATCTTTGATAATTCAGTTAATTTGAGCACTGTTAACTTTGTTAATATGTTCAATATGTGCAGTAAAGGCAGATAAATAAATACTAAGGAGCACATTCCATATTTTTCTTTAACTTGCTACCTTGTTCATTATTAAGATGATTGTAGAACTCTGTCACTAACAACATGTGATATTTGTTAATCATTTGCTTCCTGATAGTAAGTTTCCTCATTGAAAGAAACAAGTGTAGAGTAGAATAAACAATTCCTAAAAGTTCTTCAGCCAAGAATATATATTGTTGGGCCTTCCTGGAGGTCAAGGGTTAAGTCTCACTACAAGGACTGGAGTTCGATCCTGGCCAGGTAGCTGACCCATGTGGCACAGCCGACCTCTCCTGTCTCGTTTGCTGCTCCTCTCAGCAGTGTATCTCAGTGGATCTACGTGTCAGCCCACCTAGCTGTCAGTGGCTACTTTAGGAATAGGAGCACATTTCAAACAATGTCAAACCCAGTACTTATCAGGACCCTCTGCTTCAGACCTCTAAAAGACAATCAACTTTTGCGTCTAAGCTGTAAAGGTCATCAGGTGCATGTTTCTGTCTATGTTGTTAGTGCAGAGAAATGAAAATGCAGAGAATCATGTTTTAGAAATACAGAGAGCTCAGGGATCACTGGAACACCTGTACCCAGACAGACCTGAACTCAGAAATGCTTGGGGACTTTTCAGTTTCCTGAGTCATTAAACCCCTATTTGGTTAAGTTTTAGGGTTTTTGTTGTTACTTTACAACTCAGGGTGCCAACTAATACAGCTTTCATCTCTATAGCTTCTCCATGTAAAAACTGTCAATCTCACTTTTCAGGTCTCTAAAACTAACCAATCAGAGTGATCATTTCTTTGAATATAAAGCCCAGTAAGAGGAGGATTCTAAGTTCACAGTCTCGGAATGGTGAGGCTCTCATAGTGAAATTTTAAAGCCCAAAATGACCTATATGAATAAAAAACCTCAAATAATATCTAAGTCCTAAAACTAAAAAGTAGTAGATCTCTGAAGTGCAAGAATGGTGTGTCCCCCTAATTTAGGGCAGTTGAAATGTGTGCACCTAATACCCAGTAACAGAAGTTTAATTTTATCACTTTACCAATTCAAGCCAAACTTAGCCATGAATACGACTTTGTATAATTTTCTCACTGGGATCATTTCCTGGTGTTATTTATGAACATGAAATCTTTGTGAAAGTATGCTTTCACCAACCAAATGAGGCTTACATCAAGTTCTAAACCTAGAGCAAACAAGTAGACTGTTCTCAGAACATTTTCTTTGGATTTGCAATCAAACAGATCTACGTTGAAACAGCCAAGTATTACTGCTCTAAAACAGAAAACTCTTATTTAAAAATAAAAAGAGAGGTTTTCTTTCTCCAAGTTAAATATGTCCTACTTTTTTGACAGAATGCTCTCAATTTATCATTAAAAATATTAACTACACTTTAAAATTATTTGCACTCAGTATCTGGGAAATGCAAATGTTTTACTATGTCATAATCTAAACACCTGTGTAATATTTGTATAGTTAGGTTTTTTTTTTTCCTCTCATAGCCTGAGATGTCAAAGTAACTGAAAAGAAATTGTATGAAAATAGCGGTTTCTTCTAATTCTCAAAAACAAGTTCTTTCAAATCTCATATCATGCAGAATGATTACAGAATTAAGATAGCTTGCAGAACATACATTTAAATATAGACTTGTCTTTATGAATGGAGCTTATTTTACATTAAAGCCCATTCTGGAAATAAAACAGATATAAAAGCTTTGTAGTGTCTTGCCATGTCTGTTTTGAGATATTATATTCAGAAATATTTTTAAGTAGGAAGACACTGAGCTGTGACTTTTAACTGGATAGTAATGCAAACCAATACTCTGAGCTTTCCTGTAAAAAAAAAGCCTGGAAATGTAAAAGGATATCATGAAGTGAATTTTGTAGGACTCAAAAGGATATGCATCAAACATTTCCAGCACATCCTATTTCAATTTATTTTTGGCTTGCGTAGACCAATCTCACGCTACATGGAAAAAGGAACATGGAAAATGATTAATCTGACTTAAGACATAAAATAGGAACTATGACATAGCCAAGGACATTTGCACAAGCACACATCATTAATCAAATATGGAGGGCAGTTGCATATTCAATCAGAAACAATGGCTTTGTGGAAGCTATGAGCTCATGAGAGCCTCAGTTTGAATTTTCTTGACTTGTCTTTGACATTAAACTTAACGCCTCCAAGTGCCTGAGTGGCTCTTACCCTTTATTTCTTGGAACGAACCAAATAACTTCATTAGCAGTACCGCATAAAGAGGTGAAGATTTTGAAGATTAATTTGAAATTTTACGTAGTAGAAATTGCACATGCCACCAGTAAATAAAAGACCAGCACCAAAAGTCTTCTTCTCTATTATGTATATTGTTTTCAGTTTAATAATTCTTCATTAATAATTTTATTTAAAAACAATGAGGACCACATAAAAACATGGCAAAAACTAGAGACTGAATTCTAATGTTAGGCAACTTTAAGGAATCTAAAGCCCTCAGATTCTAAAGTTCTTCATATTTTATAAATGAATTTTTCTATTTGTATTTTGTATTTTATATTGGAGTCATTTTCAAAGAGATTTGTGCGGTGGTGGAATTGGGCAAAACATCCTAAGATTAAAACTGTAGTGAAACTCAACTTTGATTTGACTCATAGAAGGTATGAGCTGAGGGTGTTTCATATGACTGTTGTTCTGTTGAGCCATACTCTGCAAAACAACATGGAATAATTACCTTGGGATTTTATTCCACATTCAGCCAAGTCAAAAGAGAGTAAGCCTATACTTCTATCACAAGTCTGACAACTGTCTGAAATAAAATCCCATTAAATAAGTATACCAGTTTGAAACGATACTGTGATGTGTGTGGGGCTGACATCTTTGTGATCACGTGTCATTTGTGTTCAGTGTTCAAACTCACCTTCCAAAAATGCATGCTCTGTCCATATCAGACATGTGCATAAAATAAACCTTGTATCAGATAGATTTTGTCCTGACTATGTGATGACTCTCTTTCAATCATGTGGACACAGGTTTTGGTCCATGTGCATGTTTATAGTTTCTTCTGGGCATGGCTGAGGTGCTTTTTCTAAATGTATATTTACATCTGTTTCTGTTTCTCACTTCGTTTGCCTGACTAACTGGGGAGGTGACTCTTTCTACTATATCTGCCAGGATGAATGTCTCCAGAGGGTACATTTTAATTTAATGCCATGCTTCTGAAGTTTTAGTGGATGCCTTAGAATATAAGGTGGAATAAATCTTTTTTTTTCTTTTTTACATAAGTCCAGCCAGTGCTTTGCAATCATTGCAATAGCATGTTAGAAATGGGCTGGTCTCCCCCATAGTGCATGTCACACAAAGATCGTCACAAGACCAACCAAATTCAGGGGCTCCAGAGCTGCATAAATGATTCACAGCTGCATCAGATTATGTGTGATGTTTCTAAGTGTTGGACTGAGCCTATCTGACATCAAACATAAGGAAAGAATGCAAAACCTAGCTAGCCAGCCAGATGTTTTGCATGGAACTGGGCAAAGATGTCAACATAGAGTAAAACATCTGGAAGTTTCAAGTTTGATTTAAGGGACATTATGAAAGAAGACATTGATATGAAGAGCTAATTTTAATGAACTAAATGAAAGCAATGATTTCTTAACACAGACTTGGTTTCAAACTTTGAATAGCTTCATGTTTACATGAAGTCGTGTGAATGTTTAATTCACACTTCCATTTAGAGATGCTGAGGGGGTAGCAGTGGAGAAGCTTCCTTATTTTGTCTGTAACCAACATTGTCTTTCCCTGCTGAGGCCCCAGCAACTGGCACTGGTATGGTGTGGTGTAATGTAAGGAGTTAATATTAGCTAAATGAACACATTCTCAAAAAAGTATGTTCAGATGTGCTATAGGCACATGAAAAGAAATGCTCAACATCATTTATTCTGAGGGAAATGTGAATCAAAACCACAGTGAGATATCACCTCACCCCTGTGAGAATAGCTTATATCAAAAGGCATGCGAACAACAAGTATTGGTGAGGGTATGGGAGAAAAGGAATATTCCTCCATTCTTGGTAGAAGTGTAATTTGGCACATCTTCAATGAAAACCCTATGTAGAGATTCTTAAAAAAAAAAAAAAAATAGAACTGCCATATGATCTAGCAATACCACTTCTAGGTGTTTAAAGTCTATGAAAACACTGGGCCCTTCCTGGTGGCATGAGGGACTAAAGTGCACCACTATGAAGCTAGCTGCGGCTGCTTCAGCATGAGTTTGATCCCTGGCCAGGGAGGTGGCCCACATGGCAAAGACCTCTTCTCTTCCACCTGCTTCTCCTTTCACTAGCCTGCCTGTTCTGCTCCCCACTCTGTCTCTGGTGAATCCTCTCACCGCCCCTGCACCTCTGGCTTGCACCCCAGATTTATACAGTCTGATGTCCATAGAGACATTCACAATAGCCAAACCATGGCGCCAACCCAAATGCCCATGGGCAGACAACTGAGGAAGAAAATGGTAGAATACATACTCAGTGGACTATTACATTATCTAAAATGATGAAATGGTGCCTTTTGGGACAAAATAGATGGAGCTTGAGATTATACAACATGAAATAGCCAAAATGTGAAAGATAGTTATTTAACGGTTTACTTGTTTGCAGAAGGTACATAATAAAAGAAAATGAGCAAAACTGGGATCATTCTTAGAATATGGAAAATATATTGGGTACTGGAAGGTGTGGGGAGGGAGGTAGATAAGGTCGTGAGTGTTGGAAAATTGGTGGGCGTGAGTGACGAGTGTACAGAAGTGGAGGGGTGAAGTTGTACTCCCCAGTTACTTAGTCAACAGATAAAAGGAAAATCAATAAAATTTAAGATGAAAAACAGGTAGTATTAAACCCATTCGATTAACAGTTTTGTCAGTTTCTTGTGAATAACAACATTCAGTGGCAGATGTGAGCTTCCCTGCTCTCTCCTTTGGATTTCCTTGCTAGGTTGGAGCTTGAAATATATGGTCTTCGAATCATAAGGGAAAAGTTAATGTCTAAGGAGGGGTGAGTTCTAGCTTCTCAGGGTCTCCTGTGCCTATTCACTCCACAATGGTTGGAAGAATCTGGAGTCTCGTCTCTGTCTTTCCTTGTCCAGGTTCTGTGATGTTCTCTGGCTTCCTCCCATTTATCTCATTTGCACTCCAGGCAATTTCTGCCCTGGAGGTCTGTCCCGTGGCTTTCAAGCCAATGCTGCAGAGTCTCTCTACTGGGTTGCCAGGGGTCTCAGGCTCTCAGCTTTTTACTTTAGATTTCAACCATGCTGGCAAGGAATCAACACGACTTTAGCAAATGCCTTGTGTTGATCTCTGCCAAAGTTGGGTGAACACACCCAGGATACATCCCCAGGTCTCAAATGACACATATATGCAGGCTTTTCCCTCTACTTCAACCTCAAATCATGTAGCTGAAGTATCTGCCCCTTGCTCTTGCTATTCAGATCTGGGAAATGTGAACACGTATCTGACCTCTGATACTTTGCCAGCATTCCCCACATCTTTCAGACTAGAAGGTTGGGAGTGTTTCCTCTGGGTCATGCTCTCCTTCCTTGCCTCACGAACAATTAGTGGTGTCCAGAGATATGTTTGCTACATAATCCAAGACTTCTGATTTCTAATCCTCCAGGATTAGTCACTGATATGTTTCATGGGAGCTGCAGGAATTAAAAGTCTTTTAGTGATCTTGACTCTAGAGGTTGCTGTCAGATTGCTATATCCAGCCCCTGAAAGTAAGATGCTACTTCAGTCTGCCCTATTCTGAGAATTCACCCAGTCTTGCTTTCGAATCTGATTTCTGCCTCCTTCCTGTCACCAACTACGTGTTGTTTAGCTTTTTAGATGGATCAGACCCTGATGGGCTACACTGGATGCATAACCTTCCTTCTGTGAGCCAGGGACCCATAAGCTTCACCCTTCTCTCTTGGAGACTTACTAGGTCTCTATTGACATAGCCTCAAGTGGTCAGCTTTACTACTAGAATTATAATTTTCAGACTTTGAAGAAGAAAGTCAATGAATTTGATGAAAATGACCTACTGAAATAACTTAATCTGTAAATTCATAGAAGATAGGACTATACCTGAAAATACTAGGACTAATGAGAATTTGAATATACAAATAACTATATACTGTAAGCAGTAACAATTAGAAAACCTTCTAGAAAAATGTCATAAAATGTGTCAAAATAATGACATTAAGCAAGCGAAAGTTTCCAGTAAATACTATGAGATAGATTTTTATACCTCTTGTGTTGGCAAAAAATTAAATTGTAAACAAAGATATTAGGACATAGGACCCTTGCTGTTCTGATTATCAAATTAAGCATAAATGTACTTAAGAACCCCAAATTCTGTCCCATCAAGTATACACTGAGTCTCAAAAATGTCTAATATAGTTAGTATTCTGTTGTTATGGTACAAATTACCAGCACCTTGGTAGTTTTAGCAACACATTTACTGTATCACAATTTGTATGGGTCAAGAGTCTGGGCTTGGCTTTGTTGGGTTCATTGCTGATAGGTTCTGGGGGAAGCTTAGGGCCCCACATCTATAATTTAGATGTTGTCTAGACCTGTGTTCTCATCTGCGACGCAGTTATTTCCCCAAGATCATGTGTGTGTTTGAGGAATTCAAAGCTGTAGAACTCATGCCTGCTTGGAGAATTTATCTTCAGGAAGATCAAAATCCTTCACTTAAGGGCTTTTACCACCAGGATAATCTCCATATTGATCATCTCCCCACCTCCCCCACCCCAAAATATAAGAGCAACTGATTTGGACCTTAACTACATATAGAAAACCCCTCTACTTTTGCCACACTAAATAATCTGATCCCCAAAGTGAAATCCATCATATTCATAGGTCTCAGCCACCCGCGTGGGGTAATTCTACCAGGACACATGTGGGCCTTTAAGGGTTATCTTAGGATTTGTATTCTACAAGGGATAGGTGTGAGGGCTCTCACGGGGCATTGTTTGTCCTGGAAAGAGGTAAGCACTCTGTGATCCTAGCGTTAGGAAATGGATAGGTAAGAAATGGAAATGTATTCCAAAGAAAAATATGCTGTTTTTAGATTGAATACATCTTATGAGTTTGAAGCATCATGACTACCAAAATAACATGCATGTTACATATTGATACAGATTTTTACAATGGCATATATAGAACAATGGAAAAACTACAGATAAGCATAATATAGGTGTGAGAAGAATTAGGACAAAAGTTAGAAGAATGGACTAGCTAAGCACATAACATTTTGGTAGAGATAAGTTTTAGAAGTCCAGCATACCTAGAATATACATATCACTTCAAGGTTACATGTTACTGTGATAAATGTGTAATTCATGTTACACAGCCTATACAGTGATAAATAGCTAACATAATTTGGGGATATTTTGGCACTTTAATACTTCAGGGAAATGCCTGCTAGTGTTATGAAAATGACCATATGTTGTCCAGAAAATGCATCACATCAGTAACATTCGCAATGATTTTAAGATATCAAAATTATTTTGTGCCATTTTCATCATTTTTTCCACGGGTGGATTACATATATGTTCTTGAGCACATGTAACATTCTAGAGATCACTTCAGGGTCCTTAAAATTTTATGTAAATTTATATGTGCCACACATCACAGTGTCCTATTTTTCTATTAAAATAACACAATAATTTAAAATTACACCATTCACTTCACAGCTTCATTAATACATATTTGAAAGAGATTTTGGTGCCACGGATGGGGGACAGTAGCCCCTGGCCTTTCTTCTTCTGTTACCTCACCTACTCCCCTTCCACTGAACAAAACTGCTGGAGTACCTTGTATGGGACAGGGCACTATGCTTACATTTATTCACTAGGAAGTCAAGGACAGCCCTGAGCCTCCAGCCACGAGAGAGGAAAGTTGTCCTATAGGAACTTGGGAAGTAGGAGATTGATGGCCCGTCACTCCAGGCCCTTGGCCGTCCTCAGCAGCAATGAGCAGAGCTGGGCTTTGAAACATGGGCTTGAGCTCAGGGATCTTCTCAGGAAAAGGCCAACTCTGTAGGACAGTGAGAAGGTGGTTTCCCTAGAAGTGTGCGGATTGGCACAGAGGGATGAGGACTTCTACTAGCAGGTGGCTGGCCTAGATAACTGGAAAAAGATAAGGGGATGAAAGCAGGGAAACAAAAGGGATTTTTAACAAGCAATAGATGGTTTGTAATATAGACTTGACAACTGTAAGGGCATTAGGAAGAGCAAAGCTAAGGTAATTTCTGGGCAGAAGACATGACTGCAGTTGTGATGGAAGGAAAGGAGAGGACAAAGTATTCCATACAGGTAGCATGGCAGAGTCAAACCAATTTGAGAAAAAAATGAAAAGCAAAAGAAGGAACAAGTGAAAGTCACGTCAGGAAAAGAGAGTTGGTATAGGATGCATGGCATTGCTGTATAAAGAAATACAGAAGGATCTGTGGAGAGACATAACATTGGGTGTCTATATTTAGAGGATGTTTGAATAGGTAACAGACGAATCCAGAATACTGTCTCTCAGGTGACTGCTTTAATAACTCAGTTCTGTGTTCTCTGCATAGTTTATCCCTAGCGGTCACTGCGTAGATAAGAGTAGTATGTTATTCTTAAAGATTTTATTTTAGTATATTTCTGTATTGGTAGGTTTAAAAAAAAATAAATTGATGTAATGTTCATGGCAGAAACATCCCATGGTATTTAAATCCTCCTGGGATAATTTATCTCTATGGTCATTTGCGTTTTAATAGAATTTTCTAGGCATGTTCTCTTTTATTGTCATTAAACAATAATTGGAAAATATAAATAGTGGACAAATACCAAGTCATTTCTTACACATTATGTCCTTAAAAGTAAAACTATATAGAGATACTGATAGTTACTTATATGGCTGTTTAAATTGTATTTCTGATAGGGACAGTCATAGCTAGCTATTTTTCCTGTGCAACTGAGTCACCTACTTCTATGGGAATATATTAGTTCTTCTCAAATTAAGTGACAGCAACATTTTTGATTTGACAGTTTAATCTGAGAGTGAGGAATACATAGTTGTTTCCATTTGGTAGTCATCTGTCTGGCTATCAACCCTGGCCTTCTTTAACCTTTAGTGGGAAAGATACCAAAGGGCTAGCTCTGGTGTCCTTTGGGTTACACTTGTGATTTATACATTTACTACAAAGAACCTAGATTCTCTTCACATAATACTGTTGGCATGTGTGTGAAGCAGGGGTACAGACCACAGGTGTGGGGGTGAGAGGATTCACCAGAGACAGAGTGGGGAGCAGAACACGTGGATCTACTGAAATACACTGCTGAGCGGAGCAGCAGGCGAGACAGGAGAGGTCTGCTGTGCCGTGTGGGTCAGCTCCCTGGTTGGGGATCCTAAATCAGGCCTACCAGTGATAGTGTTAAGGGGAAGGATGTCCTAAAGGAACTCTGCAGAGTCTTACGGACTCCACCCCCTACTCCAGTGCCTGGAAACTACAACTCCCAGCAATACGAAGGAGAGAACTGCAAGGACCCAAGGGTGAATCTAGCAGGAATTCTGGGACATTTGGGGATAAAAAGGGCACCATTGCATCTCTTGCTCTCGCTCGGGAAAAGGCTCCCAGATTGGGTGACTCTGTGTGTTCAGTCAGCCGAACAAATAAGGTATTCCAGTGACTTTGTATCCTGCTCTCTTTCCCTGGGTTGTTTCCTTTTCCGTTCCCCTTTTGTAAATAAACCCGTTATTGACCCTTTGTGTGTACCTGCAGTATAACTGAATTGTGAGCACACAGGTGAGGCCCCACAGATAGGCGGCCCAGTCCACTCTGGGCTACCCTGTAACAATAGCACTAACTTAATTAACCCCAAGGAGGTCCTGTAATACTTTTATTTATTTTTATTTTTTTATAGTTTATATCATTTTGTATTTTTGATCTCAGTTGTAACCCCGTGAGTTTCCCATCACTGAGTCACCCATGTGCCATCACCATAGTCCTGTGCACTTCCCTCCCCCACCCCATTTGATTCCATTCCC
>NW_004567111.1:9822610-9893345 GCF_000260355.1 Condylura cristata
GGGTCTCACAGAGCTGCTTTGTGCTGCTTTGGAAATGTCTGCTTCCCAAAGCTACATGTACTTTTCTTTGCAAACTTTAAGGACAACTCGACTTTTCAGTGATTGGTGCTTTACTCTTTTGCAACTGAAAACACAGCAGTTTTCTTCCTCTTCCAGCTGTGATTCCACTGAATGTTTTATTTAAGTATATGATACTATCCCATGAGAACCCACTGTGGCATCTTTAAACATCTTCCTTTCACTTCCGTCCTTTTCATTCCGTTTCACATCTGTGGTCCATTCAGAATCACTGTGGAGTCACAGTTCCATGTCTATGGAATTGCTTGTTTGTCACCTGAGCTTTCATGTCATCCCCAAATCCCTCCTTGTTTATCAATATCAGAGTTAACAAGGTTAAGGGTCCCCTTGCTTTACTATTATATGTGTCAATTTCTTCATCTATAAAATAGGGATAATGTTATTTTTCACCCCCCAGAGCTGCTGTGAGGAGTGAATGCATAAAAATGAGTATGTGGGGGCAAGGCCCAATCTACTCAGTGCTAAATAAATGTTACTGCTCAGGGTCATTTTATTCCGTGAATTTACTTAGGAAATAAATCTGCGTAGTAATGATTTGTATGGCAGTTAATACTATTGGAACATGAATAAAATAAATATCAATCAAACTTTCCCATATTTAATGCACACTTATCTAATTGGCTCCTTGTAATAATTCTGTAATATAATTAGTCATATTTTGCAGCCAACCAGAGCATGGATAACTTGGATAAAGCCACCCAGGCAATGAGCAGCTCATTCCAAAGCCTGTATGATTTCTGTCATTGCATGTCCCTGGTAATCATGCCAACTCCAATTTATTCTTTCCCATGTTTTATGAAAGTGTGGGCATTCTGTGAAATATAATACAAAGGGTTTTCAATACACAATTAGATGGTAATCCCTGCACAATCATTTTGCCTTAGGGAAGGGTAGGAAAGATGGCCGTTGGAGTTCCAAGAGAAAAGAGAAGTTACCATACTTGTGTTGGGGGGGGAGGGGAGGAAAAGACCTTCATCTCTTAAATACAAAATTCTATTTGGCCACATAGAGCTCTTTACTTACAGCAATGTTATTTGACCATTTTATTTTAAAACATCAGTATTTCTGATAAAGTGGACTTGTGGGCCAGCACAGGGGTACTGAGAAACTTTTTCAAATAAGATTTATGGGAAAAAAAAAAAAATTCTAGGGCAGATGATGAGGAAGCATTGTGAGAGTGGAGGGAAATCTGGGCCCAACATCCGCTGCGCCAGCTGCATCCGGGAGTCGCTGGGCGATGTTGAATGAGCACGGCCAGGTGTAGAGCAAGAAGAAACCAGATATTTCTGCCTTGTTGGAAATGTAGAACAGAATGTGTTGACTTGAGGAGGCTACAGATGATTCTGAATTGGCTGTGCTTCAGAGGAAATGCCTCCAGTGTGCTAATTTCACGCATTGTTGCAAGGAAGTACTTGCAATGTGGACAAAGCCTTCGCCACATCTTCAACAAATCTAGAATTTAAGTTGCCATTTGCTTCCTTCTTTCCTTTCATAAAAGTGATTCCTGCTCTGGGGAGTGCTCTCCTCTGGGAGGAAAGAGTGCTAAGAGCTCTGGGAGAGGAAGGCACATGTTGGGGGCATGGAGGTGAATGCCCAGTGTGGGCAAGCTAGGGAGGCAGACAGGAGTCCAGAGGAAGCTGCCTTCTCAGCAGAATCCTCGAGATCAGGCCTCTGCTGCAGACGATCAAATGTTGGCTCTGCCAGGGATCACTTTACTAATTTGAGCAGTTCCTTCCTTGTCTCTCGCAGTACTTACAAAACTGTGATAATAATAGTTATGAGAATTAAAGGAATGATGGATAGAAAATGGCTTACACAGAGAAATCCCTCAGAAGGCTTTCAGGACAATTACTTTCTGTTTCCAATCAAAGTTGCAAAGGAGGAAAAAAATGTTCTCTAGGTAGAAGGAAGAAATACACAGAAGGGTCCAGATAAGAGAAAGGAATGCCATGGTATTGGGAACCGGAAGAAATATAGCATGGTGTTGAGGTTAAGCTTGAGACAGAGAGGGATGGTTTGGTAATGAACAGCTTTATGGATCTTGTTAATGAGTTTACATTTCTCTTCATGTGAGGGGAAGCAGCTCTGGGGGTATAGTAAGGAAACAGGATCAGATTGGCATCTTGGCACAGATGTGCAGTCATGCTTGAGGTGAGGGTGAGAGTGACGCATGGGTTTCAAATCCTGGGAACAAGATCCTGCATATTTGGATCTAGAGGTGACAGAGCATATGAGGAAAAAAGTGGACAAATAAAAATCCAAACCTCAGGAGAACTAAGACATGTCTGAAGGGAAAGCTCATTGTATGTTGTGGCAGGTTGACAGTAAGATTGAGGAGAAGCTGCTGTCCTCAGCAGTTGATGGAGAAATTCACTGATGGACTCGGAAGGAGCAGGCTGGGTGGTGAGGCCTCATATATATATAAATTTCTTTAAGATTTATTTTTTTCTTCACACAGAACTGGGGTACAAGTCAGAATTTCAGGGGTGGTAAGAGGCTTCACCAGAGACAGAGTGGGGAGCAGAACAGGCCAACTGAGGAAGTACACTGCTGAGGGGAGCAGTGGTTGGGTCAGGAGAGGTCTGCCACACCATGTGTGTCACCTCTGGGGAAGGAATCGAACTTATGCGGAAGTGGCTTTTGCTTCTTAGTGCTGTGCTTTAACTCACTATGCCACCAGGGAGGGCCCCTTCATAGTTGTTTTACGCGAGCTGTGCTTTTAAGGTCTAAAATGATTAAGGTAAGAAAAAAATTGTATAAGCAATTCTGTGTCTCAAAGAGTTTGGGAAATTGATTGGGGTCTCTGTCACCAGTTGTAAACCACGGGCACAGGTGCAGTGGTGAAGAGACGGGCGGTTAGGGCAAAATGCCACAGGATGGTGGATGTAATGGTACTGACTTGGAATAGACGAGAGCAGAGGAAACCCCAGAGGTGAGGTCAGAAAAATACACATTTTGAAATGGAAGAAGTGGCAGTTATATTGGTCAGAGTTTAAGTCAATTAACAATTGAAAACTATAAACTGAATGTGTGAAAAATTATGAAAATTAAAAACTAGACGATGCATCTCCCCTCTACTACAAGTAGGAAGGGAAATAATACTGTGTCTCAACTATTCTGAATTCTGTTGTTACTCTTTGGTCTCCTATATCTATCCTACTGTGTGGAATCTAGAATGATAATACATCCCCTCAGCCTCTTACTGAAAATTAGAAAGATGAAAAAGAGTGCCTCAAAAATGTCATTCATGGCCCTCCCTGGTGGCACAGCAGGTTAAAGCACAGCACTGAGAAGCTAAAGCTGCTTCCACATGAGTTCGATTCCCACCTGCCCCGGAGGTGACCACATGGCGCAGCAGACCTCTCCTGACCCGCCCTCTGCTCCCCTCAGCAGTGTACTTCGTCGATCTGCCTGTTCTGCTCCCCACTCTGTCTGTGGTGAAGCCTCTCGCCACCCCTGAGCCTCTGGCCTGTACCCCAGTTCTGTATGCACAAAATAAATCTTAAAAAAAAAGTCATTCATAAAAGTATTTAGATACAGACTATTAGAGCGGAAAAAATATGTATAGTGCATCTGGTCTAACAGCCTCTTTTTATTAATGAGGGAGTAAATGCTTAGACAAAAGTATACATTTATTTTTCTTTTATTCTTCAGGGTTAACTTCCTCATTCCTATGGTCATGGGCTAGTTTAAAGTCCCTTAGAATGCTTATGAAGTCTACATATAAAACACAATATAAAATTAATTTGTCGAACCATTTTAAGCATATGTGGGATCATTTTGACATACCACTGAGACGAAAGCACCCTGCATATTGTAAAATCTTTGCTGTGCCCTCATGCAGTAACACATGTTCCTCGTGAAACCTGAAGGAATCGACACAATCTCTTTCTATAAGGTGAGGATGCATGTGGCCTGCCCCTTATTCCTTGAGAAATACCCGCCCTTAAAATGCAGGCGAATCCTATTAGAGCAAGGGTTTCCCTTGGCCTTTTGTATTTTTATTTTTGATGGGTAGCAGCAAGCAGCAGCCAACAGGAAAGACAGTCCAGATAAGCCCAGCAACTTAAAACTCTTCAGGCTAGAACACTGGATTATTTTTGAATCAATCTCTCCTTTTTTCCAAGCTCCTAATACTTCTCATTCTGCCCTAGTCAGACATTTGAATGGTGAAAGTTCTCTATTATTCATCAAATACCTCAAGCTGTTTCTGTCAAGTTTCTCAACGCATTTCCTACAGATATTTCACAGAAATTCAGCCAAAAAACTTCTCTGCCAGGTATGAGTCCATCTGAATAAAGAACACAGGAGCCAGACATTTTGCAAAAAAGGAAATGGACTGGAAACCTGTCCTCTTTCAATACCTGCCGTTTGTTTACTTTGTACCAGCTGTTAAACCCTACTTCCAAAATCAGATTATTCATTTTCATCTTTTCCAGCCTTCTTCACTAATAAGGGATAGCTCCTTCCCCAGGGGAGAAAAGCACATTCATAAGAGTGCTGTTTGCAATCCTCTTTTCAGTTAGGTTAGAGGCACTTAGTTTTAGGAGTGAGCTAAAGAATTGTGTCTAAGGCACAGGACATAAGTGTTTGAAATAAGCTTCAAAATAGGAAAACAAGCAATTTAGGTTAGCTGCTCATTATTTTGGTGGAACATTTTGTAGATATGCCCTTTTCTAACAAAAATGTTCTGTCATGATTTTTTTTTTCATTTAGAATGTTTAGATAAATAGAAAAAGTTACATTAAATCCTGATTTGTGTGTGTGTGTGTTTGCAGTGATTTAGTAATATGATTGGGAAGACTGAAATGGAAATAAAACATACTAAGATACTTGCTTTTCTCAATTGGTTTCAATCTTGTTTCTCAGATATTAGTAAGATAATATGTATGTATGACTTGAACATGGTCCCCAAAATAATTATGTGGGTTTAGAAAATGATTTTCCAAAGAAACAACATGATTTAGGAAAGTGGTCCTGAGGTAAATAATGACGATATTTCTAATTGTAAAAAGTTAAGTGATATTGCATTATAAGTTTTAGGTGTGTATTATTATAAATCACATCTGTATAGTCTACATTAAATTACCACTAAAGTCCAAGTCTGTCTTTCATCATGGAGTTTATCCCTTTACAAAATTTATCCTCCACTCTTCCCCATTCCCTTCAGGAAACTACTTTATTTCTTTGTCTAAGAATTTTTTTTTTTAACTTCAGTTGTTTTCTTTCTGTGTCACATGTGTTTGTCTTCCCATCTGACTGACTTCACTAGACCTCTAGATCCATTCCGGTTGCAAGACAGGAATTCACCTTTTTTAATAACAGAATAGTGTTCCACTGTGTATCTTTTCCTCAACTTTATCAAGAAACGATCTACACTAAGTCAGTAGTTTGATGCTGATATTTCAAATAGCTGTAAAGATTTCCTGTAGGCACATCCTTAAAACTTAGAAAGTTATAATCAAACAGCTGCTTTTTAGTCAGTCCTAATCATTCCTTAGTTCACTCAGGATAGATGAGTAAGGAAGAGTTTCCTGACAAAAGAGGAGCTAAATATGAAAATTGTGAAATTTTAAACTGAAAATAGTATGCAGATCACATGAATTCTAAAAGTCAGTGTTTAATTCTTCCATTCTGATTTTTAAAATAACTTAGTTTTTAAAACTAGAAAAATCCATGTATAAATATTTTACACTGACTTTGTGTATAGTGCTTTGAGTTGCTGTGGAAAATGAAAACAGTTTGGAAATTACTTCCTTCAAGGAATATATAATTCATCAAGGGAAAATCTTTTACCAAACAGCGTTTCAAATATGAGAGACAGCATAAGGAGATTTCAGAAAAAAAAAAAAAAAAAAAGATTGGTGATAAATTTGAGGAAAACAAACAAAAAAGAATGTTAATTGAGAGAAATTGGATGAGATATAAATGCCTAGGTAAGTAGGTGACTTGAGTCTTTATAGGGAAATATAAAAGTTTTCCAGAAGAGAATAAAATTGTTAAAGATGAACTTGGGGTCTGTGAACAATGTCATTTAATGGCTAAGAGCGTGGACTTTAGTGTTAGCTATCTTGATGTGGAGTCCTCATTCAGTCATTCATTGGGTATACAGCCTTCCATACCCAGTTTGATTGTCTGTGAAATGGGAAAATATTCACTTGGGAGGACAGTTGTGAGAATTAAGTGATTAGAAAAATGTCTGGACTAAATGGTAATGATGTTGGCTAGAAATTATTGGTATTCATTGTTAAGAAGTTTTGGAGTAGATTGGAAAGGGTTATGCAAAAAATATAATTAACAAAATTGGAGTATCATCAAGTGGAAAGATCTTTAATTTTTCTGAAATTATACTATGGTACACATACTCTTTGTCCTATAGCTTATATATACTCTATAACAGCACATATTTATTTTTCTGTCATACTTATGTACAGGTTCAATTTTATTTGTAAAGATCCTAGGAGACAAAGACAGTAATTTGTTTTCAAATCTTCAGTGCATGTGGACTAGCTCCTTATTAATAGTAGACGTTCAGTAGCTTTAATGAATGGCTGGCAGAATTGACTTTTAAAACAATAGGAATATGTGGCCTCTTTAAGCAGGATTAAGGTGAATAGAACTTTGGACATTTCAATGTTTGGAGAAAAGTCCACCAAGGAGACAAAGTTGGGAGGACAAATGGGATTTAAAGAAATTTGAATTCTAAGTAGGACTTGGCTTTCACAACGATTGTTTTCAGCAGGTGTTCATTTTACTGTACTGTGGCAGGCTTTATTTGTGGTGGAGTACACTATCTAGGTTTGGACAGCTATCAAGGCAGGCACCCTAATTATGATACGTGACAGACTGCATCTCTGTGCTCAATGAAGCACAGAGAATGGGGACCAATACCCCAAACCCCACTTACATGCAGCCACCTTGGATTAGAAGTCTCAGCATGCCATGACGAGGGCTTCCGGAACGGGAGACAGAGAGATGCATTTAAAGGGGGAAGAAGGCATATGGGAGGTAGGAACATCTGGAGTGGAGACACTGGGGACAGAGACTTGGAGCAGACTTGGCAAAGAGATATGTGGTGGAGACACACTTAGGGAGTCTGCGCCTGGGGCTTTAGAGTTTCGAGAGAAAACTCAGCCATTTGTTGACTTCACCGTGGATTATATGAATATATTTTGAGTTCTTTCCCAGCTCTCCTAGACCTAATCCCTTAGTTATGGTTCCCAGCCAGAGGGTAACTTGGGCTCAGGCAGGCCTCAGAACCCCATTTTTGATCAAGCCTGTTTGGATGGTCATTTGAGGATGACCATCCCATGAGAGGAGGGGATTTTGGGGGGGCTTTACTGAGAAATTGTTTGAAATCCTTTCCTTTCTCTTCCTGTCCACACCAATTCTATGAAAAATTTCACACTGAAACTATGCTTCCTTTGCCTGTCTGCACCCAGAGGGCTGGGCCCCTTTATAGTTTGGGGGTCCCTAAGTATCCCTTGATGACATTCTAACAGTGTTAGGCTTACATTTAAATTGTCAAATATCCACAAGTATTCATTTGACAATAATTCTAGTGTATTAGATCTATATTTTATCGAAATGTTAACAAACGATTAGCACTGTGTGATTCAGCAATTTATTGTAAACATATGTAGATGAAAGAAAAGAATTTGCTAGTTTATTTGGACCTGCCTTCTAGTAAGAAAAAAATTAAAAGGCCATAATGTCATCGACAATTCCTTATTAATAAGTCTATGCTTCTTTCTACCTTACATAAGTAGAAATTAATAATGTGTTAGAAATGCAAGTGACAAATATTATTTTACCATCTTCAGCCACTAAAATGCACTTTTATTTTGATGGGGGATTCTATTTGTACTTGTGGAAAACAAGAATTAAAATATGTTCTCACTGATTTTACCTTATGAGACATATGGTGTTTATTAAAGACATAACAGAAATATATTCCCAGACCAAAATACTTGTAAGCATGTTAACATGACCAAATTCTGTAAAATATTTATTTTTATTACTTTCAGTTATTTTCTGCCCAATAACACCTAAACGTGTGTGTGTTTCATAGTGGGGTTGTGTGACTCAGAATTAATTAATAGATAATTTAGAGCAGATTGAAATATTTATTTAGGTCAGCTCTATTTTGGTGTATAGAGCTTACATTTAAATTGATGAGATCTTCATCTCCCAACTTCTAGTTTACAATACCCTAAGCATGTTTATCCTCTATAGCTGCCTGTGCTTGGTCAGACCAGTTAGACTCACAGTGGGCAATTAATTGAGAAAGTGTGATTCGGAAACCTAGTAAAGCCAACAAGTTTTCTCTGGGGAGAATTTGCTCAAGAGGGTGAGGGCTGGAGTGATGAGCAGAACAGGAACTATGGTGGAGATTTCAGTGTCTCCATGCAGGATGTATCCTATGTCCCTAAGTCATGCACAATGTGGCTAAATGTTTCCTCAACATAAAAAAAATCCTATCACTCTATCACTGCAAAAAAAAAAAAAATAGTACTTCTAGTGCATTGTAACATTTTTTCTTAAAGCAATTTGAAATTGGCGCAGAGACAGGGTCAAATATTTGTGGAAATTGGGCTTGTAAGTTTACATATTTCAGAGGATGAGGGCACTATACTGATGAAACCTGGACAGACTGTGTAATTAGAGAAGAGGAAACCAGAAAGGAGACTAACAACTTCCCATTCCCTCCGTCTGTCTCTCAGGAGGGCTGAGCGTACTTTCTACCCTTGTGTTTGATGAGACACCCTACACCATCTAATATATCCTCCTTTCTGCTCAAGCTAGTTGCAGGATTTTCAAACTATAGCATTGCTGCTGACTAAGTTATAGAACAATAAATTTAAGTGAAAAGCAAGCTGAAAAATAAGAAGCCAGTGCTAGGTAAGAACAGCTGCAAAAGATTTAGGGGTCATTATTGATGACACAGGTCACGCTCAATGTAGCTAAATCTTCTTTCCTGAACTAGTGGTTTCTATGCCAGGGAGCCAATGAATCTCACAGCCTTCATGCTAGTTTTACTTTCTCCTTTTATTTCTCCTGCTCACCCAGTCAACAAGCTCCATTGTTTTAATTTATAGATAATGGAACTGAGGTCCATGGAAGGAAATCAGAGAGCGCAAGGCCAAGGATCTGGTTACCAACAGATCCAAGGTGAGATGGCGTAGGTCCACGCTTTACCCACTGGCCCTTCTATCATCACATCACTGCCGAGTGCGTGAAACAGAATGAAAAACTTACATAACAGACATATTGAGAAAATATGTTGCTTTTAAATATGCAATATGGATTCCAGGGTCCAGTCTTGGCCTTCTCTGTACATATTTATTAACTACATGAGCTGAGTCTGTCCTATGGCTTTCAATATCCTCTTAGGACACAGGACGTCCACATTTTTTTCTGGCTCTAACTTCTCTTCAAATATTGGACTTCAGTTCTCACTGCTTGTTTCACATGTCCACCAGATGTTCAATAGTTATCAGATTTTGTCTTATTTTCTTTGGTGAATTTTATGGTTTTGATGGATATAGTTTGACTTAATTTTTACACATGGCACAGGTGTAGGTTAAAACATATATATGTGCGCATAGTTTGTGTGTATGTGTAAACATAACATATATACTCTATTCTTGTTTTATCTTTTTCTTTTCTTGATTCTAATACCTTTGAGTTGCAGTAATTGTGTCTAGAAGGTGTGTAAGTCAGGTAGTACAATTCCTGACTTACAGGTAGTACAAATTCCAAAGTATGTTGACTCTTCTAGATCTCTTCCACTTTTGAATTAACTTTAGAATATTCTCTTTAAGTTCTACTAGAGCCCACAGGGATTTTGATGTATATTGTGCTGCACGAAATACGTCAGGAAAAAGCTACTTTTTAATAATACTGAACTTTCCTAGTCACGGGCAAGGTGCATATCTCCACTTAATCATACATTCTCTCGGCTGTGCATAAGACTTACACATTTCTAACAGCTTTTAATATTGTGAGAAGCATATTGTTGTTTATATTACACTGAAGAAAATTTTTACTGAAGATGATATCATATCATGTCATATCTTCCACTTCCTTCACACACACACACACACACACACACACACTTGTCAGTTTAATTTCATCCTTTATTCTCATGGTGAAAAAATCCTAAAAGCAACTCTCATCCAAGTATTTACATAAATATAATTTGGAATTATGGGGAAATGGTGGCAGTAGAAGCAGAGTAACACATCAACACCTGAAGAAACTATACAGAGTACTGGATTTAGAATGTTACAATTTTTATTTTAAACTATTCTTTCTTGTGTTCTGATGAGTTTTAACCATAATCAGAAACTATCATCTACATAATATTGATCCATTTTCTTAAACTTATTAAAAATGATCATCACTATTAGTGAATTCCAATCTTAATTCAACAGACATAAAACTAGAGGCTCTCCCCCACATTGGCAGGGATGCTTGGGGTTCCCAGTAAATGATTCTAGAACAGTAAGTTGGGGCAGCAAAAACTGTGCTAATTGGTAACAGCTAAGGTGCAGTGTTTTCCTGCGATACAAAGTTTGAAAGACTGGCTTGTAAAATGCGAGTCTTTAATGTTCTAGTACCCTACCCCTCGTGATGAAATAGAAAAAGCACTATTAGCTCATTTAAATATACCAAATAAAACTATAATAACAGTCTTGGAAACTTAAAGCTAGACATTGATTTAGAAATAGATAATTAAATATGATATCAGGAAAAGATTAACAGCAGGGCTCTTCCCTGGTGGAGCAGGGGGTTAAAGCATAGCAGTAAGAAGCTTGAGGCAGCTACTTCAGCAGGAGTTTGATCCCAGCGAGAGAGGAGGGAATGACTCGCAGGGCATAGCAGACCTCTGCAGTCTCCCCAACTGCTCCCCAGTTCTATATGCATAAATATATATTTTTTTATTAAAAAAAAGGCAACAGCAAACCTGGAGGTAAATTGGAATTTATCAGAATTTAAAAGTGAAAAGATAGCTTCCAGGATGGGGGGGGGGAGACTAAAAACATGTGATAAGCTTCTATTCTCTAGAATATATAAAAATTACTTAGAAATCAACCAAATCTACAATTTCTAAAGGGGTAGTAGAAGGCCCCTCCAAAATGATTACAAATGGTCAGCAAAGGCATCAACATCATTATTTCCTAAGAAAATGTAAATCAAAAGCACAAAGGTAGCTTTAGTTTTTACAAAATAGAAAGTAAATATTGGCTTGTATGTGGAGAAAGGGGAACTATTTTACGTTGCTGTTGGGAATGGAAAATGGTGCAACCACATAAAAAGTGGTGTGGTACTTCCTCAAATAGGTAAGAACAAAGTGAACAGTTATACCAACAACTCACTTCAAAGCCTGTGCCACCAAGAGTTGAAAGAAACTCAGGACTCAAAGAGATAACTCTGTGCCAACATTTGTGGTAGCATTATTCCCGAAGGCCCAAAACTGAAAACCAGTCTCAACAGGTGAATAGATCAATCACAATAGCTATAGAGTGTGATACCAAGACATGAAGCTTTGAAATATGCTACAATGTGGATGAAGATTCCATTACTCTTAGGGAAAATAGATGAATATGGAATGATCTACTATATGAAGTCTTTAGAACAGGCAAATTCAGAAAGAGCCAGAGATTAGAGGCTACTAGGTTTATTGAGAGTAGAGAACACTTATTGCTAAGTGGTTACACAGTTTTGATTGGGACACTAAAGTGTTTGGGAATAGGGGTATACACTGAGTCAATACCATTGAGTCATATGCTCTAGGATGGTAAAAATGCCAACTTATATACTATTATATATACAATTATATACTATTTACTTTGTAGTCTCTTTTAAAGTAAGTTAAAATTAACAGGTTAGATTAAGGTATGCTTTGTAAGCTAAGTTTTATGCTAATTCATTTATGTAGATTTTCCTTTGTGAACTAATGCTTGACCTAGAAAGATGCATTCTTTCAAATAACTTATTATATAAAGATGATCTTTATAGTTAATATTAGCTGCAAAATAGTGATTAATAAGGGCACTCTTCAAAAGCCTAAGCAGTCCATTCAATACCTAGGCCAACCCTTAAGTAAGTGATAATTTTGATATGTTGCTGACATGGTAAATATTTATGTGTAAAGCCGCTTTCAAGTTTAAAATGCATTATCTAAATTCAGTGTGTGGTGCATTCATTCACGAAAAAAATCCAGGTCAAGTGGACTAACTTTGCAAATAGGCACCTAAAAAAGCCTTACTATCATTCCAAGAAAGGGAATAATCCTTACTGTTTGCATCTTCTATCATGGGATGAAAGCCTAGAGATCAAAAATGTCACTAATGCTGGGTAATTCTATCAACAATGCTCCCAGTCTCTCTCCTGCCACTTCTCTTTGCCAGAAGAAACAAATGACAATTGCTTTCATGCAGCCAGGATTGAATTTTGACAAGGAGACAAAATGATTCAAAGCCATAAATCGCATACTAACATGAGGAATCTCACCTCAGACTGAGAGTGCACAGTCAGGCTGTAGCAACTGGGAAGCCACCTCCTCTCGATTTTGATCATCTACCTTGGGTTTCAAAGCATAACTAAAGCAGCCATCACTGTTTCCCACAAACTAACATGATGAACAAGTTACATAGATGACTGTCAAGGATATATGTATTTTGAACTTTAATATGCCTTTGTTGTTTGCCACTATTCCAACAGTCCCTGAGGTATCCCAAACAATAGCTTTTGCATGCAAGAATTACTGGAAAACAGTTCTCCATTACCGCACAAAGTTAAACAACTATGGTATTATGTCTAAATACAAGAATGTGACAGCAAAATATTTTATGGCACTTGTAAGCTTCAGGTGTTGTGCTACATAGAATCTGCATCAACCCTATGGAGTAGAACAATTGGTACTAGAGAGATTGAGTGCACAAAGTTGTGCAAACATAACAGCCACTGACCTGCTCCTAAACACCCAGCACAGCTGCCATTGTACTTCAGTTTTACTCCGCTACTCCCTAATAGAATAAATGGCAACTTTGAACTTTGTCAACTGAGTTTTTTTTTTTTAAAGATTTATTTATTTGTGCATACAGAACTGAGATACAGGCCAGAGGCTTAGGGGCGGTGAGAGGCTTCACCAGAGACAGAGTGGGGAGCAGAACAGACAGATCAAGGAAGTACACTGCTGAGGGGAGCAGTGGGCGGGTCAGGAGAGGTCTGCCAGGACATGTGGTCACCTATGGGGCAGGCGGGGCTCGAACTCATGCGGAAGCGGCTTTTAGATTCTCAGTGCTGTGCTTTAACCCGCTGCGCCACCAGGGCCCAACTGAGGTTTTTAAGAAGGATCTATAGACACACTACAAAAGGACGAGAATCATTCTGTACTTCAATGACCCATAGGCTGCTTCAGATGAGTAATAAGATTTTGTTGCCTACAAATTACTAGCTGGAAACTGCAAAGAATCCATGTTGAGTAGAAAAAAAAAAAAAAAATCTTTGGACCCAACAGTCATTTTCTCCTCAGGACAAATGTGAGTTCTTGCCAGCTGTGCATATCACCACTTCATTTCCTGTAAAACTCAACTCTGGTATTCACATTCAGAAAAGTCTGTGAGCTGCTTTGGGCTGCTGTCAATGATGTAATTCTATGGCATCTTTGATTACTTTGGGGGACAAAATGTAAAGTTGCTATTGCTGTGATGCTCACAAACCCTTGCTAAGAGGAGCAAGTGAATTAGTTGGTGCCACTCACATGCTACTCATTAATATAAGCCTTGAAATTAGCAGACTTTCTCAATTTTTCAATAACAATTAGATTCCTATGGACTTTTCACATGAAAGAACATGGTCAGGCTGTCAGGATATGTAAAATTTGGGAAGAGAAAACCGTTGATGCAGGATCTTATAAATAATTATTTCAGGGAGACTAAAACAAGACATTTAAATAGGAATACTTTGGTAGCAGTGCAGATAAAAAGAACATCTTAACTGTAAAAGGAATTTGTCCAATTTGAAATTTAAGAAAAATAAAAGCAATTTTACTTAAATATTTTATTTTTAAGAAATCTTATTAAAAATAGCATATTATAGGCCCTCTCTGGTGGTGCAGCGGGTTAAAACACTGCACTGAGAAGCTAAAGCCACTTCCACATGAGTTTGATTCCCACCTGCCCCGGAGGTGACCACATGTTGTGGCAGACCTCTCCTGACCTGCCCGCTGCTCCCCTCAGCAGTGTACTTTGTCGATCTGCCTGTTCTGTTCCCGGGGATGCCCCTCACAGCCCCTGAGCCTCTGGCCTGTACCCCAGTTCTGAATATACAAATAAATAAATCTTAAAAAACAAAAAAAAGCATGTTATAGAATCATCTCTGCTAAACAATTATGTGAAGCATGCTTTGATCTGATATTTCATAATGATAGGAAAGCCATATTAGACAATGGTAGGGACATTGACATATAATGTTTAGGCTAAAATTGAGCACTCTACCATTTAACAACTGATTAAAATATATTACTTGAACGTCCCTCTACTGGGCATTACTTTAATGTTAATTCTAAGGTAGAACAATTTTTTATTCGCTTCCTAAATATTTATCTATTGAGGAAAGTGGGTGAAAAAAATCCATCCAAGTGAAGAAAAAAAATGACACTTTGTTTTATGTTTTCCAAAGATACTTAAAACTTTGAACAGGATTATTCTGAATTTTGAGCATATTCTCCAAACTCCAGGAACTTCTTTGGGAGTTTTTATGGGCCTCCCACACCAAATACCTCAGTAAAATTGTTGTGTATCACTTGTCATGTAGACATGTGAATGTTTTTGAAGTGTTACTTTTTTTTTTTTCCAGATTGGAAACTTCTAAAATAATAAGCAAATTTTTTCCAAGACAAGTATGTTCAGAGTCACTCATTTTTAAAGTAGTTTAGAGAAATTAGGTAGATTTTATACACATATAAAAAGTATATAGATGATGTTATCTATATATATAACTAAAGCATAAGTGGCAGCTGTTTCTGAAAAAAAAAAAAAAGGCTATTTTTCTTTTTTCTTGTCTGGGACACAATTGGAAGTAAAGACTACCAAGATATATACAGAAGTCATATAATTCAATATAAAGTAACCAATAAAAAATGGACAGAATAGCTCAATAGACATTTCTCCATGAAAGAGTTACAAATGGCCTACTGGCATATGATAAAATATTCAACATCACATACTAGTGGTATTCAGATCAAACCCAAAATGAAATATCACCTCACTCTCATGAAAACCTCCCATATGACAAAACAAACTAGAAACAACAAATATTGGTGAGGGAGCAGAAAAATAGTAACTCTTACACTCTGTTGGGGGGAAGAAGGCTGGTTCAGTCCCTATGGAGAACAATATGTGGTTTCTTCAAAATAGTAAAATAGGAAATCCTATGCCCTTGCATTTATGCAAACAATACAAAGAAATTAATTTGAAAGGAAACATATTCATTGCACCATCATATGTAACAGCCAAGTTTTGGAAATAAGTTCCAGATAACAGATGGGTGCATTAAGATATGGTACATATATAGGATAGAATATTATTCAGTTATGAAAAAGATGAGCATTTTGTTACTTGTAACAACATAGATAGAATTGGAGAAGGTCACACTAGAATTGGAGAAGTCAACTAGAGCTAGAAAGACAAATATTGAATGATTTTACTCGTATGGAATATAAGGAAGCAAAACAGTGGAACTAATTTAGGGTAACATGAAACAAAGTCTAGCAATATGATGCAGAATCGAGGCTCCGAGAGGGGGCAGGTGGAGATTAAGAGGGCAAGGGGTCCCAGCCTAATGATCTGTGATAAGGAATATTCTGGTGGAAAGTGTTGTGGTGATCTACATGTAAGGTGATGAGCTTATTTCCATGATTCACACACAGTCTGTGCACCAATGTTATCACAGTGAAAAATAGATATTATAACAAAATAAGTTTTGTTAATGAACTTATATTTTTGCCAATAGTATTTTTTTTGTCCTTTAAAACACTATTGGGATTGGAAAGTCATTTAAGAAATTAATAATAGTTGAAAGCCATTACAATACAAAAGTATTTTCAGCTTGAATCATCTAATGTTCTTCCCTATCTAATCTCCCTTCCCCCAAAGGAAAAAAATGAAAACAACCGAACGTATAATTGAGAGTTGAGTGCCACAATAGTGAAGTCCTGTTCTGCTCTTAGCTTGTTCTATGTCACTGAGGAAGTCATTCAACTGCTTTGGACTCTGGTCTTTACCTGTAAATTGAGGAAAATGGACATCCTAGAGAATCACAGAGCCCTGTATCACTATTATCTGAATCATGGGGAGCAATATCCTGAGAAGTTTGGCTATTCCAGTTGACAGGCTTCATTAGTTAGCGAACTGTCTTGCTGAGAAAGATTTAGAAATGCTTTTTCCAGTACATGTGATACTGACCATTTGGGAAGAGCTTTTGGTAATCTGCAACTTGCTAAACATTTGTTTCACATTGAGACATCTTACATGCTATGTAAAATGCATGCAATTCAAAATGCATGGAACTCTTGCATAGTTATTGTCACTCTTAAGCAAAAATGACTGAACAAAGCTTGATTTTTGGATCTTACTACATGACCTTCAAATCCTCAGAAAAAGAGTTTCATCCACTTAGTATATACTAGAAGAGTGAGGGATTTGTATTTATCTTGGGTTCTCAGAATAAAATTTATTGATGTAAATTTCATAGTGAATACCAGTGAGCTAATGCCAACAATTACACATAACACTTGGAGCAAAGTGACTGCTTTTGTGATTTTTTTTTCATTGTGTGGAAGGAATAAAGAATGGTTACCTAGATTTAAGTAATGAACATTTGAAGATCCAGAAATATCCTTATTAATTCCAGTTCTAGTGACACAGTAAGTTCAGAACTAGTTATATATCCTGGAAGTAAAGTTCTGAACTTCAAACTGAAGATATACTGAGGTAGAAAACTTTGAATCAGATGTTAACACTTGAATCTGATCATCTCGGTCATCTGCACCCTAATTCACCTTCTCTTCCCTAATGGCACAAATTATTTGAGTGTGTATCCATCATGAAATAACAAAAGGGAGGAACAATTGACATACATATAGAAAATGTGTGTGTGTGGGGGGGTAAGGAGCTTTCTTCTACTAGAATGACTACACAGCCACATCCAAGGATCAGCTCAAGCCAGGTGCTATTTATAACCAAGAAGATGGATCAAAGCAATCGTAATACACCCACCCACCGAAAGGCCTGTTCTAAAATTCATTACCCAGAAACACACACCCCTCACTTCTCATCTCACTATGTTTGTACTTCATTTTCAGTGCCTGAAACATATCCATTTTCTGGGCATTTCTGATCCCCCACCCCACACACACAACAACAACATTTAAAGGTCAGGTACATCATTCCACTCTTATCAAAAAACATGAAGCCTAATTAATCTGATTCTCAACAATCATGTGTTAATATAGAAGGGAAAAGACAATGATGACTAAGTGATTTTGAATGAATGCTAAGCAGTCTGTCAATTTAACATTATACATTAATATGTTTTCTTGACATAGTACCATAATCTGAGATTTTAAGTGGAAGAAAGGATAATATTATGGGCAGTAAGAATTTTAGAATATGTGTAAACAGTACGAATGAGGATGGCCACCTCCCTGCTTTTGTATATGTTCAAACACTACCATATATCCTTATTTGTGCCAGTGACAGAGAAATAAGATAGTAGGGATTTTTCTTTCATTGAATGAAAAATGAGAGTCTGATAATAAAAAAAACTTGCTAAGTATTGAAGCAGACTCCAAGGAAAGCAGATAGACATCATTTGTGAAGACCTATCTAATTTGTTTCTGACAACTTTTATGCAACCTTTCTTAGACACAATGCTCATAAAGTAGTAAGAGTTCCATGTAGCAGAGATATCAGTAGTGGAGGGAGTAAGGGAAGTTAACACCTAGAAATCATAAAGCTACTTTTAGAGAGGTTTGATAGTAATATGTGTTAATAATCTGACAAAAGTTTTGAATGTTTGTTGTTGTTTTTTTAATGTACACTCTGATTATAAATTGGGTTTTGTTAATGTTGTGAAAGAAAGATTTGCCATAGTCTAATTTGAAAGTAAGGACTTAGTTTGTAAAAGCTGAAAATTAGCAAAAGCATCATGCTTCTTATCTAGTATGAAACATAAAGATTAAAAACATACGAAAATCCCACAAACAGCTGAGATGATATTCCTGTTTGAATGGCTTGAAATTTTATATCTTGAGAAGTAATTTCCTTGAATTATAGTGTAGGTTATCATCACATAAGGCAAACTGAATAATTTTCCCTTCTCCAATACTCTAAAAATCCTCAGTATGGAGAATATTTAATTTCCCAGCAAGGAAAAAACATATAAATGATTCAGTAGCTGGTTCAAACTTGGAAACCAAAAAAGCATTGCATTCTTTGTGCTGCATCAATTTAGTATAAATTATGAAAAGAGCACAGAGTCACGCTTTGCTGACTATTGTGTCCTGCAAATTGCCTTGTACCTTTCATATCGTAATGCTCCACAAATGTCCATAAACTTTGTGTGATTTTGGAATTTGCTTGGGCTACCGTAATCTGCTTAGGTCTCAGGTGTCCAGTTTTCCAGAAGGGATACTTAATTGTTGGCATTGCTGAGTCTGATTCTCTTTGGCATGTCTATTCTAACATACATAAAACAACATGGCTGCTGGTACTGAATAGTATTACTGTAGCTTTCAATACTAATTCCTTATCTGCAAGCACTGAGATTGGGAAGAGAGGTGGGGAATGCAGAGGAAGGGATTATTACTGCATGTCCTATAATCTAGAGTCCTACCATTATGTATCTATCTCTCTGTCTGTCACATTTAATACAAGTTACTTTGTAGTTCCTCTGTAATTTTTATTGAAAGTGCATGGGTCATCAAAGTATTTCCATCTTCTTTATAGAGATGGAAGAGGATAGCCACTGCAGTGCAAGTTGAATCTCCAGCCAGGGAGTGACCCACATGGCACATCAGATATCTCCTGTCCCACCCACTGCTCCCTTCAGCAGTGTATTTCAGTGGATCTGTCTGTTCTGTTCCCCACTCTGTCTCTAGTGAATCCTCTCACCTCCAATACCTCTGGCCTATACCTCAGTTCTAAAAAAATCATCATAAGTCATTCAATCTGTACAACAATGCAAGGCAGCTACTAATAGTCTTTCTACAGATGAAGCCACAGCATGGAGAATGTTAGTGGTCAAACAACTGTTGCCTGCAGTTGAGTTCAGTTGTATCCTGGGGTCTGCACAGAGACATTGTCTCCTCTGGGTATATGCTTAGTCACCGTATTTTACTACCTTTCACTACGCTGTATGTCACCTTACCATGGAATCAACAAATCAATGTTGGGATGATCACTTCATGCAACTTTCAACCAACCAAACCTCTCTACTAGATACATTCTTAGATTTTATTGTGTCTTCCATGGAAAAATTCAGTTATGTTTAACCCTGTCACTGTAATTTCAACCTGATAAATGCCACAGGAGCCTGTTTCAATTATAAACACTTGTGATTGCATGACTTAAGTGGTGATTTTTCCCTAGCTACCTTCTGCGGCAATAAAATCCCTCTAAGACAATTTGGGGAGAGGAACATGGAACATGAGTCAATGGTGCCCAACCATACCCCATTGTGTAACTCTATACAAATGATGAAAAAGACTGCTTTGTGGAGGTTCCCTCCCTACACTCTCAGGTAGGAAGAGAGAGGAGAATCAGGCATTAACTTCCTGAGTTAAGCAAATTTAAATTAATTTGTCACATATTTAATATGTAAATATTGGAGATGTTTCAACTGTGAAAGTAACCTAGTACACTTGGGGAGACCTACATGATTTTTTCATGTTTTAATTTGATATATGAAAGTGGGTCTATTACTGAAGGAAGATAAAACACACACACAAACCACTCCTTTTTCATTGGCTGGAAGAGCTATGATTTGACATTCATAAATATTTTCAAAAGTAGCCCACACAAGAATATGGCATTTACTCCTGTCTTGATGTTGTGGAAAAAATTACCAAGGGAATGTCAGAGATGAAGTGACCTTTTAGCTAGACTGGCACTACCAACTCATTAAGATTGTGAAAGATTGAGACTTGTGAATTTAGTGAACTCACATGTGTGAATTTGTCACACTTTTTGGCAATTTTTATCACGACTAAGTTTATCATTCTTTGGCATAGAAACTTTTTGTCATTGATTTTAACCTAATCATTACCTAATAGGCTATCATTAATCTGGGAGCAGGGCATAGCTAATAGTTATAATTATAACTGATTAACTCATTCATATTTATGGTAAAAAGTTCCGCATACATGTTTGCTTTTGTGGTAAAATGCAAACCAGCATACGTGTTTGGTTTTCTTTTGACTGACGGGGCTTTGCTGATATTGAAGTAACCGAATACTTGAAGCCAAATTGTCAATAATTATTTGCTGTTAAAATAGCTGCTGTTTCCCATGAAACACTGGCATATTGCTTTGGTGTTAGGTAGGAGGAATTGAGTGACAGGCTTTGTCTAAAATTTTTTTCTCTTTAAAATTGTCTGTCCTGGTGGTATTGGCCCAAGTCTGACTTCCCTTAGTGACTAACGGGAATAATCTTTTCCAGTTAGGTTTAAGTGAAAGTAAAATGTGTTCTTAGTACATTTGCTTTCTTAAAATTAAGTGTTTCTTCTGATTGTATTCCTCTTTCTAAAAGAGCCTAAGATTTTAGCTTCCTGTCCTATTACTTTTGATTCTTGAGGTGAATGATGATGTCACCTTTAATGGAAACAAGAAAGCAGACACAGGCGAAACACACACAGAATGGAGGAGTCTAAAATTTGAGGAATTATCTTCCCAAGTTTAATTATTGCTTTGACCTCTATTCACTAACTTCCTCTCTAAATGGTACCAAAAAATGCTGATGGATTTTGATAGATCTATTGCAAAAGAGACTTGTAAAATCAACTAGTTCCTAACTTTTGGTGTCTCATAATGTTACTTTCTTCAAATGTTACTTTCTTTAAAGGAATGAGTTTCAAAATGGGGATTTCCAGACTAGTAGTTCTCATCTTACTGGCAATATAGGGAATACAACTGAATATAGGGAAGTTGTCACATAGCACCTTTCTTCTCAATAACAAGAAACATTTCATTAAAAACATAGAAGGTCACTTTTATTGCTTTAGTTAAAATGTTCAGGCGTCTTATTAGGTGGCAGAACATACTAGTGTTCAGTTGATAATGGTATGTACTAAATCCTTACAGAAGTATAAAAGAAAGTGATAGGAAATACTCTTTGCCAGGCGTAACTGAAGCCTACTTTAGATTTTCCCAGCTGGAAAACGAGAGGAAGACAATCTCTATAGAAGGAATTTCAGGGAGATACAGAATGGAGCAAGCTTGGCTGTGATAATCGAACAGTAGAAATGTTCAATAGCTGATATTTAAAATGCAGCATCTGAAGCAGTATCACTAAGCCATTAAAATAATACTTAGATTCAATGATAAGTTGGTTTCATAAAAACTTTCTGATAGTATGGAGTATTCTCTAAGCAATTATCTTGACTAGCTAAATCTCTAGCAAAATCACTTCTGCTAGAAAGTGAGATGAAACCACAGCTATATGGGGGTCTCTCTTGTCTCAAATGGTGAGTTATAAATCAGAAAACATAATCCATATTCAAAAGTAAGCCAGTAACTCTGAAAATGACCATTGCTTTTGCTGTCTTAAATTTGAGGGTGTAGCAATTGGAAACAAACCAGTTGTTAGTCATGGACAACAGGGTCGAAAGGATCCTAATTATTGTCATGAAGTGAAAGGAAAGGATGAGTTTATTATTTCACTGTGATGACCCTAGTTGATCTGTCACAGGTGTGGCTGTCTCCTTGCTTTGATTTCCTCTCCTTACCCAACAGTCACAGGGAACAATTTGCAAGTATAGTTAGATGCAAAAGGAAAGTGGCCGTTTCAACTTTTGGGTAAGGATTTTAATGTAAGCTTTAGCTTACCTGATACATCCTCATTTGCATTCATTGATAATATTCAACATGGTGTCTCAAACAGCAACAAGACAAAAAGTCCATCTCTGTCATTTTCCAAATAGTTCAATCAACCATTCTTCCAGTATCTTTCTTTTTATTTTTTTTTTAATATTTATTTATTTATGCATACTGGGTACAGGCCAGAGGTACAGTGGTGGTGAGAGGATTCACCAGAGACAGAGTGGGGAGCAGAACAGGCAGATCAATGAAATACACTGCTGAGGGGAGCAGCAGGCCGTCAAGAGAGGTCTGCCGTGCCATGTGGGTCACCTCCGGGGCAAGGGATAGAACTCTCAGTGAAGCAGCTGTGGCTCATTTGCAGTGCTGTGACCTAACCTGGGAGGGTTCAGTATCTTTCTTATTTATACATAAGAAGTAGAAGGATTTATTTGACAATGGTTGCCCTAGATGCTCTAGAATTCTTCTAAATAAACCTCTTCATAGGGATAAATACGACCTGTTCTGAGTGTCCATTGTATTTGTGCATGTAAAATGCAGGTCTCTGGGTGTCTAGAAAAATGTACATTGTATTCATGAGAAAATGTGAAAGGATTTCAGAAGAAATCAGATATCCGGAAAACTATATAATTTTAAATTTACACAGTAGCACTTAAATTTTACAACTCTAAAGGAAAAAGAAAATATGCAGAGTAAAATTGTTTAGCAATAAGTGTGGATTTTAGAAATAGAATACATTCATATCTGTAGATGATTATACATGTATATTTTCTGCAGGTATTTTACTAACTAAATAAAACTTACTAACTTAGCTTTTTTTTTTGCTAAGAACAGTAGCTAATATATAAATTTACAAAAAATCATGTTTACATAATCTTTTCATTAATATTTCATAGACTATGGACATGCAGAGTAAAATAAGATAGTTACTTTTAAAATAACATTACTTTAAGAAACATTCTTAAAAATTACTTTTAAAAAAACAGGGGGGGGGGAGGGAAATGCACGGGATTATGGTGATGGCACATAGGTGACTTGGTGATGGGAAACCACGGGGATTACAATTGAGATGGAAAAAACATGTACAAAATGATGTAAAAATCAACTTTTGTAATAAAAAAATACTTTGGAAGAACATAAAAAATACTTTTAAAAAGGCACTATGATGCATGCAACAAATTCAGAGGCCTAAGATTTATTCTGTGATTAAATATCTGACATTCTGAGATTAAATAAATTTTCAGCATACTACTGAGTCTTGTGAACTATCTGTCGGCAAATTTAAGAGATAAGCTCATTTGTTGAGGGCTTCATAATATTCAGGTGTAAGGGTGCAACGACATTAAAGTTTCAATGATTTGGGATTTTGGACAGGAAGCTTAAAGGTTACATTTAGTAACTGTTTTCAAAAAAGTAATACTAAAGGCCTTTCTGGTGACCTAGGGGTGAAGTCAGCACTATCACCACCAGGGCCTGAGTTTGTTCCCCACCCCCAAAGGGGATCACGCACATGGCACAGCAGTCCTCTCTTGTTTTGCCTGCTGCTCCCCTCAGCAATATATTTCAGTAGATCTGCCTCCTCACCCTGTCTCTAGTGAATCCTCTCACCTCCCCCCGCATGTCTCTGGCCTGTACCCCAGTTCTTCTACACAAAAAATAAATCTAAACAACAAAAGTAATAGCAAAAGAAATTGCACTGTAAATAGATTGGAATATAATGATCTAGTCAGTAGACATACTTCTTGTTAAACAACTTGTAGTAAAAATGAACATTTTGTCGCTTGGTGATCTCAAAGATTGGTTAACTCAGTTCATTGAGTTAACTTTCAACAGGCAACTTCTTATTTTCTGGTGCAAAGGAAGTTATTTTCTGTAAAGAAAATAGCTACTGACATTTGTGAATGTTCTGAAGCACATCTGGGTTTATGAATTTATCATTACAAATTTAGTTCGTATTATTTGCTGGAGAATACTTCTCAGCCAATTGATAGATTATTTTTTAGAACCTATATAAATCTTTGCTGATTCTGTACAACTAATACCCATCTTTCATATATAGTGAAGTTACAGTATAAATTAAATAACAAAACCATAGATACTGCTACTTCAGGAGAGAAGGATAGTTGCTAATACTCAAATTAGAAGCTGCTTTCTTCAAATTAAATGTTCACACTAGTCTATATAATCCCTCCCAGCTATGAAGCATAGTTGAAGAAGAGGAGAACAGGCAGGAATATAAATACACACAAACATCCTGATGAATAATATGATTAGGCAAATCACTCCTTTATGTCCCAGTCTTTGATAGTTGCACACAAAGGCAATGAGTAGCAAGGATTAAATTATTGATCAAGTTTTATTCTCTGTGATTTTGAGTGAATGCAGATAGAGAATAGAATGGCAACATTTAGTATGAAAATCCAAAAGCGTTATCTTATTCAAATTGGCTTATGTGGGACACAAAGGGCTGTCAGCTGCAAAACTCAAAATAATAAAAGTAGATGTGAATGAGAATAAAACAGGGATGATTCCTCCCCCACCTATCCCTAATTCACCAAGCGCTTAGTGCCGTAGACTTGGAATTAATATAAGGACAATATATCTTTGGAGTAAATGTCACATGCATCAAGTATATGTGGTTATAAATAATACATGATTCAGTCAATATAGCCCAGTCAATTTAATATTTTCTCTTCATAAGGGCCAGGATTGAAATAACTTTTTTATTTGAATTGTTATTCCCATTGTGATAGAAACTGGAAGGGGAAAAATTCATGAAAAGACCAAGATGACTTCTTTAAAGTGGAGCACTTTAAAAAGATACATTCCTGGTTAGAAATCCACATATTAGAAACTTCCCTATGAGCTGCAGCCTAAAGTAGTCAACATATTAAAGCATTCTTTATCAGTGCATGAAAGACCTGTACACTGAAAACTATTAACAGGTTGGTTGTTAAATGAAATAGAAGACACAAAGAAGTGCAAAGATATCTGTGCTCAAAGATTGGAAAAAGTAATATCGAATGACCATCTTACCTAAGCAATATAGAGTTCTTTTTTTTTTAAGATTTATTTATTTATTCATACAGAACTAGGGTACAGGCCAGAAATGCAGAGGGTGAGAGGCTTCACCAGAGACAGAGCGGGGAGCAGAACAGGTAGATTGATTAAGTACATTGCTGAGAGGAGCAGCGGGCGGGTCAGGAGAGGTCTGCCACACCATGTGGTCACCTCCGGGGCAGGCGGGAATCGAACTCATGAGGAAGCGGCTTAAGCTTCTTAGTGCAGTGCTTTAACTCACTGCACCACCAGGGAGGGCTGCTATACAGAGTTTTAATGCAATTCCAATCAAATCCAATGTCATTTTACAAGGAAATGGGACAATGCTGAAATGTTCATTGAACCATACAAACCCTGACTATCCAAATGAATCCTGAGATAAGAAAGTGAGCTATCCCATTCCCTGACTTCAAACTATACTGTAAAGCCATAATAAGTTAAACATTGTAACAGTGTCATAATCATACTCTGGTGATCAATGGACCAGAATTAAGAGCTCAGAAATGATCCCATAGGGGCCATTAAAAACAAAAGAGCTGGCCCTCCCTGGTGTCACAATGGGTAAGGACACAGCACAGCAAGAGAGCCGCAGCTGCTTCAGTGCCAGTTCGGTCCCCAGCCCTGGAGGTGACCCACATGGCACAGCAGACCTCTCTGGACCCTTCTGCTGCTCCCCTCAGCAGTGTACTTAATTGATCTCTCTGTTTTGCTCCCCACTTTGCCTCTAGTGGATTCTCTCACCACCTCTGCACCTCTAACCTGTACCCCAGTTCTGTATGCATAAATCTTTATTGAATGCTTTTTGCTTTTTTTTTTTTAAACAGTGTGGCAAAATGAACAGCCACATGCCAAAGACTGTAACTGGATCACTACATTACAACACACGTAAAGATTGATTGAAATGAACTAAAGACTTGAAAGTATGATGACCTTATAGTATAAGATACTTAGAAGAAAACATAGGTGACATGTTCCTTGGTGCCGGTATAGAGTGTCTTGCTGTGACAGTGACATCTCAGTGAAAGGGGTAAGGTGAACTGAGATCTAGTGAGCAGGTGCATTTTCTCTGCTTCCACTTACTTGCAGTCACCGGGGACCACCATTCCCAGCATTCCAAGCTGAATAGGAACAGCTGGAAAGCAGTGAGGTGACTACATAAACTGAGGGGGAACAAAGGAGCAGTGAGGAAACTTTTGGAGAAACTTGAAGAGGTACATGGGGAAGAAGCTGCTGCATTTTGCCAAAGGCACTGGCAGCCATTGTCGAGTCTGTGGTGGGTTATTTGTTCCATTTTGAATTTCAGGACTTTCCTTCTGTCCTGTCTCTCTGGGATCTGCCTAATCCCCTTCTTGTAGCTTCCCAGCAGCAGGTTCCTTAGAGGGAGGCAAGCCTCATGTGCCCCATGGTAGGCCAAGCTTGGTTGGCCATGTGTTTGCCCACATGGGGACGTGTATTTTGCAGACTTTGATCAGGAATTGGTTATTTGAAATCCTTACGTCTCATCTCTCTGTCCTTTGAGCAAGAAAGATCTTTGCCTTGTACCTACAGATGGCAGGACTCTTTTAGACTATGTAGCTTTTACCTCTTTGGGGTCTCTGGGTATCCCTAGGTTTTGCTATTTTAGCAGGATTAATAGAAGCAGAATAGACAGACTGCATCAAACTAAACAGCTTCTGTACAGGGAAGGATTTTTTTCAGCAATCGCAGCATTGACTTTATATAAGTAGGAATAGTAAGTCCTTCACAAAAAACAATGTAATTATTTTTGATGGGGGACTTCTGGCCCTAAATTATTCGACATAAATTTACTTTTGATGTGCAAAGGGATGGGTTTTATGCTAGGCTTTCATTTCTTTTAAAAAAAGATTCATTTATTTATGTATATAAGATCTGAGGTGCAGGCCAAAGGTGCAGTGGGGGGGGGTGAGGTTAGAGGATTTATCAGCGACAGAGTGGGAGCAGAACAGGCAGATTGAGTGCTGAGGGGAGCAGCGGGCCACACTGTGTCAGGCTTCTTCGTCTGCAGTGGGTGTTACAAAGGGTGAGTGCACCCACAAGTAGATTTTTAATAGGTGCTTCACACACCTCATGTCTATGCAGATGGCTTTGCTTTTATGCTAGACTGGGAAGAGAGGTTCCCAGAAGTTTTTATAGCCTGTTCACAGATGTGACCATGGAAACCCAGTTTGTGTGTGTGAGACAGAACAAGGTGATGACAATACACTGCGGACTCTAACAAGGGAGAAGGCAACTGAGAATGTGAGTAGCCTCTAGATAGCAGCAAGGGACTCAGATTTTCTCCTAGGGCCTCTGAAAGAGTCTTCTAACATGCTCACTTTAGGACTCATGATTTCTGGAACTATAAAGATGATCCATTTGTGGTGTTCTAAGTCACCGAGTTGTTGGTAACGTGTTTTGGCAGCAACAGGAAAGTTATATAACATGTCACATCAAGAGTTCAAGGGCTGCCTCTCCCACTCAGTAAGGAGCCTCTCCTGCCTGCCACACCAATAGATGCTTAAGTCATTATGTGAATGATGAAGAATTCATCAAGAAGATTTAAATTACAGCTATTAAACAATGACCGACATGAATGATTACAAAATGACTTAAGACTGATGTCAAAGAGGGCGTTTTAAAACTGGAGAATTAGATTTATACCATAGAACTGTATCTCTTGTGGGTGTGACTTAATCTGAGGGGATCAGAGGGATGGTGTGGCAGGAAGAGAATATAGCAGAGGTTTTCAAAAAAGTGAGCCAGGTGCCATCTCTGCCCAGAAATACAAACCCATAGGGGAGATGACCAGGATGCATAGGAAATTGGGTTTGAGTGCAGATAAGCGGGATTGAGTTGAAAGGGGGACTAGTGGGTAGAGGATTCCAGCTTGGATTTGCTTATTAACCTCTGGTGTGACCTTTGAGAGACACTGAGTTATTGGTAGTTCTATTACTGTACTCTAAGGTAGGAAAAAAGGACACATATCTGTTGATAAAATATACTATAGTTGACACAAATTTGGCAAAAACTTAAGAGCAAAAAAAAAAAAAAAAAAATTGGGCTCCAGTGACTTTTCTGAGATGTGAATGGATACTTATTTATTGGTCACTATGCTAATATTTATGCTTCTTTGCCATTTACCTCTTTGTTATTTGAGGAAAATCACACTTTATGTTTTTATTTTCTTCTGTGAAATGCTATTATTTCCTGAGATAGCTCCATTGCACTTAAAAGCAAAGCTTATTAAAGAGTTCTGTTTTCTTTGTTTCAAATTGTCTTATAAAAAAGTGTAACAGCTGCAGGACAAGACCATAAATGAGTGATATTACTCAGTTCATAGCCTTCAAATACTGTGACTCATTAAAGTTACCTGACAGGCAAATTGCCTGGTATCTCAATTTCAATATAAAAAAATTGAGGACAGAGACAGAACTAGGCTCCTGTCCTTTTGGTCTGAAGGAAATTGTAACAACTTCACATAATAATAAGTTCATTTTGCCTCATTTCCAGTGCAGGAGAAAATTCAGCCATAGTTTAAATTACTTTTTTTAGTCGTGTATTGAATATACTATACCAATGAAAATTTTCAATAAAAATTAAGGGTTCCCCTCTGAAAGAATTAAGTGACTTTCTGCACGTTAACATGACTTAAAAAAAAAAAAAAAGAAATCTGAGTATTGTGAGCTTTCATTTTGTCTCCTAACCCCAAACTTGCAAGGAATGACCTAACACTTTCTTGGTCCTATGCTGGGTTCCAGTCAAGAAATGCATTAGAATGTTCAATGCTGGAATGTGCACATTCCAGTGAGAGAGGTTTATAGACAGTCATCTGCTGTGATGGAGCTGGGGACCTAATCGATTCCTATTGGAGAGGGATTCGATGAGAATGAACAGAGGCAGCTTCACAATTAGGGAAATGCTAAGTAATATAGAAACTGCATTGTCTAACCTTCGATTTATCACACCTAAGCCATCAGAAACCTGGACATTTTCCTGGAATGTCACCTCAATGGGAAAAAGGGTGATATTTTAGTCAGCCTTGCAACTGAACATAGCATCACCAAATAGGGCAGACAGAAAAGGTAGTTCAAGTAAAGATGTTGTAAATTGTAAGGTGCAGACTATCAGAGACCTGTAAGACCAGGTAGGGAAGATGTGGTCAGAAAAATTTCACTCGGTTAACCTGTGAAAAATGGTTTGTTTTTCTTCTTGGGCATTAAAAAGCTATGGGAATATCAGGCCCTCCCTGGTGGTGCAACAAGTTGGGCTCAGCATTGCAAGCTGGCTGCAACCAGCTTCAGTCCAAGTTAGATCCCTGGCCCAGGAGGTGATCCACATGGGGCCGCAGACCTCTCCTGTCTCGCCTGCTGCTCCCCTCAGCAGTGTACTTTTAGATCTGCCTGTTCTGCTCCCTACTCTATCTCTGGTGAATCCTCTCACCGCCTCTGCATCTCTGACCTGTACCTTAGTTCTGTATGCATAAATAAATCTTAAGAAAAAAAAAATGGTAAGATCTTCACCAGATGAAATTTGAGACCACAGAACACTGTTTTTAAGGGGAGTGAAAGATGTCTTTGTGGGCCATTAATCAGCTTGTTGGCAAAGAAAGCCAATGCCATTTCTAAGTATGGAAAACCCTTTGCGACTAGAATTTGTATATTTTGCTTAAATTGGTAAATTTTATTCTCACAATCTAAGACTCAGGGAAATCACTAAAAACAACAGAAAATCTGACAGTAAGAGATGCTGACTTATTTTTCAGATTTCATCATTAAAAGTATAGAACATAACTTCAGGGGTAGATTTCAGTCACATTCAACAGCAGAAATGCCTAGGTAGTTTGCAGTTCTTTGGGAAAAAAAAAACTAATGTGTACTGTTCTCTCCCCTCTCTGTCAGCTTCTAAGGATATCCCCCCCACCCCCGGCCTTTGTGATTATTATTAGTTCACCAGGAAATGGAAGTGTGCATATAGGGTAAATCCTACCATTAAAACACATAAGCTAATAAGTATTAGAGAAAATGTATTTTTCATTCAGAAGTGATGCATTATTCCAAATTCTGGAACATATTACTTTTCCCTATTACTTTTCTATAATTAATATACAGCATTATAATGGAGACTTTCTATTTCTAGGCATTTATTTAAAAGCTGTTAGAAATTTCAATGAGTGGAAAGGAGTGATACTAAGTTCTGAATGCACAGCTTTTAATAAGGATCAGTATTACTTTTATTATAGTTTGGTACTTATTTAAGAACTTAATTCCTTAGGGGAAAGTATATAAAAATAGATATTGATAAGTGAATCTAACCTATACTTCTCCGTGGCTATGTTATCTATAGATATGTATATATGCATATATTTTTCTTAACTGTGTAAGAAATATTTAGTAATTGACCCATGAATAGTTCCTGAAGACCTGCTACTGCTACTAAATTCTGTAGTTACTAGAACTACAGCGGAGAACAAAAGAAATATCTACTCACATAGAGCTTCATTTTCATGGACAAAATCAGAAAGCGATTAATACATCATGAACTCATAAGAGTAGTTGAAGGTAAAAGAAAAAGAAACCAGGGTGAATGTGATAGAAAAATGACAACAGGAGAATGCTAAAATAAACTGGGCAATCTGAGAAGTCTTTTCTAATGAAGCATCATGGGAGCAGAGGCCTGAAACAAACATAATTAAGGCTATCTGTGAAAAGTGCTTTCCCATATTTGCAGCCACGAGTGCAAAGGTCCTGTGGTGACATGGTGCTCGGCCTGGTCATTTATCTGCAGAAAGTCCCAGCGGTGGGGCAAATCAGCGAGCTGGATGCTGCTTGAAGCTGAGATAGGACTTTGGTTAGTACTTGAAGTAAAATAATTTGACTTTGGAATATCCAAGCAGAGGATTATCATGATTTGGCTTCCCATGAGTATTTGTGGGGACAGACTCCTGGAGAAGGAATGAAGGCTATGGCAGTGATGCGAATGAGAAGTCATAGTGGGTTAGGCCAGGATGACTACAGTGGGAGATTGTTAAGAAGAGTTAGGAGTATGCTGTGAATATTGAACCTTCTAGCATTTTTGTGGGATTAATTCAATGTGTGAGAACTAAAGTGAGAAATTGTTTTCAGCATGAACATATGTAAAAGTGAAGTTATTTTCAGCATAATTCAGAGTGTCCAAGAGGTGGAACTACTCTCCCCACTTGTCCCTCCTGTCCCCCTAAAAATGTTATTGTTTTGGGACGAAATTGGGAGAGAAGCAAAATAGGCAAGAGAGCGATCAAATTTGACTTGCCTATGAGGGGCCCAAAATGGAGAGGCCACATAACAGAATGATGTGTCAGTCTGGATTTCCTAAGACAGGATGAAAGTGGAGATTGATATTTCTTGCTCCTCCTACATTTCTGAATTGTTTGTAGGCGAATGATTTGATTAAGTCTCTTACGGAGCCAGAATAGGGCATGAAACACAAGGAGCCTACCATGTCAAAGTAACTCAGTGAATAACTGGTTTGAACAACTATAAATGAAAGCATGAATTTCTGAAAGAAATTAGTTGAGGAGTCAAGAGCCTAGGTCTCGAGATGGGTGACCTGGGAAGACTTGTACTTCCTCTCCTGCCAGACGTTTCTACCCCATCATGGTAGGCTGAACAGATGCTGTTATCCCTGCCCGGCTCCCCAAGGTGGGCCATCCACAGGGGGCCTGGGCTTCCCTCTTGCCTTCACCACTAGAGTAGTGTCAAAGATGACTTGTAGAAAGGGAGGACTTTACAGAGGGTACCCCATTATTCTAGAGACACTGGTGGTCTAGTGAGGAGCCAGACCCCAGCAGAAGTAACAAGGCTGAGCTCACCTGGAGGGTCAACAGCATAAATGGGAATTCTGGACCTTCTCTCATACCTTTGCCAAAGAAGAGGACCTTCCCCTGTGGGGTGGCATCACTGGAAACTCAGAAAGACAGATGCTGGGAGCAGGATCTAGTTTTTCCTAAATACAATACCCATGATGCCTCGGTTTCCATTGAAATTTGCTTATCACACCAAGAACCAGGAAGATGTCAAATGTAAAATTATTTTGTAAAAAGAAAATAAATGCCAACATCAAGATGACAGAGATGTTAGAATCACTTGACCGTGCTTTAGCACAGTCATCAGGAAAACATTTCAGGCAGCGATTACCAAGCCTGCTTGAGACAGATTTAAAAAAAAAAAAATGGTCTCTGCGGAGAAACAGAGCATATCAAGAAGTCAGTATGAAAGGTCAGATGTGGTAATACAGTAAGTAGAGGAGTTATTTTAAATGAGAAGAACCTCACAAAGACATAGACATGAGGATGTTTCAGGTGTCTTTTTCAAGATGGAAAGGTTTTGGCTTGAGAAAAAGAGTGAGCCAGTGGGGAAATCAAGCCTGATGGCAGAAAGAGAGCCTTGAAACAGAAAGGAAAGGCATTCTTCAAGTCAATAATTAACTGGTGAGAATGAAGTGTTAGTTATGATTCATAGGTACAGCTGTTGGAGAAGACTCCACAGGCACAGGTGACGTTAAGCTATGGCTCTGCATGGAGGTAAATACACTAGTTGGTGAGACAGGACACAAACAAGTGCCCGTAAAGAAAACAAGTCTACTTGATGATTTGGGTGAACACAAAGAGTTTACCACAACATATTTAACCTCAAGTTTGGGGATAAATTTTTAGCTATGTCACGCACTGACTTTCCACTTAAATATCAAAAAAAACGTGAACCTATTCTGCACCTTCTAGATGCCAATCTCCAGTCCTCAGCCTGCAAGATGCTTTAATGTTTGTGGGTTTAGGGTTCACTGCATGGCAATTAGATAACATTACTTTAACTCTAGCGAAATAACAGTAAATAATCCGGGTGGACTTCACAAGTAAATGATGTATTTGAAATCAGAGACAGTAAATATCATGCAGCAAGAAATAGGAAGTTTTGCAATGTTTTGAAGGAAGTATTGGAGGATCACCTCATTCACGTCATAAGATAATGTGTCCCACCACAGTGAGACATCTAGTCTGTGATTCCATTCTCCCAATATTGCTCTTATACCCGCCAAGGTGCCAAAAGCAGAGATTTGTACAGGATTCACAGTGGGGGAGGGGATGTATTTGCATTCATCATAGTTATTGGAATTACATTGATTTCCTAATTTCACTAACACTGGTTGCTATTTTGATGTTACATTTAGCTCCATAGGTTTGCTAAAGGATTTGGAGAGTAAAATATAACAAAAGCCTGACATTAAAAATCATTTAAGTTCAACTTGGGAGATCCATGGAACATCCTGGAAAATGAATGTACATGTTCTAGAACTTGGAGAAAAATACTTAAGTTGTTGTTCAGCAGAGGACCTGTCTGGTGCCATCAGAGGGTTAGGAAGCAGGTAGGAGATGAATTGCAGCTGGGAGAGGGTGGACCTGGCAGTCATGCCAGATCATCAGTGCAATCAGGCTGTGGTGATGAGAATGTGAATTATGAGCAGCAGGGGGAAGACAGTGGGAAGAGCTGAAGGACCTGCTGGCTGGTTCTGGAACTGGTAAATAACAGAAATGAGCCAGTGGTGGGGGAAATCTGATTATGGAGGAATTTTTTTTTCCTGTTGTTTTAGAAAAATGACAAATAATCAAGCAAGAAGCATAATAAAACACCATCCTTGAACCCAGAGAAGGAAGGTGAAATTAATATTGTGCTCTGAAAATGATTTTAAAATGGAAAGAGTTAAATGAGACTGAAAAATTCCAAAGGAGCCCAGTGGAGAGTAAAGGACAAAATGGCATGGATGGAAATCCAGACAATATATAACCACCACCTGAGAAAAGTGAATTAATGAACCCTGAAAAATTAGGCTCATAAAGTGTGGAGTAAGTAGATGAAAATTATAAATTTCTTTAAAGATAAGCAATTCATTATTATGGACTTCTAGGTGAGCTTTAAAATCTGGATATCAATAATCCCTAAAATATTCTAATTCTGATTCATTTTTAAATTTTTATTTTAGATGATGGTACAGATGAGCAGTCATTGCTCTCCCTTGCAGTTCTACATAGGAAAAAAAAATTGACAATTTGTGCAGAGAACAGAAAAGGGAAAGCACTTCTCAATTTATACCTGACTGATGTATTTTCTTAATATTCATTCATTCATCTAGACAAGAGGCTTTCTTAACAGCCTTGAGGGAGTTGAATTGTAGACCCAGAATTGTAGCACTGTATCTGATAAGGAAGAGACCTTATCCGAGGTAGCATGTGACCCAAAGATACCTCTGTAAAAGTGGAATTATGTAAAAGTGGAAAAGATGTGTATAACTTCACTGCATAGGCACTCCAGTTTAGTGCACTGATGTATCCTACCACATGTACACTTAACCTCATTAGAAATGTTTTAGAAAATCAAAGGATGAGTGAATCTGTTCATCAGGGCAGCCAGGAGGTGCTGCTGAAAATTTTGCTTCAGAATTTAGTACAAAAAAAAAAAAAAGTGAGAGGAGCTCTTCACCCCTGTGGAAAGAAGATTTTTCTGGTTTTATACTGTGAACAGAAACCTGCTTTGCTCTTTTCCTACTTTGGCATAGTCCATTCTCTGCGGCTTGTCAAGCAGCTTCACTGGCTTCGCTAGAGGGGGTGGGGCCCTGGGCTTGCTTCCCCAGAGCAGGGAGCGTAGAAGTAAAAGTACAGCAGAGATTCTGCGTTAAGGGGGTTCGAGAAAATGGGGCCCAACTGATGTTTAAAACTGAATAATCATATTCTCATCAATGCCCTCATGAATATATAAAGAAATTAAACTAGTCAATTGAATTAATTGCAGGAGGCAACCTTCCGGCAAAAGCAAATGAATTGATTCAACTAATTTGTGCCCTCTGTTTTTACTTAAGATGGAAATTTTGATTAAAAAAAAGATAGCCGTTTCTTGTATTCCCACCTGGATGGCTAAAAGAGAATCTGAATATCATGTCTTATTCAGAGTCTGATAACAGCTAATTGCTGGGGATATTAAGTTCCTGCTTATATCTTATTTTGGCTAATCTCCGATCTTTAACTAGAACACAAAGAATATGGGTACCACACAAGATTTAAAGTTTGCTTTGAGGCCTTTACTAGTGTTGGCTTCACTTTGGAAGAAATCAGTTCAGGAATGGAAGAACTTATTTTAAACATGCCTAGACAATGCCTAGTTTTAGGAAAGCTCTCCATGCAGTGGTGGAAGCAATAGGTTAAGGGTGGAGTACCTGGACTCCTAATTGCTGAGGGTTCTTCAAGAGTTCTGAAGTCCTAGTTTCCTAAAGTTCTTAGAGTTTCTAAGGATTTTTAATATACCTGGAGAAGGAGTAAAAGGAGAGGCAGTTAAAGATCTTTAGCAGTGAGACGAGTAGACTCAAAAGGGTAGAAATGGAAAGGGCTGAAGAGGCCTTGTTATCAGTGGTGTCGATCTGACCTACAGACTGAATCTAGCACAACCACCTGATTGTATGGCTTGACTGGTCTGGGACTGACTGATACATTTTATGGGTGAATAGAGGCAATCAATCTGACCATAGGACCTATTTAATTTTAGCTCCAAGTCAGCAAAAACTATCCTTCCTAAAAATGGATTTTTTTTCCAGTTGATGTTTATAACAAACCAATTGTACATTATCTTAATGTATGCCAAAGAAAATGTGTCTATATAAAAATTTTTATATAAACTTCTGCATAAAATCCTTGACTTTGTTTCTTCTTTAAACCTAGAATCTGACAGTCTGACCCTTTAGGGAAGTGTTGGCTGATCCTGGCCTAGAGTTTCTCTGAAACTTTTCCGTGAGTCAGAATCACCCAGAAGCCTATGGATGAGGGGTTGAAAACCAAGGGTCAAGATCAGTCCTTACATTGGACGAAGTAGAGGTGGAAAAATGATGTCACCTTCCCAGGTCATAGCTCCAAAGTGGCAGAATCATATTTTAGAGATAGTTTTGGGTTTCAGGTTTACAGAATTTCCAGCAGAAGAAAATCTCTACTGACCTAAGGGGTTACATCCAGACTTGCCTTGAATTAAGGGAGAAAACTCAAGTTGAAATCTACTTGTCTGTGGGATGATGTCTCAAGGGTGCAAGCCCTATCATTTTGCAGGTCTAATCACTTTTAAAAGCCATTTTCAAGGCTACATTAAGGAGTCATTAGACCTGTTCTGAAATTCATCCATCTGTGCCAACAGAAGTCTGGCGGAGATCAATAAGAGCGTGGCAGGAAACAACCTCGTAGTGAGCGCTAAGCGGCCGCTTAGTAACGGGACTATTTGATGTCAACAAAACACCACCTTGCTCCTCCAGTCTCATTCTCATGCCCATTCCTATCCCCAAATAACCCTCTGAAGACATAAAAGACTTTTTAAAGTTCTGAGAAACCTACGTCAAGAGATTGATCATTTTTCCAGAATCACAGAACTATTTTTTGCAACTAAATTCTTCAAAGTGTGTGGCCTTGATCTTGACATGTTTAATTCAGATTTCCTATTACTTTTGCTTGGAAGTGGAATGAGATTCCTTCATCCATTGTAATGATATTCATTTATGTCCTGAATCCTTTCTATGTAAAATTAAACAATATATTCCCATTGCAATTTTGCCTTATTATTTCTTACAGGTAAATGAGAAATCATTACTTAATAATATTGAAGAGAGAAAAAGAACAGAATCAATAATAGTTTGGAAAATAAATGTAAACACGGGTGATGGCAACCCATCTCTACCAAACAACTGCAACAAAGAATGGCCACTAGTTTCTGAGCATATGGCATTTTAATAATTGTACTTTTCCCTAGAGACTTACTGTGTGTCAGATAATATTCTGAACACTTTTTTTTTAACATTTACAATAATGTCCTCAAGTACATACTATTACTACCTGTGTTGTCTCCATAAGGGATGGAAAATAATTTATTGTGTTCATTATTCTAGAGCAGTGGTAGTTAATGGTGTGCAGGAGTTTGCACCTGAGGAACATGTCTGGAGATATCACTGGGTATCACAGCTGTGGGAAGGGCACATGGCTGGCTCCCATCAGGAGAGACCTCAAACATCCAGCCATCCACAACACAAATAACTACTTGTTCGCAATAGTAATAGTGCTGAAATGAGAAAGTCTGCTTGAGAGAGTTTCTTTTGAGCTTCCACACTATAAAATCAAAGGATGCAAGTGCATGTCATGGTGGAAATTATTTGCTGTGTAAATTCACATACTGCTGACTAAACTTCATTGTGTCATTTCAGCTAGAGAAATCTTTCCTAAACTGGCACACTCCACATCTTCCATCTTCCTCTAAATGGATTTTCACTTTTAATTCCAGATTCCATAACTGGAAAACCTAGGAAAAAATGGTAACTGCCTAATTTTGAAAGGTGAGCTTTTTTCTTTTTGCTTCATCTCATTCAAATAAGGAAACAGAGGTTGGGGATGGCCAAGAAAACTGATCCAGTGTTCTTGGGTTTGTAGTATTTCGAGCGTGTCTCCATGTTGAACCAGCCCTGAAACAGCTTTTCTCTAATTTTTGGCAAATGTTAGCCCCCAGTGGAAGCAAAGTGACCTGCTCTCAGGATACACTTCGGAGAAAGGATTAATTGTATGATGGTGTAGTGACAGGGTGTTGGATGTACCCATTTTTCATTAGCAGTGTAGTTTCTGTATCATTACACCTCAAGGGGGAGGGGATGCTGTTTCCTTGGAGGGCACCTATCTCTGTTAAGCAATTGGTGAAAAAACAATCTTAGAACAATAGAAGTGAGAAGTATTTCCCTCATTCTTTGGCTTTCTATAGAAATGTCTCTAATGTGGGAGGATTGTGTGCATACCATGATGGGAGGTCAGGAAACAGCCAGACTCTTCTTGGTTGTAAACAAAGGAGATGACAGGGGAGATCATGGTTTCGATTGCAGAGAGATGTGCAACCTGGCTGCTGACAGGTCTCTGCAGCTTGTCCCTGTTTAGGAGTTCGGGCTTACTTCAGGATGAACTGAATTGAAGAGTCAGCTTTCAGTGGGACCAAGGGTCAACTTCTGAGCCCGAGTGACTACCAGAAGTAGAAGACAAGAAGACAATTGTATGTTGAAGAATAAAATTGAACATTTAGGGGTGAACTTAATGTAGTATATACACATGTTGACTTTCAGTGGAGCATTGTTTTAATGTAATGCTACTCAAATTAAAAATTAGGAGTACAATAACATTTAGTAGTTGGGGGCTCTAAGGACTTAAGACAATTTCTGTTCATACAACTGAAGTCAACAGTGGCGTATCTGTACATGTCAATTATCTTATTTCTTATTCTGCATTGAGACTTATTTTTCTGCTTTCTCTGTCCCACTGTTCATTAATTTTTTTTTCCTTTTTCTTTCAACACAGCCCTGTAAAATGTTCCAAGATTTAACCTCAAGAAAGGAGAACTGAGAATGACAGAATCCATGGATATACACCAATACACTTGACATTAACTACTAAAGGAGACAAAGTAAATGTTTTTGTCTATAGATTATCACCAAAGGTTGGGAACTGGGTCCTTGTTATCAGTGTGCGAGATTAGAGAGAGAAAAGGCCCCTCCATCACCTGAATCTTGTTTAGCTGTTTCTTTAGTGACTTGCCACATTTTGTAAAAACATGAAACTCCTCTAAATATCATTTGGAACTGGAAGAGATTATGGAAGCACTCATTCTTAGGGTTCATTAAGATTATTCTGGTTCAGCCGAACTTTTGTGTTTGTGGACAGAAGTGGAAATCTATTCGATCCAACTTCAATACTTGTGGCAATTATAAAGCTGCATAGCTCAGTGAACCAGACTCTTGCTGGAAGAGAAATAACCTGGCTCCGATGATTCTTACTATAAAGCTCCCATTGATTTTAGTGGGCAGGGAACCTGCGCCCTCTAATTTTTTATCCAGCTCTCTTTTTGTTCATTATATAACTAAGAAAGGTGAGCTAAATTTTCTGAATATGTCTCCTCCCCTATTGAACCGTACAAAGTAGACTTCCTTGGCTGATAAGTATCTTTCAGAATAATTACATGTTGCTATAATCACTGCCATTGCACATCTTGTGTTTCATTGAATTAAAATTATAGTAACTACATCAACTGAATGATGTTACAGGGAACAGCATCAGTCAACAGAAGGATAGCGATGTTAATGTTTCTAAAGAATATAGATATGCATATTAACAGGTCTAGTTTTATCAGAATCAATTAACTACACAGTGTCTTGGGGTATCAACCTTTCCAACTCAGCTAAAAGCCTTCTTCAATTAATGCCATTGAAAATCAAAAGCATACTGGTTACTGCTAGTAGAACTAGTTATTCTACAGATACTAGGAAACATAAAATAGCACCATTATCTGCTCATAAAAATGAAAGTGTTGTGTATATATAGTGGGATTCAGGCTGTTGTCAATATGGTACTATATAACAAACCTTTACCTATATTAACCAGACCTAGCAATGATGTAAGCCACAAAGTGATAGATAATATGCTCAAAGAATTGATGGATAATATACTGATTTCTAAAATAAACTTTTTCAATTAATGTGCAAACTCCCTTTTGCTTAGAATTCACCATAAAGCAGCTGTACTGTTGATTTGGGTTTCATGGTGGCACTTAATAATCCAACAAGATGCACTTTGAATAGGCCACGTTCCAGAGTGCAGCAGTCTATTCTTGCCTGGCCAGAACCCTCCCCCCCCATCAGAGGTGCTAGTAGTTAGAAATAAATAGAAAATCTGAAGGATAACTAAAGAACAGAGGCTGGAAAGTAAAGGCAGAAACTGATTCTTCAAATGAAGTGATATTCAGAATGTCATTAGAACTGGAAAGATGAAATGAAATTTCTCATAACTGTTACTCACTCACCCATTTCATAATTTCATTTACTAAATCATCCAGCACACATTTAAATGCCTACTCTGGAGAGGGGCTGGGTAGGGAGGGAAAAGTAGGTGCTTGCAATAGCATCGCATAATTTTATTAAAAAATAAAAATTCACTTTTAATTAGAATATATTCCAAAAGTAACCCTTTTTTGATTTAAATAAAAATATATGTTTAAAAAATAGTCTTAGGAAAATGACAGAGTAAAATGGTATTGTTTGTTAATGGTATATATTGAACTAACTGATATGCTAAGTTCATCGTCTATGATTTAAACTTAAGGGGAAACTGCCAAAATGTCATTTTCCATTGACCTCTTTTAGGATTATTTTTGTGAATTTATGAGGTAGTTCAGTAAAGCATTTCATATTAAATCTTCTTTACCACGATAACTCTATTACATATTCATACAATCCAGAAACTCACTCAAACCTCCATTCTTATGTTTATGCAAAGAAAATTGAAGTTACTAAATAGGTCTATATACTAACTAAGGAAACTAGCAGTCAAAATGGCTGTGCACGTGATGAATCTTAACAATGGCTTATTTTATGTTGAACTATAAGCTTCTATAATAAAAGGATTTATAACTGAAATGCTTACAACCTTAACTATAGCACTGTGAGCAGCAATATAATAACATATTGTAGCAGTAAACACCCGATCAATAGTAGCTCATTAAAGTCAGAAGCATCAATTTAATCAGGGAGAATCTACATGTTTCCAATGGTCAGCAGAAGGTCTTGTCCATCAATGTCTAGTTCAATACTTAAGTAGCATCTGACAAGTTACAATGGCTTTCACTATGGGACTTAGGTGTAGGCTAATGTGGAGACCATGTGTCATTTTAATATAGGATCAATGCAATCCATAACCAGTGCTCAAATTCATGTACTGAAGAAAAGAGGGGAATGTACACCCAATGACCTGCTTATTATTTCTCACAGTTCATACTTGCACTCTCTCCAAAACATGAAATGCATTCTTTTACCAACAGAAAGCACAATGTAACCATTCATAGGCTGAACCAAATGGTTTTATATCTGGTCTTTGATTTCTCTATTTTCTTCTTACTAATTTCTTTTCTCTCTGGCTCAATGGGTCAAGCTAAGAGAATATCATGCAGCATTTTATATATACTGTACCACTATTTCCTCATCTACAAGCAGGTGGTAATGTAAGTGACTCCATGCAAATGGAGCACAGACAAGTATTTTGGGTAGTTTGCCAAGATAATGGAAAGGGATATGTCAATGAGGATGATTGATATGTGATAATGATCATCGAGGAATGAAATCCTACCACTTTATCACTGAAGAGATAAAGGCTTTGAGTTACAGGGAATATTGTCCTCATCAAGAAATCTAGTGGCATCCAAAATCTGAGTCAAAGCCTTCCATACTGACCAGTTAACAGTACTAGGATTCAGACATGGCTAATGTTTTGATCAGTGAATTGCGTATTGAAATTATCTCACACAAACTTAAGGAAGATAGAGACACATGAGTGATTGCCCCTGCTTTCAAGGTAACTGCAAAAGGACTATCAAGAAGACAGATAAAGTCTATGATTACTTGGTTGGAGAATCACTTAGACTGAAATGCCACTAAAAATTAAATGTAGGTCATTCTAAAGGAAATAGTACTTTGTATTTGCAAGACCTTTTTATTTTGCTTTTCTTAAAATCCAGATATTAAATGGAGTAAAATGTATATCTTAAAGTTAATTGGTTTTTCAGAGAGGACAATAATAGAAATTTTATAAAATGAAACATACAAATGAAAATTAAAGCATCCCTGCGAGGCACCTCTTAGGTATTTATTCATCTGGTTCAGTGTTAGAAAGTTAGATTCATATTGAGGCATGCTCTTAATAAATACCTAGATGATTAGATGGGGATCAATATTTTCATTGTTGGGCCAGTGATAGATGAAATGAATATGCTAGAATTAAAGTCTCAAAACCACAAAACCACAGTACATTTATCTGATGATCTTAATAAGATGTGTTTTTGTAAAGATGCAATAGCTTTTGGTGTACTCCTTTGAAAACTACTTTGTGGATAAAACAACGTTTGACATATGCAACCACATAGATGGGATTGGATGGGATTATGCTAAACAAAGTAAACCAGAAAAAGACAAATACCAGATAGCATTGGATCAGATGAAACCAAACTAGTAAGAAACCATAGAAATCTCACTGCAGAACTGAGACTATCACAGGGGAAGAAGAGAGAAAGGAGCAAAGTAGGGATGTGTACAATGGACTGTGGGTCCTTGGTGGTGGGTAGAGTTGGGTAAGATATACCTGGAGGGTGTGAGCCTCTACCTGTAAGTCATATTCAGTACTGTAAACCAAATTTGCCTTAAAAATTTAAAGATAAAATGAAAATGCATTCTCAGTTACAATTAAAGAATTCTAACAATGGGCTTAAATAAAAGCTACTGAAAGCAACTTTTGTTTGACTTGACATTTACAGAATCTGTGTATATGTAACTAACATGACAGAATAATTGAAGTTTTGGTTTTTACCTGTTGATAGTCACCCACCTTTTAAAGTATACTACCACCAGCCAGGAAAACCAAGAGTTAAGCACTATATAATCCTGAGCAGTGAGGTGAATAACATTAGTAAGCAAGACTAGCCAAGGACTTATAAATAAATACTGTTTTACCTTCCTGACCAGAGGATTCAGCTTGTTGGAAAGGCAGTGCCATCTGGAGTGGCAGGCTGGCTGGAGGGAAAGCTTCGGGATCATGCCAAATCTCTATAAACCATGCAAGTCCAAATTAGGTGGAAAAGGAACACAATTATTTCAGACCTAACTTTATTAAGAGAACCTTCTGCACCACTGTCTCCCAAGGACTAATTCAAAAGAATTGTTCTGGTGCAGCTTGCCATTTTCAAAGGTGCTAGGTCTGCTGTAGAAAGGTACCAGGGTATAGAAATGTCGAAGAGGTGAAAGTCTGAAGAGTAGGTGGACCTTGCCACTGGCATCTCAGAGTAGAAGTCAACACTTAAAACACAGATGAAAGGCCCACGTTATGTCTATGCTGGGCTTTTGGAACTCTGGTTTGCTCTGAACTGCTTTTCCATGTAAGCAGGGGGATTCTTAAGTGGGATGTTGATCACTGTGGTGGACCGCAATTTTGGAATAAGGATGCAATACAGAAAGTAATGATACTATTGTATCATTTGGTGTGTTGTCACACCAAATACAACAATCAACTCAAAATGGATAAAATACTTGAATGTAAGACCTGACATCATAAAATATATCGAAGAAAACATTGACGTAAACTTCAGAAACATCTTTGGGGGGGGGGTCTTCTCCAGAAGCAAGGAAAACAAAGGAGAAGGTAAACAGCTGAGGCTACATCAAACTTAAAAGCTTCTGTACAGCAAGAGAAAATAATGAAAACAAAGACATTCTACTAAATGGGAAAAGATATTTGCATACCATAGAACAGGTAAGAGACTGGTATCAAAGACCTACAAAGAACTTGCACAACTCAACAAAACGAAGCCAACAACCCAGCCCCAGAATGGGCAAAAGAACTAAAAGACACTTCCCCAAAGAAACATAAATAGCCATTAAGCCTATGGAAAAAATGTTCATCACGTGTTGTCAGGAACTTTAATATACACCCACTGAGCTTCCTTTCTTGAATAGTGAGGCACACCTGAATTCCTACCTGTCCAGAGGAACCTCTAACAAACATCTACTCTCCCTCTCCATATCCCATGGATGCCCTCTGCATCCATCTAACTTGTTGAACTAGATCCTTATTGCATTATTTACCCTCATCCTCTCACCTAAACATTTACCAAATCAGGGGGAGCTCTTTTTGTGATCCACTTCTTTCTCAAACCTCTGCCAGGCATCTAGAAGAAATGACTTGAATTACCTCTCTGGTTTTCTGGATTATTGCATTACACTTCTCAGTCTTTCCTTTGACTTTTACTCCCTCCTCCTCCCTCTCTATTTTACCCTCTCCACTGAGGCCAGTAACATTTCTAAACACAAATTAAATGATGCTTCTCATCTGCTGAAAACTCCTTATAGGCCAGTGTTCTATTGCCCCATGATTATAGACAAATACCTTCCTTGTGGGGCCCCTGCTCTCTGATGCAGCTTCATCCTGTGTCAGTGTAACCCAAACCCTTATTTACACAATATTCTGGAAGTTCTACTAACTTTCATACTTTACTTTGTATCTGCATTTTTTTTCATAAAACTGACTTCTAAAAATTCTTCCAAGTGTCTCAGGTTTTCCTGTTCATGTCACCTCTCATTCCTTGGAACAGAAGATAGGGCTCATGTTTCTATATACAAATAATTTATTTACCATATAAATTCTCAAAGTTACCTGCAGAATCAACTGTTGGCTCATTGTACAGAATGGCTAGTATAAGTCAATACATGCCACTGTATTTTCATGCTTTCATGTCAAAAAAGTCTAGACAGAAAGCATTGAGAGGTAGAAATCAGTCTATCAACTCTTTAATCCAATTGCTTGGCAGAAAATAAGATCTTAGTGAATAATGTATGGCATGAATCAGTACTACTGGATCATCCCATACAACAAAAAGTGTGGGCTAATTCTATACAAACCCTAGTATTGTATTTGGTATAAACTATTGTAGCATTACAAAATTCAACCCCAGCAAGGGAATCACTTTTCAATGTTTACTTTTGTATATTTACTGCTTATTGTCTAACACAAATTCTTCTAACTTGGTGTTCATAGACTCACTTTGGCTAATTTTCTGTTTCTACTTATATTCTTGTTACAGAATTTTCCTTGGCAAAATACACCTGAGCTAATTCAAAAGCCAGTTTGTACGTGGAATCTAGAAATACCAAACAAAGGATCAAAGACAAACTAAAACTGACCCTTAATGCAGACGACTGATTAGACACAGCCAGGAGAGAAGGAGTGAACAGGTGGGGGTGAGAGAGTGGAGGAGGCCATGGGCACTTTGGTGGTGGGAAAACGATGGTTGCTGCTACTGTGGGTACAAATTCTATATTGTGAAAAAATAAACATGGATGTTTAAAAAATAAAAACTCAAAAAAAGCCAAAACCCTACTTGCAATAACATTTTCATTCCTTCCTTTAAGTCATCCTGAGGACAATCTGAATCCCCCAGACCTTCAGTCATTTGTTCCTTAAGGTTGGATCCAAAAATCTGGAATTTTAGCATTAATTTTAGCATTAACTTTTTAAAAACATGAACATTTAACAGTCCTTTCTTCAACTTCTCAATTTTGATGGTCAATAACACCCCAAATTTAGGTGTCTAAACCCAGAATCACCTTTTACCAAAAACTTCCTATCTCCATTTTCATGGTTATTTGCTTTATTATTCTTTCAGTCTCTCAGACTGAAAATCTTGTCATCATTAAACACTCTAAAATGCTCTCTGAAATAAACTCCCAAGTCTTAGAGCTACTGTGTAAACAACAGCCTTCTTGTCCTATCTTTTCCATCTTCATTTGATCTACTCTAGTTCAGATACATATTACCTTTTAACTAGTTGGAATTACCTACTGGAGTTTTCTCCCAGATTGCCTCTCAGAAATCCCCCTGTTGTAGTTAAATCTATGATGTTAGATTAATCAAGTACAAGTTTGATTGTGATTTTTAAAGTAAAAAATCTTGTTTAGCTTTATATTTCCTACCTACCATAATCAAAAAAAATTCCCAGTAAAGAACCTCAATTCTTTTGTCAGTCTATCTTTTCACAAAGGGCTATGCTATTAGCCCTACTAGGATGATTATTAAAAAAAAAAAAAGTATCAGGAGGATTTGAAGAAAAAGAAACCTTTATATACTATAAATAGGAAAGTAAATATGTCATGTTTGAAAACTGTAAATCAGTTACATGGAAATTTATAAGTTCCTCAAGAAACTAAGGAGAGAACTATATCATGGCACAGCAATCACACTTCTGGATGTATTTCCTAATAAAAACCCTATCTCAAAGAGAGCTGTCCTCACAAGTTCATTTCAACATTAGTCCTAATAACCAAGATCCAGAAACAACCTAAGTGTCCAACCGATGCATGGATAAATGTATATGTAGAGAGTAATATATTGTTTATATAATTATGCATATGCCATATATTCCATTGTGTTTGTAAGTGTGTGTATGTGTGTATTTATAATACATGCATGTATGAGAATATTTTTTAGTTATAAAAAGGAATTCTTGGCCCTCCCTGGTGGCGCAGCGGGTTAATGCACTGCACTGAGAAACTAAAGCCACTTCTGCACGAGTTCGATCCCCGCCTGCCCCGGAGTTGACCACATGGCGTGGCAGACCTCTCCTGACCTGCCCGCTGCTCCCCTCGGCAGTGTACTTCACTGATCTGCCTGTTCTGCTCCCCACTCTGTTCATGGTGAATCCTCTCACCCTCCCCATCTCTGGCCTGTACTCCAGTTGTGTATGAATAAATAAATAAATCTTAAAAAAAAAAAAAAGGAATTCTTGTAATTTGTGACAATAGGACAAAGCTAAGAATCTTGTGGTAAATGAAGCCAGCCAAACATAGGGACAACAAATATTGCATGAGCTCTCTTTTATGTGGAGCCTAAATGATAATACTGATTCTTAGTAACCAAGATATGGATAGCAGATGCCAGACACTGGGACTTGGAGGAAAACTGAGATTTAAAAAAACAAAAGCAGGATGTTAGTAGCCAGGCAAGAGGTCAGGGGAGCTGTTGTTTAATGGGTATAGAGTTTCAGTGTTGCAAGAGGAAGGGTTCTGTCGATGGATGGAAGAGAAAATTGAACAACATTATGAATGTACTTCATACCAATGAACCAGACACTTAAATATAGTTAAGACAGAATATTTTGTTAAATGTACTTTACCATAGTAAAAATTTCAGAAAACAACTTTGACCTTTTTTTTTTTGTACTCAATAATACTATCCCTTGCTAGAAATAGACTACGTCAGCCTACTACTGTGTTAATACTTTCTTCCCTTCATGCTTTATGATGCTCATGATATGTATGGACCAAATCACCCCCACTCTAGAGAGTCTCGCAACCTTCATGGCAGTCTGATGTCATCGTGAGGTCTCAATACTGGTAGCCAGCAAAGGGATCAATAAATCTCTATCTTTATCACAATTAAGCTCTTTAATTACTAAAGCAATGCCCTGTGCATCCCATACACGTCATATATGCTCATTTTCTTTAACAGATACGCATGAAGTAATTCTAGCACACATGATACTATCTCACAGTGGGGTGACAGCTAAGAAAACAGTAACCAAACATCAGCTGCATGGAAATATATTACAGGCATGAAGAAGGCGAATCAAACATTAGCAAATGAAGAAGATGTTGAATATCTTTGTTTGACTAAGTGCTTTTGAGAAAGACAAAGTTGGCTGGAGGGTAGTGGGACACATCTGAGCAGAGGGGCTTCATTTGTGAAGTGATCTGAGGAAGTGTCCATCAGCAGGTGACAGCTGACCGAGAAACTTGAAAACAGTGGAGGGAGGAAGACCACTGTTTTACTATCTGAGGGGAGAGGGAATTAGAAAAGAAAAACTGAACAAGAAACTCAAGAGTTTTCACCACAAGGTAAACAGAAAAGTGGGGCAGGAACTTGTGAGAGGAATTTTGGGTGAAGGCTTTATTGTTACTTCTTTTTAAGATGGAAGTAATAACAGCAATCATATAGGGATGCTCCAGAAGAGAGTAAAGATTTGATGTGCTGAAGAGAAATGATGTAATGATGGTCTTGCTTGAAAAGGTGACAGGAAATGGAAGTTAGATCACAAATTCAATACAATCATGTTCAGTTCATTCAAGACAAATGAAAAGAAGGCAGGGTATGTTGGTTCAGAAGCAGAGAAATAGAAAGATGTGACGTGAGCTTACAGAAGTCTCATCTGATTTCTCTTTGTTGAATGTCCTGAAAGTAGGCTTAAGAACTCGATTCTTTTTAAAGAAATAGAAAACAAAGACCACTGTAGTTATAGCCTGTGGCCTCCAAATTGCAATTTCTCCTCATATTCTTAAAATCTTAGGTTAATCATTGTTTAGCTTAATCTAAGTAAACCCATTACTAATTTTCAGTTTAAGATGGTAGCTTTGTTCAGGCACAGTAATTTGTCAAACACAGCTGAAATGTCTAAATTTAGAATGGAGAATATTCTGAAATAGCTAGAAATCATTTTATACGTACGCTAGAAGTATAGAGATGTTTGTTTACATGTAAATAAGGACACTTTATATATCCAGAAGAAGACTTACCAGGTTAAAAATTCATGTGTCGGCCATAAATTTACTTACGAAAAATAAGTGACAATTGCTATAGCCAGCAAACTAATACTCCATGGTTGAAAGTTATTAATGCAAAGCAAGGACCTCAAAAGTAAAATTGTTCTTATAGCTTTAACAGATCTCATCAGAGTGCTGTGGTCAAAACATTGACAAAAAATTAGGTTACACTTCAGTCCTGAACTTCTGTGAATCTTTGGTTTGCCTTGTGCATGTAAATTCTCCAGAGCAGAATAGGACACACATGACTTCCCAAGCCTATTGCACCATTTAACCCCTTTTCTCTGGAAAGCCCTGTAGGATACTTGTGTATACAGAATACAAGTTGAGAAATGTTGGGAAATGGAATACTTGATCTCAGAAGCAGACTAACATAATCAGAAAACACCTTTGAATTATGAGCATAACGGGTTGATCTTCAAAAAAACATTGTTATTTTTCAAATAGTTTGCACTAAAACTTTATTAACGCCTCATATACAGAACATTTTCTACATTAATTAAAGTCATGATCATAGATGAACAAAACCACCCCAATGTGTCTGTGTGTTTTCTCAATTTTATTTTGACTTTTGATAGAATTCATCAAAAGTAGTGTATGAAGAAAAGCCAATGAGAAAATTATATTTTAAATGGATGTAAAAATAGATGCTAACTACAATATGTAGAAAAGTTTTAGAAAGTGACACAGAGCTGTCATCTATGAGTCTTAACAGTCTTGACTGTTCATAATGGAGAGCCCTACTAATTAGTGTAGTAATTATTAAAGATGTTTACAATTACTTTTACAATGACTAACATTATGTTTATCAATTTTATCTCCTTGGACTCAGAGTTGACACCAATAAATATGGTACAAAATATATTTCAGTATAATATTCAGTTAGATTCCACCTTAATGAGGATCATGTAATGAGGATCATTCGGTCCAGATTATTAAGGATGAAGATATTCACTGCCTATAAGTTATCCATGGCATAGTTACTATATAATACACATACCATAGTGAACTGTTATATATTGTGAAGAATGCCATATTGTGGCAAGTGGAGGAAAAATTACTGTTTTTGCCTCCAGATGTGATTTATGTCACAGAATCACATCTGAATAGGACTTCAAATTTTTGACCTACCAATACAGTACCTTAGCCAGAAGAAGCTATCAGAGGAAAATAAAACATAATTATCTGTGATTTTAATCTTTTACTTTTTTCCCCTTTATTCTATATTGCATATATTATGCTTTAGGCTTTTGAAAATAGGTACTAGTTAGAGTACTAAAGGAAGTGGATAAGGACTCTGTTCCAAGTAAGATATGTCCTGAAGGTTAGTGAACAGCTGGTTAAGAACTGATTAAATGGTTAAGAACAGATTAAAAGAAACATGTAGGGTGATAAATAAAAAGATAATTTTAAGGTCATTTCCCTGGTTAAGATATGTGTAAAAATACTCAACACAATATTAGCAACTCAAATTAATGAAATTAAAAGGATTATAGGCTATGATCAAGTAGCACTGTTTATTATAGGAAATACCAGGAAAGGTCACATTTACAAATCAGTCGATGTCACATACCATATTGAGGGACTGATGGAGAAACTCACATGATCATCTCAATAGGTTCAGAAAAAGCATTTTATAAATTCAATATCCATTTATGATGGAAAAAGAAAAAACTTTTCACAAAGTAGATATTGAAGAAACATACCTCAATATAATAAAGGTCATATATGACAAGCCTTAGCAACAACATACTCAATGGTCAAAAGTTGAAAGCATTTTCTTTAAGATATGAGACAAGACATGGGTGCCCTTTCCCACCACTTTTATTCAACACAGTATTGGAAGACCTAGCAGAGCAATTAGGAGAGAAGGGGAAATGCGGCAGAATTGTAAAGGAAGAAGTAAAACTTCAACTCTGTAGATGGCAAAATTTAAGTATAGAATACTATAAGCACTCCATGAATAAAATGTTAAGTGAATTTGGGCCCTCTCTGGTGGTGCAGCACTAAGCACAGCACTAAGAATCTAAAGCCACTTCAGCCTGAGTTTGATCCCAGTCTGTTCCGGAGGTGACCCACATGGTGCGGCAGACCTCTCCTGACCCGCCCACTGCTCCCCTCAGCAGTGGACTTCATCAGCCAGCCTGTTCTGCTCCCCACTCTGCCTCTGGTGAATCCTCTCACTGCCCCTCCTCCTCTGGCCTGTACCCCAGTTCTGTATGCATAAATAAATAAATCTTTAGAAATAAATGAATTCAGCAAATTTTATAGGGTACAAAAGTGTATTGTGATTATAAACACTGTTAAGAAATTAAAAGAAAGATTATGGAAACAATCACACTTACACATTTTACACACTAAGAGACTAAAATGCCTATGAATATAGATAGTCAAAGAGGTGAAAACTAAAAGACACTGTTAAAGAAAATGCAAAGGTATTCCACACTCATGGATTGATAGAATTAATATTGTTAAAATATCAGTATTGCCAAAAAAAAAAAAAACCCTCTTGGTTTGATGCAGTATCTATAAAATCCCAAAATCTTTTCATGAAATTAGAACAATACAAAAATTCATATGAAACCACAAAAGACAAATGCTTAATACAATAAGCTAGAAGTATCTCACTACCACAATCCAAAGTTATAGTCATTAAAATAGTATGTTTTAGAGTAAAAGGCACAAAGGTCAATGGAACAGAAAACTCATCAAAAATACATGGTCATTTAATATATGACAAAGCCATCAAAAATATAATAAGAAGAAAGAACACACAATAGGAGAAATGTCTTCAATTAATGGGCATTGAGAAACTGGAGAGCTACATACAAAAGGCTGAAAATGGAATATTGTATTACACCATATACACACAAAACCCATACAAAATATACTAAAGTCTTCACCATAAGACCTAAAACCATGAAACCCCTTAAAGAAAACAGGAAGGAAGCTCTTTGACATAGACCTTGGTGCCATTTTTATACTGACAACAAAATTTTAGTTTAAAGCAACACACACACAGACTATCAAATTGTACTGTATCTACCAAAAAGCTACTGCACATTAATAAACCATCAACAAAGTGAAAAGGAAAATGATACAATAGGAGAAAATATTTGTAAACCATATGTAGTGTAAAGACTGCTATTCAAAATATATAAAGTATTTCCTACCAAAAGCCCTGGGTGGCCCATTAACTAGGAGAATGCCCTGCGAAGCACTGAATTGAGATTCCCAGAGGTTCACACACATGCCATGTGCCCACCTATCCCCAGACAGCCTACTGATTAGGAAATTGCCTTGAGGAGCTACCAGGGAGACCCCAACACAACTCAGACCACATAAGAACCTCCTGTACCTACCAAACAATAATGCCCAGAACAGCAGGAAAGATGCATCCACACACAAGAAATGCCCCAACACAGTAGAGCAAACCCAAAGCAAACAATGGGAAGAAGAAAAATACAAATAGCCAACCAAGTCTTCAAGGGAACAATATACCACACATAGAAAATAAAACCTTTAAATCAAACTTCAAAAATGTGGAAGAGCGTTTCTGTTTACCAGAATTTAAAGAATTTAATACAACATGATTAGGACAACTAAAGAATTCGAACACTACAAAGAAAACACAGAAGCACAATTCAGAGACATGCCAGAAAACTCAAAGCAAATTAATATTATGAGAAATGAAATCAAGGAATAAAAGCTCAAAGCTGAAACTTTAAATAAGAAAATAATTGAAATTCAGGCTGTAAAATGTCAATGGAAGTGATAAATTGCAGACAAAACCAAGAAAATACAATAAATCAAATAGAAACTTGAATTAGTGTACTCTAAGATGTAAAGGGGAAGAGTCAAAATAGAGAGGTACAAAAAGGAAAAAAAATTGAAGTAACATTTAAATAATTACCTGATACCACTTCAAGAATTACCTGATACCTGTAACATAAGCATCACAGGCATCCCAGAAGAGAAAAGGGAACTAAAATATCATTTAAAAGTAATAATGGAAGGAAACTCCCCAAATTTGAGTAAAGAAATAACCATAAAATATGGGAGCTAAAAGAATACCAAGTTAATTAAGCCAAAGAAGACCCACAGCAAGGCATAGAGTAGTAAAACTTTCAAGATCCAAGACAAGGAAAAATTAGATAACCATGAAGGACACTCAATTAGGCTAACTTCAGACTTCTCTGAAGAAACACTATAAGCAAGAAGATAAGGGAGAGAAATATTCAAAATTCTCCAAGATAAAAACTTCCAGCCAAGGACACCCTATCCTGACAAGCTCTCCTGGATACACAATGAGGAAATAAATGGAAGTCAGATGAAGGCATAGGCTCATTAGAGTTGAGTAGCTTGTACCCGAACTCCAATATTTATTTAATTACTGATGGATAAAAGGATAATTTTTGAGTGACACAATTCAGTGTAAGATATAATTGAATCCTGTGAGAATATTAGGCAGCACTGACACCTGCCTTCAAAGTGTAGCCCAGCTTGTTTGAGAAAGAAGTGAGCCAGCTATGGAAATGCAAGTACAGGAAAGAGTTAGGCAAAAACAGGAAGAAAAAAAAAATTAACAGCAAAGGAAACATCAAGTTCAAAAGTCCCTGTGCTCATTAATTTTGTAATGAACTAATGGAGTGCTTTGTGGAATAATTTAGATTATAAGGATGAGCTAAAATAATACAGAAATCCGGCTACAACAAATGATTTCATTTGCTTTATTACAATGTAGTGCAGGTAGGGAAAGGCTGTCATATTTCCATGCTGTAAAGGTCACACTAACTGACCATGGAAAATCACATGTGAACTGGGAAGACAGTAAACAGGACATCTAGTTTGCAGGTATTTGTTCATGGTAGTGGCTCCTTCAGGGTGGTGTACTGGAAATAAATGAAAGCAAAATAATTACAACGTGTTGGTAGATCAGAAAGACAGTATTACTATGTCACAGAAAATAAGAGGGAAGAGAGGAGATAGCAGGATAGTGAAGAATCAGATGCACCTAGATTTTGTCTGAGCAACTGAGTAAAGTGTGGTGTCATTATTTGAGCTGGGACACAGTCCTTTTCCTGTGCTCTGGTGTTTTACTTCTATCATGGAAGTATACATATATGCAGTGAAGGCTCCATCGTTACATACAACACTCTTCATTACATCACAACTAACATTCACAGGAAATCTCCTAATGCCAAGCACTGGGATAGGTGCTGTAGTTAGATTTCTGCATTTCCTTTTTACAATAAATCCATGATGACAGCAATATTTAATCTGTATATAGACAAGGAAGTTGATGGATAGAGGGCTTCTGTAACTTACTTGCATTGATTCAGTTTATTCCAGAAATTGGACTTAACCCAAGCCTGTACCTAGTCCTAGACATTGACCTGGGCCTGTTTAAGAAAAATATGACATAGGTGATATTCATTCAATTTTCCCCAAAAATGAATTAATTCTTTGCACAACTCTTTTTACTTTACAAGTATTTCAGTATATTTCCTCATCTAATGCAGTTGTATTAACCCTTTAGTAGCTATGAAACCAGAAAGAAGGATAAATGATACCAAGAAACTAATTTATTGTGATCACACTATCCTTAGCAAAAAGCTATTGGTTCAAAATGGTGGCTAACACATGATTTCAATAGTAAAGCAAGAGCCCAATAAAATTGTCAACTATGACCTATTTGACTCAAAAAAAAATCTATAACAGTTTAATATAATAGTTTAATATAATAGCTTAATAATGGCTGTATTTTAAAATATCCTTATATTTAAACAATGGGAAAATCAGAGCTATTTTTAAAGAATGCAAACACTATATTATTTTGTCTGATTCTTAAGTGAATTTCATTCTATGCCTTTACAGTAATAGGTAGCTAAGCAAAATTGCTAAATGATCTGATTTGTTGACTTGTGAACATTAAACATGCTTGAATTTGACTTTTCTATCTTTAAGTACAATATAAATTTGGATAACAATAAATGTTGTCATGGTGATTGTTGCCCGTGAATATATGCTTTTGTAAGTGCATTTCACATAAAAGAGAGAAATGTAGCCAAGTTAAAGTTTTTAGGAAGCCTCCAAAATATCTGTGTTTGAATTAAATTGCCATGGGTATTTTTTCTGGGGTACTTTAGGTAAGTTATGTGAACCTCAGCTGCTACTTTAGCAGTTTGTTTTCTGATAAAAAAAAAAAAAAACAGCAAGGTAAGAAATACTTGTCAGGCCCTCCCTGGTGGCACAGTGGGTTAAAGTGCTGCACTAAGAAGCTTAAGCCACTTCCACATGAGTTCAATTCCCTCCTGCCCCAGAGGAGACCTCTCCTGAACCGCCCACTGCTCTCCTCAGCAGTGTACTTCGTGGACCTGCCTGTTCTGCTCCCTCCTCTGTCTGTGGTGAATCCTCTCACCCTCTGCATCTCTGGCCTGTACCCCAGTTCTGTATGAATGAATAAATAAATCTTAAAAAAACAAAAGTAGTACTTGTCAGTCATACCAATTCCAGTCATACCAATTTATCAATACCAATGACTTCCAGTCATACCAATTTATCCTAATTTGAAAATAATGCCATATTTTGTAAATACCTTAGCACTAGAGTTTATGTAAACTGTTGGAAAGAAGTGGAAAAGTTCATTATATGCAATTTGAAATCATACGTGTTTAAAGTCATAAAAAGGTATTTTAATTTAGATTTGCTAATATCCCATAAATCATTTTCTTTTAACAAAAATATTTTAAAAGTTGAACATGTAGTGAACTTAGACAAAGATTACTATTTTCACACATGAGAGCTTTTTGTGTTGATGTCCTCTTTATTATATCTGATTTAAATTGACATAAACGACATCTGTGTTTTCTGAGAAACCACCAAGAATGACAGAAGAACAGGTGTGGTATGTATCATTACATCAACCTAGGTTAATCTGAGAACTGCAAAGGAGTGAATAAACCTCAGTATCTAAAAAAATTAGAGCTGACTAGTACTTGGAGATTTTGCCTATATCCATCCTTTTGGCACAAGAAACAGTCAGAAAGAGTAAGCAACATGACTATGTTATCAGGTACTAGTGGAAAAGTAATGTATATTGGCCACAGGTCAATATCACAAAGAAAAATCTGAAACAGAGATAAAGGAGAAAAACCCCATTCCTACACATTTTCTCTGATATCTCAGTCACTTTATATAGTCAAAGAGCAGGTTGGACACATACAGGATTTAGTAGCTAACATTTAAGGAAGCAACTATTCAATGAATTAAATTATATCCCAAATTATCACATAATTATTAAAAATAAATGAACAAAGTTATATTTTAACTAAAATCTACAGCCTGATGTAGCTTAACTAAATACCATGCTGTTGGAGTAATGCTGTTGTTAAGAAGAAATTGTACAGAAAGATATAAAAAGATGAGGAGAAGAGACGTCTTACTTTTTAAAAACAAAATACAAACCAAAACATTTCCTATTTTGGAGCCACATTGATAGTATCTATTAAGCTGGAAGAATTCAGTCCTGAGAAAAGTATGAACTTTGATTCTCACAGTAATCTATATTTTACACTCTAAAAGTTGCCTGTTTTGTCACATTCTCTTTTCATTATGTATATATTGCTTGCATTTACTTTTAATACAATTTGTTTTAATCAATTCAACAGAACAAGTTGAAGGTCACAGCTCAGAGAGTATCTAATCCAAGCAATTTAAAAAGGACAATGTTCACCAGTTCATGGATGACTAATTTTTTGTAAGGACAGTGGTTTTAACTTCCTATCTATTGGAACCAATGAATGAAAGAAAACATATTTGAATACAAAAATGAAGTTACCATAGAAAAATCTAATCCCCTCATGTATAAGTAGGAAAAGAGAACAATTCTAATACAACAAGGAAAATGCTTTCCTATCAATGTTTGAAGACAATACTGTCTTTCTGTTGATCTACTTCTTTCCTACTTAGACATTATTAACTATGTATCATGCTTACCTACGGCCATTCTGGAAAAATGTTTAAGATACAGATTAAATTTTATTTAATAATATATTTTATAAGTGTGGTAGTTTTTTATCTCTTATTCCTGAAAGGGATATTATTTATTTTTTTAAGATTTATTTATTTGTGCATACAGAGCTGGGGTACAGGCCAGAGGCTCAGGGGCGGTGAGAGGCTTCACCAGAGACACAGATGGGGAACAGACAGAGATGGGAGCAGAGCAGTCAGGCTGATGAAGTACACTGCTGAGGGGAGCAGCGGGTGTGTCAGGAGAGGTCTGCCCCACCATGTGGTCACCTCCGGGGCAGGCAGGAATTGAACTCATGTGGAAGTGGCTTTAGCTTCTTAGTGCTGTGCTTTAACCTGCTAGGCCACCAGGGAGGGCCGAAAGGGATATTATTTTAATGTAGTCAATCATGAGATTTTTCTCTTGTTTAAAAATTTTCAGTCCACTATATCTCTGTGTATTTTTTAATGTGATCTTCAGAAGGAAACTTGGGAATAAGATACTGACTGACTCTTCAGAAATCAACAAAATCCATATTCAATTTCTGTATTTCAGCACAGTCAAGATCAGTTAAAAATCAAGAAGATGCAATACAGAAGTAAAAGAAATTAACAGCAGCTACTTGGATCTATACACAGTAAAGTCATTCTCTGACTGCTGCATTTCAAGAAAGACATGCCTGTCCCTCTTTCCTGGAGCTCTCTGGAGAGAAAAAACTGTCCTTGGTTTTACAATGATAAAGAAATCATTTATACAAAGAAATACCTATGGTAAATGGGACACTAGAGACTAGTAGTCCTAACAGGTTTTTGTACTGGAGATATCTTGTCATTTATGCTACATTCTTAGAAAATTGCAGTCCAAAGTGTTAAATTAGATCAAACCAACCAGTTAGATCAACCAAACAGCCAACCAAAGAAACAAACAATGTCAGGTTGCTAAACACACACACAAATCACAAGGTGAATTAACAAACACATTTATATCTTAAGTATGACAATAGGCTGAGCCAGTGTGTTAGAGAAGAGCAAATGCCTGTCAGAGAGAATGGAAATTCAGAGAGAGGTGGTGATTGAAAGAGCCACATGATGGCAAAGAGGGTTGGGGGAGACGATGGTCTCCAGGCTGATGTATAAGAGTGGACTTCTCCAATGAAATCTTGAAAATGAATGGAGAGTCAGCAGAATCCATTAAGAACATGTTTCTTTTCACAAGTGAGGAGGTGGGTAGCAGGATTCTGCACAGCAAATGAAGCCTAAAGAAGTGTCTACTGAATGTGGAATCCATAAAGAAGACAGCTGATAATAAAGAGATAGATTTCTGCCGCCAAGACCAAACGGGGCCTCTTTTAACATTATGATGGGGTTGTGCGGCATAAGAGGATTTCAAAGGTAGACACCCACATCCAAGTTGGTTGGGAAGGAGGCTCTCAAATTCTGGGAGGTCTGTGATGGGCAAAGAGAAAAGCACTGTGAACAACAGGAACATCTGGACTGAAAAGAGAAATGGAGGAAGTAGAAATGTGTTTACATTAAGTGCGCTCTCTTAGCACAGAGGCGAACATCTGGATTTAGTTACATTTATCTGGACATAGTGAAAATGTTTGAATTAACCAAAAAAAGATTAGACTAAATTTCATAACAGTGTTTACACAGCAGAATAAATGACAAAACAGATACATGGAAAAAGTGTCTGTTTACGAACACATTTCAAAGAACATGGATATAGCACCCCAAGCTGCATTATCTTAGTGTGGTTGACATAAAACAGGGTTCACATAAACTCCTAATGATGGCCATTACAAATTGTGCTAAGCCAAGGTGGTTTCAACACAGATACCCCCCGTCTTTTGTTTATGACTATGATAAAAAGAGTCTGAATGCATTTCTACCATAATTAGAGAAAACACACTTCATAAGTGTATTCACATTTTCTTTTCCTTCTATCAATAGCATTTCAGGTGACATCTTTATTCCTAGGAATTAAAGCTCCCACAGTAAATGTTTACTCCTTTTCTCTCTATAAATAATGTATTTGAAGCTTTGATTTGTGAGCACATTCAGAACAGGGTATTCATCTCTACAGAAGCAATGTCAGTTTTCCTTGGCCATATTGATTGGGTCTTAGAAATCCCTTGGACCTCTAATAAAATAAGTTGTTTATTGTTTGACCAGATTTTGGAATCTGATTTTTGGAATCTGATCTTGCCAGTACAACACCTGCCTTTAACCAGGAAACAAGGACATGTAACATCTATTGGCAAGCGAGCTGTGATCCCTATGCAGAAAGAAAACTCAGTTAAGCAAAAGAACAAACAGTTCAATGTTGGAAGCTTTTATCAGTTATCAAGAAATTGTTCAGAAGTCTTGATTCTGAAAAGAAACAACTGGGTTTAAGCAGTGACAAGAACAAATATAAATTTTCTCTTTCAATTACTTAACAGATAGATCATCTGTTAATAGGGGAAGCACAAATGCATTGATTTCCAGTATTTTAAACAGGGACTTGTCATATAGAATGATATAGAATGAAGGTGTTTGCTTACACCTTAAACAATGTGTCATGGTTTCAGGACATCAAGGTGGGAAGAGTGACTGGATTCCATACAGTTAATATCAAATCGGGAAGGGGAGAAAGAACTCATGTAAAAGAATTACCTTTTCTGGCACTTCCCAGAGCATCCCCTCTTCTGAAACTCTGCTTCTAACCTTTCACTATTCTGTGGAGCAGCTGAAGTTCATGTCACAAAATGATGTGACTTTTGGCAGAGACTAGAAGACTTGGTCCAGGGTAGCATTCAGGATGCCCATCAAAACTACAAGGTGAAGCTGATCCTACCCAGTGCTCCAGCAAATGCTTGTTACCTAGCAAATGCGCTCCACACTTAAATGTCAGTAGGAGTGGTTACTGAGATGTATTATTTGAAAAAAGAAGCTTAATGTTAAGTTTTTTAGTCATACATTCAGGTCACATTAAGAGTAAGTGATTAGCAAGAGGTATAAAATCTAGTAACAACTTAATACTATTTAAAATGTTGATTTTTCACAAATTGTGTTTCACATTCCAGCAAAGAGCACTCTTATTTGGATCATTTTTGAAGGTGTTGAGTTTGAAGCAAGACTCAATTTTGTTAATATTATCATGAGTATTTTAACAATGGGAGAGTTTTATTTTTAGTTTCCATATGTTCACACAGCACATTCAATTATTAAGAGTAACAAGTTTTACAATAGATGTAACCCCACTGAAATTTATCTAGTGATAAATATTCAAATCACTTCCTAGAGTTTCTTACAGTTATAAATGGATCCTAGATTTGCAGTTGTCAAACTAGTACCATTTAATTTAAAGAACAATTCTTTTTTTCAGATCATAAACTTTGCTTAATCCTGTTCAAGTCTAAGCTCATACTGCATGTATCAGCATTTACTTACTATGAAAAAAGATAGAAGAGTGGTATATTGCAGAGGTGTAAAACAAAACAAAACAAAACACCTATTTGTATAGTCTGTGTCATAAGGCAGCAGGGTGGGAAATGTAGATTTCAATTCTAGGACATAAACAGACACTAATGCAGCTATCATAAATCATTGGGAAATGAAAACTGCACTCATAGCAAAGGCTATATAAGTATTATATATATTTATAAAATAAATTTATGTATACATATCTAATAGCATACATACATGTATATATTGGGGAGGAAGAAGAAGGAAAAGAAATAGAGCAAGGTGGTCCAAAATTTAGTGTTCAAATAACAGCGTTAGGGAGTGATAAAACTATAAAACTGTAGACCTACAGTCAAATTTATTAAGTAGAATTTCCAGAAATCTACCCAAGATTTAACTTAAAACCCAGTCGTAATGGGCCCTCCCTGGTGGCGCAGCGGGTTAAAGCAATGCACTAAGAAGCTTAAGCCACTTCTGCATGAGTTCTATCCCCGCCTGCCCAGGAGGAGATCCACATGGCATGGCAGACCTCTCCTAGCCCACCCACTGCTCCCCTCAGTGGTGTGCTTCGTCGATCTGCCTGTTCTGCTCCCCACTCTGTCCCTGGTGAATCCTGTTATCCTCTGCATCTCTGGCCTGTACCCCAGTTCTGTATGAATCAATAAATAAATCTTAAAAAAAAGTCTTAGTGTTATGCATGCAGATTTTTCTGCTGTGCAGAGATACTCTGACAGCTGATCTAGCACAATGGCTAGAGATCACTCACTCTGCATTCTAAACATATATGGAAGTCAATTGCACTAACATGATAAAGACCAATGCTTGGTTGAAATTTATTAAGAAATTGATGGTTAGACTTCTTTCCTAAGAGATTCTGCTCAAAATGTCAGAACTACAACTCATAAGTTTAGTAAAATATAAGTACCTAATATAATTTGAACAAAGAACTGATTCAAAGGGAGTAATATTAATTGACTTCTGACTCGGCAATGTTTTAGAAATGAAATAAACTATGAAATCAATAATGATTGTTTAACTTATTTCCATAATATGAAATTTAAACTTATGCAATAGAATCACTAAGAAATAAATTATACTTGGAGTTTTGTTTTCATTTTAGCTTAATCTCCCTTAGCCTCCAACTCCATTTATGAAACACAAGGAAATTGTTCAATTAAGTCTGTCTTATTACTTAAAATGAGATAACAGGAAGGGGGGAAAGAGATTTTTCCAATGTGGTCTGTTATTTTTTAATTATCCTACTATAAAAGATTCTCACCATATGGTAGAATTTGATTTCAGACAAGATATACACTATCCTGACCTCACACTGACCTATTTTTTTTTTTCTGTTCTGGAAACAAGTACATAGCAAGAGCCGGAAGAAATGAAGCTAAATAGAAATCTCACAAGGCATGCAAAGACACATTGCCTATTATTGTCTATATTAGCAACGATCTCACTGCAATGAAAAGGGGACATAACACTCGAAATATTTTTGCCCCAAGAATATTCATTGTGTAACAAGTACAAGTTTTCTTTAAAGCTCCATTCCCTATAATTACTAGCAACTCCAGCATTTATTTGCAGGAGGAATGTGTGGGTGGGAGGCACCCCTCTAGGGACTCAAGACCACGTAGTAATGTGGTCGCCATATACTAAGGCATACACAGCTAACCACGATCTGTCATCTCCAAAACCAGGAAGGCAAATTTGACTCCTGATCACAGTCGACTCCAGGGTTATGAATAACAAAGATTTTCTATCAGGGTAACAAAATAGTAACTACATTTTGCCCAATGAACTCTAAGAAGAAAGTGTTATATGGAGGGTGACTGCGTCATTCAGGGCAGAGGTGTTATTTTCTTCCCGTGAATGAAATGCTTAGCTAGCGAGAATTATACCATAATTGTTTGAACAATGAAGAATTACTATCATTAATACATTAATTATAACCATCAGGATCGCATGTTTCATGGATTATCTAGAGTGCTTCCAGCCACTCTAAAGGTAGATAATATTCACTGTTTACAGAAAAGGGAGTTGAGTTTCAGATATGCTCAAAGTTACCTTTTTAAATAAGTAACAGAGCTGGGATTTGAACCCATTTCAAAACCCATGTTGTTTTCGTTATGTCATACAGCATGTAAGTATAGAATGTTGGGGCTTAATCCATTTGTAGGGATTCAAGTTGAAAAAAAAAGCAGAATGGGAAATATGAATCATTTACTCAGAACAATTTGTATAATTTCTGCTGAAGAACAACTTTATAATTGGCCAGTAACCTCAATCTTGCATTTTAAATACAAAAGGCACTCTTGAGTTCAGAAATTCCTAACCAAACTGGCTTTTTTTGTCTGTAATTAATCGCATGCTTGAATTTTACTATATATTTTCATCAAAATCAAATCCACATTTATTTGTTGCTATAGCAATGGACCTGCTTACATCTGATTAAGCTTTTTCCTTTTGTCTCAACTCAGAAAGAATGAAATGATTTTCTTCTCATGCTTGGGAACTGTTAACTGGAGTCCATGCATTTCTTGAGATTTCTGGAATATGCAACAAAATGTTGCATATTATTCCAATGTGGCATGGAATATTTTCAACTACATTTTAATATACTTTTCTGTTCTCTAGGTTTAATTGGACTACTGAAGGTTTCATGACTGCAAAAATGAAAATGTGAAAGTTAATAACTATTTACTAGCCCAGCAGAAGTTTTTCTCTTGAGATTCTTAGATAAATGAAATGGGAAATACAGTAATACTTAGCTGTACCCTGTCAAACAGAGCCAAAGTATTTAGCATTTTTCCTTTAAGCCTTAGTGAACTTCATACACTTGAGCATCTATCTATTCTTCCTATTGCCTGGTCCATTGATGGAACATACATCTCAAAAACAACCAAAGACAACTTTGGGGATGAGACTTTTTAAAATCCTCTGACCAATATAATGTTTTGGAAGAAAAGTTGAGTGAAGTCTATTTTATAGTAAGATAAATAGCCAGACTTGTCTTGAAAAAGAAACAATACAGGGGAAAGATAAATATGATTAAAAATTCAATAATAAGGATATTAGTGTTTAAAGGTTTCTGATCAAAGATTTCCCTAAGGTACCCATCTGTGTTATCTAAATAATCGTTTCCCAAATTTGACCTTGAATAGAATATTTAATGATAGTTTCATAATGAAAATGACCCCTAAATGGGACATGAGGAGTTTTTTCCTTGCCTCATTAAACCTGGCAGAGGTGAATGTTATGAGCCTCCTCGATTTGCTTCCATAAGGGGATGACTTAATGACATGTGTGAATAAGGCATTTACTTAATCCATCATACTGGAATGATTTTTTCCCTAGGTAATACTAATCTCAAATTATATACACCTCTTTTATTACAAAAGATTGTGGTCTATCACTCCCACAAGTTAGCTTCTTTCTAAACCTGAAAGCTTAAAGTGCCCAGAAGAATGTTCCTTTTCTGAGAACCTCAACATTTGCCATAAATACAGGAAATCACTGAGATTGTCTAAGGGGTGAGATCTTGGTCAGTTTCCAGGTCTCAACCAGTAGGTTTTGACACTACCAATCATTTCTTGTTAAAGTTATACTAAAATTATGATCAGGTTTTATACAGACTAGAATTTGATTTTAGATTCAATTTTTTAATTGAGTTTTTTCTTTTAACAGCACCATTAAAATATTTCATTTTTTAAGCCTAGAAATAAAGAAACTAATATATTTTTTCATTGTCTTATATACTCTGTTCTGCTCATTTATGGGGTGGCATTTGTAACCAATATTTGCACTTTCGTGAGTTCCAGCTGTATTGTTTTGCTGGACATCACAAAGATGATGAAAAGTTAGGTTTGGGTTGTCTTCTCTATGAACCAGGAAAGAGTTTTTGGCATTACACTCAGTTCCCTAACTACCCTGTTCTCTCTGCAATGGCTGAGTTGTTCTGTTTCCATGGAGAAGGGGAACATTTTTGAAATCTGTGTGTTCATTAACACTTACTGGATACTTCCTATGTTTTTAGCAAACTTAACCTTAGCCACAGTTTACATAGTGCAGGTAGCGCTTCAGATATGTAGAAATGCAAGTAACACAAATATAGGTATTCATGGTTAGTTATGCACACCCAGGCCCACAATTTTCCTATTATGTTATAAAATTTGATAATAACAACTTTGAGTGCTTCCCTAGGCTGTTTATTCTTGATTTTACCATAAGATCATTTTTTTTAGAGGAAACTATTTTGCAGCAGCTTGCATTTTCCTTTAAAGAGGAGCATAGCAAAATATATTACACCTTTTCCACTTCAGGTATTTTCCCTGCATAACCTTGTCATGTTTTCCCTTATGACATGGCCACATTTGTAAGGCAATTGTTAAGAACTAATTCATAATTCTTCTACATAAGAAATGGATTAAATCAAAATGCATTTGAATCGATGGCTATTATATAACAGCAGTCTTTACCTGCTGGTGCTCATCAATTTTTGACAATTGTAAAGAAAAAAGTACTGAGGTTAATGTAAAATAAGCATTCTATTACTTCACAATAATGCAGCTAAAATCTGTAGTCCAGCAAATAAAGCATGGGTCAATAAAAATATCAAACAGAGGCACATATTAATATCATCTAATATTGAATTTCTTTACATAACAATTCCAAATGTCTCTGGATAAGTTGCTTGAAAGGCTTCTTTAAAATCATTATTTTCTGACTTTAGTTTCTTTAATGTATTGGTTGCTGCTTATAGGTATGAAAAATAAATACAAACTAAAGGGCAACCCTCCAACAGTATCTTAGGACACGGTAATGAAAGTGTTTTTTCTTTACCCTTGACTTATGTTAAATATTCAGCTCAGGTTAGAGAAGATGGTTTTCTGATTGTCTGCCCTGTTGTCCTTTGCCAGAGTAGACAGCACACGCATATCTACTATAAAATCTTCTGAGTAACTAAGCCAGGACACATGTGGAGCTTGTCAAAGCAGGTTCCCTAACAGGTCACTGGCTATTGGGGAAGCTTCAAGAACAGAGTAACAGGTCCTTCTTCCTAAGGGAAATAGTAATCTTGGTGCCTTTCCATGGCTTAGATTACTGAGCAGATTACTAAACAGGGAGCTGCCATTTGACCCAGTGATTCCATTCCTAGGGCTCTACCCAAAGGACACAGCAACATTAGTCCAAAAGGATACATGGACCCCTATGAGATGTCCACTACCTGATCTTCATTAAAAAACAAACAAACAAACAAACAACAAAAAACCTGGGCCTGCCCTGGTGGCCAGCAGGTTAAAGCACAGCACTAAGAAGCTAAAGCCACATCAGTATGAGTTCGATCCCCAGGCCAGAGATGACCCACATGGCGGGGCAGGCCTCTCCTGACCCACCCGCTGCTCACCTCAGCGGTGTACCTCGTCAGTTCTGCTCTCCACTCTGTCTCTGGTGAGTCCTCTCACCACCCCTGCAGAACTGTATCCCAGTTCTGTATGCATAAATAAATAAATCTTAAAAAAAATCTGCTCAAGATTAGCTTGCAAATAAAATTAAATATTGGTAGTTTATATTTTATAATACACAAAATAGATAGCCATATGCTAATTTACATATGGATGTATGAGACAAGCACACACATGTCATATGCTCTGTCCTAGGATAGCCAATTTGACTATAATTCCTCACTCCAAAGAGCTACAAAATTTAAGAGGGAGACAGAAGAATGAATGGGTATTTTAATGCAGATGAAAGAAGGATAAGTCAGGCATAACAATAGTATCCAAGGGGTCCCTGAGAGAAGACAATCCAGATGTGATAAACCCAGAGCTGAGTATTCAAAGGTAAGATGAAGGCATCAAGGAAAACAGAGAGAAAGGGAATGCAGCAAATGAAATGAATAAAACGACCTCAAGCAAGTCATACTCAGGGAAATGTAAAAATCTCCATGTTGTGTGTCTATAAATCAAGAAGTAGAAAGTACCAGAGGATGGAAGAAGAATAGCAGAACTTCCGTCATTGAAAATAGTATTGTCATACCATATTATCATTGTCAGATAATATGAAGATTAAAGCCTTGGATGTTGGTTTTTGAGATAGAGAAGGAATGTCACTGCTTGGCTCATTCACTGAACTCATGGTGAGAGAAAAAGTCTCCAGCCTGTGTATCTTATAACATCGACAACACTTCATCTCTCACAAAGAGGACAAAGGGAAATTAGCAGAAGTATGTGATGCACTTAAGAAATAATTTAATCAGCAAGATGCCCATTAAAATTGTATATTCTGCCTGTGAGCTCTTAGAGCCGAATCTTTGCTAACCAAAGATTCTAATACTAGAATCTATGTGGACACAGACACACACACACACACACACACACACACACACACACACAATATCAGACTGTAGATCAAGAACTGATATGTATTTAGAATATTCATTTATGGTGTGAATCTTTGTCCTTCAACATGACATGAATGTTCTGTAATTTTTTTCTTATTTCTCTGTTTTTTCTGTTCCTGGATCACTCTGGGGTCAACCATGGTTCAGTGTGTCTGATGATTCCTGTACTATTTACGGTGGTTGATTTTTAGCAGAGTATAATGCGCTAAATGAAATTCTCTAGGGTTTAGGAAATTTATGATAGATAAAATTCCAGAGCAACAGTAAACAGCCAAGTCAAGGACCTCATGCAGTCAAGATAGCATTATTGCTGATCATGAATGAGGTCACCGTATTTTCTTGTTAATTGCTAATTCTCTGTATCATTTGCAGTCAGGAGACTAGAGACATACTGATCAAATTATCTTGTTTAGTTAATCACTTGAAAGTATTATTTTTTTTTCCTTTCCTAAGCCTCTGATAAGCTCATTGTTTCTTAAATTTAGAGCTCAAGAAGGGAAAAGGAAAAGTATCAACCCTGATTCATAAATAGCCTTGAGGAACTGGTTGTTAAAAATACTCAAAAAGTAAGCATTCCAGTCTTCCAATCTATAATAAATACTTGAGGGTCACATCTAAACAAAAATAACTCACACACACGCTAATGGAAAAGACAGATATGTGATTTTCTGGGAACCTACTCTGATAATTCAATTCAACTCTTTTGAGAGGATGTCTGAAGTTTCTTTACTAGGACATGGGTAGACATTGTCTGAGTATTCAGCCATAGAGAAATGGAGCTTTTGTATGACTTGACCAAGTCCTTTTATTTGGTTGTTTGACCAAATTCTTTTTTAGAGAAGCACTGCCATGTGGGCTATTGAAAATATTAACATTTAAAGTTTGCCTCCATCAGTTACAGTTGAAGTGACATCACACTTTATTACATGATCTCTCCCTGAGCCCATGTTTCTTCATCTATGAAATGGGAATAATACAATACTGGAATCAAATATAATTTAACACATTATGAATATGCTGCTGTTGTCTAAAAATTATTGGAGGCAATGTTCTTTAATTTAGGGATAAGTCTCCGTGCTCTCACCACAATGACCTGAGTTCAATCCCTGCCAAGAAGGTGACCCAGTAGCACAGAAGACCTGTCCTGACTCACCTGCCGCTCCTCTCAGCATTGTGTTTCATTAAATCCACCTGTTCTGTCCCCTACTCTCATCAGTGAATTCTCTTACCCCCCAAACCAGTGGCAAACAAAGTAAGAAAATCCAAAATTAAGTGTTATCTAGCAATAATATTTTTGTTCATATACACATCAAAAATAGCTTCTGATTATCCATCATCAGTTTCCATTGCTCTGTTTAAGCTTAATATTCTTTCAAAATTTGTAGATGTTAGCCAACACAGGAAGGGTATATCATGGTGGAATAGTAAATTTCTGAGCAGTAGATGGGGAAAGTTGACCATTTAAAATAATGAACTGGGAATTTCCTACATTCAGTGAGTTCTCTTAAGTCACATTGAATAGGAAGCTATTTTCTTCCCATCTGGAGCCAGAGAGGTACATAACCCTCTTTTTTCAAGTATTGTACAGCAAGTGAAAGTAAGAAATATAGCTCACAGATGAAAACTGCATGGTTCAGAAATAAAGATGGAAAGAGAGCGCCCATCCCCTAAATGGGATTGCTATTTTGAAGGAACAAGCCTTAAGCATAATTCCTTAGTGAGCTATGGGCATAAGAGATGTTCTATCTAGTTCTACAGAAAACAACAGTATTGTTTACCAGACTTAGCACAGTATTTTCCAATTCCAACAGCAGTCTGTCAGGGATTCATATTTTGGCATCTTCATTATTTGTGGTAATCAACTTACAAGTTTATGACTCATAAGCCTTCACTGTTTAACTTCCTAATATTTATACATCTTGCAAATAGTTAAAACTGTTTCATATAATTTCATGTGTTTATCATTTGTATATCCTACATATGATATATATCTTTAACCTTTTATAAATGACCCAATTGCACTGTTCATTTTTTATATATATACAGATGACTTTAGAGAGTTCTTTATATTATTGATGATAATCACTGTTTTGCTACATGGTAAATTCATATGCTAGGGCTACAATAGAAAGGTATCTTAGTCCAGTGATTTATAAACATATAATGTATTTGCTCACTATTCTGGAGGCTTGAAATGTGTGATTAATATATTGGCAGGGTTGGCTTCTTGTGAGAATCTCTCCTTGATTTACAGGATAGAAACTTCTGTTGTCTTCAAATGATCTATTCTATAGGGTGACTCCCCATCTTCTGAACTAAGAGGTGATGTTATTAGCAAAGACTTCTTTTTACTTACAACTTTTGTATTTTGACATGTTTTTTTCTCAATGACAGGTGTCTTTATTGTTATTTTCAAAATGCCTATCTTCTGTATCATTAAAATTACTTAATATCCACCTATAAATTACTATTTAGAAATCAGACTGGGTGCATAATGCACAACTCCCATTTTAATATTTTTTTCAGAACATTACATACTTTTGGCTAGAGTTAATTAATCACTGTTATAATGCAGACTGATTTAAAAAAAAATCAAAACAGAATAAAAAGAACTTATGCAAATCAAATAATAATTTAGTCTTCAGTATAAAAGTGTTCATAATCATCATATAAAAATAACTCTACCTGGGATATCATTCTGTGGCTATCTAAAAATTAATTGAAAAAATAGGCTTTTTGGTTCTCTTGTCCACAGTCCTCACAGTTGGGTGTCCTAACCAATTTGGACTAGACTCTCTCAATTTTTTAAATAAAAATCTAGAAAACCAAGTTTGCTGTGTTAGCATTTTTTGAGTCAAAATCAGGGGAAATTTGTATATTAGGTGTCTTAAACAAGTTCTGAAAGAGTTTCTGACAATGCCAAAATTTGTCAATCATGCTCTAATTGCTTAAAATGCAAACTGGATGACCACATTGTAATTTAAAAAGGAGATGGAAAAACTAATATTTAGTTTGCTGTATGTCATATCATTTCACTGTTGCATAGAATAAATTGTTCTGTTTGTCTCCATGTATTACATTCAACACTGCAATCAAGTGTCATCCTACAGATATTTTTGTAATGCTGACAACTGTGTGGTTTTCCATATTCCCCACCGTTCTCAATCTGCTATTTTTGGCACTCTTCTCTGTCACCCCAGGTTGCTAAATTACCAAGACAACAAAATTTATTAGCTCAATACCTATTTTTCATTTTCCTTTGAATTACTAATGCCAGTATGTTAGGTTTTGCCTATATCTTTAGACATATATAGTATTTTGATCATTTATAGAGATTATTTCTAATTTTTCATGGAAACACAGTTCTGTGGAAGATTTATATATGGTTTTTGACTACTGTGGACATTGCAACCTCTGGACTTAGTCTGGAAATCCATGGAGAATATAGAAAACGTTCTCCCAGTATCCTTTTCCTTGTGGTGACATCTCTGCCATTGATTACAAGTAACCAGAAAGTCTTGGTAACCTTTGAGAGTTACCAAGGTTTCATTCCTTTCAAGAGACCCCCTTTAGAAATCTTTGCCAATGAAATCACTTTAAGCTATAGCAGTGACTAGAACAGGAGGTCCAAGCTCTTTTTTACACTGGAAGCCCTCTTAGAGGTGAATTGTATTACTTTTCCCTAATGTTGGATCACAAACTTAAAAGAGTACAATGTATCCTTGTCTGCAGGCAATGATGCTGAAGTGTTCATTAGGTTGATTACACATGGCCACCCCACTATTAGGATTGGCTATCAATGTAAGTTCCAGGAGAGTGGCAGAAAATGTGACACTATTAGTTCTGAGTAGAAGTTTTAAGTTTTAAGTTCCACATACTCCTGGTGTATCTAGATTCTCACATTCAAATGAATCACAAACCTGTCAAATGCAACATTATAAATACCCAGAAGGTAACTGAGGAGAAAATATAGATGACCTTGGGTATGACAATGATTTTACACACACACACGTATACATATACATATGTGTATACGCACACACATAAACACACACCTATATGTATATATACATATATGCATAAGTGTACATATATACATGTATGCATATATGCACACACATATGTATATACACATTACATGCATACATATATGTATATGTTTGTTTGTATATATGTATGTGTATGTATGTATATATGTGTGCATATGTGTGTACATGTGTGTGTGTGTACCAAAAGCATAATCTTTGAAAGAAATAACTGGTAAGCTGCAATTCATTAAAAAACAAACAAATTAAAAAAAAAAAAACAAACTTTCCCTGCAAAAGACAATGTCAAGGCACAGACTGGTAGAAAATAATTGTAAAAGACACATTCGGCCCTCCCTGGTGGCGCAGCGGGTTAAAGCACAGCCCTGA
>NW_004567111.1:9895100-9935699 GCF_000260355.1 Condylura cristata
TTGATAACACAAGATGTTCAGCAAGTGGGGAAGCAGGTGTTATATGAGAAATTTATTTTAAATTGACCATGGAACAATCTGTTCTAAAAATATCTTTGTAAAAATCCTTTTTACTTATAAATCACTGGAACTTTTCACAAGAAGTTTGTTTTCACAATAAAATGGGGAAAATATTCATAGGTCTATGTGGACAATAGTGGAATCTGATGTGATCAATTATCTTCAGAAGGAGTGTGAAAAAGAGCTGTGCTATTGCTGGTTAGCATATGTAACTCACATTCTTTGATTTTAAAATTTTAGGATATTTTAATAACTAGTTACACTTGCTGAACTTCCTAGTAATATATTTTTCCACAAATTTAGGGCTCTACAATTCCCCTCCCCCAATTCCATGATGGAACTGTTACTCCCTGACTTCTCTATAAATGAAATTGAGCTTTAACAATAAATTAGAGCTGTCTTTCTTACAAGCACTATCAGGAAAAGTGCAACAAGTACTTTTCACCTTTCAATTGAAGTATGTCTTTTCCAATTTATGGTGTTTATACCTGGAGTAGAATGTAGAATTGTTTCAAATGCCTAAGATTGCAACCATAAACTATATTTTACGTTCCCAAGTGCACTCAGTACTCTCTTTGAAGCAGTAGAGGGTATATAATCCAGAAGAAAGATAGAAGGAGGATAAGAATATTGATTGTCATTGAATCTTTTGAGTGTAAGTATATTGTTATGTCAAAACAAGAAGCACTGATAAATCCCAGTATCATTGGGAAAATGTTCTATGAACTTGGAAAAGCTTATGGATTTCATCTATTCTACTCTTACCTCTTACCAATTGTCAAATTTGACAAAATTAGTTTTAAATCCTTCACCTTTGAGGTTGGTTGAAAATAATACAGCCATGTGAGTGTAGTGTTTCTCAAACTGCTTTTATCATGTTAGAAATTAGAAATAGGTATTTTTAAAAATACACTCTCAAAAGGTCCCCTAACTATATCTTCATTTTATCTCTGGAAATATTTTATGCTCTTCCCTGCTCACAAATTTTCAGAACTAATTATCCACTGAGTTGGTTTATCCCTGAGAATTTGATCATCCATGCCAATGAGTTTTGAGATCTGGAATCTGATTGTCATTTATTGGCTCAATGTCCTGCCAAAATTCAATTTTAATGAGTGTTCAGAAAAAGGACCTGAGATCAAGCTAGGCAAAAATATTCTAATCTTCTTGTCACTGATATTGGGGTTTACCTGCAATCATAAATGGCTTGTTCTTTACAGTCAGATATATTGTATAATTTGGAAAATTGTAACTCAAGTGTAGAATATCTAAAATTTCTAATTAGAACCTGGACAATTTTTTTGTTGTTTTATTTGTTTTTGTTTTGTTTTGTTTTGTTTTGTTTTGTCTTGGATAAAGGAGTGAAGTCCCTTTGCAATAATATACAGAAAAGAAGAATTTGCATTTTAAATAATTATGAAGTATTTCTCCTTATGTGCTTGACACTCAAGAGGGGGTGGGGGGAATTAGTGCATAATACTTATTTCTATTTTTAGTGTTTGTACAAGTTTCTAAGCAAAACACTTGACCATATAGAACTACTATCATCTCGGCATGCCTGATGATACAAAACTGACTGCTTAAGGTAAATATTGTCGAATATAGGATTTTTTCACTACCCAAAGTGGAAGTCTTTCTTTTTAAACGTAGGCATGAGAATCAATAGGTCATCATTCACTCATGATCATTGGCATCATCATTGAATATTAGGATGACATTGGCTTCTCTGGGAGATTTTGTGAGCGTATAAAAGTAATCATGCTTATAGAAAAATCTTAACTTGATAAATTTAAAATCATACATCTTGAAGGGATTTTGCTTCTCACATTTTTGCAAGTGGGAAAATATTCTTGAAAATCATAAAATCCTAGTACTAAATTCTCCTTTTATTTCATTTGGTGAAAGATTGATAGGACCCTATTTTCATTATTAACAACATGTTTTTATGGAAACTCATTTTCATACAACTTGAGTGCACAATAGTTTAAACAACAAGTTAATACTACCTAAACTTTGCTCTAACCGTAATTCCATATTAACTTTTAAAAATGTGCTGTCTTGAAGAAAAAGTGTTATTTTTGGAACAAAAACTAAGTGAACTTTGCAAATTGGAAGTTAAGCAAAGTAATGTTTTCTTGTTTTCTCAAACAATTAAATATAATTGGAAATGTAAACTTCCAATGTGGAGGAGAGAAACTACTTAAGCATCACTTAGCCAGGATTACCTGTAATTTTATGGCAAACTACTTATTATATAGTCCAAATTCATTATGCATTTTTCCATTAAGGAAATTATCAGAATATAATGTAATCAAGAGGATTATACAGCAACACATACATTTTATTCTTTATAGAACAATATTTAGCAGAATAAAGGGTAAAGAATAAATCAAGGAATATTAAAACTCTGCAAACTCAAGTACTAAATGAACTCCAGTGTATATCATAGTGTTCTGTTCATACTATGCTAGGTGATTAACTTAGACTCCAGTATCTATTTCTGTTCTTTATTTATAAATATATATCTCAGAACTATATTACCAACTTAACAGATCATTAATCAAAACATAACATCCAGCCTTTTGCAATTCTGCCTCAAATTAGTAGCAACAATACCATTCAAATCTCTGACAGAAAGATTTGTAAAACATTTTATCAATCAATTCTTTACAATAAATAACAAAAGAAAAGAAGTGAAGGGAAAGTTTGGGAAGAAAGAGGATGAGCAATGAAGGGCAGAGAAGGGACTAACAAATGCCTGTCCTTTCAACCTCTGCAATAACAAGTGAAGAAGAGAGCACACGCCAAAGCCTTCTCACAAAGGTCAAACATCGATAATCCTCTCACACTAAAAGCAGAGAAGGATATGATAAAAGCAGAAAACTACAGAACAATATCTTAATGAATCATGTTGAACAATGATGAAAATTTCTGCCACAAAATACTAGCAATTTAAATCCAACAATACATTAAAAGAATCATAGATTATGACCAGGTTGGATTTATTCCAGGGATGCAAGGATGGTTTAACATATGTAACCTTTGGTTTGGGTCCTTGTGATCTTTTTTTTTTTTTTTTCTCTGTTTACATCTCAACATATTGGTTTACTTCTTTTTACCATTTGTGTCTCTCTGGCCAATGTTCTTTGCCACTCCTTTTGCACTAGAAATTGAATTCACAGATCTTGCTGAGATTGGTTCTACTCCACTTTATTCAAGTTTATCCACTTTCACCTAACTGGCATAGTCTCATACAGTTCTCACTGTAAGTCAGAATTCTAAGAACCAAATTTCATCTCACAATTTAGGGTTATAACTTTGAGGCGACATTCTTTCTGTTCCAACAGCTTCATGCTTAACTGGGGCTTATGCAAGGGGAGGGGGAGAAAATAAACTTTCTTTTGTGTTTTATCATCATTCTAATCTTCCATGCTTTGTGGAAAGCTGTGAAATATCAATGTTTGCCATTCAGCTTATATATCTTCTATATTTAACTTTTGTACTGAATATAAAAAAGCTGAAACCTAGAAATATCATAAATGATTTGATAGAATTTTTGGATTAAATTAATTTTGTATAATTTACTGAAACATTAATTATAAATCTTGTTTATCATATATTAATTCAGCAATTCTATTGTAATGAAACATTTAATGCACTTTGTGCTTTGAAAATCTTTTCCTGTGTTCTGCTTATATTGTCATATTGAAGATAAGCATTTTTGTATATTTAATTCAGAAATTTTATATTAAGAACAATAAAAGAAAATTCTTTCATCTCTATTTCCTCTTAAGATTATAGTCATGTATTTTATCATATAGATCTTCACAAAACATAAGTATGAATATTTTATCATAACTATTTATAAAGAACTAGCAGAGTTTCTGTTATATAGGCTATAACAAATTAATCTATAAAGCCATAAACATATCATCTTTTTAAAGCAGTAATAGGCAAAAAGGGAAAGAGAGAAAGAGATCATAATATTGCTCCCAGAAGACTTGAATATATTGCTACCACAGAAGAAATTTGGGGGAGGAATGAAGCGTTTTGCTAACATATAAAACCGTGGTAACAACAAACAGAAGTGTATAAACTGGGATGTTTCTTGAATCAGTCTATGTGTCTATTATATGTGCAGGAGGTAGAGAAAACATATCAGTGGTTGCTTTCTTATCATTCACTCATTCTTTCACTCATCCATTTATTTATGAGCCCTATACGTGTACACTGTTAGATATTGGGAATACAAGATGGTTTTAACACTACTCTCAAGTTTCTCAAAATCATCAGGGGCGACTGGCATATAAACAACTGTATCTTAAACTATTTATCGAACATTGAAGATTACCTAATGGACTGTGAAACCACAAAGCCATATATTGACAATTTATCACAGGAAAGTCACTTACAGGGAAAAAAGACCGAGTTCTGTCATAAAGGGAGAGTGGGATTTACCTGGCTGACAGAAAGAATATTTTCCACATAGCACCATCTCTGTGTGTAAAGTTAAGGGGAAATAAAACAGCTATAAGGTACCAGAGAGATCTAAATAGTTGTTCAGTACAGGGGTGGTGAGGAGTAAGATTTAATGGGGGGAGGGAAGGATCAAATCATTGATAATAATGGGCAATTTAAAGCTGTAGGTTGAGACTGGTTCATGAAGCAAATGTCTGGCATTTAAAGGTTATGGGTACAAAAATTAAAAAAAAAATAAGTAAATACTTGAATTTTAGACCCATTACCCTGATAGTAGTGTGGAGACAGTAGTGTGAGTCAGAGGAGCTCTAAGGTTGGGATCTTACAAAGGTAACAAGAAAGACAAACTTTTGGTGAGAACAGAAAGAAAACAAATCTAGAGGCTGTAGAATTGATAGGTTTTGTGCTAATCTAAAAGACCATGAGAGCAACCGCTAATTGAGTGATCGTGAAGAACACGTTACTTTAATCCTTACTGCAATTATTTTGGGGAAAATTCTTTATTTGCATAAGCTGATTATGAGAGGAGCTGAATAGATTACTGGTTTACATAGATTCTAAGCTGCAGGGTGAATCTAGAGCTGCATGAAATTAGACAGTCAGTGCTCTTTTTGACTATGTCACTGAAGCTCAATATCTGGTCAAAGTTATGAGAAAGGAGAGAGACTGGAATAGCTCCTGGCTCCTGTCTTAGATGGAGATACTTGTTTGAAAGAGGAGAGTGAATTTGGTAAAATACTTGAAGGATATACATGTAGCAATTACAAGCATATGTGGGAATTTCTTGTTAAATTTGCTTTGCAGATACACTCAGGTTAAAAGGCATGTGCAATCATAGTATGTTGTTCTTCTTCATGTGTCAGATTATATGTATGTGTGTGTATGTGTGTGTGTTTTATACTCACTTTTTAAGGCCAGAATTTACAACACCTACATATTAGTTAACTGTTTAAAGGGAAAAATTATTGTAGTTTTTCATCATGTTACTCTGTTACCATCTTCACCAATTACATGTTGAGTGGCCACTGTGTGACCACGGAAGGTCACAGAGTTGTGCAAATCATGTTCTTCAATTTGATTGGAAAGCTGAAATATCTTTAAGTAATTCCAACAGTTTATTTTCTCTTTATACCAAAATATTTTATATACATTATCTTATTACAACTTTTTGCTTAACTGCCTCAAATTTTCTTTTGAAAGGGAGGGCCTATAACTGAATACACAATTATAAAGGTTTACAATTTTATAGCTGGTACAGTCATAGTTGCAAAATGAAAAAGGATAAAAATTTCTGCCTTTTTGAGGAATGACTTCTGAGAAAGCAGGGACATTACATAGACTGAAGTACAATAAGATCAAGGCATTCCCAGGGGAAGAATTTTCAGACTAATTGTGAGAACAATTTTTGGAACTTGCCTATAATTATTTATTTTTTGCTTTGGTCGAGAGGCTATCTGAAATTTCTGTAGGGTTGGATCACAATATCGTATTTTACTAGTCTTTGAACAATGCAAATAAAATCTATTCTGGTTGTGCTCTATTCTATGCTTGAAGTGTGAATTATTAGTAGTGAATTATTGTCTATTCTAAAGGATGCTGTTTCGTTTACCCAGGTAACTGCAGGTCAAGAAATCCATTCTCTTTAAAATAACAACACAAGAAAACATTCGACAGCTCTTTCTTCAGAGCAATTCATGTTAATACATGGTCCAATGGCCTTGAGAACTGTTAATTAAATTAGACTTCATGGCATTCATGTAGTACTCATGAACCATGATGAAAGAGATTAGAATGTAACAGGAAACACATATACTGTAGCATATGGTTTTGCCAGAGTTGAGCCCTTGAGAATTATTAAATGATAGCTCAACATAATTCAAAATTAATAAAATCTGTCTGTTCTCTAGAGGTGTGAAAATTTGTAACTTAAGTAATTTATGAAATTTAACTTACACTGAAATTCATGCTCTAGTGCTACCCATAAGTCAGCATATATTCACAATTTATATTATAATAATAAATGATGTAATATTATAACATAATAAATGACTTAGCATTACTATTACTATGTCACAAAGTATATTGTGTGGATGCAATAAAATAGTGATTATCTGATTAAGAGTTCTCGATTTGCAAAGTATTGGTAATAAATATAGGGTCTATCTGATATTTTGGAAGTTAATAAGGAATTAAATATAATAAAACATTATATCCTAATAAACTCAAAATAAATTTGTAAACAACAGGTAAATCAAATCCTCATTTTGTGGAATTTATCAAAGAGTTTTTTTGTATGGTTCCAAAATATTAAAGCATCTAATTTGGTGATGGAAATGTAATGTATGGAAATATACTCAGTTAAAATGACTTTATTGAATTCCATGACTTCAAATCCCAGGTACATACTAATAATCCAAATTTCTATATATGCATGTTCCTGAACTCAAATATAGATTATCTCATATATTCTCATCATTTCTCCACCTTAACATGTCTCAAATCAAACACCTGTTCTTCCTTCCCGAAATCTACTCCAGCATTTTCATCTTACTCCATCTAATCAAATAGAGTCTTCATCTTCCTTTTGGTTCAGCCCATAAAATTATTCTCTCATCTCATGTAAAATCCATCAGAAAATCCTAGCAACCTTCCTTCAACAATATTCAAATATGACCATCTCTCACCACGATGAGCCTCGTGTAAGTCATCACCCATCTATCCGGTGTGACTGTAATAGCGTCTAGACTCTCTGATTTTATCCTTTGCTGCCTACAGTCAGCTCTTATTTTAGCAGCCAACAGATCATTTAAATGGTAATTACCTCATTCTTTATTCAATCTCACCCTCAGTAACTCCAAATCTCTACCTGGCATGGAAGGCCCTTCACTGTCTGGCTACCCCATCTGCCATACAATTCACAAGATCTGTTTTCATCTTGATCTTGATTTCTCTGCTGTAGCATGGAAACCTTTTTGCAACTCCTTCAATGTTCTATCCTCCAAAGTAGGGCTGTGCATTTGCTAATCCTATAGCCTGGAATATTCTTTTTTGTACCCAGTTGATAACTTCTCTGATCTTTACGTTTTTGATGCAATGTCATTCTTTTATTCAGTGAATATTTCCCTAAAAAAATATTGAAAATGGAGGACTTAGCTCCATGACAATATATGCTCCACCCTTTCCTGTTTTAACTTTCTTTCTAGCACTTACTGTCTGAAATAATTAAGGAGTAATTAATTTTATTTCTTAATTATTTTATTTCTTGTATTTTGGTTTACTTCCCCAAACAACTAAGTGCTTGGTGGGGATTATTCTTTATTTTACTAACAGCAGCCTAAAAGTTATTTGCTATATATAAGCATGCATTAAGCATTAAGTTAAACAAGAGTTTCAGAGCGAAGTCAGATATTTGAAAAGAAAACTTATTTTCTATCCAAAATTATTTAGGTATCAATAGACATAATTAAAACGTAACTGAATTGGAAAACAGATGGGCCCTCTTATCTCAATTGAAGGAATATTTGCCAGCTGTGACCTGCTTCTTCACATTTTTCCACTCAATCCCAACTTCATAAGTTCTCAAATCCAAAATGTTGTGGCATCAAAACACTGAGGGCTAGCTGGGATACCTGGTCTCCTGTACCTGTTTTTGTGCAGACAGCACAGGTAAGGAGTGTGACATTTCAAACGTCACCGTGGGCTGGGGTCAGGTTACAGTGATTCGCCATCTTAGCCTGTGCTCACAACACACTGTCTGCCTCGCACACCTGCAGGTCCAGAAGAGCCCGTCTGTGTCTCTGATCCTATTTCTCTGTATTAAGGATAGCCTCCACCCTGTCATTCTATGATTCTTCTTTGAGTCCTTAAATTCTGTGGTAAAAGTAAAATTAGACCTGTGGATGAAGTTCCTAAAATGATCTCTTCCCTTCGGAGAACTCTTTTTGCCTTATAAGTTCATGGAACAAACAGAATTAAAAGCTTTTACAGATGTTATTTGAATTGAGCTCCAATGAATTAAATGGATGAACTGATGCTGTTCTTTCTCCCTTTAAAATAACAACTTGAGGGCCCTCTCTGGTGGTGCAGCGGCTTAAAGCACAGCACTAAGAAGCTAAAGCCACTTCAGCATGAGTTTGGTCCCCGCCTGGAGGCGATAAACATGGCGTGGCAGACCTCTCCTGACCCACCTGCTGCTGCCCTCAGCAGTGTATTTCGTCGATCTGCCTGTTCTTCTCCCTACTCTGTCTCTGGTGAATCCTCTCACTGCCCCTGTACCTCTAGCCTGTACCCCAATTCTGTACTCATGACTAAATCTGCAAAAACAAACAAACAAAAAAAAGCAACTGTATTTCCATTATGTTTATGTGGGTGTTATATTCACCAACTTTCACATGTCTTTGTTCATTGTTTATTTCATTTGTATGCACATTCATTATATTATTAGGTAAATAAAATAAATGATGTGGTCTTAAAAGACTGGTTTTCAGAAAAAGTGATTTGAAATGATTAAGTAATTTAAATTATATAAAGGTGAAACAACTGTGCAAGTGAAGAAATGATTAAAAAAAGATTTTGAAGATTTTGCATTCTTGTTTTATTTTTAACCTATATTAATACAATGAAATTAAAAACATAATTGATTTGTTATGGTTTACACAAGGAAGATAATGTATAAACACTTCAGTTAATAGTACAGTAGTCAGGGCCTCTCTGGTGGTGCAGGGGTTAAAGTCTGAGCACTATTAAGCCATCACCAGCCACTGTGGTAAGAGTTTTATCTCTTCCCAGGGAACTAACCCACATGCTACAGGGAACTAACTCCCATGTCTTGAACACTGCTCCTCTCAGCAGTACATTTCAGTAGATCTGCCTGTTTCTCCCGACTCTGTCTTTGAGGAATCCTCTTATATAATACCCTCTCTCCCTCCACCTCTGGCTTACACCCCAGTTCTTGTATGCATAAATAATAAATCAGTTTTTTAAAGATAAAGTAATAATAAAATGTCCTAAACTTGTATCAAAATAGGGGCTAATTAATGTTTGTGTTAACATTTAAAAGTCTTCCCTTTATCTGACTTATTATTAATTACATCTGAACAAAGTTTTCTGCACTTACTGTTACTTCTCTATGTATCTTGTGTCCCCAACTAGACTGCATGATTCTTTAATCCTGAGTCCACGGAAACAGGTCTTATGTTTTCTTCGTTACCCAGGTCTTGGTTTTACAGGGGCTAATGGCATGTTAAATGACTGTGGACTAGGCCAGCATTTGAGGAGCACTAGTGACTGGCAAGTTTCCCATATACAAAGGGAGGGCAATAAGGGAAAATCAGAAAAAAAAATACTGCACTCTTAGAAATGTTATCTATTCAGTGGCAGAACTGTGACTAAACTTGAGCTTGGCTGATTCCATAAAACTTAGTCTTAATGCAAAATACTACATTCAAATTTCTCTCATTTCTTCACTTGAAGAGTTTCACTCTTTGATTTTTTCATATTTATGTGAACCAATAATATCTTTTTATAATGGCAATTGGATCTCCTGAAAACCTCACAGTAGGAACTGATTTGGAATAACTGCTGAATAGTGCCTTCTATGAACTATGTCTGTAGCTTACAAATAATCACCATATGCTATCCAAACAATAAAGCAAAAAACTATTCAAAATATACTCATTACTTAGGTTCTTAAGTGTTGTTTTGGCCAACTCTCTATTGCCTGTGTCTACATATTTATGTGATGGCATTCTTTCAAAAGTGTTGGCTGATAAGATTTAGTAGAGTTTTAATTTTTTTCACAGCCATAATATGTCATTATAAGTAACGCAGTGCTATTCTTCACTGCAAAAAGAAATTCTGGTTAGGATTCCATAATATAAACCATTGTATAAAATAGCATCATTTACTTTCAAGATATGGACAATATTTCAATGGAAGAACATAAGCTGTTGTGTGAAAAGAAAAATAACTTTTAGTTTACATACATATGGGAAATATTCATACTTAGCACTGTGTACAAATGGCAGGAGTCATTTCTAATAAATATCATGTGAAAATCAATAGGACAGCTATAGAAACATCTCCTGCTTTTTTTGTCACAACAGACCAAAGTTCTGCTATATGTTTTTGACAAAACAGTCAGTTTTACACCAGACACAAGATTCTTTTTTTTCCCTAAACAAAACTATATTAATATAAAGCATGTATTAACTATACTATTCTTGTAAGAAATTAAATTCTTAGAGCTGTGTTTATTGAGGACTGAAAAGAGGCATTGTTAAGCATGCATTTGCTTTACAAGTTGACATTTAGAGAAATATTTTAACAAAACACTCCAAGAGTCAAAGATGATTTGGGCAGAATTATGAATCCTGTCACTCCAGTGTCATTTTCCTTTGCATGTTGCAATATCATGAGTATTAACTCTGAAATATGCAAAAAGTTTCTTAAATCATTTCATTTACCAGGTTTAAATAAACTTACCTCTCTTTTGAGCAATAGGCAACAGAATTAATATTAGTGAAAATGATTAGAGAGTAGGGGTTATTTAGTGTTGGGAACATTTTGTTTCACAGACTTTACACTAATGGAAGAAAAATCAAATTATAAGTTTAAAATATTCAAAAATTTATAATAAAATATCTAATTGTGTGTATTATGTTCAATGCCTTACTCATCTACTAAATACTCATTTTGTAACAATCTGGTTATCATTCCAAAGATACTCATCTGCTAAATATTTTTGTCCCAATGAAATGTCAATATTTTAAGCTAGCATCAAATAAAATATTTAATATAGTTTATTGAAGGGTTTTATATGGAAATAAATGAAAAAAACAGTAATAAAACTGCACACTCAACTAAGAGTTCTATTTTTTTTTAATATCTAGGTGGACATTATTCTTTCTTTAAAGATTTATTTATTTATGCATACAGAACTGTGGTACAGGATAGAGGTGCAGGGGCGGTGAGAGTACTCACCAGAGACAGAGTGGGGAGCAGAACAAGCAGGTCAACAAAGTACACTGCTGAGGGGAACAGCGAGCAGGTCAGGAGAGGTCTGCCGTGCCACTGGGTTACCTCGGGGGCCGGGAATCGAACTTGCACTGAAGCCACTGAGGCTTGCTTGCAGTACTGCACTTTAAGCTTAGGCCCAGAGTTCTATTTTTTTTAATGTATGCAAATAGGTAAATATGGGCAGTGAAGACAAACTTACTTTTTGCATTTCTATCTTTTGACCAGTTAGCAAAGAGCCCTAGAAGTCTTGAGCCAGCATTTTTTTTTTTTAATCTAAAGTGTACTGCTAAAGAAATATATTATTGGAGGTTGTAAAAAAAAAAAAAAAAAGGCCCTCAGTGTTCACTTCTTTCTTTCCTTTATATACCCTAAAGAAGGAATACATTTTAAAAATTCACAGTAGAGGATAAAACTGTCAGAATAGAAAAACTTAAGGATATAAATAGTGCTCCTTATTACTGATGTTATGGTGTGCTCTCCTGCTAGTTCCTGATCACATACATCACTGTTTACTAACCAGCCACCACAATGCGTGTATTTGCTATTTGTTCTAACACAACACCAAAACCTTAATTTTCCCCACCTTAAAGTAATTCCCATGAAAACTCTCCAGTACCTTTCTAATCTAGAGATTTATTTATTTAAGCATACAAGAATCGGGTCATAGGCCAGAGGAGCAGGGGGAGAGGAGACTTACCAGAGTCTGAGTGGGGAGTAAAAAAGGCAGAATGACTGAGATACTCTGTTTAGGGGAGCTGTGGGCGAGGCAGAAGAGGCCTGCTGTGCCATGTGGGTTAGCTCCATGGCTGGGGATTGAACTCACGTTGCAGTGTCTGGGGATATCTGGATAGTGTCTTTAACCCTGGCACCACCAGGGAGTCCCTCTCCAGTAACTTCCAAGCAAGTTGCAAATACCTTAGACCTCTCGACAGGAACACCAGGAAAAAATTCAAACTGATAAAGATGTCTTTGACTGATATAATTAGTTCCAATAGTGCTGACTAAATACTAAGGATTAACACCAAAACAGTGAGAGGTGTATGTTAAAGCTCAACTGTATATCCCTGTGTAAATGTCTTTTCCAGTAGGTTCACTGAGGATAGAATAAAACTGTTACCCAAGGGAAAAAAGGCCACAGCTAATCAAATGGAAGCTGTGTATTTACAAATATAATCCAAATATCTGCCATTTCTTCTAGTAGGATTTTAAACTGGTTTATTCTCCCCTTTCCAATAGTGGACATGAAACTATTTTTTTATATAGAATTTTTTAAAAAGATTTATTTATTTATACATACAGAACTGGGGTACAGGCCAGAGTTGGGGGGGTGAGAGGATTCACCAGGGACAGAGTGGGGAGCAGAACAGGAAGATCTACTGAAACACACTGCTGAAGAGAGCAGCAGGAGAGTCAGGAGAAGTCTGCTGTACCATGTGGGTCACCTCCCTGTCCGGGTTCTGAACTTGTGTTCCAGTGGCTTTGGATAGCTTTATCATGCTGTGCTTTATCCCGCTGGCACCACCAGGGAGGGCCCCAAAATATTTTTAATTAGTGCTCATCATGCTATATTTAGATATCATTTTTTTTATTAAGTAGCAAATGGGATACCAATCATTGTCATTACGTATTCATCACTCCCTTATTGGTTAACATATGCTTTGCTTTGTTGTGTGGTGGTTAAAATTGCTGGATGGCTGCAGTTGCCTGCATCCCCTCTGTAAGAACTGCATGCTGTAATCTTCTCATGGGTTTAGGATGATTCTTTAGATTCTAATTTCAGCGGGGATTGCGGGGATTGCTATTTTTCATTATTTTAGAGCATTGTTTTACTTGCTATGGAACATTAGCTGAACGTAGTAAGATAAATCTTCTCAGGTTGTCATTACATTCTATCAGATATTTCTGTTGGGCCCTCAAAATGAAATTGCAGACAAGCATTCAAATATAGGAAAAGAGCACAATTTAGAGTAATTGATGGAAACACCAGCACTTGCAAAGCAACAGAAATGCCTTGGCATGTTAAAATAGCTTTTGTCATTTCAGAGGTAGCATTGTCTTTGAAAATGATGCTAAATTTTGCACATCTGGGCAAAAAAAAAAAAATGAGCTGGTAAGAATGGCTTTCTGGGGCAAGATTGTAGAGATTAACAATATGAGATTGGGAGAGATGGTGCTAAATTGAAGCTCTTCCAGAAAAGAAAAGAAAAAGTAACTCCAAAGAGGAGGAGAATGAGCATTTAATTATTCACTCTTAAAGAATTATTATAGGGAGCGATATTGCCAAGGGCCTACTTGAATCTCTGCACTATCAAAGGTGCTGCAGGAGAAGAGAGAAAAACACGGGTCACAGGGACCCCTCAAGGCTAGTTTTGTTTATTTCTGAATGTTCTCACAAAGGAGCAAGTTCTGCTTTCATAGAGAGTTTTTTATTATATGTGCAGGACAGAATGTAGTAACTATGGAAGATCTGAGATTTCTGGCAAGTCTGTTGAATAAATAATGTTTTTTCAACTTCCTTGCTGCTTTCATCTTAGAATCTGCAACACTAAAATACTAATGCCCCTTCAGAACATCCCGATCCTATGCTTGTGGGTGTTGCTTTCTTTAGCTTTCCTGAAGGCCAAGCTGTTAGAGCATAGGCTTCCTAGAAGTTACCTGGAAAATGCAGATCAGACCAAGAAACAGACTTTTGGCCACAACATTGTGCATGTCACTGCTGAGGGACAGAGAGATGAACAGATGAAAGCATGTGTTTGTGTGTGGATCTACAGAGTTTTGTGAGATGCCTGGAAAAGTGAGACCATTTCCTTAGAGAAATATCAAAAGCTGGAGGCTGGTAGATGGTGGCCAGCTTTAGACACTTGAGAGAACAGGATGAAATGTTCACTTGTAATATACTAGGTTGTTTACTACCTTCTTTGGTAGGCTTTGTCCAACTTTCCCATAAGTGATCTTGGTACAGCAACTACACACAATTGAACATCTTTGCTTTGTTATTTCTACTGCAAGAATGAAAAATCACCCAAACTGGAGAAACAAAAAGGATTTTGCAAAAAAATTTCATAGCCTCAGAGACTGATTCTATAAAACATGAGACTTATATAATCAAGACACAAATCGGTGCAGCATTTTGAGAACATCCTTTTGCATACACCTGTCTCTAGCTGTTCAGCCAGGAAAGACCTCCAGATCCTGAATAAAAGTAGTATTTTGGGAGATTCCTGGAATCAGTTTCTGGGTTCCCATTGGATCCCCCTGGACTTTACCTCTTCAGGTTGACCCCCAATGTTTACCAGCCACTTCATCTTGACATCCATAAGAATTTCACTTTATGGCTAAGAACTTAGCTCCACGTTTATTTAAGCATAACTATTAGTAGAGATTCATGAAGAAAAAACTCAAGATAAATGATGGCGAATAACAAGGCTCCTTGTGTAAGTTTTTAAGGACATTATCCCAGAGGAAGCGACTTCTAGACTAACATCATGGCTTGAATATGAGGGGCCATGGGGTGAAGGAGGGGGAGTAGAAGGGACTCTTACACAAAATTTCGAAGGATTATGAGGTATTAAAAGGCAGGAAGGGTGGGGGCCTTGGAGGACCAAAGTCTGGGAGGTGAAAGAAGAGAAGGAGATAGATTCAATGTCGTTTATGACGTGGTGACAACTCAGGAGTGAGAGTAATTGAAGTGAGTGTCGTGTCTGGGAATGTGAGTGGGGAGGGTGGTTTCAGGGAATGAAATGTGAATGACATCACGATCTCAAAGGGAAAGAAATGAGAAGCAGCAATAAATTCAACCCTGGAAGAACAGAGACTAGGAAGTCTCCCTGAATTCTCGCTCACAAAAGTGATATTTTGCACAGATACAAAATTACATTATAATAGTGTCTTTTGATGTAATGAAAGGTATTAACTTATTGAGTATTATATGTAGAGCCGTTCTTTGATAAAATTTGATCCATTCAGAAAATGTATTATATGTAGAGCCATTCTTTGATAAAATTTGATCCATTCAGAAAATAGTCTTATGTGCATAGTGTCATTAATATAAAGAAGTGTTTTTGGTGGATCATCCAAAAATAAAGTCCAATGTGTTGTAAATGTTCTATCAATTAATAAGTGGTAGAGAATAAGCAGTTATTGATTTTAAATCAATTATATTGTCCATTAAAAAACATTTCAAGTAAAAACCATTGAGACATTTGAATTGATGCTAAATTTATTTCCATATGTTGAATATGGTTTGTGAATTATTATTGTATAGAAACAGAATATTTGAAATCTGAATTGATCAAAGTAAATTTTATGGCAAACCTCAAAATTATTCAAGCCTATTGCTGCTTTATCAAAATTTTATTTTTCCTTTCTTTGCTAAGCAAAACTTTGTAAAACTAAATATTATTTTTCCATGAAAAGAAACAAACCACAACAAAATTAATTAAAACAAAATCAAAATGTGAGTGAAGAATATCTCAAGAAATGTTATGGAGGCAATATGAGCATTAACTATGCAATCTCTTAAAGTCACACACAACTGTGAAAGCCATATAATATTAACTTCCTGATGTGAGATTCCAGTTCTAAAGGAACGCTGACGAGGTTTGGCTTGTAGATAGTTTAAACTTAGTCTGAAAGTGTAGATTGTTGCGATTTTCTGTGCCCTCCAACGTTTTGATGCTTGGAGCTTGTTTTACACTTATGTTATACATACATTTGATAAAATAAGAAAGTGAAAATCTGTTTTGATTGCCTTCACATAATTTAAGTCAAAAATCTCAGCTCATTTTTTATAATATCAGAACTTCTAGAATAACTGTAGCTATTACTGAAAGCAAAAGGAATTCTGAAATTTTCTCATTATGAGACATGTTAGCATTAGCAAGGGTTGATTTTAAAACATCGAACTGTTCCATTTAAAATTATGTGTAATCACACATGTGGATGTACAAAAACACTTAAGAAAAATAAACCAAAGCTGAAAGAACCACATTAAAATTTTACTGTAAAGACCAAATGAGAACAGCAACAATCTACACTTTCAGACTCAGTTGAAACTATATAGAAGCCAAACCTCATCAAATACGTTTTCATTATGTCTAGGATTCAAAGGCAAACCAAAACTGTTCCTTTTGTACTTGCAACATTTTCTAAAAGGTGACACAGGCATTGCGTGTCACTATTTAAAGTGACTGCCTAATGGTTAGCATCTCTTCAGAGGGGTGTGACCACACGATGCCTCTCACAAAATCACCCATAATCCTCCAATGTAGTTCTTGGATTTGCTTGTTAATTATATTGCTTATCTTAATTTTTCTTTTCATAAGTGCCACCAGGTTTATAAAAATTTTAGGGCAACATGACTAGTCATTGTTGAACTATATCCTATTCTACAAATATATCATTCAAGTGGCCTCCCTGGTGGTGCAAGGGGCTACGTCTGAGCACTATGATCCTATCATCAGTCTCTGCAGCATGAGTCCCTTCTATCTGGCCAAGGAGAAGACCCACATGGCACAGCAGACCTCTCCTGTCTCACCTGCTGCTCTGTTCAGCAGCTTATTTTAGTAGATCTGCTATTCTGTTCCCCTTTCTGTCTCTGGTGAATCCTGTCACTGCCCCTTCCCACACCTTTGCCTATACCCCAGTTCTTATATGCATAAATAAATGTATTTTTAAAAGTTGTCACCGAAACTTATGTGAACACACTATTAGTACATAGTTTACATCTTGTCTCTCTGATTTATTTATTTTTGTATCTCTGTTCTGTCTTTTCAAAATAGGGTATTCATAGTGAAAAAAATTTTAAGCTGATATAGTTTCACTGGCATTCCTTTATTTTTTTTCCCCCACAAAAAGGGTTGGTCAATTATAATGTGTGTGTGTGTGTGTGTGTGTGTGTGTGTGTGAGAGAGAGAGAGAGAGAGAGAGAGAGAGAGAGAGAGAGAGAGAGAGAGAGAGATTCATGCAATGCTTTGTTAGCAAGTAGTCTGGATATCATGATTTCATTTTTAGTACAGACTATTTAAAGTGACTGCATAATCGAAGGACAAGGTAGAGGGTTTGAAAAACACTGAAAACTCATTAAAACAGGAAGTGGCAGAGCAAAACAGAAATTATGTTATCAGTTTAAATTAAAGATTAAAAATAAAGCCCACCAGGCCCTCCCTGGTGGCGCAGCGGGTTAAAGCACAGCACAAAGAAGCTTAAACCACTTCCGCATGAGTTCAATCCCCGCCTGCCCCGGAGGTGACCACATGGCGTGGCAGACCTCTTCTGACCCGCCCACTGCTCCCCTCAGCAGTGTACTTCGTCGATCTGCCTGTTCTGCACCCCACTCTGTCTCGTGCACCCTCCCACCCTCCGCATCTCTGACCTGTACCCCAGTTCTGTACGAATAAATTAAAAAAAAAAAAAATAAAGCCCACCAAAGGTCTTTCACTGGGAGGTATCAAAACCTTGAAAAATCTTTTTTCCCAAGACTCAATGAATTATCAAGTAATGTCTGCTTAACCTTCCTTCAAATATCTTTCATCACCTCCCTCATCAACAATTCTTACCTTCAATGATGTGTCATCTGTGTTATCTCAACTAGCCTTCCACATAATCAATAATCATCCTTATCTCAACTAGCTCTCCACCCAAGTTTTAGATCTTCATTCTGTGTAGTGTCACCAATATAGTAGTTAAAATTCTAAATCTCAAGACACTGCTCCCTGGTTTCTTCATTGTTTATCTTCTTCAAATATAAAACAGATAAACCCCTTCTGTGACACTCCATGACTGCTAGAGTCCAGATTTCTAGTGTCTTAACCACCAAGTAGAAGTAATTCCCTGCCTCTCCCTTACAGCACAAACATTGTGTCCTTTGATAATAATAATTTGAGTTATATGGGGTTTCTGAAAAATGTTCTCATAACCACCCCCTTTTAAAAATTTCTCTTTACTTTCTGCATGGATTTTTTTTTTTTAATTTCAGGTCACACATTACTTTCAGCATGCACAAGTCCCAGGCTGACTTCCTATCTTCTTACCTCACTAGACTTTGAAACACCACTACTATGATAGATCATATTAAAATTGAAATAGCTGTTTTGCATGGCTGTTTTTCACTTGATGTGAATTCCTTAGCATTCTGTGGCTTGAGTAAAGTGTCCTTACCAAGGATTTTCTGAAAAACTGACCTTCATAGGAGTCTCTCACACAGTCATTTACTAAGGGAGAGTTCTCACATTAACCCTCTAAGACAGTGGGTGAAGTGGGACAAGGAAGGAGCAGATGCCAGATAAAAATGTAATCTATGCCCACAGAGAATAGGATGAAATCTGATTCCAGAGGGATACTGGGGCATATATCTAAGCCTCAGAGCTAATACAATTCCATCAATGATCTAGGAATTTTTACTTTTGCCTCTGCTAGTTACTGGCTAGTAGAAACCTCAGAGAGGGTAAACTCCCACACTTTCCCAGCCCTCTAAAGCAAGAGTCAAGTAGCTCCTGGAGCTAAGTAGTTCTCTGAAGAAAATGTTCATGGAGATATTCAGTAAATTTTGAATGGTTGGCTGGCTACATACTTTACAAATTATGGAGCTTGGGGTTGGACTTTGAAGACTTCTGAGGAAAAGAGTAGTACTCTCCAAGTGATAGAATAGGTAGATTCGTCTAGAAACTTGTGAAGAAAACATTAATGAAAGAAAAGCCTACAACCAGCAGCATTATTTAAGAGAAAATTGCCATGGTGATAGGGGCCTTTTCTAGCATGGAATCAACAATGAAGGGAGGTAAGACATGCTTTTGATTGATATTTCAAATGAGGATTCAATCATTCTCCATGACTGGGTATGTGACAGAGGAAAGAAGTGAGACTTTCTGAGCTCAAGTGACAAAGAGCTCACTTGTAGAAAGGAAAAATGAGGACATATTGGAAGATGAGTTAGGGCAGGTTAGGAACAGGGCTAACATTAAAAATCCAGCTCTAGACATATCAGGGACACATAGACATATTCAGCAGGTATACAAGGAAAGTACAACTTGATTTTAGAAAACATGGTGGCTAGAAATGTGGACCTGAGATTGAGGTATGAAGATGGGGGTGCTCACTACGCTATGGAGAGGGGACTTCATGAAAGCAGTGATGGAACAAAGCATTAAAGAACAGAGCCATGGCACATGGCACACACAGAGAGAAAGGGAAGCTGACAGGAGTGGGAGTTGAGAAATGAGACTAATACATCTTTAGAAACACACACTACTAAATCTCTAAGAGCAGGGTTCAAAACAGCAGGGAGATTTCAGCCTTAAATCATCAGGAATTTAAATTTAAACAGAATTGAGAAATAGAGGATATGCTTAGACAGAATTTACTTTCAAATGGTGAACATTTACATCAAATTACAAAGTGTACAGCAATAGGAAGAAGTTGCATGCCACTCTTATTTTCCAGTAATGGAAACTTCAATTGATAGAACTTTTTTGTTTAGTATCTAAATACTTTATTCCAGTAATCCTACCTTAATTGCAGTAATCCTAAGAAATCAATCAGATATAAAGTCTGTAATTTAAGACCACAAGCTATTCATACTCATATTTGCAACAGTAGCAAGTACTGTAAATATTTCAAGATTCAGCAATAGAATATTTATGACAAAAACAAAAGGTAGGATCTTCTTATAGCATCATTATAGAGTGTGATTAAGAGCCTGGTGACAAAATTCTTTGAAAAATATTGTTTGAGAAGGGAATGCTGTAAAATTAAATAACATTGCAAAAATTAATTTTCTCCATATGTGTATGTCTCTGTATATCAACAGATAATGTCTGTGTGGATGCATGTTTTTATTACCCAAATTTTGCACATATATTAATCATAGCTGTATTTTTCAAAATTTATAGATGGAACATGCTGGTTTTTATTTTCAAGTTACAATGAATGGTAAAAGTAGAATCATCATAAAAACTATAGAGACATTTATGTCCAACATGGAAATTAATAGAAATGCGTTACTATTTAAGCCTACTTAATTTCAAGTAAAATATAAAATGTCAATAAAAAATGTAAAATCTCAATGTTTCAGTATTATTAGCCACATTTCAACAGCTCAGTAGTTAAAGACTCTGTATTGTATTGACAGATTTATGAAATATTTCAAACCTTCTACACAACTGACTAATGCTGATGAAGTCTACTCATCTAAGTAATCAAGTTTATACTTTTTTTAATAAATTAATACAAACGATGGAACTTAAACAGTACCATGAACTAAAAACTCAATTGCTAAGATGCAGAAAAGCAAATTAACTGGATAATAGGGAAAGGGTAAAAATCTATAGTGATGGAAAGTACAAAAGCTACAAAAAAAACGAAAATGAAGAAATAAAAAATCACAAGTAATGAAATGGAATCAGTAACTGAAAACTTCCAAAAATTAAAAGCCCAGAGCCTGATGGTTCATAATGAATTCTATGAAACTTTCAAAGAGAAATTATTCCTATCCTTTTCAAGCTTCTAAAACATTGAAAAGGAATCAAAGTCCAAACACTTCTAGGACTCTACAACTAGACAAGACCATCACACAGAAAATTATAGACTGATAATGCTGATGAACATCGATGCAAAAATCTTCAACAAATTACCAGCAACAAAATTCAATACATTAAAGGAAGCATATGCCATGAAAAAATAAGATTTATTACAGCCATACAAAGAGGATTCCACATAAACAAGTCAATAATGTGATTTACCACATCAACAAAAAATAGGAATGCAAATATGTCAATGATAACAGAAAAGGCTATGGACTGGATTCAAAATGATTTATGTTAAACATGCTCAAAACTGTACCACAGGTTAACAAAGGTCAGGTATGAAAAATCCAAAGTCAACAGTATACTCAATGGTGAAACACTGACAACAATACAGAGATGGCTGCTCTCACCACTATTATTCAACATAGTATCAGAAGTCCTGACCAAAACAACTAGAAAAACAAAAAGGAAATAAAGGTATTCAAATTGGAATTGAAAAAATAAAACCATCATAAATTCAGATGACATAATAGTCACAGAAAGTGATCAAACTATAATAGCAAGTTATGAATATACAAGAATTTGTCCCATCTCTCTACATCAAGAATGAACAAGCAGAAAGAAAAATCCAGAAAACAATTTATTTTATAAAGACATAAAACAGTTAAATACCTATGAATAAACTTAAAGAAGATAAAAAGCCTGCACACTGGAAACTGTTTTTGGAAGAAATAAAAGGAGACATAAAGAAAAGGATTGGTAATATTTTCCATGCTCAGTGACTAAAACAATGAACATCATTAAGTCACCATATTACCGAAAACAATAAAGACTCAGTGTCTATCAAAATCTAAATACCATACTTCACAAAAAAGACAAAAATCACAGCATTTGTTTGAACTACAAAATAAAACTTCAGAAAGAGTTCTGAGAAAACCACCAAAAAAAAAATGGTAGTATGTTCTCTAACTTCAAACTACATCTGAAAGTGATAATAATTAAAAAGCATGGCATGGGAATAAAAATAGACACACTGTTCAGTGAAAGAACTGAGAGCCCAGATACAAGAAGATATAGAAGGTGAAAATCAAATACTGGATAATTTCACTCATATGTAGCATATAAAGAAGCAATATTAAAAACCAAAGCAAAAATAAACACTAGAAATCTGTCTGTAAATCTGAGGGCATCAGAGGGGCAATAGGAGGGTGATGAGCAAAGTGTAAAAGGGTCCAAAGAACCACGATGGAGATCTGAGTGCATCATATGTTACATGCTCTTTCAAGTCTCTTTACATTTTACTTAACATATTCATAGAATTTAACATGGTCTTTGCTATTTGGTAGGCTTTAAAATAATACTTGTCACATTTAATTTTAGGTTGATAGATTTAAAAGTCAGATAAACACATGATATGTTTGGCATCCTGAATCTACTTTTTTTTTTTCTTTCTTTCATGCTATGCTTTGAATAGATTTGGGTTACTCTTGGAGTTACTTGAAAACTCCCTCTTCTCCAGATACTATTGAGATTGAAATATTGGTAATGGAAGCATATGCTCAGCTGTCAGTTCTTATTTCTCTCCATGTTGGAAAAAACTTGGTAATAAAGACTAAGTATATATTTTTCCTCTTGATATGCACAAAAATATCAAACTGTTTTCCAGAATATTCCAGAAGTGAATACTAGTGGATAAACACTGGTTTAGGGCTGTGATTTATTCAGTATTAGCTTTCTCAGGGCTTCTATAACAAATTTTCACCAACTGGGTTATTCAAAGTAATTTAAATGTATTCTTTCATGACACTGAAGGCTAGAAATCTCAAAGGGTTGGTTTTGTCTGAGGGTTCTGGGAAAAAATATAACTCAAGCTTCTCCTCTACTTTGTGGTGGCTGCATATGATTGTCTTGACTACGGCAATCTAACTCCAATCTCTGCTCATCTTCTGCTGGATTTAGCATCTACTCTAATACAGCATGTCATTATCATCACGTGATTTCATCTTAATGCATCTTTGTTTCAGATAAGGTATCATTTAAAGGTTCCAGGTAGATTTGATTATTTGAGGGACATAATTAGACATAGTACACATTAACTTCTACATTTCTTATGAATAGAAAGTCAAAAAAAATTAAGCATGAAAAAAATAGAATTTCAGGGAATATAGATTTAATCCTTACTAAGTGATGTTTTAATAGGGGACTGACATAATCCAAAGTTAGTTTTATTAAGTTTTTATTAAACATTTACATATAGGATCCTGAAACACTGACTAGAATGCTTTCAAGTTAATACTGTAAAAATTATCAAGTGCCTTTTAATACTTCTTCTGATATGTGTTCACCCAAGGTCACCCACAGGCAGCGGGCAGCATTCCACAGATGGGTTTCATTAGTAAGAATGAAAAATCTAATAATACATGACTTATCAAGTTGAAATATAACATTGTGTGTTAAAAGAGCAAAAAACTTATAAATAATCTGAAAATTCAAAGCAATTTTCTTTGCTTCATCTAGAAGAGAAAAGTAGCATTGAGTTATAAGAAAAAATGTTTTTTTTAACCAAAGTTTTAGTTATATAATTGTTATTAACATCTGTGATATTCCCTAGAAGTAACCACTTAAAAGAATCCAATAGGTTTGAGGTACCAACTCACTTTTGGCAAGGAAAAAAAAAATCAAAGCACAATCCCTGAAAACTTTGCAGTGAGTAACAAAAATACTATGAATAGATTAAAACATCAAACACAAGATTGGTACTGGCGACCACTTGGCACTATATCTTAGACATGAACTATTGCAGGTGATTCTGCAATAAACAAAACATGCTGTATGTGTCCTTGTGTGTGTGTGTATAAATACATAAGGTATTTCTGCTCAGCCATAAGAGAAGAAAATCCTGCCATTTGCAGTAACAGTCATCCCAAGGATATTACTCTATGTGAAACAAGTCAGAAATACAAATACTGTACGATTATCACTTATATGTGGATTCTAATAAAGCCAAACTCAAAGAAACAGGCTAAAATGGGGGTTCCCAGTGAGTGGCAGTAAGGAAATTACTGAGAAATGAGTTAAAAGGCACAGACTTCTCATTATAAGTAAGTACGTTCAGGGTTTTAACATATAGTATGGCAACTCTCGTTAATAATACTGTATTATATGATGGTTGATAACAGAGTAGTTTGCAGATAGTCTCATCATTAACAAGCAGCAACTATGCAATGAGAGAGCCAATAATGATGTTATGGTAGTAATCATTTTGCATAATACGTGCATCAAATCAATACTTTATACACCTTAAAATACACACTGTATTATGTCAATTAAAGCTCAATGAAACAAACAAACTCAGGCTCTCCCGGAGCTTGACCTGCCCCAGGCTTAATGGAAATTCTGCACTGATCCCTCTGGATCCACATCTGATCACCCCAAAGTGCAGAGAGCTCTGGCCCCTCACCTCCAGCTTCTTCTTGAGTTGAACAATGAACAGCGAAGGCCAGAGTGGAGAGAGCTGGCTGGATAGGATTCCTCAGTGTCCTTCTCTGTAAGCTGTGGACAGGCAGTGACTGGCTTTCTCTGCTTACACAGCAACTATGCAAAGTTTCAAGAGTGTCTGTTCCTACACTGACTCCTTCAGACCATGGAAACAGCATTAGTTCACCCAGCTTTCTCACAACTAGGGGTTCTTTAAATCTGTCCTCATATTCTAAAAGGTCTTTCTGTTAAACTGTATCCAATTCCCCCCTTAGGGTGTACCATAATAGAGCAAGGAAGGACATATAAATACATATTTATATTTGAGAAAAGACATTTCGGTAGATGCCACCAGGCTCTACCGGCAAATTTGAGTCCTCATCATGTCTGTATATGATTCCTTTCTACAATCACTGGACTGAATGTTTGCTCCGATTGCTAAAATCGGGTAGGCTGAAGGTTGGAGCAGCAGGACATGGTGGAAGTGGATGAATTTCCATGGTCCCCTTTCCCAGACATCCTCAAGCTTACTGACAAGATGTCAGACACAAAATATATCTTGTGGAAGGAACTATTCTGAGAGATGCGAAGATCGATACAATCCTCATCCTTCTTTAGAGGAAAAGAAGTTGAGTTCAGGAATCCAAAGTTGAAAATGCACAGACAGTTACAGAGCCTAAGTCTTTCCCAGAGTGCTCATCTTCTGTCTTATTCTGCCATTAGGGGATGCACCGTAACATTAACTGGAATCAAGTGATAAAGACAGAAAGCAGTCTGCAGAGAACTGACAGGGAGGACATTGTGTAGGAAAGTGGAAATAACAAGGGTAGATAACACTTTCGAGAAGTTAGCAGGAAAAGAAAGAAGAGATGTGGAGGAACTAATAGGCAAGGGTAGACTTTTTGTTTTGTTGTTTTCTTATTTTCCCTTTTAACCTGTGATAAACACATTCGCGTTTACATCTTAGCAGAGAATCTACTAGAGAGAATAATTGATGTCGTAGGAGTGAAAGGAATGTCTGATCAAGGAAGGAAAGGGGGCAGAAGTTAAAATGCATCTGCGGAGTTTATTTTAAATCATATGTGATTTAAAAATACCCACAAATACATGCCTATTATAAAATATTCAAAGAAGAGAAACTGACACATAAAAATACTGTACCCATGTAGACTTCATGTGGTAGAACTTTAGTGACGCTGCTATTCGTAAAGGGTACAATGGAGTATACGACCTTCTTGGTATGTGTGGACATGTATAAGTGGGCATTGAACATTTTCAATAAAGCGACTCAATGGCATATTTTCTGACTTTTGCCATGTAACATTTCCCCAACAGTGTAATCTATTATATTGCTCTTTGTATTTCACTTATGATTATCAGCGGCATAATACTACTTTAAATGTCAGCCACATTTTAAATTTCCTTTTTAAGAAAGCTCGTTTGAATTTTGCATTTCGATTTATCATCTATTTTGAATTAATTATTGTGAAATATGTACAGCCAATGAATAGGATTTGTTTCTAGTTTTTTTTTTCTTTTTTGCATGTGCATATCTAATTATTTCAGTGTTACTTGTATGAAAGGCCTGTAACTCATCCTTTGTAACCACTGTGCTTTTGTGAAAGACAGAAACCTTGTATTATGGTTGGTCTATTTCTAGGGTCTCTATTTTCTTCCACCCAGATCAATACTATGCACTGTTGGACTTATACTAAATCGTGTGTTGCATTCATGTGATCTCTCCAACTTTACTCTCTGTCAGCACTGTGCTTGCTCTTCTATTGATATCAATTAACCTACTATCAAATGCAGGTATTTATTAATTTAAATATATACTTTTAATGATATGTGTTAATTTAACTGTATATCAAGATATTTGCAAAAATTGCATACAAGATCACAAAGCAACTGGAAAGTAAAAGCAGAGATAAGGCTCTGTCTGCTGGTGCAGCGGGTTAGGGCAGCATTTCGAAGCTAGCTGCTGCCACTTAGGCACAAGTCCAGTCTCCCGCCAGGGAGGTGACCTTCATGGCATGGCAGACCTCTTCTGATGTGCCCGCTGATCTCCTCAACACTGTATTTTGTCTGTCTGCCTATTCTGCTCTCTACTCTTTGACGAATCATCTCACCACCCCTGGACCCCTGGCCAATTCTGTATGCATAAATAAATCTTAAAAAAAGAAAGAAAGAAAGAAAACCGTCACTTTAAAAAAAAAAAAAAGGCAGAGATAAAATGGCCATCAGTGTAATAGCGTGAACTTTGTAAGAAAACATTGGAAATAATGAAGAAAGTTGAAATGAAAAAACACCAGGATATTTGATATTGCTGATGGGAAGAGACAGGAATTACTCTAATTTGCTAAGACTATGGTAAAGCTGGTGTGTTAGTAACAACAAACATAAAACTGGAAATGTATTTTATGTTAAAAGGAAAGGCATGCACAAGTAAATATAATTATGAAAATTAATATTATTTCTAGGAAAGCAAACACTATGGAAACTGGGAAATAATCTCAAAATGTTTCTGGAAATGAAGGGGATATAAATGGAAATTAACTCTGTAATGCTATTACTCATGCAATATATGTGCTGTCTCTTTTTATCTACTGACATAAAACTTTTATAAAATTTCCCCAAATTTCATTCTGTCAAGTCAAAATTCATCAATCATGAATTCTCCTACTATGAGGTTTTCCAGAACACCTGGCCAGTTTCTATTTCCTGAGTTTTTGTTTTAGAACCTAATGCTAGTTCATAATTGGTGCCAGGTATTCAGTGACACAATTAATAATTTTTCAAATCTGAATTAAAAATCAGTATTTTGTTTAAGACATTTTAGAAGTATCTTTCCACTGGATGGTGCTTTCCATTTATATGACAAACACTCTAGAAATCACTGGTTATAGAGATATTTCTGAGAACAGAATCCTCTCATGGATGAGTGGAATTCTGTAATAAATTTATAAGGCATCCAATGGAAGACAAGTTCCTTTGCTGTTGGATTTATCCTGAAAGCCTGAATATTTGGTTTCAAAGTGGAAAATTCTAAAATCCTGAATGATCAGTACCTAACATATACATAATATGAGCATGGAATAATTAAACAATTGGGTACTTAGTAAGGAGGGAAAAGACCAGATGTAAATGAAATCAGTGATACCAAACTATATTCAAAACAAAACCATACAAATGAACTGATTATAAGAAATGGCAGCAAAAATTCCTCTCTTCAACATTGACTTCCACATTAAGTGCTCTATGCATTTTTCTAAATAATATAACTGACCCATTGATTGTGAATTTCTGAGGCATAAAATGAGAAAATGGGATACACTAGCATTTCTGTTCAAGTGTTTAATGTACTGTGATAAGTTAAGGGCAATAATCATAAATTAAAGTGATAGAGTTTCAGAGTTCAAAGTAAAGGTGTTATAAGATAATGAACTTAACCTTATTTAACTAACAAGAAAACAGAGTGAAACCAAGTGAATTTTCCAAATTTACAGAGTTAAGGAGTCATTTGGTCATGTGGGTAATCTGAACCTTCTGATTCTCACAAAGGTTTGTTTGATATTTTTTCCTACTATAGAATTCACTTCAAGGATTTATTTAACCACTTGTAATTCTACTGGGAGCTATGCCCCACCGAGCAGAAAAGCAACTGGTACAAGTACAGTTCTAAACTAAAATATGATTTCAATATCAACAGTTTATTCAGTCTATATAAACTGTTTGAGGCTTTACAGAAATTTTAAAACATGACTTAATCAACAAATAAAAATTACCAAGGACTTCAGTGCAGCTATTTAAGTAGGTTTTCAATGAACAAAGACAAGGCAATATGAATAATAAAAGCACCACTTAACCAGGATGGACAGATTTATTATTGTTAAGAAACAAATTATTGAAGTATACAGTATAAGGGGAGCCTCTAAAAAGCAATTTCCTATAAATCTCTAAAGCAATTAAAGAACAAGATATAGAAAAATTGAAATCATATGTGGAATAAATACTTATATGCATTTGAATGTCAGCAACAAGATTATGGATATAAATGTCTGTGCCTTACAAAAATTTAGAAGTAAGCAGGAGTCTGATTTATAATGGAGGGGAAGTGGAGAACATTCTTAGGTAGTACATTGTATCACCTGTGTTCACCGAAATTTACACCTGTGAAGAACACTGTAATACATGAAGCCAGAAGAAAATCACAGCACAGGAACATTTTGATACACATATATACTTGACTACATGAGAAGATTCTTATTGTAAGATACAATATAATGAGTTACCCAACAAGCAACTGACTTCCTTGATTGAGTCATCTGAGGTATCAAAAAAGGTAACAAATGCCACAGGTTCTACACAAGGCAAGTTAGCACAATAGAGTATGGTGGTGGAATATGAGTGGTAATATTTGGTAGGGAGTTATCCAAATATTACCTCAAATAAAAATACATTTAAATACATGAAAATTAAACAAATAAATAAATGTGCTTTGGGGTACATAAAAAAATAAACAACATGAAACCTGTATGTACAAATTCCCCTGCAGAGTGGTAAGCTTTTTTTTTTTAATAATGGCTTATAGAACAAGTTCTGTGATCATTTCTGAACTGAGAATTCTATTGTGATATGACAATTTCCATATGACCTACCTATGGTTGACTTGATTTCTAGCTACCACAAGACATCTGGTCACCAAGAACATGGAGCGGGAATGAAGATTCCTTGTCATCTACTTAGATGGTGAAGAGGAGTCTGCTCGCCCATGTCAAGTAAGCACACTGCACATACACCTCGGCTAATCGCGGCAGTTTAAGTTCAACTTGTGCTTCAAACAAATAGAAAGCTACCTCCTGACCCTGTAAAAGGGAGCAATGGAATCCAAGCATCTTGACAATCCCAACAGATGCAAAAATCTCACTGGAGAAAGTTCAACATTCATTTTTGGCAAGAAAGTTTTGTGAGTTAAACAAACAAGGGATGGTCTCAATGTGACAATATCAACAGAAAAACACTAAATTTTGAAGCTGGACTCTTTCTCCGAAGACTGACAACAAGGTAAGGAAATTTGATGATGGCATCGTGTCCATTCAACATGAAGCTACTATGTGTGATGGGTAGAGGAAAAAAAAAAAAAAAAACAGGGCATGGAGACTAGAAAAAAATAAAACACTATCTTTATCCACATATCTTAATGATCTTAGAAAACCTTTAAGACTCTCTAGAATGCTTAAAGTAATTAAACACAAATCTTTAAGGTCACAGGATACTAGGTCATGTTTAAAAATAAATTATAATTGTGTACACAAGCAGGAGATTTTGTAAATTGAATTAAAAAGCACAAGACCATTTAAATTATACCACAACCATGAGATTATTAGTAGACTTGATATGTATGAAAGACTTTTATGGTAGAAATTAAAAACTAATGATAAAAATAGAAACTAGAAAACATAAGCCCAAAGCAATGGTGAAATAAGCCATGTTTATGGACTGAAAAACTAAATATTGGCAAGGTATTTACTCTTCCAAAATTGATCTATAGATCAAACACAATCCCAATCAAATTACAGTAGGTACTTTTTTGTGGAAATTGACAAGTTATTCTAAAATTTATATGAAAATGCCTGAGAATAACCAAGCATTTTGGAAAAGATGACATTGGAAGACTTACATACTACTTTATTTAAAGACTTTAAATCTTATTACAGAATCTGTATTGTAAGGATGCAGAAATCAAGGTGGAAAGGTGTGATGTATGGGAAGATTTGTTAATGGAGCAGGATAAAGTGCTCAACTCTGTTCTATACACATATAGCTAACTAACTCTACAGTGTCTGATTTTCAATTGCAAAAGCTTCCCACAATTCTGTAATAATGAGGAATCTATGTTGAAAATAACCATTGGGCCCTCCCTGGTGGCACAACAGGTTCATGTAGCACTAGGCAGTTGTCCAAAGCACGAGTTTGATCCCCTGCAAGGGAGTGACCCATATGGTGCAGTAGACCTCTCTTGAACTGCCCACTACTCCCCTCAGCAGTGTACTTTGTCAATTTGCCTGTTCTGTTCCCCTTTCTGTCTCTGGTGAAGCCTCTCACTGCCCCTATACCTCTGGCTGTTACCCAGCTCTGTATGCATAAATAAATAAATATTTTAAAAAATTAAAAAAAACTATGATCTTTACTTTTCAATTTATACAAACAAAGTTGAAATAGATCACAGGCCTAAATGGAACACATAAATCTTGAAAACTTCTAAAAGAAAATGTTGAGAAAATTTCTTATGAACAGTTAGGCACAATATGAACAAATCTTATAATTTAGAAGTAAGTGGAACACCTGGACTTCATTTGAAATTTAGAATTCTTTTTCATTAAAAATTACCATTGAGAAAATGAAAGCCAGAGTCAGAAAAATGTTTGAAAACTGTTATCTGATAAAGGACTTGCATGCAAAATTATAAAGAATTCCCATACTCGATATCATAGCAGTATGACTGAGGTTAGTAAAGTCACAGGGTAAAACAAAGAAATATACAGAAATGAAAGAAGCCATAGTTGCCAGTCCACTCTAATTCTGTCCCAACTGTCCAAGTGTTCATTTAAGAAGACAACCTCTATCATACTGGTAGAAAGCCATGCTCTTGGACTAGAAAACCTGTCCACAAACTACCTGGAAATCAAGAAGGATAAAGAACACCGACAAACACAACAACAAAGCTATGGAGAAGAAAACAGAAACTATGAATCCAAGTATTTCAGTTGAAGAAATTCTTCCACCCAAGTTGGCCTTTAAGGAGAAGATATGGCGGTACAATACCAGAACTTCAATATCCTCGAATCGCCATTCAAGACATGTGACAATGACATAAATTTTCATCTACTCTGTGGTGCATTGTGCTGTGTTAGTTTTTATCCCTCCTTCACTGCCTTCAAGCTACAGTGCCCTGAAAATAGTAGTTTTGAAAAATTCAGGTGATTCAATGTATAGGATGAGCCTTAATTTGGGTGTAAGTAATGGCTTTACATGATTAGCTACAGTTTGCAGCTCCGACTAGAATAACGCAAAGGTGAAATAGTGTCCCTGGGACAAAACGGGATGACTTCATGCTCCTTGTCAATGAGGTTAATTGGAATCATCAGGCCAAAATGGTGCTGGCCTTTCTTACTGTTGATTCTCCCACTAACCCCTTGTTATTTAATCAGTAGTCTGTGGTAAAGCATTGAAAAGATGCAAGGTGCCTTTGCCTCATGCAGCTTTTTTGTTTTGCAATATAGTGTCCATGTAAAAGATGCTGCTCTAGGAATGGTGGAAGGGCCATACCTCTTGCTTCCATTTACAAGCAGCCTTCTTGGATTGACTGCTGGGACATAGGAACAGAACTGAGTTGCCGGGAAAAACTATGCAACTCGTGAGGCAGGTGTCCTCTTGGAGGACAGCTGGAACAAGAAGGAGGCATTTGCTTCTCACCTCTGGATTTGCAGCAGGAACTTAGGAGACATGGAAGGAGACACACTCGGGACACTTGAATGAGACACATGAGTGAGAAACACATTGGAGGCTGCAGATGGGGGCCTTGCATTTGTGACAAGATTTCAGGCCTCAGTGGTACTACTTTGGTCTGACCCTGGTTTTAATGAGGGCATGGATAATTTGGGGTGTTTTGAAGAGAATACTCTTACATCTCTATGCATAGTAATTTCTCTTGAAGTTCTTTCACTCTGAGTCTATTTTGTTTTGTGCACACAGATGGCTCGACTCCTTTATGGCATGGAAGGTAAGGGGTTCTGGGTGCCCCTCAAAGACTTGCTAACATCTCTTAAAGTATATCTTCTGAATAAATATTTATTACCATGTGTGTAATTCCACCCACTCCAATCTATCACTACTTCCATATTTCTAAGTTGACAAACTTATTTTTTTAAAGATTTATGTTTTTATGCACACAAGAACTGGGCTACAGACCAGAGATGTGGGGGATGAGAGGATTTACCAGAGAAAGAGTAGGAAGAAGAACAGACAGGTAGACTGAAACACACTGATGAGGGGAGCAGCAGGTGGGACAGGAGAGGTCTGCCATGCCATGTGGATCACCTCCCTGGCCGTTGATTGAACTCGTGACATGCAGCCGAGGCTTTGGATAGCTTCATAGTGCTGTTTTAATCCATTGTGCCACCAGGGAGGGCCCTGGAACACTAATTTTAAGGAAACATACTCATTTCTCCTCCTAGTGTACAATTACATAAACACATGCACAAGCATGAAGATGTGTTTATTTACTTATTACCATAACAGACAAGATTCTCTGCTTCTGCTTCATTAATGGATAGTAATCTATTGTAATCATCAGTCTGATGCTGTTTGTTCACAGATTTGTCCAAGCTGACTCTAATGGCCTTGTGACATATATTCATCACTTTTTTTAGTACCTTCTTACTATTGTTTTTTTTTTTTAATTTATTAATTTATGCTTATAGAACTGGGGTAAAGGCCAGTGGTGTGCTGAGTGAAAGGCTTCACCAGAGACAGAGTGGGGAGCAGAACAGACAGATTGTCCAAGTACACTGCTGAGGGGAGCAATGGGTGGGTCAGGAGAGGTCTGCCACGCCATGTGGATCAGCTCCCTGGCTAGGGATCAAACTACTGCTGCAGTGGCTTCAGAGAGCTTCATAATGCAGTGCTTTAACCTGCTGTGCCACCAGGGAGAGCCTTTTTTTACTTTTAGTATGTTTCAGCTTGTATGGTTTTTTGGCACCAACTTGGAGCCAGACATTTCTCCAGGGATCTCCTTTTCCTTGTACTAGAGCTGACTACTTAAAACCAATATTGGGACACATGTTTTGTTTATGGCCCCTCAGAATGCTTCCCTTAGACAGAGGTAGACTGAGTTTCCAGTCTCATCTCTTAGCCACATGTTTGATTCTGGACCCCTGTTTAATCTTAAGAGAAAGCAAAGGAGAGTTTGAGATGAGAAAGGGGCAATGTTGGGACCTCATCTAGAGTCTTATCACTCAGTGTTGTGTACAGAAAGGGAATCATGGCTGCTCTTGCTCCTTGAACATATGCTTTCTTCATTTTTAGTTTTAAAGATGTTTTCTGTTCAAATGTATAGCTGCAGTTAGTCTTTAAAATGTAAAAAGAAAAAAATAATGTTCAATGTATCTGCAGCCTTCACCCATTTGATTTGCAACACCTTCGACATCTTACTAGATCCTAAAGGATTATTTCCTGCCTAAGTCCAAAGCCCAATTTGTGCTCACTAAGCTTTGGGACTAAAAAAGCTAAGATAGAATAGAAGGGATAATCTATGAGTAACTAGTTAAAAAATGTCCAGGCTGCCCCAGAGAAAAATGAACAGTGTATATAGATTACTTTATCATACCCACAGGTCACCGTGATAAATTAGTCCCATGGACAAGCTTGAATAATGTACTGTTCTGTGAGCAATGTATTTGCTATCTCAAGAGAGCTAGGTACTCATAGGACTTAAATCAGGTAGGATTTCACAGGATCTGTGATACAGTCTTTTTAAAAACCAGTTTGGATAGTCGTTTGATTTTTCATTTCATTTTTAGCTAGCACAAAAATGCGCAAAACGCATTTCCTTTTTTAGTGCTCTCCTTAATGGGGTTATATTCTTTAACCAAATATACTACGAATGAAAACAAGAGTATAGTGGGAAAAAAAATCATTCATGTTCATTCAAGAGTGTAGTGGCTGTTAAGTTATAGCAAGATTCCTTCCCTTATCTTTTGGAACTAATGTTAGCTACAGCTCTTGATTCAATAACAGTATTCAATAATAAAGTCTGTGTCCTTTACCTAAGTGTTACTGAATATACTGCAGTATATTATGACAAAAAAAATACTACCTAGGTTGCAAGATGTTTCCCAACATGTAACCTTATCTTTGAACCAATGATTCTATTCATCATTTGTGTGGCTAAGGAAGCCACATCACAAGATAATTCTGCAAAATGCCGTATTGGTAGCTTATGAGATTCTAACAGCAAGCTCTAGAAATTAGAGAAAGAATTCACAAGTCTTCAGTATCTAGGAATTGTTGAGACATAAACTTGCCTTGATGCATGTTTTCCCAATTGACTTCTTCCTGCTGAGGGGACAATTGATCATCCCCTTTGCTTCCTTCCAGACTCAGTCTGAAATGGGTGGTGGTCATTTTTAAGAAACAGAACCTGCAGGTATTTCTGTCTTCTGTTATAGGGACTCTTTTAACCCTCAGAAGACAGTAATTCATAGTTAATATAAAGAAAAAGAGGAAACAAATGCATTAGGTCTTGGGAAGGTCTATTTTAAAAAAAGCAAAAACTAACTGGTATATTCCAAAAAGAAGATGGTGGGAATAAACCCTAGGGGATGTTGACAAGTGGGTTGGTGACCTTTGAGAGAACTACCTCAGTCTGGAACAAGGGATCACTCACTTCACCCCTTATTCCTATAGTGAGGATTTAGAAATGTTTCCATTCATCTCATGTTGATTGATGACAGAAGGTTTCCTTCACTTTGTCTCAACTTCGATTGCATCATGTGAATTTGTCTCTTACTCATATTCAGCTCAGTAGCAAGTGAAGGAAAAAGGAGATGAGATTTGGCAATTCACTAGCCTAAGTAGAGCACAACGTGAAATTTAGAAGATCTTGGCAATTATTTCCATAATATTTTCCTCTACTGTTCTTTGGGTGGTATTATAATTACACATATTTAATATTGTCTCACTGTTCATTTTTTTAATATTTCTATATCCTATGTGATGAACTTCACTGTTTCTAAAAAACAAACTGCAATGACTAATCTGATTCTTATTATAATCAGTGTATTTTTCATCTAAAGGCATTAAAAATCATCTACAAGTTAATTTAGGACTTCCCTGTATCTTCCATTTCTTTCCTTTCATGCTTTCTTCTACTTTCTCAAACAGAGATATATAGTCGTCGCAAAAAATCATTGCCTACTAATCCCATCAACCGAATTATTTTGGGATCTTTTTCTATTGATGGCTTTTCTCATTGTAAATCATAATTTCATGCTCCTTTGCATGTCTGATAGATTTTTATAGGATACTAGACATCGTGAGTTTTATTGGTTGTCAGATTTTATTCTATGTTAATTATTTTTGTATTCTCAATATTCTTAGCTTTGTTCTAAGAAAGAATATTTGGGTAATAATTTGCTCATTTTGAAGCTTAATTTTTGTCAATTATTTGGTGAAAGCAGAACAGACTTCAGGCTATGTAGAATTATTTCACAACAGTGTAGACTTCTGAGTGCCTTACCCATTTCAAGGATTTGCTACTCCAGATAGTTGTTGGAGAACACAAATTATTTGTAGGCCTTGAGTGAGTTCTTGGAACTGGTCTGCCTTTTCTTTTGCAGTGTTTTTTTGGTCGTTTGTTCACACATATGTTGATCAGTATTCTGATAAAGGCTCAAGGGAGAATGCAAATTTCTAAAGGATATATGTATATATATCTCTACTTTTTATTTTCTCTGATACTCTGCCCTATGAATTATAATTACTTATCTCTTTGAGTTTTTGTCTCATGAAGAGTTAAATTTAACTATTAAGCTACGTTTAATAATCACATTTCTATCTTAAAAATAATTTGGGGGGCCCTCCCTGGTGGCGCAGCGGGTTAAAGCACAGCGCTGAGAATCTGAAGCCATTTCCGCATGAGTTCGATTCCCGCCTGCCGCCTGCCCCGGAGGAGACCACATGGCGAGCCAGACCTCTCCTGACCTGCCCGCTGCTTCCCTCAGCAGTGTACTTTGTCAATCTGCCTGTTCTGCTCCCCACTCTGCCTCTGGTGAGGCCTCTCGCCGCCCCTGAGCCTCTGGCCTGTACCCCAGTTCTGTATGCACAAATAAATAAATCTTTAAAATAATAATAATAATAATAATTTGGGGGGCCTCCCTGGTGGCCTAGGGGTTAAGTCTCAGTGCTATCACCATCAAGCCCCACCACATCTGCCTGAATTCCATCCCTGGCCAGAAAGCTGACCCACATATGGTGCAGCAGACCTCTCCTGTCTTGTCCGCTGCTTAGCACTGCATCTCTGTAGATCTGTCTGCTCTATTCTCCACTCTCTCTGGTGAATTCTCTCCCCACTTCCTCACATTCTCTGGCTTATACCCCAATTCTTCCATGCAAAAATAAATAAATGCTTCAAAAAGTAATAATTTTGGCAGGAACGTGGGAAATGAATAGGAAGGAACAGTGTGACATGAATTCAAATATTAAGTGAGCAAAGGCCATGGATGCAAGAGCTATTTATAAGGGAAAATGGGTAAGACTAAGTTATCCACTGACCATAATAATGAATGGGAGTAACAAAGACTGGCCTCTAGCTTTCTGCCCTACTTAAATGGGTGAGTTTGTACTGTTCATCAAAATGTTACAGTAGAGAAAAGGTCACTTTGAGTAGGGAACCTGAGGTTGAGTTTTGTTTTACATGAAAGGACTATATACAGTGATATCCTTCACTTCAAGTTAACTCTTGGTTTTACTAAGAACCAAAGTTGTCAGTGTAAAAGAAGAACTTTAAGAGTCCATTTTAGAGGATTTTGACCCAAACTTAACACAACATTCAGGCTAGTTCTGAATGAACTAGCCAAAGGCATTTTCTCATACTGTTCAAACAGGGGGGTTAGAAGAAGGGAGGGAACTTTTAAAGGGAGTTATATTTTCAATAATGTGAAGCGGTCATTGACAGCTTCACATAAAAGATTTGAACATGAAACACAGAACATCTAAACCCAGGTACCTATTTTCTACATATATTAATATTTCTATTTTTAGCTCTGTATTGCAATCTAACACAATGATTGTTTACAGCAGTATGTCTCAGTCACCAAGAATTTTCATTATGTTAACTTATTTCAACATATGCCTGAGCAAAATAAATGTTTAATAGGTTTTTATTACATTATTCTTACACATGCTTAGTGGTTTCATAAATCACAATGTGATTTTTCTATGATAACACAAACTGGTTAATGATTTCCCAGATGTCTGTAGGAAGGTTAATTAATAAACAGGCAAATTAGACACTCAAGTAGGAAAGTGATTGTTACATAAAGAAAAACTAGATGACACTTTCATAATCTACTCTATTATGATCCATTTCTAATTTTTTTTTTTTTTTTGGCCACTACTGACCATGACTGATTAGCAATATCTGATGTTAAAAGTGGTCATTGTCATTTTTTTCCTTTAAATTTATCATTTCTTCTATATCTCCCCTGATAGTATTCCAGGATGTCCAATACAGATGGAAAGAACAAGTAAATGAAGAAGGGCTAAGCTTAGCAAGGGTATACTTTACTCCTAAGTATCTGAAATTTATTAAGGGCAAGTTTACTAAAAAAAGTACTTGATGTGGTTCCGTTGAGAATTCAAACTTACTCAGATGGATAGACAAAGAACCAAGAGAAACTTACATACACTGTAAGAGGTGAAAAAGCACTAATCTCTCCTTATTTTAAGATTAGTATACATACATACATGAACGGCAGCATAGAAATTTGTTGAATGTTTAACAATTTAATTGGGAAACAAAGATAAAACTGTGTTTCTGACTATATATTTGAGATACATGTCTTTGTCAGAAGAAAACACTGTGAAACAAGTGTTAAAATACAAGATACAACATTTTTTCCCGTCTAAGCAAAAATATTAATGGAGCAATGTAATCAAAGTTGAAATATGAAAGCTGATGAAACACTACATTAGCACCCAAACCCAGTTACGACAAACAAAAACTTGGTACTCTCTTAGGTCCCCAAGAAATGGGCAAAGAGATGAGAATATATATATATGTTCATTCCCCTACACACAAAACATATATGTAGGGGGATGAAAATGAATTTAAAATCAGCATTTCTAGGGAATAAAAAGTTAGAAACATTAAAGGAAGAACATAAAACTCAAAATGAGAATATACTCTTGACTTAAGGAAACAGCAGTGCCTAGGGACAACTCAACACAGTTACGGTAAGACAACAGAAAAGTATCTACAGTTCAAAGTCATCTCTCCCTCCTCACCACTTGCCTTACTCTTCAGAAGAGTATTGCCAGTATCTTGGATGAAATACATCTAAACTCCAGAGGAGAAAACTCCCTTGATAATCAAAGGATCTCATGACATATGCAGGGATGGACAGCCTGGAATTAGGGTTATGAAGAAAGCAGGGCACTGCTGTTAAAATCTGACAAAGGAACCCAATCGATATAGAACACTAGGAATATTGGCAAATAGAGAAAATTAATAAAAGCAGATATGGCTACAGCTAACTGTCCACCAACAGGTGACTAAATAAGATGTGGTATATACATCCAATGCGATAGGTATTTGGTCCTAACAAAATTCCGTGATGTGCAACAACTGTGGAAGGAAATTGAAGTTGCTGCTGTAAGAGAAGCAAGCAGTCTCTGAAGAACACACTGTGCACTGCGTGCTTCCACTCACCAAGGTTCTATAATTGTCAAACTCCAAGAATTAGAAGGTAGAATCCTGGTTGCCAACTGAAGGAGGGGGAGTTGCTAAGCAATGAACAGGCATAAATTCTCAATATGAGATACCAGTGAGAGGTAGAGATGTGTGCAACCTTGCTCTGCAGTTAACAAAGCAGTGTGCTTACAATTTGCAGAGAGGTTAGATCTCCAAAGTGTTTTTACCACAATATAAAAAATTACTTGAAAAGATGCAAATAAGAGTACAAAAAAACTAGCCAATCAAAAAAAAGCAACACTTACATTTTGAACTTTTAATATTTAAGCTAGTGGAAATAGCATAGCTTTTATGCAGAGGGGAAAAAACAAGCATTTAAAATGTTTTTTTTTTTTTTTCCCTAAATGTAAGCATTCACTGTAGTATAAACTGAATGCCAGTTTATATCTTTGTTTCTTTGACTTGGATAATCTGATACTTAACTTTTTATCAGATAGAGATAGGACATATTTGAAAAATAAAGCTAAAAATATTCATTTTTCCACTTTAACAGTTTGTAAGGTCACATTAATTTTACATAATACATATATGTTACCATATATAGTTTGTTCTATAATATAGAGGCATACACATATATAACCTATTTATATTATGTTTTATATGATTTATATTATATATATAATATTCACATTATGCTACATACTATAGTATATATATATATATATAAATTTGTATTTATATTATACTATATACTAATATGCAAGTGTGTATGGTATTACATATATTATATGCATATATTTACCCATGATATTTACTATATACACATATCTATTGCAATACTTTCATTGCTATACACACACACACATATGTAGCACTATACATTATCTGTATAGAAATATACACATATGAATAAATGTTTGTTTATAAATGTATATATGTCTGTGTATTTTCTCCAGAAGGACAGAAATGTTACAAGTAATGTAAAAGGTAATTTGCGTTTTGGGTCAGATGCTAGGAAAAATAAATGCTGGAAAGATACGTAGAATTAAAATATTTTGAAGATGCTGCTGCTATTAAAATATTAACAGCCCAAATAATAATTCTAAAAAGTATTGCTTCTTTGGTGATTAGGAGCCAAGTTAGAATTCAGCCATGGTTCCTTGTTCATCCAACAAGTTGGCCACGGAGCTACATAGGTACAGGAAGGGGCTGCTTTTATTTCATCACAGCAAAGATTTTGTAATCTTCTTAGGCCCTTGCTTTTACATGTAAATATTTGCTCGATCTTAAGCTTAGAAACAGATATTAATGTACCTTTCTGTTATGCCGGCTTAATCTATCTAGAGATAGGTTTGTTTTACCAGAATGCTCCTTGGGAAACCAAACCATCTTAGTGAAGCTTTTATTCTTTCATTCCTTTGACATTAAAAAGTATTAACAAAGTTTGGAAAGTTGTTGGAGACAGAAACCAGGAAAGGAGTGTATTATATTCTCGTCCTCTGCTCACCCTTTATTTTGTGTGTTTGATACATATTTATAGGAAGAACATAAAACTCAAAATGAGAATATACT
>NW_004567111.1:9935799-9940110 GCF_000260355.1 Condylura cristata
ATATATATATATTTTTTTTTACATCATTCTTCATTTTGTGCATTTTTTCATCTCGGTCATAACCCTGTGGACTTCCCACCACCACTCACCCCTGTGCCATCACCACAGTCCCATGTGCTCTATCCAGTTTTACTCCCCCTTTAAAGCCCAAGCCCCTAGTCACCTCACAGCTTCCTCACTGCCTTGAAGACTTCCCATGGAGTCCGCCTATGTCTGCACAGCCAGCATGGACTACCCAAGCTCAGTTATGCTCACTTTGGCCAGCACATTCCAGAAAAGTGATAGAGCCTCTCCCACATCTTTAGCACTGCCTACTAGAACTCTGTCATTAAGAGAGAAATGAGGGGACTTAGAAGGAGACAATGTAAGCTCTATCTTTTCATATCAAGATGAGTACATTGATCAGTCATCCTGACCAGTTGACCTAGACAGGTTAAGATAACAGAAACCAATTTTATGTGCCCTGGCGGTTTTCTTCAAATTGTCTCCAGTAATAGAATCACATTTTTGTGATTTCTAGTGTCTCTGCTTTCCTTACAAAATACATGTTTTTCTTTTTTTTAAAGGATAGAGTTATGCATACAGAACTGAGGTATAGGCTAGAGGTGTAGGGGCTGTCAGAGGATTCACCAGAGACAGAGTGGGGAGCAGAATAGGCAGATTGATGAAGCACACTATTGAGGGGAGCAGCAGGTGAGACAGGAGAGGTGAGCTGTGTCATGTGGGTCACCTCTGGGGCTGGGGATCAAACTCACTCAAGTGGCTGCAGACAGCTTGCAGTGCTGTGCCCTAACCTGCTAAGCCACCAGAGGGCCTATGTTTTCACTTACTATAGTCAGAAATATTTTCTGATTTTAAAATTGCATTAATAAATTTGACCAATGAAGAAGAGAGTAAGAGAGTTTGTCCAATAGTTCATTTCATTACACTGAAGACTCAAATAGCGAAATAGCATCATATATCAAAAATGCTTAACATAAATCTTTGTTTTACTACTGTAGACTTAGATTTCTATCAGAAAGACAGTAGGAAAAATACTGGCTTCATGTGTCTTTTTACTATTTGTCAATTATTTCTGCTGTGGGATCATCCTACATCTGTTAAAGTGCTTTCAGATCTAATAAGTTAATCTAGACAAGATGACTAAGGGTACCTTGCACATATCTTCTTAACAAGTGTTGGTTGTGATAGTATTTTTTTTTAATTTGTGAGTCAGTCAATTCAATAATAGTTATACACATTCAGTTATTCACCTGAAGTATACAAGCCCAGCCCTTCCAATACATTATAATTAAGTAACTCCTGGCGCTACGCCATTGGAATAGTCACATCTCTCACTCTTGTTCCCAAGTGTCACCTTTCTTGTTTCTCTTAAAGTAGTAGGCTAAGTAGGATAAGTAGGCTCAACTGGATGACAAAAACAAAAACAAAAATCACTGACTTCTATATAATATTGTTAATATTTACCATGAATGTCTTCCTATTGATTTTGCTGTACTTAGATTGTGGGTTTCCTAATTCCACATTTCTCTAAACTTCCATCACAGGTGGGATTTGTATGTTAGCTCAGAAATAGCCTGCTGTTGGGAAAGAAGTCATTTCCGATACATCTTTAGTTGCTTGATTCACATTTGATTCCTAAATACATTCCACTCTTTATTACTTGTAGTGTCTTTGTGCACTTCATATCTTTGCACATTCTACTGTGTATATTCAACAATGTTTCTACAATAATCTTTCCTACCTTAGGAGAACTTTTTTGCTTTCTTAGACTTAATGCTCAAAGCACAGGTTAAACTGCTGCTTTTTAAATATGTACCAGGTAGAAATTAGGTATTCAAATTAGGCTAGGGTGAGAGGTGGGAACAAATGCGATACATTTCCCATCATATGTACAGAGCTGGGGGGCGGGGGGTGTCGCCAGCAGTTGGGAACTGATACCTACTAATTGTGTTTCACTGAAGAGAGGCCAAATCTCCCTGTTTGTTAAGGACTCTCACACGCCACTCTTGCACCAAAGAGAGAACTGAGCTGCCTAACTGGGAATGTGGCATCCCTTCCTACCAGAGAGTGTCTTTGTTTAACAGGGATGGATGGTTGTTACCATTTGTAAGACTAAGTGAGGGAGCCCCACTAAAACACCCCTAAATAATTCAGTGAATTACTCAGGAGAATCCTGGTATCTTGTTCTTTGACTGTTGTTCACTGTTCTGAACAAACTACTCTAAGACCATTGTTCAAGCAGAAGCCTGTCCCTTAGGTTACTAAATTATAGCTTGTGTGTATGTGTGAACAAGGAGGCAGCCTGTGGTCCCAGGAGTAGTTCCAAGAATAGTGTAACAAGAGAATTTGGTAGAGCTGACTGAAAGGAAGGAGACAACTACCCTCATCACTTACTAATTCAATGATCATCTCCTATCCCCAATTATCTTGATTATAATAAGGAGATGAAAATCAGATGGCTATAAGAAAATGACTGTTGGCAAGATGGCAGGACTCGGAGAAGTGTTAAGAGTTGAAGCAGTCGTGCTTCAACAACTGAGATGCACCCTGAGGAATGTGCTGTTGGGGTGTTCAACACCATGTGAGCAAATCCTTATACCGCTGAGATGCCTAGACTACCACAAACCACACTATATGCAGAGACCATGTCAGATTTGGGACTCGTCACTGACCTAAATATCATTTTATGGCACCTAACTGTACTTCAACATGACAGTTGAGAGGTCTGATTTCCTCTCCACTTGGTCTATAGTGACAAGGGGGGACCAACAACTGTTACTTCAGTTAGCAGTAGTCACCACAGTGGGGCTGGGGAACCTCTACCCAAAGAGGAAGCTGATCAGATCGAGACTTTGCTGCCTCTCCGTGTCTCAACTCCCTGAGATACTGAGAGTCAGACATGTTCCTGGAAGAGGCAATACCTTAGATTCCAAACCCTCAACCCCGTGACCCGCTCTAGGAAGCTGGGTCATGGCTCTAGCTCCTGTGAAAGGAAATTTGAATGCTAGAAAATGAAGTTTTACAGAAAAATAGAAATGATTCTTAAGACCTACAGTACCTTCTAGTTACTGTTAGATGGTGAAGGAAACTTAGCGGCGACCCCTTCTTTCTTTCCTTTTTAGAGCTGGTTGGGTGGGTAGGTAGGAGGGATGTCAGATTGGGGCTGAGAGGAGACTGCTTACGGCTCAAAATAGATCAAATGTAGGAGGAATTCAACACCTCCAGTCTAGGAACTTCATTCTACCTCACCAGTGCCATGCAGAGGGTGTCAAAATGAGCCAGCTACTGTCTAGAAACAATTTATGCCACAAACTGGCATTCATTTTGCGCTGCCCTTTCAGGAAGCCAAAACACTGTGGGCAGGAGACAGGGTGGGGTAGAGGTTCTACTGATAAAAAAGGAGGCAACTGGAGAAAACCAATCTCTTCTTCATTTGAGTTTCAAAATGCATTTTAAAGTCAAATTACAATACATCATTTGAAAGAATTCTAATTACCATTCTGCGATTGTTCATTAAGGTAATTTGTTGAGACAAAAAACAAGGGATCCTCTTATATTATTCAAAACTAATAAATATGTGTCCTCGTGGCCTGTTTATGGAGGTTTTATTGCACATGTATGGAGAAACGTTGTATTTTATCAGTTGCAGTAAATATGGTTGTAGCAGACAACAGCATACATTAGAAGTATTAATGCCCTTTAGTACATGATAAGAAATAAGTTCTTTGCATGATTTTGCCCAACCACTGATTACCCCAGGAGCACAGTGGCTTAAGGGATAAAGCCCAGTGATGGAAAGCTGTGGAAAGTGCAACTAATAAACAAACCCAAGATGTAGCATGGTTCTATAAACCACAGCTGCCATGCGGAGTGAGTAATTATGCTATTGCAGAAATGATAAATAATGCCATGCTATCTTCACCGGGAAAATGAAGTATTTCTTGCCCCTCAAATTGCTAAAGGTGAAACCTGCTTTCTGGGGCCAATCTGTTAGAAGCAAAATAATCTGACAAGATAATTCTTCTTAAAGCATCCATGTTGCCTCTATGGCATGGAAATATTTACTATATAAATTTTACCTGCATCATTTGTGATAGAGTAAGGAGGAAAGTGAAGATCTAATTGAGATTCAAAGGAAGATGTTTTCAAAAATAGGAATCTGGGAATAGTCTTGATGACTAGGGTTTTATTTTAGCTTCAATGAGTTAATAAAAATTAACTCATTTAGATAAGCCAGAAAGTGAAAGAAAAATACCGGATGGTTTCACTCATAGCAGGAGTATAATGGACCAGGCGAGAAAATAACAA
>NW_004567111.1:9940318-9954491 GCF_000260355.1 Condylura cristata
AAAAAAAATTATCTCATTTAATTTGTTTTTAAATTTTCCAACATTAGGGTAATAAATGATGATAAGGAATACAAAATGAGTATAAAAGTTGTTTTAGATTTTGTATTATTCTTCCTATTTCTATGCTTGAAACTTTCATCAGCCCCCCACCACACCCCCAAACTTCAATCCATAACAACTTTTACAGGATATTGAAATGTCACTCTTTTTCTCTCTTGTCATGTTCTCATTCAGATGCGAAATCACTCTGCAAAGTATTTTAAGAGTTATGAAACTAGTTCTGCCAGCATTATTCGCTCATTACCCTCATCCACTTCAAGACTGAATAGCAGCACAGTTTATTATCATGTCTGACAAGACTAGGAGGAGGATTAAAGAGAAGAGTTGACATTAATGGGGGTAGGGAGCATCCCCCACTTTAATCCAAGCATAACATCAAGGTCCCCAGAGGAAATAAAAAGCACACCTAAAAGGGTTCATTAAGAATATTTTGATAGGGGCGTGTTTTGCAAAGTTGTAGGGAAGTTTGCAGGAAACCCAGAAACATGAAACCATCTGGTATCTGCTAACAGAGGGCAGTAATTACCCCTCATCCTGAACAAGAAGCAGAGTGATTCTCAGAAGGCAGAATGGTGACTCCAGCCTGCAGGGAGGGAGGAGCCCCAGCAACCTACAGCCCACCAGGGTTCGCAGCAGGGAGTGCAAATAGCATTGTGTCTACTCCCCCACCCAGAGAAGCCAGAGGGCTGGAAAGGGGCAAACCACCTCAGGGCACACAGAGAAGCACCTAAAAGGGTGAGAATAAACAAGAAAGGGCACAGGGCCAAGAGGGGAACTCTCAGTTAAAGGCTGCTGCAGGTGAATGCAGAGCTGATAAATGCTGGATTAGGCAGGGACTTGTCTGGGACACAGGCTCTAGAAAAGTCTACGGAATTAGAGGATGAGTTAAGCTGGGAAGTGAGGAAAGAGCACACCAGGAGTGAGGTGCTTCACTAAATGAGAACTGGACAAGAGAGAACAAGAGTGATGTTTCAACTTTGAACTTTGAGGCCAAAGTCCAATCCTGTTTTCTGTGTACTTTACCAGAGAAAACACTGAATTTAACTTTACTAAAAGAGGTTCTTCTTAAAGAAATTAGCACTGGAGGTGACTGTAACAGAAGGTTGGAATTCGGACACCCCAGGCTGCATCAAAGTCTCTAACATCCTAGCAGAGAAGGAGCTGCAAGGAACCCAAAGAGGAGACAGCTCTGGACTTCTAAGTCACCCAGAGAGGGCCACTGCCTGATGTAAGTAAATCTTTCGTTATGCAAAATTGTACTTTATTTTTTTTTTACCCTTTCTTCCAATTTCATTCTCTGGACCCAAGCAGCTGTTAGTAAGTGGCGATAAGAAAAGGTCAGAGAACATGAACTTGATTGCAATCCACCTTCCAAGTAAATGCTTCCTGGCTTCAGACAGAAATCAGTGGTGAGATGGTAATTTGACATTAGCTGAGTCTGTGGAATTATAAGACTGGGCCGGAATATTTAATTATTCTGATAGTTAAGGCTTGAGCTTGATAAGGAGCATCAGTCTACCTAGCTGAGATTTCATCCAGGCTTCTCTCCTGCATTTGATGACCCACTATGATTACTATCTTTAATATCTTATAATTTAGAATTTTATACAGTTAATTCTGGATGAGGGGGGATTTAAACTGTGAGGGTCCACTTATATGCAGATCTTCTTGCAAAGAGACAACATAAACTTATGGTATTGAGAAATACAGTTCTACAAATATATTTTTTCTGATCTTTTCTTAAAATCATCTTTCTCTAATCATCTAATAATCATATAATAATGTAATACATATGTCAATAAATGCACTATGCACATATAATACACATATACAAATTATATATAACGTATAAAACACGTGCTGATCAATGTATTTGTGAGACTTTTAGTCAACAGCTGGTGACTGCTAAATTTTAGGTAGTTACAAATTATACAAGGATTTTTGATAGCTTGAGAGGGTCAGTAAACCTAACGCCCAAGTTGTATAAGGGTCAGCTGTATATGACTCACTTGCACTACTGAATTGAAATTACTTGAGAAAAAAAATCTTATTTTGATCATCTGTATGCTATCATAAAACAGATGTGTTATGAAGTTAACTCAATTGCTAGATTTAAGTAAGTATATAACTACACTGATAGATTTAAATAAGTACATAAATAAATTTGCAAAGACTATATCAATCTATAAATAATGGAAAGTTATTTCATAAGATGGTTTAGATAGCAAATATTTATATTCGAAGTTTATGGTTACACTTCAAATTATAAATGTTTTTCAGTACATGTGAGTATGTTGGTATTCATAATGAAGATGCCATTTTTTATCAGGGCTATGAGGAAATTCAGTATGACATTAAAATGAAATATGCCACATTAAAATAAATAAGCAAGCCATGGTAGTTATTAGTAATTTGTCAAAAGCAATCTTTACTACCAATTCTCAGCTTATGATCTGTGTGCTTAATGCATTTATTGACAGAGCAAAACATGATTCACAAATGCTTGACAAGATGTTCCGTACGTATTTTATTTTTTAAGATATGAAGTGTATGAATTAGTTTAAGAAATTGATCATCGATTTGCAATTACGTGTGCATGTTCTTTATAAAGGGACTGTTTTAACAAAATGTTCTTTCTTTAACATAAATGTGATTGAATTTATTCTTGAATACTAAAAATATACGTTTGTCTATACCTTAATGGCATTACTAGTACAAATGATGTTTCTATGATCAAAATTATACCTAATATTTGTATAGTGACATACATTAACAACACCTGTCTTTTACAGGGTTACTGCCAGTGATGACATGCATGTGGTCAAAGTACTTATAGAGGACGTGAATATTAAACTTTATTTTGTTATAGTTCTTTGCTTTTTAACTTTCTTTTTCACAGTTTCTGACAACTCAATCTGGACTTAGTACATCAGAAGCATCTCTATTAATAGGTAAGTTGAAAACACCAAACACTTCTTACAAAACTCTAGGAATAAAATAAGGAAAGGGAAATTAAAATGACCTCTTTTTAATCACTAGTGTCTTTAATTAATCATGCTATCCTTGAGCCTCAATAATATTAGGAAGAGTTAGATTATTTACTTTTTACTTCCATGCTTCATCAGATCATAGTCACTAATAGGAAGCATGGGTGGTGGGAGACAGGGTGTCAAAGTAACAAAGCCATTTTATTTTTGGTCTTTCCTTGTAATTATCTTTAGCTTATTAGTGATCAGCTCATCTCTGGCAATCATTTCTGAGGAAAAGAAAACTACTTTAGCCTGAAGGGAATACAATAGCAATAATGTAGTCATGGTGAAATCAGGATTTCCATGGAAATTTACCTTGATATAGATTTACTTAGTAAGCCAGATAGGACCCCAAATCATACAGAATGCCTAGCTTTTGTTCTTTATTCCACTGATGAGCCATTTGCTTGAGAAATTTCCATTAATTTCATAATGGCATCCCCTGTCTCCCCAGGAGAGAACTGAATTGGTAATGGTACACTTCACAAGAAGTTACTTGTCTTGCAGCTCCTTCCAGAGAAGGGAGGGGTGTTATTTTAATTTAAGTGACTATGGACTATATATTCTCTATAGTTTGCATGTAAAATTTATTTTTGCAAATTTATAAATGCTTAAAAAGTTAGTGATTGTAATACTTGCTTCTCACTACCAATCACTGTAATTTTTAAGATAGAATTTAGAATACATATTAAGATATACAGAATTTAAGAGAATATAGTAAATGCTTTTGATTTCTTAATTATGGATGCAATTGTGAAAATGTATGGCTAATCATTCTGGAGAATTTCAAATGGTGAGAAAGAGGCAGAGAACTGAATAAGCAATTTAGCAGCAAATAAAACCATAAGGTTCTTACATGATGTTACAAGAAAAAAAAATCAAGTATGAGAAATAAAAACCCTGGAAAATGGCGAATGGAAAATGATTAAACTGAAACCTGAAAACTAGATATCGACGGTAAGGTTCTGGTGTGGTGATGAAAAAAAAAGCTTAGAATGGACAGAAGAGCTAAAGGAGCTGAAAGTTGGATTGTGAATTGCTGCTTAAAATGATGCCACCGGCTTCTATGTGGAGAATGAATTCTAGAAGTCAATACTCGATGTGATAAGATAAGTGGAAGAAATTGCAGCCAGCCTGCTGTGAGACTATAGTCTTTGAGGAGAGCGATAAGAGGAGTAATAAGAAGTAGATCAGTGCGTGCTGTTCTTCAGAGACTGAGTCCATTTAGTTCAATGTACTAAGGGTTGGGATATTAAGGGGGGAAAAGTGAGTCAATTATTACTCTTATGTTACGGGATTGAGCAACCGTAAGAATAATGGCGTCAAAACGAAAATACACTGGATTGGGAGGTCTGAAACTAGAATAGGTTTTGGTGGAATCAGAAGTTATGCTGTGGTGATCTCCAGTTGGATAGGCGAAAGGCCAGGGCTTCATTTCAATTTATTCTCTAATTTCTTCTTTTGATATTAATGTGACTTCCTCACCCTCAACCTTCTTCCCTACTGGTAGGCTACTGTGGAGCCTATTGTAAATTCTGTGCTTTTAAAAACCTGGTTTCTGGATTTATTTCCTGGCACTTTTTCTCTTTTTCTAGTGTTTCCTTTATTTGGTTGATATTACTTTGTTAAATTAAATGTGACTTTATTTATTTTTTCCTTTGTAAGGAACATTGAATTGAACACTTAATGTGTATTTGTTTTCAGAGTAGTTTCTGTCATCTATTGACCATAATAGGAAAAATTTCAGTACCATCATTTCAAAGACTATGACAAATTCAGTTTTTTATTTTTTACTTGGTTTAGGTGCATTTAAGAGTATTTTAAGATTAACCAGTTCAAAGAGATTTATCAGTACTTTGTAACTCCACTATTTAAATTGTAAGCATTATGTACATTTTCTACTTATTTGGACTCACTGTCAATTCACACATCCTGCCCGTTATCCTGCCTCTTATATAATTGCAAATATAGGCCTCTATATGGAATATATTAATTATTTTATTTGCACTGTTTGATCATTATTAATATGTTGTCTACTTTCTTTTTTATGGCATTAAAACAAAGTTAACCTTTCAACCTTATGTTGTGCTTTTTTAATCTTCTTGTACTTCCTATATTTAAAGATACATACTATCTTTATATACTATATTAATATAGTTTTAAATATACTACTACATTTAATACCTTAATACTATAGTTAATGCTTTATATATCTTCAAGCTAGTCTATTCGGTCAAAGGATTTAGGAGGGTATTTGAAGTTTTTCCGTCTTGGCATTTTTTTATGAAAAACTTCATCTTTAAAGTATTTTGAACATTTGAGTCATCAAATACAATCCTTTGCATAATAATATCCAACATTATTGATAACATTATGGGTTTGGATTGTGGTAGTTCAAAAACATACTTTCAAAAATATAATGAATGACAATCAGCAATGTTATAGAATAAATTCCGAGTTAGTTTGACTCCATGTTTGAGTACAGAAAGTCTATTAGTGTGTTCATAAATCACTGCAGTCTGGTTTTCATTAATAATTATACCTCCCAGATCTTCCCAGCCCCTTCTCCTGACCAATGCACACTTCCAAGGTATGCTCCAGCCTTCTTCAGTAAGCATATTTGATTTCAAAGTGCCACTGCTGATTGCAGACCATTAGCAGAAAACTAAAAATATTAAAAACCACTTCCTCTTATACCTGTAGCTGCCATTTATTAAAAAGAGCCCCGGTATAAAGTTTTATACAAAAACCCTGAGTTGTCAATATATTTTTTCCCCATAAGTTTAGTTTTCCCTCTTTATTCTTCAAGGTCCTTCTTTTTAGGAGGAGAAAGTCAATCTTTATCCACATGAGGTGTTTCATTTGTTTTTACTTGCCTTTGGAGTGGAAATGTGGTTGGTTAGGTAAGTTTTTCTTAGTCAAAGAAGTTTGGGAAATGTTGCTATCCTCATATCCTTTATACACCTTGCAACTTAAAGTGACTACCATTAACATATTTAAGACTACAGAGTCAAGCCCTCCTTGGTGGCACAGCAGGTTAAAGCACTGCACTAAGAAGCTTAAGCCACTTCCTCATGAGTTCAATCCCCACCTGCCCCTGAGAAGATCCACATGGCCTGACCCACCCACTGCTCCCCTCAGCAGTTCACTTTGACAATCTTCCTGTTCTGCTCCCCACTCTGTCCTTGATGAATCCTCTCACCCTCCGCATCTCTGGCTTGTACCCCAGTTCTGTATGAATAAATAAATCTTAAAAAAAAAAAAGACTACAGAGTCTACTTTATTGCCTTTTTAGTTTTTTAAAAATATTTTTAGAGTCTCAGAGGACACACTTTGATAATGCTGCTCTGAATAGGTTAATATTAAAGGTATGTTCAGGAAGGTTATCTTGCTCCTTAAAGCCTAGAAAAGATCAATCTGGATTGAAAATGTAAATAAATAAGAAATATCTTAGGCCAGGCTCCTTTTGTGTTCACTGCTATGGGTTTCTTCCAGGGCACCTCACTACATATTCTGGAAAAATAGAGACACAGAAAATCCTATGCTTTCTTTCTTATACTTCACACACAGCTAGAAAAACAAGCATCTCTCTTGGTAGCTTAAGTGATCAATGCATTTGATTTAATAACTATTGTCTCTCTAGCATCATTTAAGATAGGGTACTTCTATAATTTGTAAAATTGTCTATATCAGTAAGTCCCGATTGTCAACATAAAACAAGCTTGTGGAACATGAACAGTGGACTTGGAATCAGAAGGGAGAACTTAGCATCCAGCTGCAAGTCAGCTCCAGGATGAGCAGAAAGCTCCTTCCATCACTGGACTCTGCTCCCTGTAATGTAAATTGGAAGTAATTGTATATATAAAATAATTTTTGCAGATTTAATTACAAGACCATTTTCAAGAGAAAAGCATTACCATTATGTCATTTTAGCTTCCATATTTAATGAAATAACTCCTATTAGATGTGTGTAGATTACTAAAAACTCATTTTTCACCTAAACATTTTGCCCTCTGTAGAGCTAAATTTATTTTGGAAAACATAATCCTATCAGAAATGCAGGTCTATAATGAGAACTTGCAGTTTGTATAGGGTAACATGAGTACCTGGGACAAAGAGGGAGGAACTTGAAAAGGCAATTGCAGTGATCGTGTCTCTCTGTGTTTCTCCCACATCCCTTTCATTGCTGAGGAAGTGGAAGATGAGGGAGGCCCAGGTGAGATCAGTCAACAAATGAGCACAGACCTAGGGACAAAACTTAGACACCTTTGACTGTGACTGTCCCATCTTTTCTTGTAACCTACCATCTCAATTATAAACAGGAGCAGCAAGGTGAGTTCTCTGCCCCAAATCTCCTAGACATACTGAACCCCTAGACATACTGAAGTCTAACTCGGGCTCTTTGTCTCTAGGAAGCCTTTCTTAGTCAGTTACTGGAATCGCAGAGATAAAGATAAATAACCTTTCTTTGGCAATAACTACTTAGCACTTACTTGTGTTGTTTCTCAATTTCTCCTTTTGGACTTATTGATAGTACCTATGAGGAGTAAGCACAAGGCGATATGGTGAGGACTGTGTGTGATGGGGTGGGAGGTTGGAAGAACCATTGTGACCTGAGGGGAGAAATCATATATTGACCAAAAAGTAGCAATGATGTAAGGGAAAAAAATACATTTAAAAACTAAGAAAAAAATTAATAAAGTACTAAATAATGAAAGAGGTCCTGGTAGTATGTTACTTGTTATTATTTGTATTATAGCTATTATTTGTATTACAGAACACATTACTGTGTATCCATCTTTTCTACCGTGAACTAATTTATGACAAAGAATGTGTGAAAAATTGTATCTGGTAATTACTACTTTTTATAGACACCTTGAGTGTGTCATGTATGGCTGGAGTAAGTAACAATATCATTTCACTGATTAGGTGGGTGTATTTTGTTAGGAGAATGACTGTATTTCCATCTAAGAGGGTCTCTAGTGCTATGTCCAGCACTATCAGAAAAACATAACCTCTAAGAAGATGTATATGTTTGCCTTTGAGGCAAGAGGTACCATGAAATGACAGGTATGGGAAAATGTGATGTTATCAAATACAAGTTTATATAACTTTACAAATTTTTCTCAGAAACAGCCTTCTCTAGGATTTTTTTTTTACTTCTCTCATTGAATAATTTATTCTCTGATTTGGATTGACATTATGATAGATATATGAGGAAAATAATCTCATGATGTAGAATTGGAATCATTTTCCATATGTTTGGAGACTCCAGGAAGTTAATAATAAATTATTCTAATTATCATGACTGAAATTCAGTATTTATGGAAAATTTACAAAAATGCAGATAACAGCTCAATTCTTGTTGTGCTTTGATCGCTCTGAAATGGCAGTTTTCAATAAATATTGAAATTAGGTGATAATAGCCAGCATTATGTATTATTTATCAGCATTCAGGCTGCCATGAATAGGAATGCCCTTTTACACATTAACCTCCCTTCAAAGAGCTTAGAGAAAAAGAGCTAATTCCAAATGCAGCATTATTCTTCATACCATTTTCATTCTTCATTATTTATTGTAGAAATGTATGCATGCTCTTGAGGTAGGAAGGGAGTTCACTTTACCCAGTCATGTCTAAAATAGCTCTGAGCTAAAAATATTCTCCCTGGTACCCAATGCAAATAAGCCTACCATACAATTTTCATAGCTGATTCTTCGAAACTTTTATAAAACTTTAGCTCTAAAATGTTTGGGATTTCATAGCTGTAGACATAGTAGGGACATCTTGTTTTATAGAGTGGCATAAAATACACCAGAAAGCAACTTGTATGATGCTGGAAACACTGCTTAGTTATATAGCCTGAGAAAAAGAATTATTTTTAAGAGGGCATATTCTGCCTTAAATATTTTAGTAATAATTAGAATCCCCTTTCAAAATTTATGAGAAAAGATTTTAGGATAAATCCTCTAACTACAATTTGTTAAAGGCACAAAGAGTTTTCAAACTTTTTAAAAAGTTATTTAAAAATAACTGGGTTGTAAAATTTATTTGAAATGGATAGCTCTAGGTCCTGGCAAATCTGATAATAAGAATTTTGGGCTGGTGGTGGGGAAACTATTTGACCAGACCTAATGGACAAAATCTATACTTAAGAACAAACAAACAAAGAACAACAACACTAATGACAAATCACTATCTTACATCCTTGTTTATTTATTTATTTATACATACAGAACTGGCGTACAGGCCACAGTTGGGGGTGAGAGGGTTCACCAGAGACAGAGTGGGAAGCAGAACAGGCAGATTGGCCAAGTGCACTGCTGGGGGGAGCAGTGGGGAGACAGGAAAGGTCTGCTGTGCCATGTGGGTCAGCTCCCAGACTAGGGATCGAATTTGCACTGAAGTGGCTGCTGCTAGCTTGCAGTGCTGGGTCCTAACCCATTGTGCTCCCACCACCAGAGAGGACCATAAATGAATCTTTAAAAAAAAAAACAACTTCATACTGTACAGTTGTTTCTAGACAAAGTAATGATGAACAGGAAGAAAGACCCCTATTCTCAATGGGCGCCTCAGTCACTGAACCACAGCTTATGTTCATGGCGGAGGGAAATAGAAAGTCCTCTCCCCATGCCACTTCCTATAATTGAGTCTATGACTTAATTGGTAGAAAATGGTCATAATTCTATTTGTGGTCATAACTCCACTTTTAATGTACTTGTACAGAATTGATTCCTGTGTCCCATTTGTATCCTCTCTCTTCAGAAGTAAAATCTGATTTTGTTATGGCCATGACATTACTTCAGATTTCAAGGTAGTTCTTAGAAATGGTGGAATATGCCAGGGGCTTCTACAATGTTGGTGTAGCCTGGAGAATCATTGAGTATGACTTGTCAGGGAAGATACATCTACTCAGATTAAGAAAATAAGTATGTGGGCCCTCCCTGGTGGTACAACAGGTTAGGATGCAGCACTGCAAGCTAGATTCAGCCACTTTAGTGGGAGTCATTCCCCGGACCCTGAGGTGATCCACATGGCGCAGCAGACCTTTCCTGACTGTCCTCTGCTCCCCTCAGCAGTGTACTTTGTTGATCAGCCTGTTCTGCTCCCAACTCTGTCTCTGGTGAAGCCACTCACTGGCCTTGTAACTCTGGCTTATACCCCAGTTCTATATGAATAAATAAACCTTTAAAAAAAGGAAGAAAGAAAGTATGCTATCAATCTTTTTTTTTTTCACTCTAGAAGGATATTTCTAAATGTGTAATAGTATAATATGCCTAAACTGCCTACTGTGACACAGTGAAAGTGAGACACAGTGAAAGTGGCCATTTCTTTTGTGAGACAAGTCACCGAGGTCATGTTTGTTACCTAGCAATTGTGAATAAGATCATTTTAAAGAAAGATAGAGGTGTACTTTTGGATGTTCTTTCTAACTGAAACCAACATACTTTCTAGATGATCAAGATGTCACTGGGAAAATTGTGAATTATAAGAGCAAATGGATGAAATTATTCACATGCCATTAAACAGTTCTCAGGATGAACTGCATTAAAGTAAAAGAACATGCTCCTCTTCATTCTCTTCATGAAGGAGCTGTTCTTCAAGTAATCAGATATCAAAGACAATGACAGGCCCTCCCTGGTGTCACAAGGTCTCAGCACTGTGAAGCTATCTGCAGCCACTGAACCAGGAATTCCATCCCCAGTCAGGGAGCTGATCCCTGCCCCACAGCACAGCAGACTCTCCTGTCTCACTGCTGATCCCCTCAACAGTGTTTTTCAGTCAGTCCACCTGTTCTGCTTCCCACTCTGTATCTGGGGAGCCCTCATCCTCACCCCACACCTCTGACCCATACCCCAGTTCTTAGATGTATAAATAAATCAATCTTAAAAAAAGACAATGATAACAATGATATTTATCTTACCTGGCATCATTCAATAAATACATTTTTCCTATTTGAATTGAAAATTAAAATTTATCCAAGGAAATGTTAAGTTTTTTTTGTTTTTGTTTTTGTTTTTAAATATTGCAATTCAGTGGTAGAACTGCTCAGGTCTTGGTGTTTTAACGAGCATGAATCTTATGCTTTTATTACTTAAAGGCATTAATAAAATGCATTTACGATTAGATGCTTGTGCCTCACAGAGTTTTCATGCATGAAAGCTGGTCAACGCAGCAGGAGCATAAACCTCATTATCGGGACTAGTTCAGCTCCATTACATTAACCGGTCTCATCACAAAGCACTCTATTTTTTTGCTTACACACTGAATAGTAAATGGAGGTTAGATAAAGTTTTATCTAGTGAAGCAGTAGGTCTGGCCATTTCTTTTTCTTTCTTTCTTTTTTTTTTTTTCTTGTGCCTTTCTTTGAATCGTTGAACAAACTTGTATTTTTTGCCCTTCAGAAAACTGAAAAAGGAGGACATTCTTTGTCTGCAGTAGCATCAGAATACGTGTCTCTTCCAGTCACCCCCTTTTCTTGCTATCTTTATTAAATGCCTAATACGTGTGAAGCACTTTGCTCATTTCCAGGTTTTGGGGGAAGTGACACACTTCTGTGTACTCGAGGTTCTCAAAGAACAACAAGAAATCAATTTCAAACACAAAGAATAAACTACCATGCAGTATGATAATCAAGACAGTAATTCCCAGGCTTCCACAAAGATAAGTAAGCAGCTAACATTTTGGCAAGAAGGAGAGACCAAGAAAAACTTAATGTAGACGTCATTTTGATACTTGAAGAAAGTAGTAGTCATTACTGAGGTTGGGAAGGGCCTGCAGATGCGAAGTTTTATGGAGTCATGAGAAAATTTTTATATAAATAGATAGTCTGACCTACGTGATATGGTGGCAACATGGGACAAAACGAAGTCTGTCAGATGGAGTAAGTCATGAAGTTAAATAATTGGTCTAAGACATGTTGGGATCATATCCCTCACACACACACTGTAGAGTTTGAGTGAGAGCTCTTGTATTTTAAGGATTCAGTCATTCATTATCCATTCTTTATAATGGGCAATTCTCCACATTTCCTGTTACAACAACACATTTATTAGACCAAAGGAAACTGAAACTCAGATATGAGGTTGGCTTTGAGAAATTAAACAAATAAAGAAAGACCATGGATTCTAGGCTGGGCTAGTAAATTCTGTATTTTGGAGCTTTGAGATCATTAAACTAGCCTGATGGTTTCCACTGTCTGTATTTGTGAAATGAGGAGGTAAGAGGAAAGGTTATGACTTTTTAAAAGAAAAACAAAACAAAACAAAAAAACATAAAACCAAGACGTAGGAGAAACCAGTAATTCAACCCTGTAAAATTAGAACTGATAGCTCATTTACACTATTTAGTTACATGTTTAGTCTGATTTGTCTTGTGAAACAGTATGTAAGTGTTTATTTCCTGTTTTAGAAAATAACATCAAAAACTAATTTAGTAAGTTTTCTTAAACTTTCAGAAATAGACCATTAGGTGAACATCTGTGAATACTAATACAGTGGGAGAAGAGTATGAAGAATCATTTAAATTTTTAATGACATACAAATAGGCATTTATTCATGTCCCAGAGCAGTATTGAAAATGTTCCCTAATCATGTTATTGTTATTATTGTCTTTATCAACATATAGCTAGTCATCTGTATTGATTTTCAGAATCTTTCTCTGTGGTCATTCATTCATAACTACCCTTAGGTAGCAGGAGAAAACAGATCCCATTGGTAACCTATTTAAATTAGAAAACACACAAGGCTTTGTGAAAAGAATGGGGCTTGCTACAGGGGTAATCCTAGAATCTAACAACTGATCTGGTGTTGGGAGTATTCTACTTGCCTGTCTCTGTCTTCTATTAGGAGGAGACAATAAAAAGATTCTGCTCTCATGATCATGTGCAATAGCTACTCCTAAATTTTTATTTCTTCGGTAGAGTACAGGAAACATCTGAAACCAAAATTTCCATCATAATCACCATTAATTCTCTAATAAGAGATACTGTAATTTGTGCTCTGTCAACAGAATTGTAAGTACTACTGGTTGGTGACCCTAAGATGCTTTGGTCTTAGGACAAATTGGGACAGCTTTACATTTCTTCCATAACACCATTTCAAAAGATAAATCTAGATCTTCAAATTACTGTATATACATAATTATAAATATATATCTTCCACATAACAAGGGTGGTCACTAAAAGTGCTAAATGTTTTATACCATTAAATCCAACTACAAGCTATAAATACTTACCGAACTTTGACTTTAATAAAACATCAATTTCCTTAAGCTTTGACAGAAATGGCAAAGAAAAATAGCTAGTTGTTTAAGTGAAGTCACTTTCACATGAAGAGGAGGCATTCTTTTAAACAGGGCCAAACATAAGGTGAGTTAATAGCTAGTGAGAAATTTAGAAAATGAGATTTACATTGTATTATACCCGTGAATGTAAAATTTCTTCATTGTCAAGACGATAGTCATGCTATTCCCAATGCAAGCAACCATAAATCAAAATCTAAAACAAAACAAAAGAGGGAAACTCCCTTGCAGTATCACTTCCGAATTAAATAAACAACAAAGTAGTACTCTTTATTCGGGGGCTACATTCCAGGCCCTCACTTAATACAAGTTACTATCACCTCTGAAAACTATGGACGACAATTATGGACATGAACCTCTTGCAGGATAAAATGTCAGGCTTGATTGTGATCTATCTACAATTTTATCAAAATGAGGAGGAGTAATGATTTAAAACACTCGATTTCCAGAATTAATTAGTAACTACCGTAATTCCTTCCTTATGTAATTTTATCAGAATTAAAATTTTAAAATATCAACACTATTGGCTCAAAAGTCTGTTTGCCATCACCTTACATTAACTCTACTGTAAAAATAACAAGATCTAATAGCATTACCTAAATTTTAGCTGTTTTTGAGCCAACTTTGTATTTTTATGCTATCATAACAAAAACCCATAAACGGCCCTCCCTGGTGGCACAAGGGGTTAGGACGCAGCACTGCAAGCTGGTTGTTTCCGCTTCAGTGCAAGTTTGATCCCCGGACAGGAGGTGAAACGCATGGCTCGGCAGACCTCTCCTGACCC
>NW_004567111.1:9954591-9968298 GCF_000260355.1 Condylura cristata
CAGCAGTGTACTTCGTCAGCCTGCCTATTCTGCTCCCCACTCTGTCTCTGGTGAACCCTTTCACCACCCCTGAACCTCTGGCCTGTACCCCAATTTTGTATGCACAAATAATCTTAAAAAAAATAGAACTGATTAAACAATAATAATATTTTTTTAAAAATCCACAAACACTAGTTCTCCTGGAGTCCTAACAATGTATTTTATAAAAGTGGTGAATAAGGTCAGCCATTTATTTTTCAGATTGCTCTGATGTAGAAATGTTTCAAAGGGATGAATTATGGACAGAATTCTAATTTAACTATTTGCAAAATACTATTCTTCTGCCAAAAGTGACTGGATTTCAAAGCTTCCCTAAAATATTATACATAGTTTATTTTAGAGGAAGGAAACAATAAAATCCAGGAGTAAAGCTAGAACGATTTTTTTTTTTTTTAAATAAGTCACAGTGACAAGCCAGGTATTTGCTTAGAGGTGAGTTCACTTTTTATCAGCCAAATCATTTTTTAATGTATAAATCTGTTAATACTTTAGGATCCATTTTTTAGAGACTACCACTTGTAGAGTACAGAAAAGAGGAAATAATTCAGTGTATTTAACTTTTTTCTAAAATGGTACATTTAGTTGTTCTTTAATCGTATATTCCAGTCACAGATTTCCGATTGGTTTTTGACCTACATACCATCATGGGTTGATTAACAATTCTCTAATCAAGGTTGCATAGCATTCACGTGTGTTCAATAATTCAGCGATCTCTCAGGGAAATGTAAGGGGACCCGTGGTTCGGTCAACTTTCAGTGACTGCCCAGCACCATAACATTTTATGCCCAACTGCCTTCAAATACCTTAATGAAGAGTCAGCAAGATTCTACCAATGCAATTATCGCCACATTTTCTAGATGATGGAAAGGCATTTATATTAATGAGAAAAGAGAGCCACTTTCATTTTCTAGAAAAATCTATATTTGAAATGTTGAAAAAAGTCTTAAATGGAAATAAACAATAATCAATATCATCCCATAAATACTTAGTGAGCAACATTGCAAGCTGCAATTCCTTAAAAGGGCTGGACATTTAATACATGCTATAATGCTCATTAAAATGTTATCTTTAAATTTAAATAGTGCAGGTTATTTCCACTCAATTCTTTACTAAATTTGGCAGAATTAGCAGAAGAATGAAGAAGTTAGCAGCGCATTAATCTATTCAGTGCCTAATTTCAGTATAGTTACTTCAGTATGTCCCATTACAGAGGTCAGTTAGAAAGAAAAAATATATAGTTAGAAAATTCTAGATCTCCAGATAAGGTGAAAGAGTTTGAGTTTAAAAAGACAATAGGCCCTCCCTGGTGGCACAGTGGATTACAGCACAGCACTAAGAAGCTAAAGCCACTTCAACATTAGTTCCATCCCCACCCCAGAGGTGACCACATAGCACAGCAAACCTCTCCTGACCTGCCCACTGCTCACCTCAGCAGTGTGCTTCCTCAATCTGCCTGTTCTGCTCCATACTCTGTCTGTCTCTGGTGAAGCCGCTCACCACCACTGCACCTCTGGCCTGTACCCCAGTTCTATATGCATAAATAAATATAAAAACAAAAAGACAAGGCTATGCTACTTTAGAAAAACTACATACGGTCTATGCAATTAATTTCTGTAACCTTATACATTTAATGTGTACATTTTGCATAGTTTGAAAAACTGTGTTAAAACACTTGCATATATCAATATCTGTTTCTGAAATAGCTTTCCACTTGTACCTCCCTAAATTTATTTTACGAAAATGAAGTGATCCCTTATTTTTATCCAAGAGATGGGTTGATCTTAACGTACATTTCTGTAAAATAATCATCTTGTTGACATTGACTCACAGTAAAAGCATAATGGGTTAAGATTGTTTTAAGATCTGGCTGCTACACTATTTATTTATTGTGTTAAAAAAAAAAAAAAAAGCATGATCCTGCATAAGGTAGAGGCTGCAGCTTGATTATCAAAAGCTATTCTTCTCCATGAGCATATGCACAGACTCAGCCTCTTCTAAAGTTAAGGATGTTCATGTGATTAATTTTTCTGCAGTGGACTGAAACCTATCACTCACAGAACTCTGTCTTTAAGACACTGCAAATTCCCCGGGCTCCCTTGTACTCTTTCTTCCTTCATAGAGCTAGGCTTTAGCATAGTTAGGATTTAGCATTGGTTACAGAGCTGATGAAAATTACCTGACTGATGTCACAACGCCTGGGAAGAAAACTTCCTAAGTGATCTCCTATGGCAGAACCACCAGACCTAATAGCTGAATTCAGATGGCAATTCAGGACAGACGCGCACTTCTCTTTGAGGCGGATGCACTGGTGTCGAGGCTCCCTGTTCATCTAGCTTTACCTTAAATAGCACAATCAGGAGAGCAGTGCATGGGCTCTGGCACACCTGGAGCGCTCATAGCAGGCTGGGCCGGGCCTTCTATGCTCTGCTTCTATTTCTGATACTCATCTGTAAGGGAATCCAGATGTTGCCTATGAAATATTCATTTCTAATTTTTTTAATCGCAGTTTAGTAAATTTCTTTCAAAGTAAAATAAAGCAAACCCAAACTAGAAGGACGCATTATTTAAAAGATTCCAGGGAAGGAAAGGATTCTGGGGTTTGGGAGAATCAGCTGTTGCTAAGAAGAGATTCTTCTAGGTTTTCAAATAAGGAAAATCGGTTGGGTAGACAAGTATTTACTCGACAGACCTGAGTTTCTAAATCCTTCGCCTTCCCAAGGAGGGTCTGATTTGTGACTAGCACTAGTTCAGCTCTTGGGGCATGAACACTTGGAATCGAGACCCAAACTATGTTTACCGGATTTTCTAGAGAGTTTGTGCAAACAGCAAAGAGTTGCTTTCTTTTTGCTGGCCTAGATCTTTAGTGACGGAGTCAGTCACACAGGCACTATACGCGTAAACAGAGTACACCCCATGGGCATGTGAACATTTTCACAATCTACTGGAGAAATTCTGTCCCAGGTAACGCTAAGTGACATGACTTGTGGAAATGATCACCTGAGTTTTGTCATACTGTGACACATATCCATTTTCCCATGGCTGACTTTTTCCAATATCCTCTTACTTAACACTGAAGCTGTGAGCATCAAGTTACGTGAGTCTCTGGAGCATTCCTAGCAGAATACCGCCCTTGAATGTGGTTTTAGAGGCCCTCAGCACAGCCATCCTCGAACAATTTGTTTTGACGGTGAATCAGGTTACTGATCCCTTGTTGTCTCTGCACTCGTTGCTGCCAGGGCTAAACTTCAACAGGAGAGACAGCCTTCAGCAAAGATGCCAGATTGGCTTCATTATTGTCCCATAAATATGCTCAGATAGCTGGGTATTCAAGCAGGTAGTGCTTTATAGTCCTGGGCACTGAGGATCTATAATGGTATAGAAGAAACAAGCTTCGAAATGAAAAAGCTGCCTTTGTAGTCCTTTAAAGCTGACCATGAGGAACAGGAACAGCTGGTTGGGTAAACAATCCAAATGGCAGGTTTATGTTTGCAAGTAGTCTTTCACTCAGTCAGTACAACTCCCAGGAAGCACAGCCCACTAAGTGGGAGAGCAAGTCAAAGTAAATTTAAGGTCAAGTTACTGAATATTTGTTGATGAATTAGTCTTTTGTATGTCTCAGGGGCTAAAGAAGTATCTAATATAATAAACCCATAAAATAGCTTATGTGTATACATACATCCTTTAATAAATTATTATTATTTTTAATTAAATAAGAGACAATGATTATTTTCAAGATACTGTAAGCCATAATTCTACCACCATAAAATAGAAGTGATGTATAACAAAACTGATATTTAATATTGGGCTGAACAAAATAATAGAAAAGCAAAATAATTAGAAACAAACTTTAATAAATGACTCTTCCTATTTCACCAAGATTGCCAGATTTCTGAACATTAGTCTCTAATATTAGGTATATTTAATTTTTATCTAGGTAAAAATAATACACAGGGATATATTTATAAAATCTAAATTGTACTAAGCTACAGCATTTTTACAACTTTTTTTTTTTTTCTGTAAAAGAACTAAAAAAGGCCAGAGGAAGAGAAGTGAGTGGATTTACCAGAGACAGAGTGGAAACACAACAGGCAGTTCTACTGAAATACACTGCTGAGGGGAGCAGCAGGCCAGACAGGAGAGGTCTGCTGTGCCATGTGGGTCAGCTCCCTGGCCGGGGAGTGAACTCAGGCTGTAGAGGTAATAGTCCTGATACTCAGCCCCTGGGCCACCAGGGAGACCTAAGCTACAACAAAGTTGTACATTTCTTTAAAACATTTTATTGAAATAAAATTTCCAAATATATGTAACTACTCAGTCACTGAAATACTATCATTTTCCAGAAATGACATGATGTCTGTAGAGTCTGATAATAATGAACAAAATTTGATTCGTTTCCTTCAAAATTTTGCTAGGAGTTATACATAGCTGTCTTACAATGAAATAAAATTAGTATTAGATATTAAAGAAAAAATTATGACAGGTTAGAAATTTTCAAAATGTTATACTGCCAAGGAAGACAGATTAAAAATGTTAATGAGTGTAATTAACAATTGAATTATGAAACTCTGAGAAAGGTATTTCCTTTGAGTAGCTGGGATACAGGTTAATTTGCAAGAGATTGGGGTGAAAGATGGAAGGGGTGGAACAAGCACAAACTTTAATTGAAGAACATTATAAGGTGAAGACACAAAGTCAGTTCCTTATAGGGAAGAGCAGGGAAGAAAGGGTTATTTTATACTTGGACGAATATGAGTAGGTAGCTAGCTACAGGCAGAGAATGGGCCAATGAACTACAACGATTTAAGATGAAAGAAACCCAGATACATCCCCTTTATTGACAAAGATGTGAAACTCGCTCTACTTAATGCTCTCTTTACAAATAACACAGTGAGAATATGAAGCGAGACATATTTTAGAACAAATTGCTGGTGGTGTTCAGACAGTCAAAATTCAAAGACAAAAACCCAGAAGTAAAAAAAGCAGATCAAAGTACATGTAAGATGATAGAACATGTTCAAATATATCACTAACCCCACCAAAGCGAGGTGTAGTAAATTCTACAGTTATCTCTTTGGGTCAGTAAATCCAGTGATAGGTGGATTTGAAAACTACCCGAAAATTGTATAGATGTGAAAGGCTGAAATTGACAGGGCAGAAAATTCAAGGAAACATTAAATTATAAAATTGGTAGACACACACTATCTCATCTTTTTTCTTTGATTTGTGTGAATTAGAGATCCCCACCTTCAAATTCTCTAAGTCAGCACTGTCCATATCATTACTACTTCTACTGTACATCCACTAAATTACAAATGCCTAATGTTAAATGTCTTTGAAATATTGTGTGGCTCATTCCTCGTTTTAATTCGTGAAACTCTCCTTAACTTATGTTAAGACTCCTGTGCTGGCGATTGCACTTGTTTCTGACCGTTCTCCTTGTTCTTAGAATTGTGCCCTTCAATCTACTGTCTACAAAATGTCAGAGTCATTCATTGTCAGAACTCCATTTAGCACTCTGCTAAGCCCTCCCTTGCTACCCATTGGCACACTATAGAGGAAAGCCAGTTCAATTCCTTCGATTTCCATACTCTGAGAACCTTTTGCAGTCCCATACCTTGATGAATATTCTTCCACCCGTAATCTTTCAACTGTGTTCAGCTCTTCAATCACATTGTACTGTGCTTCAAATCAAGGCCTTTGTCAGACTTTTACTTCTATCTAGAACATTCTTTCACTACTCCCTTCCCCATAACTTCTTCAATCCTCTTTTTCTCATCTAAAAAATATGATTTTCTCTAGTTTGTCTCTGTCTGATATTCACATTTTAGTATAAGCATTTTCCCCCCAGAACCTTTTCTGATGTCCTCAATAGAGTTTAGGCACATTTTTATCTTACCGTGGGACATAATGTATAGAGTATAATTACTTTAAAGAGATTATACTGAAAAGACTGTATTTCTCACTAAACTAAGCAGTGTGTCTGTATGGAACTTTTAGTGTCTGGTTCCAAAATTTTGCTAGCCAATTATTTGTCAAGTTACTCACAATGATTCTATTTATTATTTTCTAAAGGCTATACAAGAAAAGCTTTAGGGTAATCACAGTAATTGTTTCTTACTAAGTATTTAATATTAAATAGTAATATTAGATAGTTTATAATACAGTAGTATTATATAGTCAACCCTCTAGATTAGTCTACATTTGGATTTAAGATTTGATTTGGGTTTCTTGACAGTGGGCAAAAGGAAAGAGCTCAGGATCTAGAAATTCCCATTAACAGCATCATTTGATAAATGTCAGTTTACTTTGAATTGCTATCAAAATATAAATCTTCAAAGTCTTCCTACAAATTAGTGAAAGGCAATGCTAAATTCACCTTATACTTTGACTCATTTTTTCATTGGTTCAAAATTATCTAAACAAGGGCCCTTCTTAGTGGTCCAAAGGGTTAGGACACAGCACTGCAAGCTATCTGCAGCCTCTTCAGTGAGTCCAATCTCCAGGTCAGAGGTGACCCACATGGCGCAGCAGACCTTGCCTGTCTCCACCGCTGCTCCCCTCAGCAGTATACATTGTCTAACCTGTCTGTTCTGCTTCCCACTCTGTCTCTGGTGAATCCTTGCATTGCCCTTGAACTTCTGGCCTGTACCCCCATTCTGTATGTATAAATAAATCTTTAAAAAATATATCTAAATAGAGATTAAACTACAGAACTCTTCGGCTATAGGTGAATATCCTCACAAAAAGCAAATTGGGAGGATTTTAAAAAAAGGAAAGCAATGAGCAGAGATACCTGACTCAGAAAAGACAGTAAAAACAAACAAACTCCTGATCTAGCATTCCAAACACGAGAGATTGGTGAAAGGAAATTAAAAATTAAAACAGCAAAACACATTTTGCTATAGTCTAACCTCTCTAGCAAGTATTTGCATCCATATGTGTGTTATATTCCATAACTTGACTGTGAAATTTAATTAAAAACAATTATAAACACAGCCCCTTGAGGCTACAGAGGCTATCACAGTTTGAATCTTTGTTTCTGATGCATTTTATTCTTCTACATAATCATCTCTACCAGCCATATCCTCAGAGCTTGATTTGAGAAGGAATGACTATTTGCCTCAGCGCAGCAATCCGGACCAACTAAACTCAGACGGCATGGCCAAGGACCCTCACTTAGAGTTCCATCATCACATTAAGTGAGAAAGCCCAACATATCTAATTAGAAAACTGGATGGTTCCCAATGAGGTATTAAGGGCCATTCACCCTAGATGAAACTCCTGATAAATGCAACTGTACTCAGCAATAGCAGATTATAATTCTGTGTTAAGACTCTGGAAGAACAGTAAATACAGCACAAATCCTCTCACTGCCCCTGCACCTCTGGCCTGTACCCCAGTTCTGAATGCATAAATAAATAAATTAAAAAAAATACAAAAAACCCAAAGACCAATACAAGCCTTCGAGGGTGTCTAATATAAATATGGACTATGGTGAGGGCACAGGGGTGAACTGGTGGTGGGAAGTCCACAGGGATCACAACCGAGATGAAAAAAATGCACAAAATGAAGAATGATGTAAAAATATATTATATAGATAAATACAGATAAATAAATAGATAATTAATAATTAAATGGAAAAAGATGGTTCTACTTATACTATGCAATTCCAACTCCTTTTTTTCCTGTTTTCTACTGACCCCAAAGTAAACCTACATGAAAAAATGTCAGTGACTCATAGCAGGAGTATAATGGACCAGGCGAGAAAATAACAAAAATAATGAACAACCATAGACCAGAGACATTCTGTGGGGGTGGAGTGGGGAATGGGACCAAAAAACGGGGGGGGGGGGGAAGGGAGGGAAATGCACGGGACTATGGTGGTGGCACAGGGGTGATTTGGTGATGGGAAACCCGTGGGGATTACAATTGAGATGAAAAAAAAATGTGCAAAATGATGTAAAAATAAACTTTTTAATAAAATAATAAAAAAAAATGTCAGTGACTAAAATGGAAGAGTAAAATGAAAATGCCATCTTGTTTGTATCTTTTGGCTTGTTTGGAAAAATCATAGGTCTCTGCTTCTTTTTTACATTCTCTTAGATTTTCTGTGAAGAAAGGAAAAAGCCTGATTCTGATTACTCTACTTACCACCCAGATACATTCAGTGTTATCTGTGGAGAGGTAATTGATTTCTTTTTGTTTATTTGATAAACTCAACACTTTAGTTGGGAGGATGTCAGACTTGAATGCAGTTTTATAGTCTCTTCTGAGGTTGCAGTTAGTCAAATATCTTGTAGACAAAGTATCTGTCTGGCTCCTGAATGTCTTCCAAGCATGGAAGAAAGTGCCTGATTACAAAATGGTGTTTCTCCAAATGAGCATTAGAAATATTTTCTTTTCTCCATCTTAGTGTTGTAAGCATTCTATTTTCCTGACATCATATATTGACGTGCAGAAGGTGAACATTGGAAGACTAGATCTGCCTTTGAAATTGGAAATGATTAAAGTAGACTAATTGACTGAAAATATTAAAAAAAATAACAGACCTGACTCTGCCTACTAATCACAGGAAGCAGGATTCATTCAGGGTATGTGTGCCTCATTGAGTATATTTTCAAAACATGTTCTGAATTCCCCCCCAATATTCATGCCTCTGTAAAGGGGCAGATGGGAAGCACACATGAGAAGATGTGTCTTTTTCTGTCGTAACCATGGAGTCCCTGGTGATTAATTCTGTTCCTCATCCCCTCAACTCTACATTCCCTGAGCTTCTCCAGTGTCCTGAAATTGTTTCATTTTCTTTTAATATTGTCACTAACCATGTTTTCAAAAGGTCCACAAAAAAAGGAGTCAGTTGTTTAGAATAAAATTATTGGTATTGGGACCTCAGAAGTATATTACATGAATCTTACTACTAAACCTTGAAAAGAAAAAAAAAAAACATTCAGGATATTACCCTCTTAGATTTCTCTCACTTTTATTTGGGGCATGTTATCTGTCACCTTAAACATTCACATATAGGGTATCACTCCATTCTGTCCTTATCTCTTAATATTTTCAGTGCTTTCAAAAGTAAGTGCTATTTCTTGAAAAGTTAGTTGGGTGCTATTTCCAACGAACAGTAAAATGAGACCTTAGTTTTAGACTTCAGGCTGCTACCAATTAGGACATTAGCCCCTTGTGTTTTTAAAACTTGATGGACAAACATTTCCTCACCTGACAGATTAAGAGGGTTAATTAGAGCAGGTGATTCATAATACTTAAAACATTTATCTGAATGAATGAACATGTATACTTAGAAACAAGAGTACATCAAAAAAGCAAGATAACTGAACTAAATGCAAGAGACAAAGTGTTCTTTTTATTTTTTGACAATGTCATCTTTGATTTTTATGACTATTTTAAAAGATCCCATGGGCAGAATTCCATTTTACAGTGAGAATGAGGCTAGTTAGGTAAGTATGACTTTCTAAAAACTATCCAAAATATGAGCCCATAAAGCATATCTTTATGCTTTATGGCTTCAAAACAAGGCTTCAAAACAAGGCTGAAGCACAACCACTAACTGTAAGTGTATATCAGTTAGGAAGTGACTTCTACTAAACTCACTCTGACTTTGCAATCTCATACCTTGATGCTTACACTTCCACATATGAACTTTGAACTCTGTTCAGCCGCTCAGTTACATCATGCTGTCATTTAAATTAAGGGCTTTGTCAGGCATTTCATTCTATCTAGAACATTTCCTTTCCCCTTTCCCAATTCTGTACTCAGCCATTTTCCCCTCAACTCATAATCACCCTTAGCAATGTTTCTCCCAGAAGCCTTTTCTGATATCGGGAGAACAGTTTGGGTACACATTTACCTTACCTTGATTACTCTTACTAAAACTATTGTTTCTGAGATTACAAAGCTTTAGTTACAAATTCCTGTAATTATGCATACTTTTCCAGCAGAAAGACTTAGGTGAACTCTCTCTGCTCTAGAGCATACACTGGCTGGAGCATATATGTGGTTGGTGGTTGCTGTGCTTTGCTTATCTGATCTCCATGTAAAACTCTAGAAAAGGGCAAATGAAGGTCATAACTGCATTGTGTGGTTGGCTCTGAAGGTCTTCTATGACATCTTATTTAAAAAGAACAGTTAATATGTGAATTTAATAATGATGTGCAGAAAATGTGGTAAAGCAGCTGGGTCTCTGCCTCTTTGAATCTAAGTAATGATTTGGAAACTTGAGATTTTTTTTTAATTTATGTCATCAAATATCATTAAACACCTAGATGCATGTGTTAGGCCAGATCTTCCATCCATCACACCAGGCCATATGTTTTCACACCAGAAACACGGACTAGACTAAATTTAATCACATCCAATTCACAAAACATAAATCAAAAACAAAAGATGAACTTAAAGAAAAACAGCAATGATTAGTTATGAGCATTTACTGTTAGTGGCCTTTTATGTTTGATATAACACTCTAAAGTTGGAAGTTAATAGGAATGGAGACATTCCATTTCCAGTATTTTTTTTTTTTTATTTTATTTTGTAAAGAGGACAGAGTTCACTGGTGAATTTCAAGAAAGATTTTTCTAATAGAGAAAATAACTTGGAGAACTCTCATTACTGGTGACAGAAAAAATTGGATGGCATCCATGAAGGGAAGGTAGCAATGATGTAGAAAAGCAAAAGGGTTATTTCAACAGGCTCACAGCCCTCAAAATTGGAGTTAAACTTTTCTTAGATCGATTGAAAGTGTGAGGACACAGGTATGAAAGTGGAAGCCAGGTTGGCAGAAGAAAGCAGAGAGGCGGTCCAGGGATGGGGTGTGAGGCCCTTTGGAAGTGAATTCTCAAAAGAATTTTGCATAAAATTTCTATTTCAAGGAAGACACTGCACTAGCTGGTGTCATCATCTCCAGCGTTTTATCATCTTTTGTGAAACTGCAGAGAGTGATTTGCAAAGTCCTTGCTGAGTTTGGACACATACTTACTGGCTCAAAAGCAAAGCCTAGCATCTAGTAGCTACTTAAATATGTTTGATCAGGGCTGCCCTGGTGGCATGAAGGATTAAATTGCAGCACTATGAAACTATTGCAGCCACTGTAGCACAAGTTCGAGCTCCCTGTTTTCTCACCTGCTGCTCCCTTAGCAGTGTATTTCAGTCAATCTGCCCACTCTGTTCCCCACTCTGTCTCTGGTGAATCTTCTCTCTCTCTCTCTCTTACACACACACACCCTACACCTCTGGCCTGCACCCATCTCTGCTATGCATAAATAATATTTTTAAAATGTTTAATCAATCCTCCTGTTTCTAATGCCATCTTATGTTCTCACCACCTAAGAGAAGCGATTCTCCAGTTTCTGAGCTTTCTTGGGACTTAGCAGTAAATATATTTGCATCTATTTAGTACCCTAAATATAGGGTTAAATTTCAGCTTCTCTGCTCTGTTGAATCAGTTACAACTACTAAATTTGTCTCCAGATAAAAGTTTGTTGACATCCGTTATCCACTCTTGTCTCCTTTACAACACTTTGCCCTTGTAGTTTATGCCTATTTTTAAAAATTCTATTCCATATAGTTTAGTGGTGTTTTGGGAGGGTGTGCAGATAAATACATTTAACTACAAGTTCTCCCCACTCTCTCTTTAATTCTCTCCAATCAGACTCTCATCCTCCCAAATCCACTGAAATATCTTTGTCAAGGTTATATCTTAGGTGCCCTTTAGAGCATGTAATGAGATTGGTTACTTCTTGATATACTTTCTTTTTCCAACTTCTTAGACACAGTTTTTTTTTTTTTTTTTTTTGCGCACTTGATATGATTGGTTATTTCTTATCTTCTCCTTCATCGTTTCCTTCTAAAGAAAGTCAAGGTATTCAGTACCCCCTCTTTCTGCCTTAATAATCTGTTCTGGGGCTCATTCTATCAAGTCCTCCATGTTGGAAACATGGCCAAAACCCACATACAGAAAAGTAGACATTCCTGGTACTCTCATTACTAGGAAATTAAACAAGTTTTAGGATCTCTATGCCAGGAACTGGGAGCAGATGCCAGTGCATGTATTTTCTAATATTTCACAACCCACCTGAAACAGTCCTCATCAGTTTATATAAAAGAAAGTCCCATGGAAGTTTTGCTTTGGTGTTCTGTCTTCTGTCCTTGCAAGGTTGGTAAATCAGTCCAGCTTGGTGCCAGCTATTGGAGGGGAACTGTTAACCATGTGGGGATTCACAGTTGGTCCTCCCAGGTTGGGGTTAACAGTTGACTCCTCCATGTCAATGAATTATTTGAAGAACTTGGTAGTAATTCATAGTTACTAATTAATAGCATGAGAGACAAAGGGAGGCATCTAAGGAAGAGAATAAAGGCACCTTTTTAACAATTTGGTTCAGAAAAGTTAAGTTTAGTATAGGAATACCCAGTAACAACAGTGTTCATAATTTTTTAAACTTACATGGAACAGACTTGGATTAATGATGAATGGGTTATTTCCTAGACCACAAAACACTAATTCCTCATTTCACATGAACTGTGCCCTGCTTTAACTAATTTTACACAAGGAGAACTATCCTGAGTCACTGCAGAAATAATTACCTTATAATACAGTTATTTGTTAGAAAAATAAAATCAGTGATGGGATTTGGCAAGCATTTTTTTTTATTTTTTTGAAAATTAGCTATTTATTTGGATTGGGGAATAGCACAGTTTCCGTAATAGCAAAATGTCATGAGTTATTTCCTAACTCACTAACAATTTCATGGTGTTTAAGAAGAAAAAATGTTTTTCATACTTTTAAAATAAAAGAAACCAAGATATGATCTTAAATATAGGGCATAAAGGTACAGGAATGAGATTTAATTTTGCAGAATAATACTGAACAAAATGGAACTTTGTGAATAAGAAAAAATTGCTTCTGTCCTGTGGGATGAAAAACAACAGGAGGAAATTGTAGTGTTATGTCTACATGCATGATGGTGCCTTGCTGCTCTTAACTAATGATCCTGAAGATTTCTAGTAAATCTCCTCATTGGAAAGGGCAAGAGGAAAGAAATATTCTCACAGACTCTTTCAAATTTTGGCACCATTGGCAAGGGAAAATCTTTCCATTGACTCTCAAGGCTGAAAACAGCTATATAGTAACAGAGAATCATTTGAGTTAAGTAGGATCCTTGAAGAATGCATTGACAGCCAGACTCAAGCAACTCTATTCAACTAACTTGGAGACAAACAGGAAAAATTCAGTGTTCTGAATCTTTTGAAATATTTATCCAAACACCTTGAGTAAGTCACAAACTACCATAAGACCCAATTTCTTCATGTTAAATTAAAAGAACGATGATTCTCTGTACCCCCAGAGTTTTGTAAGAATGATTTGAAATATCATAATGTCATAGATACACAGAAGTAATAGTTAAGTTCTTTCAAATTATTTCTCCACGTGGCAGGACAATTCGGATTATTGCTGAGCCTAAGAACCATTGTGATTCCTTTTGCCCTCTGGTTCTGTAAGCTATCATATGAAATTCAATACTTTAAAGTAGAAGTGGAAACTATCATCTTCTGAAAGGTATGCATTTCCTATTTCTCAGTTAATCAAGAGCATTTAAAAGTCAATGGTTCAAGAAGGAAAGAGGAAACAAGCTAAGTAAAGCAAAAGCAGCAGGA
>NW_004567111.1:9968661-9991558 GCF_000260355.1 Condylura cristata
CAGCATGTAGTCTTCAAGGACCATCATAGAAGTGATGAGAGTTCTGGGCACACCCTGTAAACAACAAGAGATGACAGCTTCCTTTCCAATAGAACATGCTCTCCTATCCTTCTGCCCAGTACACCTGGGCTTAAGTTCCTGCCACAGTAATGACTGCCAGGTGCTGGCACATACTGATGTCCACAAAGGCACAACTTCACTCAGTGAAGCAGACCGTGTGTTGCTTCCCATTTTTCTGTCTTCTTTGGTGACTCCTCTACTCATTTCTCCACCCACAAGGAAATTGAAGCAAAGTTCAAACACTCACAGCAGGTGACTGACATCCTAAACATCCAACATCCAACACCAGGCTCCTAGGTGTCTGCTCTCCTGTGGGCTTCCATTGGGAAGAAATTTAGCCTGTTGGGTTTCACCCACTTTTCACCAACTTCTCACCTGCTCTGCTCTGTTCGTACCACAGTCATACTGCCAGTCCAAGAACAATGCTTGGTCTTTGCACATCCAGTGATGCTATGTGCACACTCTTGCCATTAGAATTAGAATTCGCCATTCACGTTAGGTTTTCTTCAGACACCTCTGATTTCTCTAACTTACTGCTTTCATGATGCCTCCTCGAAAGTATTTTTCTGTTTCTGCCACTTTTGCATAGCACATGAAAGCAGGCATTGCTTCCCCTCTCTGAATCCTCACAGGATGCACATTTAGATTAGGTCTTTGCACCTAATCAGTGAGATCAGTGAGCACCAGGGACTGAAGGTCATTTGCCAGAAGACTCTGGATACCGCCATTCCCATACACTCGGTACAGTGCATTCTGTGCAAATAGTGTCTCTCAGAGCTGCAACATGGGGACCCACTGTTCCTGTCCCAGCCTTGTTACTTAGCTGTGACTCACTCTACTTTGCTCTGAGATTTGTAGGCTTGCTCGTCTTCTCATCTAGAGTCTGAACTTCCTGAAGGCAAGCCTGGTTTCTTTGAGTCCCCAGCACTAAGACTAGCGATTGATATAGAGCAAGGATACAGTATATTAGCTAAAAGAATGAATGTACATAACTTAGAAAATTAATTCAGTTAATATTACGAGGCCTAGAGCCAAATATGTAATGTTTACAAAAATATAAGAAACCAGAACAATGTTGTCAGAGGCTTATTCTCTTTTTAGTATCCGTATATAAGAAGTACAGATGGAGACTTTTGGAGCGGTTCAACAATGTGTTCCAATGCACAACGTAATAACTTACCAAGAGCATCTTTGGAAGGCAGTGGGATATTCAGTAACAATTCTCTTTATTTTCCGTTTTAAAGAGACAGGCTTATTAGGAAAAGGATCAAGAAACATCCACCTGCAAAGTCACATGTGGGCAGGAGGTGAGCTGCCAATATTCACTAATATCTCAGGAATGAGTTAAAGACAATTTCTAAGCTACTAATAGTGAGCGGAAGCTAGTGGGGGTGAAAGGTAAGTCAGTGGTGGAGAAGGCAACTTCAAGGACAAATACCTAAGGTGTCACAACAAGGAAGCCGAGAATTTTACTTGCAGGAGATATGACAAAGTAAGAATGAGAATAGTGTGGCTGAAAGAATCACTTAAAATAATGTAAAACTGACTTCTTGGCTGAATCTAAACGCAATTTCATTAAGCTTTACAGTATGAAAAGGCCACCATCATTTGAGCCTTACTATTATATTCATGTTAACTAACACGCTACACTACAGGAAGATAAAGAATCACGAGTCTAATTCCATACCTGCATCATCTCCTGCCTGAACTGAAGCAGTCAGTCTCATCCTCTGCCCTGAACTTTCTCCAAATCCTCCAGCAGCTACTGTTCTGCTTGGAATATGGATGAGTCTGGCTTACCAGGCTTCACGTTGTCCAGCGTTTGTCTCTCCCTTTTGTGCTGTCTCGCCACCATTTTGTGACAGTGGCTTACAGTGGGGGACAAGCATATCAAGACCAGAGTTCTGCATTTGCTCTTTGTTTCTGTCTAAAAGACTTTCTCAGTTTTCCACACCACTCTTCTCTCACTTCAACCAGGGCCCTTTTTCAGAGATCCTTCCAGAATGATTGCCTGCTGTCTACATCACCAGCTCCTGCTTTGCTTTGCTTCCTAGTAGTGCTACATGCAGTAATACACATATGCACCTGCTCTATGTTAACTCTCCAAGACTGTATGAGTACGACAAAGCACGTGCACACACACACACACACACACACACACACACACAGATGGTCAATACTAGAACACTGTTGGGGACTCAGTCTTTGATCAATAAACATCTGCTGAAGTTTGAAAGATAAGTACAATTGTGCTTAAGGCTGTACAAATCTGCAATTATATCAAACACCTTCTGATAACACTTTGAGATAAATTCTAAAGCTAGGTGAGTTAATTTTATCTGAATGACATTATTACAAAATAATCAAAACTTGAGCATTGCATGCTTTGTTACTTCTTTAATAGTTTCAAGTTTTCATAGGAATTACAGGGCTATTCATTTAGAAATGAAATATATTTAAAATAGTGTATCAGCTAGTGTTCATCCACCAATTGCTTCAGGCTCCACTTTAAAATTCAAGCCTAGAAGGAAGTTTATTTGCATGTGGAATTTAAAAATTATCACTTGAACTATCTACACATTTGATAAAGACTAAGACAGGAACTTCAAATGGCAAATTATATCTGTAAACATTTTAATGTTATGCAACTTGGTGTGCAGTGAGAGATGGTGTAGAATTTTACCACAAACTGTTTGTATTTAGGGAAACCTAATTGTCACACATTTATAGCTAGCTGGAAATATAATTGCAAAACCAATTTAACAACATCATTATTTACCAGATGTGACATTTTTTCAGAGCTAATTTTTCTGAGTAAATACCACCTAGAGATTTATATCATTTTGGAGATGAAATAATTATTTGTTTGGCTCTTATTTAGCTGTGAGTAGAAGCAGGATGTCAGCACTGTAACTTTATGTTCCAGACACTCACCTTTCTAGATCCCTTCCTGAGGTAAGCAGGGTAAATAAAATGTCCTCATGAGAATTAAGTGCTAGGTCACTGGAGGTAAATTACCTCCTCCATGTACTTATTTGCTATGCAGACAACAAATAAGCTTCTAAAGCCTCAGAATTAGGTTACATTGTTAGGTTGCTAGAGTCTAAACTATAGCCATATTTTTTTTTGCATTATCTTTTCTATATAGAAGCTGAAGATAAAAAGATTATACATACATCTATGCATGTATAATCAACTATATATACATACCATATTCATAAATATTTTATAATCACCATATATCATATGTGATGCTATATTCGCCATATAATGCATGGCTCTATAATTACCATATGTTATAGACTGTAATTATATTAACATTATTTTTATTTGTATGCTTATATATTTGAACATTAAACTGAATGATTTCATATTCTTTTTGCTGCCATTTCTGGCTAGATTTGTTATGACATTTTTTATTTTTAAGACCATTTCTATTTGTTTTGATGCCACGGTGTTGCCTTCTGGAACATACTATCAATAATGAACATTTGCACAGTATTCCATTACCAACAGTTGCATCTCTCCTATAAACTTCTCTACATGGCCCTCCCTGGTGGCGCAGCGGGTTAAAGCACTGCACTGAGAAGCCAAAGCCACTTCCGCATGAGTTCGATTCCCGCCTGCCCCGGAGGAGACCACATGGCGTGGCAGACCTCTCCTGACCCGCCCGCTGCTCCCCTCAGCAGTGTACTTCGTTGATCTGCCTGTTCTGCTCCCCACTCTGTCTCACTGCCCCTGAGTCTCTGGCCTGTACCCCAGTTCTGTATGTACAAATAAATAAATCTTAAAAAAAAAAAAAAAAAAAAAAACTTCTCTACATGTCTTTTACTTCTGTGGCATCTCCCTATGGGCTGAGAGTTCCTCAGGTCTGCACTCTGCCTCAATTTTCTCTGTGCCAGGAACCACTGTAGCTGTTCAGAACAGAAGACCTACTGGGAAAACAATTTCCCATTTCTATTCCTGTTTTTTCACATGGAAATAGTCCATAGACTTAGTTATTTTATCATCACACACACAACTTGAGCATTGGCCAAGATAACTTCACTAGCCCTCTTTGTCCACACCCACCCTTTTAAGACCAGCCCTTCTCTCTGGAAGGATCCCTTGCACCAGGATTCTACTTGGCTGTGGGCACAGGGACACCCTTGGCCAGAGGCGAGAGGAAACGAAGTCCTGATTCACTGGAAGCCTTCCTGGTTACTAACCTCAGCCTGTCTTTCACTTAAAGGTGGCAGCTTCTCTTAAGACTGTTTCATCTTCATTACAGAAACCCTTCTACCAGCCTGTCTAGGCCCTGAGATGACCCTGTCTGTGCATTGGAGACTGTATTTTCCCTACATCCTGCCTCTCTCCATGGGAAACAGACCCTTTATTCAATCTTCTCCAATTACACTAATTTGCGTGTGACCTCTGCTTTCTGCTGGTACACTGAGTGACATAGGGGTTAGGGAGTAACCACAGCCATTATCAAATAATGCTACTGATAGCTCTATATGTGCATTTGCATATTTATACGTATATACATCTATATCATATCTATACCAAAGTTAGCCTGTGATTATACCTATAATATGCATTGTTTTTCAATAGTATTTCTGTATTGTTAATGGTACAGATGGTCCCTCAGTAAACGATTTCATGGACTGGTTTGAGAGACTAATAACCATAATTCTTACAGTGATTTTCATCCTCCAGTTCTATCTGTTAGTATATGTCAATCGTCACTGTGTTTTGGATTTGTGCATAACCTGAAATTTGTTAAAAATGAGCCACTCCAATCTTGAGGTCTTTTTTTAAAGGCTCCAGCATTTAGCTTGTCACCCTTCTTCAATTTGAATTTCTTTGATTTGCCCACAGCATTTTCCCCTTGAACATACTGTCCTTAACAAGGGTCACACACAGCAGTTACATTTCCACTTAAAAATGTATAAAGTTATCCAAAATGAATAATGAAAGTGACAGAGGTCTCTTTCCCCTTTATAATAAAGGCCTGTCCTTCAAATATGGAAAAGAGTTGTTGGAATGTTTGAGAAGATTCACTTCTGTTATAAAAAGTGAAAATAAAGAAAAATAAACAGCAGTGATGAAATTCATAAGAGTATTAAAGCTAGATAGGAAGAAAGCCAGTGGCTTAGGAGATGGAGAGAGGAGTCTCTAGACAGGGGTGGAACAGCAGGTAGCTTGTGTGACAAAATTTAAAAGTAATGAGAAACAAAAAAAATAAGGTGGTGACTTCCAAGATAGGTTAATGATAAATAAATGGGATACATGTTGAGTGATTTTCTAGAAAGGAAGGGGAGAAAGGCAAAGTCATTAGCTATGAATTTCTTAGCTCACAGTTTCGTTAACTCTTAAGTCGGCTGTGCACTGCCACAAAGCACCATGCTCCCTTTCTGTCCACACACAAGCTTGGTCCACAAATCAGAAGACACCCATCCCTGTCAGGGGGCCTCACAGGGGGCAATTCCAGGGCCAGAGCTTCTCGCAAGTACAGCGAAAAAGTTCTGTTGCTGCCCCAGCCCAGCTCTGTTGGTCCCTTTCATTCATTCATCAAGTAGAGTCCTTAAAGTAAATCATCCTGTGGAAGAGGGACAGAAAGACAGAAGGAGGGAGGAAGGAAGGGAGGGAGGAGGAGGAAGGGAGAAGGAGGGAGGGAAGGAGTGAAGAAATGTGGTGGAGAGAGAGGGACAAGGAGGGAAAGAGGAGAGGAGGGAAGAGAGGAACAGTGCTTTCTCTGATTCTGTTCTATACCTCATCTCTGTCCTCTTGTAGCTGTGTTATTATCTGTATGATTGGAGAATCTTAAATTTGACAATGAGCCTTTGCGTTTCATAAGCTGAGAGAATACTACAAAAGCAACCTTCTCCTTGACTGCCCTACTCTGAAAAGTGGATGATGTGCTGCTGGTATTCTGAGCATAACACACATGCAAGAGTTGCCTTCTATTTCTAAGCTATCCTATTTTTCCTCCCCAGAATTCCCATCACATTGTCTACAACAGAAAAGCTGAATGCCAGCCCCTCTTTACAGAAAAGGTGGATTCAGTAGGCACCTGCAGTCCAGTTTGCCATAAAGAAATTCATGGCTTCACACAATTTTACTGTATTGGCCATGTCCAGCATCATCTGTCCCTGAAGTCTTTGCAAAATTCCAATATACACAAGATGATTTCACTTGGAAAAATTACTGGCTACACTTCTCCCTTCATTTCAGTGTGTGGGACCCTAATTTCTTGTCCCCTTTGTCTTGTAACCCGGCTTGTATCTTGCTTAGTTTCCTAAGTTTCTTTCCTTGTGCCTGATGCTATTTACTTTTTCCTATGTCAACTTATTCTTACCCGTCCCTAAGGTCAACTTCATTGCTTTTTTTACACTGAAATTTTGTAGCCTGTAACTTACAGAATATTAACTAATTAGCAACAACAAAAAAATCCTAAACACAGGAATTCAAAGAACATTTATGATCCTCATCGTTTTATTTCATCTTTTTACTAATTGACATTTGAAGCTTTGCTAACAAGACAGGGAGGTTTAATGAAAAACACAGTGTGTCTGGAGGTCGAATCCAAATTGAGGTATGAATCCTTGGTTATTATCCCCTAACCTTGAGGAGGTTATTTTTATATCTGCAGAACAAGGATAATGATACCAAACGCTCAAAGTGGTTGACAGAATATACGGTTATACATGCATGTACATACGTTTGTATCTACATTTAATTATATACTGTTTGGAAAAAATATATGTTCCTAAATGCTACCTATTAATAGCTTGCAGACTTTGGAATGAAGCAATGATGAACTGGTGAAATCACAGGTCAGGTCAATTATTTTCCCAATGTATCTTCACAGGTATTTTAAGCAAAGGGCATCTATATCCCCTAAGAGGAGAAGAATTCAAAAAAGAAGTGGCAGATTGAATGTGCATTTTAACTTAATGAGCCATGTGACTCTACCAAAGATTAACTCAATGCCTGTTACCACGGCACATGCACTTACACACCTACTCTATTTAACTTAGTGGTTAAAAGTCTTAATGTGGCCACCTCCCTGGTGGCGCAGCAGGCTAAAGCATGAGTTCAAACCCCACCGCGGAGGTGATCCACATGGTGCAGCAGACTTCTCCTGACCAACCCACAGCTCCCCTCAGCAGTGTACTTCCTGGATCTGCCTGCTCTGCTCCCCACTCTGTCCTTGGTGAATCCTCAATTCACACCTGCACCTCTGGCCTGTACCCCAGTTCTGTATGCATAAATAAATAAATCTTAAAAAAAAAAGTCTTAATGTGCCTATTCTGATCCATGTTATTATCAAGTATACCTCACTTCAATTTTTAAAAGCATGTAATGTATTGGCAGTGAAGGATCTAAAGCAAGATTATGATATAGTACTTGACCTCACTGAATTTATAACCTCAACAGGAATACAAGATGTATACAGGGATAGATTTACATATTGCTACAATATGTATGTATGATTACAAGTTGATGACTGACATAAATACGCACAGATAAGCCTTCCAAAAAGAGATCAATGTGAGTTGGCATTATTCAAGAGTTTCACTAGAAGGCATGTAACTGAATCAGCTTTAATATATTTTGAGGTTAAGGGATAGAGGGTGTTTTCTGATATCAAATGATTTGAACTATGGTTTCCTATCACATAGGGATTCATTAAATTATATTTTACTTGCTCTAATTTTTCTTAGAGTTGCAGGGTTATTCATTTTTAATGCTTAATTTTCAGGCTCTGACATCAAAGGGAGATATTTAAGGAACGTTCTGTTGCCTCAGTACGCAGTACCTTGCTTTGCAGAAGTGACACACAGTTTCTCATTTGTAAAACTTCATGCATTTTCAGGGAACGTATTTTTGTAGCGAGGTACAGAAATTCTTTCAATTTAAATTAACTTCACACTGAGCACCAAACTTTAAAATGTCTTAATGAAGTAAAACCCACGTGACCACCCAGTCTGTGCCTCTGTGCTGTCTGCCTTCCAATGCTCTTCTCCCGTTGACATACCTAATTCTTCACTGGCAGACACAGATCACTGTGTGATTTTTGCTGGAGGAAAGAAATGGTAGGAGATTTTTTAAAGCACACTTCTGTCTCTGAAGGGTTGAAGTTAAAAATTAATGTTATAAAGGGAACTCATTTTATACTGCCTCTGCCTGAAATTAAAATGAACACTGGGTATTTCTGAAGGGATCTTATGAAACAAAGCCAAAGGAAAAAGTAAGAACCTTCTACACACCCACACCCACAGATACACACCTTCATGGATGAAATGGCATGGGGCTCTAGGCGTTAGTAAGTAAGCTATCAGATCCATCAGTCTTGATTAACTTTCATTTTAAATGCATGGGTTCTTATGTCATTATATCTAGGACCTGCTCACTCTGAGCCACGAGACTGACATTAAATCTCCTTTCTTTGTAGCTGAATGCTGGCTTTCCAATATCTCCTGACTCTGGATACCCAGGCAAAATGAAACATAGATCTGAGTTAATTATTAAATACTGTTTTTTGTTTATTGCTGTACTGAAATGTGAGCAGTGATACAAGAGCAGTCCTAACCACAAGAAAAAACTTTCACAGGCTATGTGTGCTGACAGGTTAGCTAGTCTTACTACGATGATCCTTTTGCAATACACACAAATATATAATCATGTATGTTGTGCACCTGAAGCAAACATGTTGTATGCCAATTTTCACCTATCTCTCAAAAAATTTAATTAAAAAATTAATTATAAATTTCCCATATGGCTCATGTGTATGTTGCTTCTTTTATTTTTATTGATGAATATCGTATTCGATTATATAGTAATTGAGGACAAGGGTTGTATTTAAATAATTGTGCTTTGGGGGAACAAATAGGCTCTCAGTGTTTGCTGAATAATGTATGATTTCACAGACATGCAAAAACTCTTAAAATTTTCAATGTGATTGTGTAGTAGCTTCTGTGCGGATCAAAGGAAATAAAAAGAGGTAATAAAATACGAGTAGTGATGAGACGGGTCTGGGGCCAGAGGTTTATCAGCAGCTCAGAGACTTTGGAGGACGTCTGAAAGGCTGGAGATAATGGGATTCTATTTATATTAGTTTCCTAGGGCTGCCTTAATAAATTTAGTCACCACATCCTTGGTGACTAAAAGTAAATGAAATGTTTGTTCTCACAGTTCTGGAGGCCAGATGTCTAAAATCAAGGTGTTGGCAGGACCAGGCTCCCTCAGGAACCTCAAGGGGAGAATCCTTCCTTGCCTCTTCCGGTTTCTGGTGGCTGAAGCCCTCCCTTGACCAGTCTCTCCCTCACTTTAACCTCTGCCACCATCTCCACATAACTTCGTCCCCCGTGTGTGTCACCAATCGCCCAGCGACCCAAGTGAGGACAGCCTTACATGCAGGGAAGTCTCGTCATGAGTTATTTAACTTCTGTCTCCAAAGACCCTTTGCCAGAGGACACCTTCACAGAGAAAGTTAAAAATCAAACCTATCTTTAAAGGGATCATTTCAGCCAACTGTATTATTAAATTATAAAACAGAATAGAGGATTCACTTACACACAGAAATAATGAAGGTAGAAACCATTTTCCCAAGGCAATGCCATAAAAGGCTCAAACATCCGTCCAAGGGATTGGAACAAGGTGGGAAGTGGGAAAGAGGAGTGGAAAATAAAGTCTTGCCAATGAAGAGTTTCTAAATCTGCCCTATTCTAAGGGGAAAAGAATAAACTGAGAAAAACAAACAAACAAACAAAAAAACCCAGACCCTCACATCCATAGTCCTCATTTCTACACTGTCCTCCTGTCCTCAAGGTTAGTCTTTTGACGTGCTGCTACTCTGACATCTCAGGGGGACCCCTTGGCTACTCTCCTTCCACTTCCCTAGATGTTGTGCTGATGTGTCTGCTCTTACAGTGAGCTCAGAGCTAAGCTGTCTGCTCTGGTAGGAGTACTACTTCCACGACCTCAGTAGGAAGGAAATCTCATACAAGCTGAGTCCCTGACCTAGTCCACAACACGCATCAAACCGAGAACTAAGGGCTCCCATGATCATGAAGAAAAGCCAACGCCACGGGAGAGAAAGATCCGTACTTTTCTGATAATTCTAATTATATGAATAATGTGTGATCCTCAGGTAGCACTTAATAGGTGTTAGGCACTGAACAACTCTTCAAAATCAAGTCAAGTGGAAAAAAATTTTTGAAAACAATTAAATACCTATTTTCAGAAAGCAAACAGGGACTCACTGTCTCAGGTCCCCTATCTGAGCAGTCCAGTTGTTCAAACACTGAAGCAACTGTGACGAATTCCTCAGATCAGGTCCTGGTCTGACCATCTCGAAAGAAACAATTGTTTTTGGGACTTGGGTAAAAATCATGCTTTTGGAAAATGAGCCTTAGTCATCATGTGTATAGACAGGAGGCGCTTTCCTTGAAAGACGTTTACACAACCAGCAGGAAGTAACTATTGAGATGGAAGAGAATGGTAGAAGGTGGCCTAAGTCCTAGAGAAGTTGCCCAAGGAGACAGAACTTGAACGGGAGCCTTCCCAGGACTTGGCTTGTAGCCTGCTGTGGCTGACAGGCCTTTGGTTTGCTAAGACTAAATCTACTACAATCTCTAGGCAAGTAGGAGGCTTGCTCCAGGCAGGCAAGCCCAAGCTGGTGGGCAGTATATGAGAACAGGTGATGACCACACCAGGTGAAGACAACAGCAGTTTGCACTGCCCATACTGTGGAGGCTGGAGGGAGGTTCCCAGGTGAGGCTCTAACGCAAGGTACCAGAGAGACCCCAGGTTGTGGAGAACTGGCTGGCCCAGAGCCTCACCCGTAGCTGACCAAGGGTCCAGCAGCTGGAAGCAGCAAGAGGAGGCCTCATCCTCCTCAGTGGCCCTCTGTCGCCCTGTACTGAGAAATGTTAACATTGTCCTCCCTGGTGAGGAAGGGCTGAAGGCGCAATCCCACACAGCAGGTACTGAAGAATGAACTTGAAACGGAGAGGCAAATGTCCATTGCCACAGAGTCTAAGAAATCAGATGGTAAAAATAACCATTACTGAGAACCTCCTGTTTTCCTGTCATTGGAGCAGTGCAATTAAAGTACATTATTAAATGTGCAGTATAACATTTTTGTTTTTTAATTTTTCCTGATTGGAGTATTAATTTGGAAACTATCACTTTAGGGCCAGATATTCTCAAAACAGTTTAGAATTGATACGTGTTAAAGGATTACGGTAAACTTTTTGAATTAGGGATCATGATTGCTCATAGCCGAGGAAGCAGACACACATTTTTTCACTATAACTGTGGAATCAGATGAATAGCCACAGTCTCCTTAGATGCCGGCAACGGGTGGGGGGAGGGGCAGTTGAAGGTGAGGAAAATAAATGTTTCTACTTGAACAAATGCCCTGATCATTTTGAAGCAATTCCGGCTCCTCACATTTACATATGGTCTTAGAGGCTTGATACGGGGGCAAGGCAGCACTAGTGGCGAAATTATATTGGCCACATCCAAGTCTTTTGATTATTTTTTTATTTTTATTTTTTAGTTAGCATACTGGAAATACTACCTTAAAATATTACTTGTGCTTTATCAGTTCAGAGATCACTACCTGTACATCTAATCCTTCTCAAGTAGATTATTAATACTTTTTTTTTACTTGAGAAAATCTATAATGCCCCAGGAAGAATAGTTAGCTTTTTGTTACTGTTGTTGATATTTTATGAACACAACTTTCTTTCAATTAAAGAGAGAATAAAGAACCATGGAGTTAGGCTGGTCTTAGGAGGCTTTTTGTGTCATCCACTGAGATAATAAACATCTTAGGGAAAATGTTAATGTAATAAAGAACACTTATTTTTCTTTTATACTTAAAGGCTTATTAGAAGTTAAATTTTAATACTGAGCAGGGCAATATCTATAGGAAACATTTCCCCCCCAAAAGGATGCCCCTTTTCACAAACGGAACCCCAATGTATAACAGACTGTGCTTCTGGTACCACTCCATGTCTCTGCCTGGCAACATGCAGCCACCATTGCAGTGTCCTGCTTCTTCCCAGTTTCCAAGGGAACAGAGAACAGTGGACACACACCCAAGGTGACAGCACACTTTCACCCACCAAAAGGTGATGCCATTAAAAAGCACACATTACTGGAACCTCAGAAAGCTTCCTGAGCAGGGAACCCCTCTGCCTTGTGAAAATGGGCTTTCTCTAGTATAGCAATCACAGTATAAACATGGAGAGACGCCAGCAGTTCTAGGGCCAGTCCCTTCAACATCTACTTTTGTTAGCTAACACTGAAAAGCAGCTGTAAACCAGTGAGTATGTGTGCAGCAGACGAGAGAATTACAACTCCCCTTGAGCGGGGTTTCCAGACAGCAGGGAGGGGCGCTGGGCCAAGTTAAGCCACCATGATGGCTGAAAACGCAAACATAGTTCTCCCTGGGCTTTCGCATTTCTGCTCGACTTGCTCCCTGGTGCTGCCTGTATGAAGCACAGGCGCCCTGGCACACACACTCCCTCTGTGTTTTTTGTTGTTGTTCTTACTCCTCTTATCGTTGTATTTTTTATTTTTAAACTTCTCTGTGTGTTTTTACTTTGGGGTATTGTTGCACAATGGTATGTTTGCTGGTGAAGACGACAACCTGGCTCTCCCCCATCTTCCCTGAGGTTGTTCTGTAACACTTTCTTCTGGAGGAAAATCTCTCTCCATGACTAATATACATATAATAGAAAGTGAGAATATGTAATAGAACAAGTTTAAAAATATATATTCAAGTTCATTTCAAATATTTGCATTATAAAATATGTTTTTCTTATTTTACCGTTCCCAGGACAATTACTTTCTACTATGATATCTTAAAATCTATTATAATTGCCCCCCTTTTTTTTACTTCAAGATAAAATGACTGTTCTCTTCAATACTTCATCCATTTTAGTTTCTGACATTAAAGTAAATACAACTTACCAGTAAGCTTGTTTTACCTACATGAAATGCATTGATATCCTAAAGCATTTTTAATTAGCTGTAAGTTCATAGTTTTATATATATGACAAGAAATACTCATAACAGCATCCTGAAATATTAGATGTTTCCAAAACAATTTTCCACATATAAGCTTGCAATGATCTTTCATATTGTTATTTAATATTTAAAAATAAAATATTGATGTTGCATTGATGTATGATTTTACTACTTTGGAACTTTCTGTTCTGTTATTACTAAAAGGATCATGATGCTTACTGATTGATCCCTTAGACATATGTCCTGAATTCTTCTACTTCAGTCATTTCACTGTTATGGCCCCCAACTTGCACTGGTAGGAAACATGCACCATCATCTCTCTTCTTTGAAGATAAGAGGGAATCCTGCAGTAATTTTTGACTGAGACTCTGCTCTAACAACCTTCGAACCCCTTCAGGTTCTTACCTACTCTTGCCTTATTCTTGGAAATCAACCAACTGTACCCCTCCCAAATTAAGTATGGGCCTGATATCCCTGTTCTCAGGGGAACGTTTAGGACTGTTCCTGCACTCCTCATCCCTGCAGGCATAAGGTTAAAATGAGAAGGTGGAAAAAGTCTTTGATTAGAACCAAAGAAGAAAGAAATCACAGAGTGCCCATCACCAGGTCAGTGTGTTTTGGTAAGTTGCTCACTGCTCTAAGTTTCTCTTCCCACACTGGCAAAACTGAGGCCCATTTGTTCACAGAGCTTGTGCCTGTTATGAGGATCAACTAGCAATGTCAGTGAAAGTGCTAGAGCAGCCAGGTAGAGCCCAACTCTTCCCTGCACCCAGCCATAATGGAGCAAGGGAAGACCCAGCAGGAGATGATGCAGCAGGAGATGATGCAGCAGGAGATGATGCAGCAGGAGATGACGCAGCAAGGGATGATACATAATGCATGAGCTGTGCTTTGGTCTGAACTCCACCCCTGACAGTATGAGCAGGGGCTGCTGAGCAGGGGTGTTGCTGAGTGGCCACTTTGAGAGTCTAACAGGGAGCTGTGCCATGTGGTCTGGCTCATTTTCATCAGAAAGGTACAGAAGGCCGGTGCTTTTCCACTCTCTCCTCCTGCTACCCGACTGGCCTCTGCCCTCTGCCCATCCCCAAGTACAGAGCGGGTGGAGCCTGACTGCAGCTCCAGCAGGGCTGTGCCCGTCCTGCTCCCCTGAGTGCACGTTCACCTCCCACCAACTCAGTGGCGGGAGCTTCTCCCTCGCATCCCCTTCCTCCATGCTGATTAGGAGGAATTGTTCCTCTGTCTCCCTTTGGTTACCCCAAAGCCCCTTTTGCTGCCAGGTGTGGCAACAGGTGGCTGGACCCAGAGGGATGAGGGAGAGTCTGACTCAATGACCATTTTCAGGCCTTTTTTCTAGTAACAAAAGACTGTGTAAACCCTAAAGGGCCAATTCTTAGAAAATATCAGGAGACTTTGCAGATGATACACTTGACTTCAGACGCTCTCTTGTGGGTATTTGTGTGGTAGTCCTGGCCATCTTACATGGTTTTCTTCTGTGTCCATTCTCTGCACTAATTTTGCCTTTTCTGTCCTTAAACCTATCACAGAACTGTTACCTATGCAGCAGCCAATAGAAAGATAATCGCACTGCCTAAGGAGGCTATTTCCATGAAAATAAGAAAATGTGTTTATACTGGATTATAAAAGCATTTGCAAAACGTTTTTAATTTAAGCATTCTTTATATATGTTTCTAAAAGAGGTTAGAAGAAGCACATTTATTCTGCATACATACAGAAATGCTTTTCAATGCCTGTCAATATAACAAAAAGTCATTTCAAATCACAAATGGCTTGATCAGAATTATATTCAAAATTTTCATTTGCAACTGATGATGATCTACGATTAATTTTTTTTCCTGTTTGAGAACTATTTTCAAATTGGATCCGAGTCTCACTGGAAATTATAGGAACGAGTTTAAACTGTACTGAATCTTACGACCTAAAATATGTTTCTATGATATCAATTTTTGCTTGTGATTTTACAGCTTACTCTGATTTTGCTCTTTTCTGATTTTCAAATATTACCTACATCAAGCATGTATCCAACACTGTCTTTCTTTAAACACATATGGTGAAAATCAGTTAAACAGATGGCAACCCACAGGCCCTGGTAACAGAGAATCGAGTGTCAACTCAGTCATTGCTGAAATGGAGTTCAATTTAATAGCACAAATGAGAACACAAATTAAATTGGAAATCACTGGCTGAAATATTCTGCATTTGATCATAAAGAGGCTGTAAGGAGGACAGAACACAGTGTAAAAGTCTATTTTAAAAGGAGCCTGGCTTTAGACAATTGTGTGCTTTATCAGTTCGTAATCAAAGCAAGCAATAGAAATCCATTTTTAAAACTTTAATATATATATATTTTTTAAAGAGGGGCCAACTCCTTGCAGATGTCAGTGGTAGTAAAGTTCTGTTTGTGATATTTAGGACTATGTGTCCTAGACTTGCAAAAACAGTGCTAAATGGAGTTTCTGGAGGGGTGTATGTGTATCTCAGTGATGCCTCACAAAGCTCTCCTTTAAAGGTTGTTATCACTCCATTTGCAAAGAAAGAAACCTAGACAGACTCAGGGCTTTTGTAATTGTTCTGCTTCATTGTTTTGTTTCTCTCACCAAATGAGCCCTTAGGTCTTAGATCACCTTAAGATCATTGTTGTAGACTGAACAGCAGGTTTCATCACATGTTCACTCAAGTCAGATGACCTTGGTCAGCTCCGTATGTGTTTATGATCAAATTCGTGATCAGCACCAAACCCCACCTTACCCTTGAACATTTTATTTATGGCTAGAAAGAATTCTGGCAGCCTCTTCTCTTTGGAGTTTAAGAATAATAGTGTTTTAATCAGTTGACACACAGCAGAGTTCATTTCACTTGCAGCTTTAACCCTCCTTCCTTTGCCAAGTAACCTAACACAGTCATGGATTCTATAGATGAAGGCTTGGTCATCTTGGGGGAATAGGGGGGACATCACAACTAGCAACCATAGTCAGACTGTCTAGCTAAGTAATAATAGCATAAATTATGTGATAAAAATGAAAAAAAAATTCTCATCTAAAAAAGTGAAGACTAGTGTAAAAAGCAACATAATCTTTTAACTAGTTTAGGGAAATTAAATTTTTTAGCATTGGGGGCAAGATTAAAGTGACTAATTATCACACAGCCCTTACGGCAATTGCTATTATTTGTAAATATAAGATGTGGGTAAAGACCTGCTCATACTTTTCAAGTAAAAGGCAACTATGAAGGCAAAGTTTTATCAATGTTTATGACAACTATATCAGAAAATGGAACAAAGACTTCCCAAAGAATTTTTTAAATATATATCTTAAAGATCAATCATTAAGAATTTCAATGTTTCCTCATATATCTGTTTTAGCTTAGGTTTCTGGACAGATTAAAATATATCATGATGATTTAAATAACTAAAAAGTGCAACAAAACTTGCAGAAAGCAAAGCCTGAATTAGGCAGAATAAATTTGACAAATATGGTAATCTTTGATATTATTTACATATTTATATTTTTGGTTTAGTGATATTTAGTTTTTGTAACATTGATTTTTCTGATACAGAACGGGAGGATGGAATTAAATGCAACACAACTGTAATATAAGGACTTCTTTTGTGAGTTTTAAGAAAAAGGTACATTGGGAATCTCTGGATTTTTATTTACTGTTGTCTCAGAAAACAATATTAGTTTTAACATTGTAGTCAGGTTACCAGGAAAAACAAGGAAAAGCTGAAATGTGTTCAAGCATAATTCCATTTGTTTGCTAATGATGCCAGACTGACTTTAAATGCATTAGCCTCTTCCAGAGCTATGATCAATACTTCTCAAACTTTCAGCTCTCTTGGGTCCCTTAAAACCCATGAGCCATGATGTAATCGATTGGCGACATCAGCTCATTTTCAATATTTTACCATTCAATAGCCTGGTCTGTATACCTGATTCCTTTAGTTCAAAAAAAAATATATCAAAGTGGATTTGAGAAATTAGGCAGAACATTCTTTTAAATCATGTTCTGTTATGCCTCTAAATATTTTGATTTTAAATCATGTTCTATTATGCCTTTAAATATTTTTATTTTAACTCATGTGACATGGGGACTGGAGAGTTCTAAGTTAATGTAACAATTGTGAGCATCAAATCACCTTCCTGCACAACTGTTACTAAATTCTGCCTGAAAATCAGTTTTCTTTAGTCAATAAGAATTGCAGTCATTGAAGTGGTGCAAAACTTTCTTGTGGACTCTATTTAAGAGGTAACAAGATTAAATGATAATATATGTCATAGTTCAACAGATCCAATTTGATTTAACTTCCTTAATTTCTGACGTTCCCTAGTCAGTTTACGTCTGTCATTGTAACTATTTAAGTTATTGAATGAGTATAAGTAGAAACAACTGACTTATTAGAAAGAAACTATTCACTACTTTGGAAAGTCTATTAACTTTTCAGTGATATAAAAGTAACATTTCTAAATAGTTTAAAACAATCAAACAGAATTGAGAGTAAAATTTATGTTGTTTGTATATGAAAAATGAAATGAAACTTCAGTGATTCCTAAAAAAAGAATATGTTTAAGGGCCCTCCCTGGTGGCGCAGCGGGCTAAAGCACAGCACAAAGAAGCTTAAGCCACTTCCGCATGAGTTCGATCCCCGCCTGCCCTGGAGGTGACCACATGGCGCTGCAGACCTCTCCTGACCCGCCCGCTGCTCCCCTCAGCAATGTACTTCATCGATCTGCCTGTTCTGTACCACACTCTGTCTCTGGTGAATCCTCTCACCCTCCACATCTCTGGCCTGTACCCCAGTTCTGTACGAATAAATAAATAAATCTTAAATATATATATATATATATTTTTTTTTTTCCAAGCTTGGCAAATGAAGGTACATTTCTACATGTTTACTTGACACAAAATATATGTTAAGAGTTTTTACAGGCCTCCCTGCTGGTATAGGGGTTTAAGACAGCACTATCAAGCTATCATCAGTCACCGCAGCACGAGTTCCATCTCCCAACTGCCAGGGCGCTGACCCACATGGCTCAGCAGGCCTCTCCTGTGTCCCTGCTGCTTCCCTGAGCAGTGTATCTCAGTAGGTCCACCTGTTCAGCTCCCCAACTTATCTCTCTCTGGGGTATCCTCTCACCTTGCACCTCACAACTATGCATTAGCCAATTTTTTCAATTAACTGACAAACCGTGGTTATACTTTGTAAGATAGGAAAACTTCACAGAAAGTCATCAACCCCTTTTTAAAAGTATCACTGTAAACACAAGCATGCAGCCCGGCTCTGATTTTTGATCTGGGACAAGTTATTAACCATTGACCTTAAATTCCTTCATTTTTTTTTTAAAGATTTACTTATTTAAGCATACAGAACTTGGGTACAGGCCAGAAGTGCAGGTGCTAAGAGGCTTCACCCAAGGCAGCGGGGAGCAGAACAGGCAGATCAAGGAAATACTGTTGAGGGGAGCAGCGGGCTGGTCAGGAGAGGTCTGCCGTGCCACATGGTCACCTCCGGGGTGGGGATCGAACTCATGCAGAAGTGGCTTTAGCTTCTTAGTGCTGTGCTTTAATCTGCTGCACCACCAGGGAAGGCCTAAATTCCTTTATTCTTAATGATAAAATTTATAATTCCAATGTAAAAGATTAAATAAGCAAAAATATGTGAAAATGCCAGGCACAGAGTAGTCACTAATAAACATTTCCTATCCTTAACTGGATTTCTAGATAACCTATTTTAGAATGTTAATGTAAAATTGCATTTTTTTTTCAAGAACTATTTTCTCTTGAATGTCGCTTATCAATTTTAATTTTACAGGTGAAATTCAATTTTTGAATTTTTAGATAAGTGTGCTAGACTGTTTTCTGAGTCTTAAAAGTAGTTATATTTCTATCAGATTAAAGAATTCATTAATTCATTAATAAGATTAACCTAAGACATTTCATAGCTTTTCTAACTGGATATTTAATGCAATTCTCCCTTTTCCTAGCATAAACTTCATCTGATTGTTTTCCAGAGCTTTCTGAATATGATGAGGAAAGAAAATTTTACTAGGATTTAAACTAATTTGAGTGAAAGTAAATTAGCTTCAAAATAATGGTCACCACACTGCATTAAAGAATAAGCCCAACAGACAGAAATCTATTTAATTTCTGAATTTCATTCAAACCTGAATAAAGACGTAATAGAAGGTCTAAATGCATAATTTCAGTATCTAGGACACTACTGACTAGGACAGGCTTCTTGTTCTGCAGAAAAGCATTCATACAAGACTAGAAAAAATGCTTTACATTTACCCCCCCCCCCAAAATGGGGTTATTACATATTAAGTGACCACTGGAACAACGAGCACCTAGAAGCTATCTTACTGTTTATATTATATATTAAAGCATATTTATATATTAAAGCATATTTTAATATGACAATTTTTTTTTATCTTTTTAAAGGAAAAGGAGTTAATTATCCCTTCTACTTGTTGGTGATATGATAAAAAACAAGATTTTTTTCCCTAAGGGTTTGGATGTATCTCAACCCCTCTGATCTCCATTTATTTATAATAAAGTATATAGAATTTGGGTATGACAGAGAGCTGATGAATAATTAAATGTGTTCTGAAAAAGATCATCTAAAACTTCTTATAAATTTCTAGACCCACAAGACATATTCATTGCATTAGTGAATGAAAGCAATTAGGAAAAAGGAAGACTGTAAACTCTAATTAAATAACTTTAAAATGGTAATATCAGGGAAAATCTTATTACCATAATCAATAAAACACAGCAATACGTAACATTATCATAAAGAACTTAATCCTATTTACCATGTCAGACTGAATCATAACTTTTGAACTAAAATAAGATATAAGATATGCTATCATGCTTCTTATTTTTTGAGTAAACGTCCATTTTGCTAATATTAAACTCAGACTATTATATATTATTAAGCATTTGGGTTTTAACAAAGACTGTGGTTAGTCTAACATATATTTGAGTTTTCTTAGTACAACCCAAAGAGACAATACATTAATCAAGTTCTTTTTCAACATAAATTGTGATTGATTCAAGTTGGAATTAAGCAGAAATCTGCAGCTAAGTAGAATGATAAATTCAAATGAAAGTAATGCCATTTGCTAGTTCTTTTTTATATTTAGCTAGCAGTTATTTTTTTAATTAAAAAAAACTAGACAAAAAGCTTGGATTGAAAGATTAAAACTCAAATAGGCTTTTTAGGAAAGGGTCACTATTTTGTAAACAACATTCTGCAAAATAAGATCTTGTTTTAAATTTTACATGAGAACATGAAAGTAATAGTTCTAAAAGCTAAGAGATTACAGACTTTTAAAAGGAAATACAGGAAGTGCACTAGTCAAACCTTTGCTGCTGTCAGGGTCAAACCTTTACTGCTGTTATGTGCTGTGTGTTAAGACTTACCAAGATTAAGGCAGTCACAGAAAATGACGCTGATCGGTGTGTGCCCATCACTAGATTGGGTGAGCACGTCTGATATTTAGAGATCTCTTTTCTGTGGTGCACATCGATATTATTCAATTAATCATGAGCAGAGTGTCCGCCTTCTGCCAGTCTTTGTCACATTCTACTGTGTGAGGGAACCAGCAGGAGGGGACCATTCGGTCCTATCATTTGATCTCAGGTAGCACGCTCTTGAGAATATTGTTAAGTAATCTCTCCTAGTATCTGAATGTTGTGGTTTTTAAGTACAGTGCTGCTTCTAGAACTGACAAAGTCCAAAGAAGTTTATGATGGCTCATCATCTACTTTTATAAAACCTGATAGCAGCTGATTCTTTTGCACTGGAATTCAGCTTTAACCCATGGTGAAGCAAGATCGTTTTACCATGTGAAGATATAAAGCAAAGGGCAGCATAGGGTATCTGGGGGTCTCTCATACCATTTAAGAATAGATGGTATAAGACACGAAAGGATAAAATACAGAATAGTTCAAAGTCTGGAGAGACAAGTAGAACAAATCCACCTCTTATTGCAGAAAACGGTGGAAAGATGATTTTGCCACTTGAGTTCCTCTGGTTCCTATGTTACCATTCAGAAGCAGCTATGTGTGTGTGCGCGAGCTGAACACGCAGCTAACTGATAATGGATGGGATAGGAAAAAACAGAAAGCAAACTTTCTGCCTGGAAGCAGACATGCTGAAAGAAGGCTGTGTGGAGTTAACAAGTCAGTCTGGAGAGGAGCTCGGGAAATTTACTCACCAGAGTTCTCCAGGACTTAGGAAACTCCTGTGGGCCAGAAAGGTGTAAGCAGCCATGTTCTATTTTGGGATCTTATTTTGCATGTTCTTTGAGGACACGAGTGAAGAATTAAGGTACTTTCTCAACTCCATTTGGGATACTAAAACTGCTTTTTTTCAACCCTGCAACACATCAGGAGCTAAATCAAGTGGGCCTCTAAAATCATTAAGTTATAATCCCAAGAAGACGAGAGACAAAATACTCGTTGGCCATGAATAGGAGCTAGGACAAAGCCATTTGCCAGGCCATGGTTCCTTGCTCTCCCATCATCCCAACTCCATGGTACTTAGAGCTCCCTCTGAAGCTCCGTGGAGCGCAGACTGATTTTCCAGCACCTATAAAAGCAGCTGCCCCCTCGCGGCAGAAAATCATCTTCTCCTCGAACCTTGCTCTGATAATAAAAGAATATAAGGTGGCATTTCTAATAAGAAAATGACTAAAATAACTGTGGAGAGAGGAGGAGGGGGGGGTTGAGATTCATGATAATGATATATAGTTCTAGATTTTAAAGAAATCTAGGTATTTATGCTTATTAAGACCATAGGGCATGTATAGAAATGGAGAAGAGCTGTTTACATAGTGCTAACGAGGTGCTCACACCATAATCACACAGCTTAACTCACTCATCCTTCATAGTATCACCAGAAGATCCAGCTGTTGAAGAGTATTTTCATTTTAAATATAAAGAACAGGCACTGCGCATTTTTGTCACTTGTTCAATTTCACCTTTTGTAAACGAGAAAAGCAGGATTCTGGCATCATAGACCATATGCTCAAGTATCACCTATATTGCCTTTATTGACTCAAATGAACAAATTTTCTGATTAAAATTCCCATTCGATGTTCTTCAGACTTACATAATCCTGGCAATTAATTTAACATTTGTATGTAAATGGGTGCTATATAATTTGTTGAAAAGATGCAATTGCTGTAAGCAGAGTTATTAGATGCTACATACTGCATTTTTACTTTACGGGAAGAGGGTGTTAGTAGGTGAGTGCAAGAGATACTAGCCAAAGTCAGGTCTAAAAAGCAACACTCTCCCCAAGAGTGTGGTACAGATTGTAACGGATTTAACTGCATAGATTGTGTTTTACCTGAAAGGTACTTGAGGGATTTGGATTCATAATTTGAAATTAATTTGTTTGCTATGGCATGGTTCTTAGGGTAAATCTACATAAAACTTAATTTCTACTCTCCAACATTTGCACTCCGTCAAAAAAGACAGTCTTTACCTTTCCTAATGCTCCCTATCAAATGAACAGCACTTCCTAGCAGCAGGAAGAGTCATTTTCATTAACTGTACATAAACAGAGACACCACCTATTTTGGATCTTTCTAGCTTCTGCCTTGCATGGACTCTCATGTCTGAGTGTGCCTTTCTCCCTACATATTGGTGATACAGGGGCCAGTTATATTCCAGATGTGCCAGTTCACGTCCCATGTTACTGCCCACCCCATGTAACAGCCCTTCGTAACCCTTAACCATTTCTGCTAAGGCCAGACAATCCAGGAATTTTCTGGTCTCTCTG
>NW_004567111.1:9991948-10058711 GCF_000260355.1 Condylura cristata
ATTATTTCCCTCAAATCTTACTGGATATCACAAACCACAACTCCATTAGCAGTACCTGTGACTGTCACTCACAGACATCAGTTTTTCATGATCACAATCACAAATATCACAAAGCATCACATACACATCACATACAAGAGCTCCTGGATTTACTAACAGATAATGTTGTTTATTGTGTTAAGAAATAAGCATGAGCCCTATCGCAAATATTGAAAACAATATTTGGTAAGATTACTCCATTTTATAATTCTATTTTGTGCACTTTAGATCATTTTTGGGGGGAACAGAAAGAAAGGGGGATTAAGAAGCACAGCTACAGAGTGATACCCTAGGGGAAAACAGAAAAAAGCAAATCGAGCAATTTGACTGGAGCCTTCCCTGCCCCACTGTGGCAGCTCATGCTGAGATCCTGGTAATGACATAGTGACTCAGAGAAGGAACGTGGAGGATGCCAGCGTGGCCGTCTGGACGACAGCACACTGCACCTCGTGCATCCTTAGTCTTCTTTTACATTCATTAAATTCAAGGACGCTCTGCTCTCTCCAGAGACAGAGCACTGGGCTGGTTCACTCCAGCAAGAGTCAGGAACAGGCACACGTGTGTCCGAGGGGGGTTAAGCCAGTCGGGGGTTGGGGAGGATGGACCTTGATTTCTCTGCAGATGGGCAGGAACTGCTCCATAGTCCCGTGGGGAGGAGACCCAATGGACAGGAACAACATTACTACAAGTGTGTCTTCTGATGGCCGCCCCTGCTGTGCGCGCCTGCAAAGCACTTTCTAGAAACCACATGCATCGGAAGTGGACTATACCATGCTGCTTTTAATAGCACCGGGAGCCCATGAAGCCTCAGCCATCGCATCCTTTGGCATGCTACCGCCTGCATGTTGTAGACCTCTATTAATATTTATTCAGACATCCGTTGGACCTTTTGTCTATTAATGCATATGCTAAGTAATAATACTGACCTAAATAGACTATGTTCCAAGCGTTAGCAACAGTTTTCTGTTTGTTTGTTTTGTGCCTTCATCAGCAGTCTTAAGGATACAGGATGTTCACCTGTCACACTTAAAATATAACAGCCTTGCGCACTGTAAGTTATAATGTTTTCATAGACATTCAGAGGTTTCATGCAACTGTTTTTTACAAGGTGTATATACAACAACCAATTGTGATTGAGAAAGCTGCTATATTGAGTCATAAATCAAAACAAACTTCAATTTTATTGATGATGATAATGATTTAATAACGTAAGGTCACACTTTATATTCCATGCGCTCAGCATTTTGGTGTAACTTTGTGAAAAGCTACAAAATACTAATTCTCAGTTAGAATAGCTTAATTCTCTTTGTATTCAAAATAGGAAGAACCAGAGCACAGAAGCAACCATTCCACTTAATTAATCTATGCTCTAGATAAAGAACAATAAACTAAAGAAAAAAAAAAAAAAAAAAAAAGAACGATCCTTACCAGCTCTGCTAAAGTCCTGTGCTCAGCCTACTGCAAATCATGAGCACAGATCTCTGAAAGGACAGAATCTTCTATCAAACATCACCATTGTTTTTGCTGGTCTCATCCTCATTTTCAGTCACCAGTTTTACTGATGAAAATAAATCTGCCTGTGATACCTTGAATCCCATCTTTAACTCTCTTGAATCCCAAATGGCCTCTATTTTTCACTTCTCATCTTATCTAGATATTGAATGTAATTTTATTCCTCAAACAGTTTTCCTCAGATGTTCCACTGATTAAATACCAAGGAACAGTTTCTGATCTTCCCAGGACAAAGCCAGACTGGAGAGGTTAGGACAATCAATATTTAGTCTCTGTTCCCAGAGCACAAATAAACAATTATCCTGCCATTGATAAAATCTTAGGAAGACTAAGGTACAGATTTTGGGTCACTTTGTGCAGGCTTGCCAGAGGAAGTAATTCCTGCATTGATTTAAAATTATTAGTGAAAGTTAGTCATTCAGAAACTACCTCCACCATCTGTTGAAGGCAGTGCTCTACACAGTATCTATTTTTGACACATAGTAGATGCTTGACAAATGTTAGGTTGATTGAAAAATATAGGAACCAAAGAGTTGTTGGCAGCTAAAAATGATTATCTGGATTTGCATATGGGTTGTAATTGCTGCAGTTGAGAAATGGGTTTAAAAATATAACTGGTGCTACGCAATTGCCTTTTCTATAGTGCAAGTTTACATTTTATTTTGAGAAAATTAAAATCGCAACCCCAGAGAAGGGGTCAGACTTAGTTTACTTGGATTTCTTTTATAAATTTGCTCTTCCCTAACAGATCTGATCACATTTCTCCCAATTTCTTACTAAAGTATCAAAGAATTTAAGAAATCAAATTTTTAACAATATCAAAAATGCTAAAAGGGTATAAGCCTACTTATTAGATTCTGCAAAAAAAAAAAAAATCCTACTCAGATTTATGGAGTTTGAGAGAAGTGATTAGTGGTTTATTTATAACCTGTGGCCAAAAAAAAAGCACATTTTGGAAATCAAAGAAGGGTTGGAAAGCATCATATTCCTCTGCATCCCCACAGCAATATAGATAGTTACAATCTCCAAAGAGACAATGAGTATAAAAAGTGCCAGTCCCTTTTATTTTCAGAACCAAATTTATGTTAATACAAACCAAACAAGCATCAGTATACCACCTCTGAGATAATGGATGCAGAGTTGACAATACTATCACCCCTTTGTTTCTGCATTCCTTGTTTAAAAGGTGGTCATAACATCACTGGACTCTCTGTGAAATTTCAGACCACAGTGCAATGTAATAAAACATTCCTAACACAATTGAAAGAAAACAAAGATCTACAACAAAATTAGGTGAATATTTAATTGCTCTCCAGATGGAAAATGCCTAAAAATTTAGTACTACAAGGCAAGGAAATACCGACTAAGGAAACCGCATTAAAAAAAGAAAAAGTAGGTTGGATGTTTCCTCTCTGCTCCCTCGCAGCTTGTGAAATGAATGTTGACACCAGCAGGTATGTGCTGGGTCTTGTGTAAGCTGCCTGAAGATTGAAACTGATTGTAGGTCTTCACCCCACGCCTATGCTGGGTATCTGTAAATATTTCTTTAACGACTATTTTGAAAACAATAAAGGCTAAAACAAAAGCAACAAATGTAAAGAGATTCCCAAGTCCACAAGAAAGTAGAATCCTAGGAGAGGACTGTTTGACAAACCCTCAGTAGTCAAATGTGTGAAGTTGTTCATAAAATACTTAGTCTCACATTAAGTGAAAATTTAATTGCATAATATCAATTTTGGCAAGCAGTTTGCCAAATGGATGGGCATGGCATAGTGGAGGGAATGATTGAAGATTTATTATAATCTTCCCAGAGTATTTGTAGAGTCCAACCAGGAGATAAATTACCAAAATTTCAAACCAACCAACAAAAGGCCACAGTCTTCAAAGCTCTGTAAATGACTATTATCTGCACATATGCAATGTGAAGGAAATAAAGGGGAAATAAAAAAATTACAGCTACATGGATGGAATCAAGTAAGATTATTCGACCTAACCAATTCGGCCAAAATTATGACTCATGGTTATTCTCTACATTCTTCATTATAGGAGATACTTGCACTTGAAATATATTTTCTGTTTGTTACATAATTATATTCTCCTTATTCTTTAATATTTACACTCTTTAGTACTTATACTCTTATTCTTGAATTTGCTATCATAATCATTCTGACAGCTTGCACTACAGTCAAGGGTTTAACCTAGTTAACAGATGTATTTTTTTTAATATATGCATTGTATCTACTCATGTATTGCGCTAATGAGTATACTCTTATGATGCATCCATGTTTTATTTTATTTTATTGTATGGACATGTTTATATTTTATATTTTCCTAATTTTAAATTGAAAAATTAATTATATGTATTCAACTTTATATTAATTTAAATACTCATAAATTGTTATCTAATTATATACTTAGAAATAGAGGATGTTTTCAATGCTAATGTCTGTTCTTCATTTCTGAATTTTTATTGGAAATCTGTTCAGTTAAGCAGGTTTCTGATGAATACATTCATTGGGTTACTTTCTTTTACTTAAAAATGTGCTTGAAATTAGAATAGATGTTTTACTTTTACATAATGCTTCTTAACATCTTTTGAGATGCTCATTTGGTGATTAGCTTTAATAAATGTTTTCTAAGTTAACCATTGCCTATGTTTCTGAAGTAAATACTACCTGATCAGGATATTTTACCATATCAATAAACTGCTAATGGTGACATGGTAGAATTTTATTTAGATTTTACACATCTATTCACAAATGAGCATTTGGAAGCACACAGGTGAACTGGTAGGTAGATAAAGACAATATACCCATACTTGGTTTGTGTTTCTTTTTCTAGATTAAGACTGCAAAATTTTTTTTGTTTTAGCTATTTACTTTTTCCAATGTTCTGCTGCCTTGTTTAAAAAACCAGAAATGGGGAAAAGGCATTTACAGCTAATGAGTATACTATTTTCTTTTAGAATGAAAATCTTCTAAAATTAGATCACTAAGATATTAGTACAACTGTCTGAATAATATCAAAAAACAACAGAATTGTACATTTTAAGAGTGAACTTTATGGTATGTTAATTACATCTCAATATAACTGTCAACATAACCCAAGAGCACCCAACCCATAGAGTTAAGGGAACTAACCAGATCAATTTTCCTATCAAATTTTCAGAATTATTTGTACAAAACTGTACCAAATATTTCATATAATTTATCTATAGTAGTGTCTTGTCTCCTTCATAAAAAAAAATACTGATGCTTGCTTTCTGTTTTGTTTATATTAGAAAAATATTTAATCCCATTCAAGTAAATTTCCTCCAAGTCCATTTTAGGTGAGTTTCTAGTTCACTTTTTTCTTAACATTTAAATTTTTTTTTATTTATTCGTACAGAACTGGGGTACAGGCCAGAGATGCAGAGGGTGAGAGGATTCACCAGAGACAGAGTGGGGTGCAGAACAGGCAGATCAGCGAAGTACACTGCTGAGGGGAGCAAGCCGGCGGGTCAGGAGAGGTCTGCAGCGCCATGTGGTCACCTCCGGGGCAGGTGGGAATGGAACTCATGCTGAAGTGGTTTAAGCTTCTTTGTGCTGTGCTTTAACCCGCTGCGCCACCAGGGAGGGCCCAAATTCTTCTATTTTTAAGTATCAAATTATATAAGTAAAATGCATCCTCTTACTCTTCCCAACATTGAGCTATGACTCATAGGACATTTTATCTTTTCTCTTCTACAGTGCTTAAATATTTATGTGTAAACATATAAATGACATCTTTTGAAATCAGAATAAGATCTATAAAAGGTTTCTATTCTGAGTTGTCTAGAACTGCATTCATTCCTGAGAAGGATTCAGGCATGTTGTCAAATACCATCATTATAAAAGCATGACCTCATTAACTAGAATGCATGAGGTTGTGTGTTTTGGGAGGGACTGTTAAAAATTTAATTGAAGAACTCTTGTGAAGTCTGGAGAAGAGAAACACTCATGCTGTGGCCCAAATAGATTTCCCTTTCTTGTATGAAGTTGAAGAAATCAAAGAATTAGAAAGGCACACCATTCAAGATGCTGGGAGGCGGTCATGTCACAAGAGCAATCTTTCTTAGGAAGATGAATGGGTGTTGCAGTTTGAATGTGTGATTGATCTGCCAGATGGTCCCTCAGCTCTGCCTTCATCCTGGATCGTTTGCCACACCTACCTGCTAGAGTATCTATAGCCCAAGACTCACAAGTGGAGGGTGGCCTGAGAATGGACATGAGAACAATGTAATTTTAATGAAAACCCAAGTTTATATAAATTTGTAACACAATATTCACACAGCAAAAGGGCTACTCCAAGTGGTCATCTTAAAGCTGGGCTCTACCCCTACTCTTAACAAATTAAAAAAAAATTCAGTTGATTGATGCAATAATTTGGGTGGAAACTGAAGGGGGCTGATTAATGTAATAATGACATAGGTGCAAGATGGGCATTATCACCAAAGCTGGGAAAAATGAGTGGTTTGGTTCCAGGTTAGAGATCATATTACATATGATGGATTAAAGCTATTATCAGGCAGGCTTCTGTCGAGGCAGACAAGTTCTTTGAATTTTTTTTTCAAATATATATTAATACATAAATGTGGAAACAAATGTTAAAATAAATGATAAGGGCTCTCCCTGGTGGTGCAACAGTTTAAGGCACTGCACAATGAAGCTTTCCGAAGCCACTGCAGCACAAGTTCGATCCCCAGCCCAGGAGGTGACCCACATGGTGCAGCAGACCTCTCCTGACCAGCCTGCTGTTCCCCTCAGCAGTGTAGTTCAGTAGATCTGCCTGTTCTGTTCTCCACTCTGTCTCTGATGAATCCTTTCACCCCATGTACTTCTGGCCTTTATCCCAGTTCTGTAAGCCTAGATAGATAGATAGACAGATAGATAAATCTTTTAAAAATTAATAGATAAGAATAGATATATTAGTTATATTACTGCCTATGCTGACCACTGGGTTTCCAGATCAAGGCAACTAGTGGGAATATCTATAGTCTGGAAATCATGAAACTACTTGGACTAGAAATATCAACATGGTCTAAACATTCTCATAATGATACTGAGACATGGTCATAAATGATACCTAGGGATAGATTAGCTCAAGTGTGAAAATTAATTGTGTAGAAGAAAGTCCAAGTGAAAAATCCTAGGAAATATAAGTCTTTGAGACAGACACAGAGGTTTCAAAATAGAAGGGACATAGAGATTGTCATGGAAAGTCAGGACATATCAGTGAAGATGGATCAACAGTGTTCTATGCTTTAAACAGGTAGGATATTTAAAAACCGAAAAAAGTATTTTATTTTGCTAGAAGACACAATAAACTGCCTACCAATATTCACCGGGGAGGTCAGTAGAGAATAGAAATATCACTAGTTTGAGGAATGGTATGTAAATTAAAGAAATTATCTCATAATTTGATTCAGAGCCCGAAAGTCTTATAATTCAAAATTTCTAAAGAAATAACTAACATTCTGGCCTCTGTGGTGGTGTTGGGTTAAGTTCTCAGAACTATGAACCTATTGCAGCCACTGCAACATGAGTTCAATCCCTGGCCAAGGTGGTGACCACATGACCCAGCAGACCTCTCCTGACTGCCTGCTGCTCCTCTAAGGACTGTATTTCAGTAGATCCATCTGTTCTGCTCCCCAGTCCCTGCCTGTTCTGTCTCTGGTGAATCCCCTCATCCCCACACTTCTGGCCTTCACCCCAGTTCATTGTACATATAAGTTTTTTTTTTTTAAAGAAGTAACTACATTCTGATGTTATTGTTATGTCTGAGCCTTATCGTCAGTGAACTTTCAACTATTCCATGAATCTTACAATGATAGCCCATTTTCTATCATTTTGTTGCTTTTTAAATGTGAATCCCACTTTTATTCAGTTTTTGAAAGTGAGAAAATGTAAAATGCCCACAAATCTTATTGGCATATTTTCTTTCATTCTTCTTGTACATGTGTGTCTTCCTATCAATCTTTCTTTTCCTGACATCTTTCTGAGACCACGTGTATGTTCTTAAGGAAATACATTTTACTTCTCTTGTTATAATAGTTCTAAGCCTGGATTTCAATATAGTTCTTAAGGAAATACATTTTACTTCTCTTGTTATAATAGTTCTAAGCCTGGATTTCAATATAGTACCTTGAAATGGAAATTTTTGATGGGTATCTTATTGTTCCCTCAGTCTTAGAACTTACTTTAACATTTTCAAGAGTGTTTTGTAGGTTATTTGTTGCATCACTTTCTCAAAGTTACAAACAAAATTATAGTGGATGAAGTTTGGAGATGCTGTATACTACTCGACTTCCAGAGATTTTTTTTAATACACATTAGTATAATGAAATCTATGTTAAGTCCAGAATAATTGAATAAATAAATTAATGTGTGTTAGTATTTCATACTACTAGTTAGAAAATGTTACTCCTGGAACACCTAAAATTATTTTTAGTATGTCCTTGAGAGAAAGTCTTGAGATATTTACTTAAATTTACTGTCTCTCACCAACTGCTCTACATTTTGATTAATTTTGTATTTCCAGAGGGTTTTATAGTTCCCTGTTTTGTTTTTTCTTCTCACATTATTCTCACATGGACAGTATATATTCTTACACCTCCTACCTCCTACTGTTTCTCAATACTAAGTGAGTTTAGCATCTAAACTTCATTTCAAGATCCCTTATGTTTCACCCCAGTGCAGAAATGTTCATGCTCTGCCGTAGCAAATATAAATCAAAATCAAAACATATTGCTTTCTTCATGTCTTTACACTCACCTTTTATCTTAGTCTTAGTAGCTCTTTCAATTGAAACTATATTCATATATTTAAGTAAAATATGGTAGTTCTCTGTTCTTATAAAAAATGATTTTGGAAAAAAAAATTGATCCCTAAACACCTCAAAGTTTGCCTTTCTTTATTCCATATGTTTTGATTTACCTTATCTTTGAAGCTTGTTTAACCAATTTTGATTTTTAAGAAATTAAGGTTTCTGAAGTCACAATCTTTATCTTTTATCTCCCCTTTTTTTGACTGCCTGTATTAAGAATAATTATCAACATGTGGGTAAGGGAGGGATCCCAGAAAAGCTTAACCTACTATATTTTGAGCAGCACTGCATATTTTTTTTTAAACATTTTGATTCAGAAAGCAATTAAGTTTTTTTTTTTTCCAGAATATAAAGAATGCTGGAGTTAATATTCTTCATTCCCTCCATGTATTTATTGACTGTCTGCCCCTAGGGACAGAAAGATGAATATAAAAATACTAACAATGTGGCCCTCCCTGGTGGCGCAGCCGGTTAAAGCACTGCACTGAGAAGCTAGGGCTGCTTCCGCATGAGTTCGATCCCCGCCTTCCCGGGAGGAGACCACATGGCTGGCAGACCTCTCCTGACCCACCCCCTGCTCCCTTCAGCAGTGTACTTCGTTGATCTGCCTGTTCTGCTCCCCGCTCTGTCTCTGGTGAAGTCTCTCACTGCCCCTGAGTCTCTGGCATGTACCCCAGTTCTGTATGTACAAATAAATAATTCTTTAAAAAAAATACTAATAATGAACACAGAATCAAAAATATATTGTCAGTATCACTTTCTGGACATATTGTATTCACCATTACAGTTAAAGCTCTACTTGATTATTCTCCAAGAGGAGATACGAGGGGAATCTGACCCATATCTATGATGTAAATGTCACTATTATGTAGCTGATCTTACCATCTTACCATTATGTAGCTGATCTTATGTAGCTGACAAAATTAGAACAAAATGAGAATGGGAATGTATTTTTACAGCTCAATGATTTAAATATTGCCAAGATGATACTTTTCTGATTCACATACTACTGCTACTTATAATGACATATATTCTGATAATGACATATACTGATAATGACATATACTGACAATGATAACCCATATATTATTTTAAAGATTCAGAAGGCAACTAAGCAATTTGATTTAGCATAAAATTAAATGCATAATCTTATGAGAATAATGACTGAGTGTTGACAAATGGATGCTCTGTGTAACTTAACACTCAATCAAGATATGAATTCCAGAGAAGTATAATTATCACTATTTGCAGATAACATGATAATATACATAGAAATTCCTAAATATTCCACTTTGAAGAACAGATGACTCTAACTTAAGGAACAGAGGTAGACATTTTGTATAGTTGCACTGCAGTTAGTAGTTGTATTTTATAGTACAGGAAAAGTTATTCTGGTAAAAGAAACTTAAGCCTCTAATTCCCTATCACTTTCCCAAATTTCCTATTAGCACAGTAATTTTTTTAGCATTTAAAACCAGAAATCATATTACGAAAAATACCAAATTATTAGAGAATATAAAATGGAAGAATAATTTATTGTAAGTAGATTTGAATTTATCCTTGACTATTAATGGACAATAAGATGAGCAAAAAGTTGTATTTTGTTGCTGTTTGTAGGTGATGTCATTGCTCACTTTTGTTGCCTATTCAAGCTTTTTCTATACTCCCCAGAGGCAGTCCATACAAATTCAAAGTCATTAGATGCCATGAAGTAGCAGAAGACACAGTGAAAAATAATACGAGCTTGAAAATGATTGGTCTTGGTTCCAGGTCTCTGAACGAAGCTGAAATCTGCTTTCAAACTAAGAGTGAGAATATTTGTTGAGAAGTGGACTCTGACTGGATTGGTTTGAATGAGAATTATTAATTTTGGTCACAGAGAAAAATTTTAAGCAGAGCTTTCCCATGAAATAAAGATCATTCATAACCTATGTTGTCAGAAAAATAAAGAAGGCTTTCTATCTCTGCTGGCATGATAAAATAAACAACTAAACCACAGAGAAATAAGCTGTACTGTAAATAATTCTAGCTTCATGCTCTATTTTTATTGGCCTGCCATGTTGAGTGGGAAACAAATATTCATTTCTTGGTAGTATGGAACTTACTCAACAAACTCATAATTTAGTGAGGTTCCTATTAACTAGTTGACATATCTGACTACCTGGTAATGGAGTTTTATTTTTTTCATCCTGAAAATGACAGCATTAACATTTTATATAGAGTAAGAAAAAGCAGGGAGTATTAGAAAAGAATGCCAACTGGTGATATTTTAGCATCTATTTTACTACTTATATCCAAGTTTGAAAAAATGCTTTATCTACTTTATTATGAAATATTCCTGATATTTTAAATACATGTTGTCTTAAAAGTTTTTTTTTTCATTTCTCTTGGTACAGTTATCACAACTATTTTCTGTTTTTTGCACATACTACTTTTTAAATTAATTCCTTGATTTTCATGGTGATGAGTCTTTAGGTTCTTTTTGTTCTCATTTCTGAAATTCTATTTTGTATTCAAACTGACAGATCTATAGAAGAATAAATACTCAAAAATAGTGCTGCAGAATTTTACCTCCAACTATAAAAGGGCACTTGGTATTAGGCTAGCATATTGGCAAAAACACTAACACTACTATATTTAAATATTAGAAATATTTAATATCTATAGGTAGGCATTGGAAAGCACTAACTACATTAATGAAATTACACTCCACACTCCATTTCTGCATACATGTCTTACATTTCAGTAACACTGTACCTTCCCTCTCCACATTTCATAACTTGAAGATCTACACTGACAAAATGCAAAACTAAACAAAGTTCATAACCAAGAAGCCCTAGAAAACCAGAATGGTTAAGGCATAGCAATTATGATGCCTAAACAAGGAAAAAAGAAGCAATGTAGAAGGATTTCATGCTTATAACTTGTATGTGTGTGTGGGCATATTATAAAAAAAGTTGTGTACTGTCAATACCTTTGTACATAAAAACGTATATATTTTGCCTTAAAATATATTTTATATAAAATTAATATTTTAAGCTTTGTAAATTTTAGTAATTTTAAGAATGCCTATATATGAACTTTGAAACAGTAGAGGAAGTGTTGGAGATTTTCTTGCATGGCACACGTTAAAATAACATTATTTGTTTAGCACACCTAACTTAAAATGTATCATGTATCTGCATTTTATATATATATATATATATATATAATTTTCTAAACTTTTGTTTTTAAAAGATTTATTTATTTATGCACATAGAACTGGGGTGCAGGCCAGATGTGCAGGGGCAGTGAGAGGATTAGCCAGAGGCAGATTGGGGAGCAGAACAGGCAGATCTAATGAAACACACTGCTGAGGGGAGCAGCAGGTGTGTAGGAGAGGTCTGCCATGCCATGTGGCTGACTTCCGGAGCCAAGGGTCAAATTGGCATTGAGGCAGCTACTGCCAGTTTGCAGTGCTATGTCCTAACCCAGTGCACCACCAGGAAGGGCCCAGTATTTTTCAACATAAATGATCTATGTAGTATATGATGCCATGCAGGTCAGTTTGATAATATTGTGTCTGTTGTTCTTGGTGCATTTTTTTCTTAATTTCTTGATTTTATTTTAAAATGATAGTTCCACTTTAAACTCTTACTACATTCTATTTTATTATCTATTTTCTATACTCTTTACTCAGACATGCAATTTGTAGCTTGATCACAATCTATATTCACGTTCAGTAGGAAGAAAATAAAAGCAATAATAATTTCTTTCTTTTTGATTTTTGGAGGATTATTTTCAACTAAAAAACATTGCAACAAGAAATTAAGAATAGAAAGATTTCTCACAGTAAGTTTGATGCTCTGTAGCTTGGAGGCAGGTTTAAGTGCTAAATTGCTATATTGATTACTGAGAACACTGATGTTCAAAGGTTCAACGTTTCAGGCTAGCCTCTCTGAGATTGATTAATTTGCCCAGTCTGAGATTGGCAAGTTCCAGTGTCTAAGAACAGAATTTGTTTCAATTCTACTATTTGGTAACTCACAACTCATTTTTAGTTTCTCTGGTGATACCAGTGAGTCTCTGAAGGAGAATTCCTCCAGTGACCAAGACAGCTGAGAATTTTCAGGTAATAGTACCCCAAGTGTTAGTATTGAGTTCAGAGCTCATCATGCAGTCACTTCTCAAATATTTCCAGAATATTTTGTGTCATGCCATTCAAACAACAAGCCTTTCCTCAGAGGTGAGTTCCCCTCTGCAGTCACTTGGAGAAAATGAACTTTTTGACTGATGCCAGTATGTTCGTTGTTATTTTAGGCCATCTTCCTCCCTGATTTTTCCCTTCAGAAACCACAATTCATTTTCACTCACACCAACATTTCCCTTTCAATCTAAATGTTCTCTTCTATTCTCATTAACAAGCCACCGTCATCAATCTGTTTTCCCCTGAATGTATGCCTACCAATCATCAAGCAAGGGAATCATTTGAAATGAAAAATTTCCATACTCAAAAAAAAAAAACACTTCTTTGTTTTCCTTCTCTACTCACAGAAAGAAACATTATGATCAAATGACTCAAACACAATTTCAAAAAGTCTCTAAACGCTAAGGAGATGAAGTTCCCGTTTCTGTTTCAAGGTAGTAATTTCAGTTCACACAATTAACGAAAAATTCCTCTTAAACATTCATAAAATGGCACACATCCACAGAATAAAAAGTAAATTCTGCTTCAGTATTAGTTAAAAAAAAAAAATGTGATGTACAGCATCGATGGGACAAGAAGAGGGGAGGGCTAATACACCCCCTTACAGGGCTCACATACAGTGGAGAGAAAGCAAATAAACACACCCCAGTTGGGTTGTAAAATAGATATAAACAGAGACATACAAAACAAAAAGGAGAAGAAAACAAAACCGACTACAGTAAATCCTAACCCTATCACTTAAGAAATAGTTCCACAGACAATTCACATTGTTTAGGCCTGGCAAGAGGGCAGAATGAAATGTTCCTTTGAAGGGTGATTGTTAAATTCTCCGGGAGACAGCCCCACAGGTGTTTTCGGATATGAACATGTTAAAACATTCTTTTAGGAAAGATCAATGTGTTCTGAAGACTCGTGTGGCTCTGAAATGAACAGTAGAAACTGATTTTGTTCCCCGGTTTTTGTTACTCCTTTCACATACCTGTTTATTCTCAAATTCCACCACTAAGACAGGGTGGTATAGAAATATAAGCAGTCTAGTAAGGGAAGTAACGTGCTACGTCCCAGGCAGGGTGGGTATAACCAGTGATGGACAGAAGTCACCAGGCAATGTATAAAGGAACTGGCAAATCTTGTGCTTTAAACACATATATAAGCTTCATTTTATATACATATGTCAGGTACATTTATAGAGGACTACACTTAAAATATGTGGAAACAGTCTTAGCACAATGTATTTTTGGAAGTTGTTTAAATAACATACTTTGAAAACGGCAAACAAATGATAACTTTTAGTCCGTACATAAAAAAATAAAAGCTATTACCAAACACTAAGGAGTGTGTGCATACAATCTTCTTATCCTTTTTATTTCTTGTTTAATTTTTTTTTTAAATTTATGTCTACAAGAACCGGGGTGTAGACCAGAGGTGTAGAGGGTGAGAGGATTCTCCAGAGACAGAGTGGAGGGCAGAACAGATGGATGTACTGAAATACACTGTTGAGGGGATCAGTGGAGTTCAGGAGAGGTCCGGCACACCATGTGGTTATTTCCCTGGCTGGGGATCAGACTTATGTTGCAGTGGCTGTGGATAGCTTCATAGTGCTATGTTTAACCCCTTGTGCCACCAGAGAGGCCCAACTTGAGATATGAAGGAGCCTGGACTGTCCAAGAAAAACCAAGATAATGTTCAACTTGTCTAATAGGAAACACAAGAAAGCACAATTTGAGTATCTTTTTTATCTCCCATAGGACAAATAAGAATAAACTGATAGAAAAATAACTAAATTCAGGGCAAATCGAATCATTATTTTTACTGACTCCAAATATATTTTCAATAAATATATTTGTCAAGAAAAATCCATTCAAAGCATTAATGTAATTTGCTAAAACTTACAAAGCAGTTTCATCTTGAGCACATAATTTAATTGTCTCAAAAGATGCTAATGAAAGTAGCTTCGGAATTATTCCCATGAAACTATGAAGAAGTTGAGGAGGGAAAAAATTGTAAGTTCACATCCTTATCTAGATACTTGGTGATTGGCAAAGCAGAGCTAGTACACTTTGTGTTTAAAAATCTCACCAACTACATGTTTATCAATAAGCTTGTGAGACAAGTGAGATCAGTAGTAAATGTAAGGAACGTAAGTCAAACAATCTACTCATGCTAGAGTTCACATCATAAAAGTACAGCATGTAGGATGTAAGATTAGACATGCCACCTCAGCATCTTGTTACCACCAGCCAGCTGGGGGATGTACACCCACAGAACAGGAGAACAGTCTACTCTCAGTCTCACATCAGTTTACTGTGCATATCAAAGACTGATTATATGTTGGGGACCAAGGCTGGCATCCTGCCTTTTCAGAGCAGTAATAAAAACCTCCTTTGGCCTGGACACAAGGCAGACATCCGGGTTGAGAAGGACATGCCTAAGGCCCTCCCTTCTTGAACCTCACTCCTCGCCCATTTCCGTCTCTCGCGAGACCAGAAGCCCGCCAAAGGGTACCTTGCATCATTCCCTGCCCCTGAAAACTATTGGTCCAAAACAGTCATCTCATCCAGCCCACCCGTAACTGCTCTGCCCTCTTTGTTTGCATATATATATATATATATATATATATATACATATATATATATATATATATATATATATATATATATATATATATATATATATATATATATATATATATATATATATATAGCTGTACGACACAATAAAACATGTTCTGTTGTATGATCGATTTCGACTCTCTGCCTTCTCTTTTCGTCGACCCTGGGACCCCAATCCTCGGCCTTGCAGGTAAGGTCCCCCGCAATTATAAGTATCTACGAACGCTAAAATCTTATGCAGAAAATGAACAGAAAAGTTTAAACAGAAAATGAACAGGTTAGACATACTTAATCTTTGTTGTGACCATTATATAGTGAGTGTATGTTGATACTATACTGTTGAATTGATTTTTGATCTTTTCTCTTGGAATTTAATATTCATAGCACAATAGAAAGCTCCACTGAGCATGCTGAAGGAAAAAATAAATAAATGCAGGGCTAGGCACTGGTCAGAAAGTAAGTGGAACACGTGCCAGCAGGGTTTCTAGCTAAGCTGATGTGCAGTGGGAATGCAACCCCAACCAATCACAGCAGGTGGTCTTGTTTTATTGTACATTTATGTTGTGGAAGTGGAACCAAGTAATTTTTCCTTAGGAAATGCAAAGAACTAAGATGATCTTCACAAAGAATAAAGTTGTAGACTTACACATTTGATATAAAGATTCATTCCAAAGCAACAGGCTTTGGTGCAAGAATAGAGAAATAAGTAAACCAGTGGAATGGAAATGAGTACAGTGCTATACCCAGGTTTTGTCATTTCAAATAGATTTGAAAGAGATATGGCACTGGAATGAAGTAGAACGTAATATGGGTAGTCAATGGTGTGAGGCTAACGAGTATCTTTAGGGAAAATATAAAATAAATCGTAACCTCATTCAGATGGCCAAGAACTTGGTGCTCAAGATTTGAATAACCCGGTCAACTATAAATAATTATGACAGCTGAAGATAATTAACCTAAAACAATTCAAAACTGCATTTAAACTTGCACTTTCAATGAAAATATGCATTTCTATTTTAATCTAGAAAATTCACCAAATAAAATTACTACTAACTATATTGGAAAAAACAGTTGGCTCCTTGAAGATTAAAGTAGATAAATTAAGGAATAAATAATAACCAGCTCTGATATACATCCTCCCAAAAAAAAAAAAAAAAAAAAAAAAAAAAAAAAAAAAAGATTGGGCATGAGAAAATGATCCCTGCAGAAGATGACATACAAATACCCGCTGTGAAGTAAGTGTGCAAAGAGAGCTCACCTGTTGCTTAGATGCTGGGGCAGAATAGGGTATAAAGCAGGGAACTTGAGGATGCAGAGAAGAGTAAAGGAAAACAAAAGTAAGAGAGGAGAAAATAAGGACAGGAGGGAAGGAGAGAAAGAGGGTAAGAGCATGAAAGGGATGAAAGTTTCAGTCGAAATAGGGAAGATGATGCTAAGGGAGGGAGGAAGAAAGGGAGGAATGAACGAAGAAGGAAGGGAGAGAGAGTAGATAACTCCTTTTAAACTATAATTAAATGTAGTTATTTTAACCTGACTGAAAAGTTATTTGGTAACTTGTTATGGCATAATTAAATTGGCGCTAAGACTGGGAATCAAAAACAGCTTAGTTGTACTTCTAAATATGTCACCAGATGCTAGAACCATCTCAGACATAAATCTTTGCTCATATCTTAAGCTTTTGAACTTCAAAAACCTCAATATTTAAACTAGCATTCATAAGGCCCCTTTCAACCTTAAAATTATGTGTGCTCCAATGTTTTCATAGTAAGAGACAATTTAAGAAACATAAGAGCTGACTGTGACAATGAGGCTGCTTAGGTAAGAGCTGAACTAGATGCTTTCTGAACTGAGTGGTCTTCTCAAAGTGTTTCCCTCATGCACAGAGTGCAAACTTTGATGAAAAAGTGAGCTCTTCTTGTGCCAACGTCGATTCATGGAGATGGCTGATGTACTCCGAGGATGGTATGATTCTGACACTCAGTACCAAAGATGTCGCTGTGTGTGACATCTGTGGGAGAGCTGTATTGCCCGAGCCCAGCTAGGAGACTGGTTGTAAACTTATATTAGGCAATCAGGGAGATGATGATAAACACTACTTGAGAGAAGCTAGTGACATAAACATATTTTACCGGGTGTCTGGAATACAAGAATTCAGATAAGCCTGTGCATCTGTTTAGCCCTGGCAGTAGAATTTATACTCTGTGAGTTGATCAAATCACATAAAAATCAAGACTCCTTGAAGAAGTCAGTTTTTTTTTGCGTTTACTGATGGTTTGAGCTATAGGGTGCAGTGAGAGGTGCCTTTGAAATGGAAAGTCTTTACTTAAGCCACAGATAAAGGTTGTTCTTAGGAAACTTTCAGCCACAATTTCAATTATTTTCCAGCATAATATGTTTTCATTCACAGACACACAGGCCACTGCACTACTATAAATCTACCCTTGAAAAAAGCCTTATTATTATTATTTTTTAACTTTGAAGTGTACATTCAGCAATTTGCATTCAGATTGCTTTGGAGATGGGATTTTATTTTATTTTACAGTTTTATTTATTTTTGAGTAGAAGAACTATGGCTTAAGCCAGAAGGGTGGGGGGCCATGAGGGGCCTCACCAGAGACAGAGTGGGGAGCAGAACAGGTAGAATTACAGTAATATACTGCCAAGGGGAACAGGGGGTGAGGCAGGAGGCAGCAGCCACGCCATGTGGCTCAGCTCCCTAGTGAGGGATCAAATTAGGCCATCAGGGAGGCCCCATGGAGATGGGGTTTTAAATACAGTTAATAGAGCACCCCTCAATTATAAGACAAAAACAGACACACTTAAGTTTTTTCAGAGCTAACAACTGAAGCTAAATTGTAATATTGTCCAGGCCCACTCTAGAGCCCAGTTCCACAGCTGAGATAATGTTAACTCAGCTGAGATAATGATAACTCAAATTCCTGAGTTGTTTCAATCAGTAAATCCCCAAGGCCAAGACCATTCTGAGCCTTCTGAGCTCCAAACACGACTGTCAATATGGGCCAGCCAATCTGTTATTTTCTATTTGTGTATTTCTTGTTAATTTCTCTTTATCCAGCAAAAGGTACTTGCGTTTTGTCTCATTTTGTAGATCCCCAAAAGGAAACGTTCCATATCATGAAGTGTTGAATAAAGTGTGTGTGTGTGTATAGTCTTTTTATCATTTTTAGCAGATGGCAGGTATTTTTCTATAATTACTTTATACATATATTTATATATGCACACACATATAAACACACACACAATTTTACCTTTTTTCTTTAACTTTCTATCAGGACATTTTCTAGGTGACTAAGCCTCAAATCATAGTGGCTACATTATGTTTCTGAAATTGAATAATTCCCTCCAGCATTTGTCATTTTAAATAATGTCTCAAAAAAGGCCTTTGCGCAGAAATTTTCTTTGGACCTCTGGATCTTCCCTCCATTTGGACTAGCACAACAGCAGGATTCAGATCACCAGGTTCCCTGTTCACCCCACAGGTGTGACAGGGCGAGCTTTGAATATTCTGCCTTCTGTAACAAAAGGTGGACTAATTTGGTTAAAACTCACATTCAAATTGGCTTCCTTATGAGTAGTCAAGTTAATGCTACAGTCATTCACTTCTGCATCTACCCATCTGTCTATAGAGTCAGCATTTACTAAGACTATTAACTGAACTTGCCATTGGCGGTTATTAGATACACTGGCTAAATAATTCAAAGATGCTGCATGGTGGTATTCTGCTTGAAGGATAGGAAACATAGTTGTAAAAAAGTTTCCCAGGAAAGAACTTGCAACTCTGTAGTTAAAAATATCTAAATGCATTAATATCTGTGTATTTTCCACAGAGTAATGATACATATGCAGATGAGTTAGGGCCTCACCTTGCTATCAAAACACATTCTGGCAATTTCCTAGTAATCATATCAGGCTTTTGTGTTTTTGACAATTTTTTTCCAAGTTTAAATTGAAATGCTTTAATTTGAATTTCATGCATATGTTTTAAGTTAAAATTGAATATTTAATATTAAAATTTTAATATATTGAATTTTATGTACCATGATGAGCTTTTCTAATATAGTAATAATCATTAACACATTTGTCCTAAAACTTGAAAGTTACGTAAAAAATGTTATTATGTTAGTTTTTGCCAAAATAGCTTAATTTTACAAAGAAAACATGTCACCTAAATTGTTACATAACACTGTCTTGGTAATATGTGATTCTGTTATATGGTATTTCATTTATTAAGATATTCTTTAGAGAGAAATTGGCTGATCAGAACCCCAAGGAAAGTGAAACAAGAATATTAAAGAGCCACTCTTGAAAATGTAATAACCAGCGATTAATGGATACACTGGGGCCCAACTCTGCAGTGAAATTAACTGTGAATCTTCATAGTTTCCAAAAGTTTACAAGTCCCGGGATAATCCAGATTTAGAAGTCACAAGATACAGAGGGGTGAGATTTGATCCCAAGTTTTTGGGGATCCTTTTATGTAACGAGAGGAATTGGAGCAGGCATGTAATAGTACTATTTGCTGTCCCACATAAAGGGTTTTCCTTTCTTTGTGCTCTTGTAACTTTGATCTTGGATTATCTACTGGCTACTGCCTCCCATTAATCATAGACTATTTTATTGTGCATCACTTTATCATATACTCAGATGTGTCACATCAGATAAATCGATTTATTATTAACTTCTCTTCATCGAAAATAAGTTCAATAAGAGTAAAGGTTTTGTCTTCTTCACTTAGACCATCACCAGTGACTAATTTCTTTATTTTCTGTATCTGGTTTCATAGTCTGTTCATGTTGCACAGCAATGATTGGTGAATGAACAAATGCACACAAAGTGAGCAAATCATAGGTGAGAATGTGTTGTTGAGGCTGAAGGGCTAACTCAGTCTCGAGGACAGGCATTTCCTTCAAAAGAAACTGCCATCTGCAGCAACTTAAGTGTATGAATTTGGAGACATTAAGAGACATTAAGTGAAGATACAGGAAACTGGACAGTAGAAGCTTCCTCTTATCCTGAGAAGTCAGGGATCAGTTTTAATATTGAGGCTGTGTATATAGATATAGGGTTGTACCCCCTTGCCTTAGATTAAAGTCAATCCCAGAGTAGGAGAAAGAAACAGCCAAATGAAAATCTCTAGAATGGTTTTGGGACAGTGTAGGCTTGACAGGTAATTTAGTGTGACGATCTTGTTCAAAGCTCCACATTTCATTACATTCAAATGAAAAATGTCAAACTGTTCTCTTCTGGGCATTGGGGAATGACAAACACATCTGTGTCCACGAGGACAAAATGCCATGTGCACAATGAATCCTGTGCCATGAAACCAGAGTGGTGGCACCTGCCGCTGTCACTAAGGAAGGATGTCAGTCAGGGCAGAGGGCCACGTTTTGTTGACATGTAATGAATTCCTGCTATGGCAGAGGAGGAGAGGAGACTGGGAGATAGTTCTTGAACTCAAGTATGGTGGAGTATACACAGGAAGCATTTATTCGGGAGAGAACTGATCAGAGTGACCACAGTAACTGGCTCTGGAAAGAACTGATGAGTGTGAACACAGAATAATATGTGCCCACATTTCTACAAATATATTTGAAACAAATTTTGAAATGCATGAGATTATTTTCAGTTGATGTAGTCTATTACAAATAATCAATCCTAAAATGGGTGAGTGGTTAATTCTAGATGCCAACATGCATTTGCTAGCAACAAATATACACATTTTAAACATTATATAAAATTAGCCCATCATCAAATAGTGTGATTCAGTCAAAGCCAGGAAAGTAGTAAGGATGGTGATGAATTAACCACTTTTCAGAGTATAAACAGCATAAGCCTCAGAAAAGTCTGCCAGGTTTTTATAACCAACACATGATCTAATCAGAATGAAGAATTTCTGCAATCATAATGGAAACCTTGGTATTAACCAACATCAATTTCTGTCAAAATGTGAGAAGTATTTATGTCTTTATAATCTTTGCCAACTAGTTTGGAGGTTTGCTATAGGGAAAAGTAACTAAGGGTTTAATTAGGAAGCAACAGTATCACCCATGCTCTTGAACTGGTCACTGGAATCTATGTGAAGATTCCCAGAAGACATGCAGGAGAAGACAATCAGTTCTGTGGAACATTTATCGATGATGAGGAGTAAGGGCTGACATCAAATAGTAACCAACAAAAGATACACACAAGTCTGTGCATGTTTGAGTTCTTAAGAAAAAAAATGGATATTATTCATTTACACATACAAGAATGTAAAAATGATATTTGTGTAGGAAAAAGAAAAGTAACATGACCCAGATATTTGATTTAAGCTATAAATCTTCAAGGGCAGAGGTAATGTGTTGGTTCTGTCAAACATTTTCCTCCTAGATACACATGTCCCAGGTTTCCTTGCAGTTGCCTGAAGCCACCAGACTGAATTTAACCCAGTAGAATAGGATGGCACTCCATTTTTCTTATTGCCACATGCCAGCATCCAGAAAATACACTGGAGAACTCTAATGCCTTTGAAAATGGATGGAAGAAGCACTGGACGGGTGTTTGAGCGAGTGCCCAGAGCTGAGCCCACCTCTCTGTCCTGCCCCTAACTTAAATGATCTAAATTGCCTTCAAGTATGAGAAGGGAATATCAAGGCACTTTCCTGTATAGAACACTGTAAATTTATTGCTTGTATTTCTACTGACCTCCTTGTTTAAAGTTCCTAACTATCACTGTAGTGCCCTAGTGATTAGAGATTGGGTACAAGCTGTAGAATAATGGTTTAAACCATTTGTAATATATTACATGGTCTTAATATTTACTATGAATATTAAGTTGTGATTCCATGGTGTGAGTTTAACTAGTTTCAATTTTTTTTGTCATTATAAAATTCTGAGTTAAAATACTTATTTAGGAGAAGCATTTGTACGAGGTGAAACCAGCTGAAAACTGATCAGAATTCTGGAGGCTGGATTAGGTAGAGCAACTCAATAGGTTGTTTGCTAGCTACAATTCTGTACTAAAGAGAGTTAGTATGCTTAGCACATTTTTTAACTTATTTGATAACTTATTTGGATTAGATAGAGCAATTAAACAGAAACTTATTTGTCTGCTAGTTACAATTCTGTACTAAAGAGAGTTTGTATGCTTAACACATTTTTTAACTTGTTTGTTAAGATGGGCTGCTGGTTTTATTATTAATTTTTCAATTATTTGTGAATCTGTTAATTATAAAATAATAAGTGTGCCCTTGTAAATTTTTTTTTTTTTTTTTTGCTGTGAACAGTATAAGTCGACCAATCTTAATGTGAAGGCTGTTTTATTTACATAGATTCAACTTCGGTAATATTCACCCTCAGTGTTAAAAATAGATCTACATATGTCCCACCAGTTTCACTCCTAGGTAGCTATCCAAAAAATACAAAAACATTAATTTGAGGGAATATATGTATTTCTATGTCCCTTCAGCACTATTTCCAATATCTAAGGTTTGGAAACAACTGCCTACTATATAGATAAGTAGATTAAGAAGATGTAGATTAAATCGATTAAGACACATATAGGAATACCAGTCAGTTATTTAAAAAGATGGAATCTTTTTAAAGTAAATCAGAAGGAGAAAGACAATTATCTGATTTCACTCAAATGTAGGATGGAAAAAAACAACACAAATGGAACATACACAACTAACCCAAACAAACCCTAGAGATGTGTGAACAGAAGGGAAGCTACCAGAAGGGGAAAGTAGAGATTGGCAGCAAAGGAAAAAGAGACTCACTGCACTATGCTGAAGAACTATGAGTGCTTTGGCGGAGAGAGTCATGTGAAACCATATGTGTCTAAAGGTGTGTGCCTACCCACCCAAATCATAGACACTGTTGACAATTAATGTTAATAAAAAAATAATTATAAAGAAAAAAAGAGATTCCCTCTGATCTCCATATTTAACCCATACAAACTATTGTATGAAGAACTCTTGGAAATTTTAAGTTATTGGGCACAAAGGTAAAATTTCAAGGATGAAAATATCCCAGTTTGTCTAATATATCTTCAGAATTAACAATCCAATATTTTTAATTCTTGACCTTTATTATATTCTAAAAGCAAGTTTCATTTAATCTTAATCTTTCTATTAAAATTATACTTGCAAATATAACCAGATGATAATTTTCAACTTTTTTTTCATATGTAAAAAAGATTAACAGTAGGAGTAATTGAACATGCTCCATTTAAATAAAACTTTATACTGCTAGGTTTTACAATGTCTACCATGCAAAAAACATGACGTTATAAGCTTCAGAATCACAGTTACCTATGTTTTTGAGAAAACACTCAAGCCTTATTACATTAAAAATTTATAAAATATGACTATCCTATTAAGTACAATTATTTTAATGGCACATTTGAAACACTACTGAGAAAAGCTCAGTCTTTCAACTATGTCTGCCTAAAGAACAATTATCACAGACATTAGCTTACTAAATTAAATTTAAAATTCATTTTAGATTCCAAAAATTCCTTCCCTTAGTATACTTATAAAGAACGATGAATTAATTTAATATTTTGTTATAAAACTGTATATAGAAGTATGGTATTTTATAAATCCTTCAAATTTTGAAAAGGTCCTGAAATGCTTATTTAATTCTAATATTTAGCTTTATCACTTAGAGAGATACTAGTAACTCTCCCACACTAAAAAGAAAAATCTAAAAAAGAAAATTGAAATTCTGGGTGACTAACAAAAATTGACTCATTATAGGGGTTTATGAGGCAACTTTCAGAAGCTATGTAAGCTAAGCCCATGTTTATGCCAAATGGTAGTGAATTAACCAGTCAACAGAAACTGAAGGGACAACATTCTCTCTCCCAGATCTTATGAAAGTGTGAACAGTAGAATTATTCCTGGAAAACTGCAGATATTAGTCATAGTAAGCATAAGAGGCAGAGTTAGGCCAGCATTCTCAGTTTTTGCAGAAGTCAGATTTGCTCTGTCAAGCTGGAATCTTACATTTGGATTCTGCGTTGGTTAGCGTTCTTGAATATTACAACTTACTGTGATCCCTTTTCTAAATTTTAAGTGAGAGTGGCAATAAATAGGGATTCTCTTTTGATACTCAAATTGTTGAATAAATTGATATTGAAATAGCAGTGGTTCATTTAACCAGTGTCATTAAATTCAGGAGAGAGGGCTTTTCGATTACAATTCTGTCAAACTCCAATACTTGAGCCAGTTGTTTTCATCCATTTGTGGTTTGAAATTAACAAATTTCCACATATTTGAAAAACTACACTTGTCCTCATGAGTCTTTTGAAAAAGCCAGATCATCTAATCACACAATTAGTACATATGGAGACCATTTGAAAGTCTTAGCTGGAGCCTCTGTAGTCCTTTGGTGGAAGAAATTACATCAAGTTCTCATGAACATGCTGACACTGAGATCAGATTCAAATTGAGAAGCTGTCACTCCTTGAAAGCAAAATTTCATCGAAGAACTGTGATAGTCACCATCACCTGTTTCCCCACCAGCCATTCATCAGCTCATGCCATCTATCAGCACCATTTTCCTTGTGCCCCTTTCTACCCGTGGCCACCTGCTACCACTCTTACATATTCTGCTCTTCTCAGGTTGACTGGTGACCTCATTTGTGTAACTGCACAGTTGACCCCTCAGTCCCCATTGCGCCTGGCCTCTCTGCGACTCCCCGTGACTGGCAATTTCCCTCCTTGGAAGCACCACCCACTCTGAGTCTCTATGATACCATATTCTCCTGATGCTGCTCAGGCCTCTGTGGGACTTACTAATGAGGCAGTGTCCTGTCTTAGTTTGCTCCAACTCTGTAGCAAAACCATGGGCTGTGTGACTCTGACACGCAGCTATTTCTGACAGTTTGTGAAGGGGGGAAGTCTGGTATCAGAGTGGCAAGCGTGATGGAGTTGTAATGTCAGCTGCCTTCCCTGTTTCCCGATGTGGCAGGAGGAAGAGGCGCCTCTGTCCTCTTCACGTAAGGACACTCACTTTATGATGAGGATTCTACACTCACAGCTCAATTATCTCTCCATGTTCCCCCGTCAAGTAGCATCAAGTTATGTAGCTTTAACATAATGCCAACATGCCACAGCAATTCTCGAGTTCTGTCTTGGGATCCTTTTATTTTCTCTATCTTTATTTTCCCCTCCTTGGAATTTCTTGTATCTCAAGGACCTTCATGTTGAAATGTTTACTCTGAATTCCTCAGTCCATAATTATGTATCTAATTACCTTACAGTTAATACGATCTCTGCTTTACTTCCTGCTGGTTCCTTATTCCTACTTTTCCATTTCGGTCATGAGCACTATCACACCCTCAGCTACACAAACAAAAGCCTGAGTTACACTTAAACTTCATGATTCCGCTGCATTTCACATCCAGCTCTTCGAGATTCCTTGTCAATTTTAAATCCAAAACACCTTCTAAATCCTAAATCTAAATCCTCTACTTGTCTATACTAACTGCACTATGTCCCCAATTGAATATTATTTCTAGTCTACAACCTCAATAATCTCATTAACTTTTTACCTCTACTCTTATTTCATTGACATTCAGATACACAAGCTCTCCACATAATAGCTAAAAGTCTAATGTGATTATTTGAATCGTCTATATAAAACCCTATGTCTTCCCATTTTTACTTTAAGTATAAGCAATACTTCTTACCTTAGACTATGAGGCCCTTTTTGTGAGATGAGTCTTTCATCTTCCTGAGTTTTCTCTAATGCACACATATCTGACTCACACTAGACTTATTTCAGTTCTACAAATATATCAAATTGCATTCTCACTGAAGGATCATCACACTGTGGAGCTGGTGAATGCCTGGAAGTACTGCGACTGACCCCAGATTATAAAATTGCACAATTTTGTTAGCATTCAATTCTCCCTTTAAGTAGTATTCTTTTCAAGAGAGTCTTTACTGCACACCCAGCCTTTCAAGCCAACATTTGTCATATTTTATTTTTTCCTTATTGCTCTTAATTACCTAGCATTTTCCCTATCTTTGTTCCACATTTCTGTATTACCCAACTGTGGAACACCCCATGGACACAAAACATAAAGGAAAAAATGAATGCATTGAGTATACCTAATGGGGAACATGAAGTCAAAGGATGTAGCCTATGTATTTAAAGTAACAGTGAGGGCAATAGATGCCTGAGGTTTTTATCTAGGGAAAGGAAGAAATTGGAGATTCTGAAAAGGGAAATGATAATTGGTAGAGCATGTAGGTACTAAGGATACGTTCAACAATTGGAACTGGAAGCAAAAGTACAATTTTCTTCATGAGGCTGAGAAGCAGATACAGAAGAGAGAAGAGTATATATGATTATCAAACAGCAGTCAGACCAAATTCCTATCTGGAAAATCTAGTGCTAAAACTGATCTCCTTCAGTACCTCAAAACACTAGAAGTGGATCTATGATGCAGTGATTCCACCCCTATCAATCTACTCAATGGGTATTTAAGTATGTGGGCTGAAAGCATTCCAACCAGGTAGGCGCATTAGAGACGTTGATATTTTGGCTCATCCCTATGCTACAGTGTACTCCTCCCTTACACTTACTATCATCCAACATTGCTGCTTTGTTCTGATTAGTTTTAACAAATACACTAGTCTGGTTTCTGTTGCTACCCCTAGGTTTTTTTTTTTGTTTGTTAAATGCAAGGTGGTCTATAGGCTCACTTGACTCATTGAAAAAGTGACATTTTTTAAAATCTGTTGTTTACATTTCAGAGTACCATGATAGATAAGGCAAAAATCTCTCAACTGCATAGTTTCCATCAAAATAAGTTATAAAAGAGAATTCACTAATAGTAGCAAATTATTGACCAAACTGAAACCATCCACTGTGTGATGGTTGAAGAAAACAGAGGATAAGTCTGAGAGGCTTGTGCAGAATTAATCACAGTAATGTGCCACCCAAAGAATGACCTCTCTGCCATAACTGCCTTAATGGCAATTTGCATTTAAAGATAACACAAATAAAATGTCTAACTTGTTTCACTTCACTGACAAGTCCCACTAAATCTTCGCTTTTCAATACACTCAGAAATCAGAAGGGTTGTTATTCTCAATAAAGAAGAGACTCAAAGGCATTTAATATTACTCATCCCTAGACTTATTATCTTGAGGTAATCCCATGATAATCTTGCCTTTGGACCTTAAAAATGATACAGCTAGGGGCATTCTTGGTGCGGTACAGGTTTAAATCTCATTGATATCACTACTGTGGCCTGATTTTGATCCAGCTGGAAAGTGATCCACATGGCTCAGCAGACCTCTCCTATTTCGCCTGCTGCTCCCCTCAGCAGTGTATTTTGGTAAATATATATGTTTTACTCCCCACTCTTTCTTTGGTGAATCCTCTCAGGCCTGCATCTCTGGCCTACATTCCAGTTATTCTAAGCACAGATAATCTCTTAACAATAATGATATTGACATCCATAATAGAGACCTATGAGCTGTGATAAGTCGTCCAAAACAAATACAAACTTTGGCAGCAATAACTGCCTTCACTACAAATGGAAGAATAAACAAGCTTGAAGTATCAATCTATCTGTCCCTGGGGACAGAGAGGGAGCGGAAGGAGAGGAGGAGAGAGGAATGTGTGGGACTATGGTAATGATGGGTGGGCAAAGTGGGGAAGGAGGGAAGTAAACATTGTTTTAAAATAAACATATATATATATACACACACACACATACATATACACATACTGTTTAAAATGTTAAAAAAAATCAATCTATCAATTTCCTTTTTCTTGCCTTTCTGATAGACTCTCAATAGAAGGACTTTGAAAGGAGTTGGCCTCAATACAGATCCAGAAGAGGAAAAGGAAAGTTTAATTGGACTTTAGAAAAATGATAAAATTATTCTTTTGACTATTCCTGTAGGTATGAGATATCTCTAAGTATATATATAGTCTCAAGTTTCACTACTAAAATAGAGGATATCTTACTATTAGGTTTTTTCAAAGATTATTATCAGGAGACTCTTATCAGGTGAAATTCTGAACAAGTGGTTCCAGAGGCATCTACAGGTACATTTTCCTTACATTTGTTTTGATAAATTATTTATAACTCTTGGGCTAACTAATACAAGTATTAACAAAAGTTGTACTATTTCTCACAATGTCTAAGAAAGCTATGAACATGTAAACCAGTACTCAATAGGGAGAAATAAGTGCCCTAAGTTTACTTAGAAAGTTAGTTCCAGAAACTAACTTTCATTCTGAATTTTATCTGCCTCTAAGGCTTATTTTAATGCAATACTATATTGATAGTGCTGCTGTTGTTCACTCTTAGATTAGTATTTAAATACTTCAACAGGTTGTACATAATGGAGCAGTTTGAAATGATGGAATTATTTCCTTTAGGTGTATGAAACTACCATTTAGTAAACTTTGTTAAAAGTAGGCCATGCACCCATATCAAAAAGTCCAGAAACAGCAAGTGTTGGTGAGGATAATGAGGACATGATCCCAGGTCCACTGCCGGACAGGCTTTTACTGGACTATGGCTGAAGTCATCTTCTCTGGTGCTAGTTTTCCTAATAAACTCATCATTTTGTGTTCACTGAAGCAGTATTTGGAAGGTCTAGAATTTTTTTATTCAGTAAAGTTTTAATTCAGAAATGCCCACTCCCATATATTTAAGCTATGCAGGCCAGATAATTTTTATTTCATTCTGCCAAACACACATTTATTTTAGTTACAATTCTTACTGAAACTTTTCTAAATATAAAATTGCAAAAATTTATCTTTACAAAGAGTCACATTCTAAAAGATTTTTCTCAAACATTGATCAAATAATCTGTTTTTATAAAAGGCAAATGAAATGTGTTTATATTCTGAAATGTGAAGCAGGTTGCACATCGCAGTGACTGTCACCACAGAAAATGTCAACTCACTTGGAAAATGTCCTATCTTAAAGAAATGTTACTTAGCTTTGAAATTAACAACTCTACAGTTCTTTGCTAAAAGGGAGCCAATAAATATTCGGGTATAAGTGACTGTATTGAAAGTGCTGAGCTCTATTACAAATTATTGTCAAATATCTCTTCTGTTTTGAAGAGGTCTGGGTTTAGTAAAAACTAACCACAACAATGATATTTGTACTACTTCAAGCATTCTGGTTTCTACTTCTTATCACGACCATTGGCCAATGAGATGTGATGGATGAGATACACTCTTGTACTGCATCCCAGATCTTCATCAGTGATTACATTTGCATGGTTGCCCATGACATGTTTTGTTTTTGACAAAACACATTATTTTGAATAACTTCTCTGTTATCCTTTATTGGTTCAAGAAAAAAAGGCATATGTTACAACATTGAGAAGTACAATTTATCAAATACCATAAGTTGATATGTGTTAGAAACATCTGTTCTTTTACCAGTTTTATAAACACCTCCCACACTGAATAATATGTCTTTCTTCAAACTTTCAGCAGCATGCTTTATCTTAACAGCATTATTGGCTAACAAAAGCATTTATTTTACCATTTTTACTCTAGCAGTTAGAAGGCTTATATACCCTATGACCACATGTGATTCAGCAGAAGTGGAAACTATATATATATTTTTATTCCATTTAAAATATAACTTCCTGGGCCCTCCCTGGTGGTGCAGCAGGCTAAAGCATAGCACTAAGAAGCTAAAGCCACTTCTGCATGAGTTCGATCCCCACCTGCCCCAGAGGAGATCCACATGGGGAGGCAGACCTCTCCTGACCCGCCCGCTGCTCCCCTCAGCAGTGTGCTTCGTTGATCTACCTGTTCTGCTCCCTACTCTGTCTCTGGTGAATCCTCTCACCCTCCGCATCTCTGGCCTGTACCCCAGTTCTGTATGAATAAATAAATAAATCTTAAAATATATATATTTATAAAACTTGCCAGGAAAAAAAATGTTTAAAAGTCAAATAAAAACACAATATTGACTCACATATATTTTATGTAAACGCTAATTTCCAGATCACTGATGGCTAGTGATATATGAAAAATTGGTTATCTGTATAATCATTTGCGTCAAAGTGAATATTTTAGATGTGAAGTTAATGTGCCTTTTGCTAAAAAAAAAAAAAAAGTTTCTCTCTTGTTCCTTTAAAAAATAAACAGTACTGGCAGGTGAGGTGAGTAGCTCATCTGTGACCAGATAGCTGAACAACAGGCATGACACAGAGGGAACTTTCAGTTCACAGCCAGCTGCTGGTAAGGAATAATAGTTATATAAAAACATGTAACATAGAGTTTTACAGTAATATCACACTATAAAGTGTCTGATGCTTCTTTCGGGTTTAAATACTTCGTGTTTGATTTTTATACTGATGAAAAGGAATGGGAGCAATTCTTAGTTTTTGTTAGTAGTCTAAGTTAAAACTTTTAATAGAAAAATCCTATCAAATACTTTTCATGTACTTAGAATGATTGAATTACAAAGTCTCTTGAGATTGCAAGTTGATGTGGCAGGATTTTCCCAAGAATGGCCACACAATACAACTTTGTTAAATGCTTGCAACTGCTTCCCATAAACCAGGATTTTAATTTTCCTCACTAAGTATTATAAAATGTTATGGGTTTGGAATGATGGCCTATAAGCTATTGATTAGAATTATTAACTTTATACTTAACACATTGTTGAATTTAATATGCTTTAGATATCCAAGATTATTCAAAATAAAAAGTCTAGTGCTTAGAAACAGAAACCAGGACAAGAAACTATGCCATGCTGCTGGTTGAATGTACATAGACGAAGAGAGACCTTCCTGGCCAGCTAATTCAGTTTGAAAGTTTGTCACATTAATGCTGAGTTGTATGGTTTGTCTTGGATTAAGATCAAATCCTCAAAACTAGACAGAAAGTTCAGAAGCATCAGAATGCCATCTTTCATGTCCATCATTAGCCACTTCCTCCTTGGATTTCAAAAATCTGTATTACCCACTTGCTAAATATAGTTAGCTCAACTGTTTGGTTATGAACACTGTGAATTCTTTGAACATGAGGCTTATCCATTCATTTATGTGTTGCTAGCACTAAGTCTAGCCATGTCTGCCACAAGGAAACCATTCAAATACCTTCTGAAGTTCAGTGGAGTCAAATCCTGTCACGTTTCTATAAAAATTCTTCGCACTTTTATTCTCACCAAGTGGGTTTTTACCTGGACATCCAGATTCTACAATTATTATCATTTTTGCTAACTCATGTTTCAGCACGTATATACTTACTCACCATCATTTCTGTAGATTCTGCCAGTTTTGCTGATAGGGAAGTCCTGATACGGTAATGGAGGTAGCTGGACTATTGGGCTGTTCTAGCTACCATCTCTGCTGTCACAGAGGAGTCATGCTTTGCCATACTAGGCCACATTAGGCACTTCATTGGACAGCCATGAATGGAAGACAGTGTCCCTTGGTCTCAGCCAGTAGATAATTCTGTCCTAATTTTATTCTAAGTAATCCTGTAGTATAGTATCCTTGGCCATTCTGCACCTCAGAAGAATCTGATCTATATCCTGGACACCACTCTGCACTGGGGCCAGCCTGCAGGCTCTGCAGTGGCAGACAGAAACCCACATCCTTGCGAGCCACTGAAGACTCTGCAGGCAAGATATGTCACCTTTCTGTGTCTCCTTGTAATATTGCCCCGTGAACTGGAGAAAACAGAGCCCCACCCAATGTGCTTACCAGGGAGGGTGAGGGGTGATGTGAACGCCAGGGACTGTGAATGACAACACAGCACAAGTCATGGCTTTTCTTTTTTCTAGATATCACATCCCCTCCACACTGTTCTCTGGCTTTACAAATGAAATGCTTGGGTCTTCCTGGTGGTGCGAAGGGTTAATCTCAGCACTGTGAAGCTATCCCCAGCTACTGTAGCACGAGTTCAATCCCAGCCAGGGAGGTGACCCACATGGCGCAGCTTCCCTCAGCAGTGCATTTCAGGCATCTGCCTGTTCTGCTCCTTAGTCTGTCTCTGGTGAATCCTCTTATCCCCTGCATCTTTGGCCTGTACCCCAGTTCTTGTACGCATAAATAAATCTTTAAAAACATAAACATAAAAATGGAACCCTAAATAACATACTCAGATTTAAGTTTCTTCAGGCTCTTTTTGAAGTGCATTCAATGTTCTCTTGAAGAGCACACGGAGTGCTTCTGCTGTGCTGACTACCGGTGGTAGTCCCCAGCTTCCCTATTTGCAGGCCTGGGAATGATGCCCCAACATGGTAACAACAGAAGTATGTTTGAGAGACAGACATGTAGACTGGCTGTCTTCTATTGGAGCAGACAGACAGTGACAGGTAACAAATTAATATATCCCAGGAAGAACAATGAGAAGAACTATCATTCTTGCTGAAGTCTTTAGTCTGGCTCCCTTCTTTTTGCTGATTATCTAATTCTAAGACAATCACTATCATTACCTAACTAGTCTATGCCCAGAGAGCATTTCTTTTAATGTAATCTTTTCTTGAAATGCTCTTGGCCTGATTTCACCAAAGAGACAAAACAAAATGTCTCCTATACCTTAACAAGAAATTGAAAAATTCTTTAGATCTTTAGCTAGAGTATTAAAAAGGTTGCTTCTGTTTAACAAATAATTCACATAAATTCGCTCACAAAATCCAGTTTCATTATCATAAATTCACTTCTTCACCCAAACATCAGACTCAAAAGGATTATACTCTTTATTCATCTGAGTCCTAAACCCATAACCAGTGTACTTAAAGGTTATTTCCAAAAGATCTGAATGTGAAAAGACACACCTTCCTGATGACTCACACTGTGAGAAAGCAAGGCCACAGCTCCCCACCCTCACTTCTAAGAGCAGCACTGAGCCATAGGCAGACAGTGGACCCTGCCCATGCTCTGAGTCGAACATGCTTCCTTAGAGGTGACTCTGAAGTCCACCAGCACTGTGACCCTGCTACTCAGGGGCACCCTCAACACCCGTGCCAAGATGTAGCAAGGTGGCTCTTGGCCAACAACCTGGTCACAGCCATCCTGCCACATGCTGGCCCCGTTCAGTTTCTGCACAAAGCTGAAGCCCTGAAGATGGAGTAACAGCAATGAGGAGAGCAGCTCATCATCTTAGCCACGGACAGTGGCTAAGGGAACGCTTCAGAGCCCAAGCTATAAAGCCCACTGGTCCAGCTCTCCAGAAAATAGATTCTAAGACTGTTAATTGAGCATAAATTATTGTGAATGCAGTAATGAGCCATGTGAGTTTGGGATGAATGACTGTATTGTTAATCTCTAATGGATGAATAAGGTGAATCCCCCTTTTAATCCACATGATTATGGAAAATACAGACAAATTCCCTGAATAATTAACAGAAGGATAATGAAGAAGCAGAAGAGGAGAGAACTACTGATCAATATATGGGGTACATAAACAGAGAGTGTGTTATATAACTTCTTTAAAAAGTCTTCAGTGTCTGCTTAATATATATTGTGGCACAGTTACATTCTTTTTACATTATGATACAGCTTTAAATACTAAAAATGTCACAGTTGACCATCTCTAAGACTCTACTGCGGGGCAATGTACATCTGGCAGGTGTGTTTTTCTACCTCTGAATAAACGGTGATAACCAGTGTTAGTTCAACAATAAATAGTAAAGAAATACATTTAAATGGACTGGTCTTTCTGTAGTTGCACTTAACTTGTCCCTACAGAACTTAAGGTGACTTGGACATACAGAAATAGACACATAAAAAAAAAAAAAAAAAACAGGAAGTAAAAACCTATCTAGGGTCCAAGGATTAAGTCATTACCACAACAAAAATCACAGAGAAATTCCAATTAAGTTTAAGTTGAACAGGCTCAAGTAAGAAAATGTTTTGATGATTCACACGTGTATTTTTCCCACAGAAAGTTATATAGACCCACCATCCAAAGATCAGAAATCACTTCATTCCTTTCCTACTGACTGATTTGAGTCCAGAGAAATCAGGTCACCCAGAACTTGGCCCCAAGGATGCTGTAGTTTGAAACTGTTGGAAGCCTGCTGCCCTGTCTTTAACCATAAAATAAACAGGACCTGGGAACGGTAAAAGGTCCCAGGTAAAGTGTTGCAAGAAATGAGGGAGCTAGAAAGGCAGCGGGAGCCACAAATGATGTGGATCTCAGTCTGGGAAAATGTCAAGAGAACTAAGCATCCCAGGTCACAGAAAATTAGAACGCAGGAAGCACAATGACATTTTAGAGTATTTGTGCATTTTCAGGGTAAACAGAAAATGAAACAAGGAAGCTGGGAGCTTGTGGGAGTAGTGTGGAAGCACAATGAAAGAAAGCACAACTTCCAAAAACACTTTAGATTTTTAACACAGGAAAAACACATAGAAAACTTTTGCTTTTGTTTAACAATTATGATAGTTCACATAAATTCACTCACAAGAAACATCTCTGGTTTCATTACCAAATTCATTTCTTCACACAAACATTGGACTCAAAAGGACTGCACGTTGTATGTTCAACAGAGCCTTACGTCCATGACAAGTGCCCCTAAATGGTTACTTCCAGAAGGTCTGAATATGAAAGGACACATCTTCCTGACAATTTGTACTGTGAAAAAGCAAGGTCTGTGCAGCCCCACACCTGATCCAAAGGGCAAGACAGACATCACAGAGCTTCGGACAACGTGGTCTCACAGGCAACAGAAAAACATTGTAAGATGCTTGCACTTTTTATAAGAATGATAATAGTAGGTATCTCTGAGGTAAGCGTAAAATCAATTAATGAAGAAGCTCTAACACAGATAATTAAAAAATAGTATTGTTAATAAACGTTTATGGAGAAACACTTTAAGGGAAAAATGCCAGAATAATTAGAATCTACATTTGAGCTGGTAGGAAAGAAAGGACCTTGTAGCAAATACAATTGGTAAGTAGGGGAAAATCTTTAATTTCTCCTACAGTGCAGAGGCAAAAGTCTAAGAGTAAATGAGAAGGAGTAGAGCCATGAAAGACCAAGGACAGGAACTGATTCTAAAAATAACAGATATACCTCTGGAGGGGGAAAAAAAAACCTAAAATGGGAAAAATATTAAGACTATAAAGTCTCCGCTCAAGAATGACAAAAATCAAAATAAATACATCAAAATAAAATAAAACCTCAAGTTATCAGATGAAAGGGATTCATCCTTTCTCTGTGACATCCTTTCCACCTCAATCTTACTGAAGGACTTCATTAAAATTATGAAACTTAATGAAAAGGACCAAAACAACCTATTTCAGTGTTAGGGGAGGCTCGCACCCTGTAATATAAACTCCTCTACCCCAATCTCACTCCACTCCCATAAGAAGTTCTGAGCTTCCCACAGGATGAAGGCCCAGAAGCCTGGATAGAGAGGTGCAACCTGGGGACGCTATCACCCCAATGTGTGCCTCAGCATGAGTGAGACGAATGGACGTGCCGATTCCGCTCGAGAGGGAATGTCTGAGTTGTGGCCTGACGCAGCCTTAGAGCCTCTGAGACACAGAAGCCAGAGCCCAGTGACTCCAGCTAAGTTATTAACACCATTTCTAGCACATGGTCTCCTGGTCCCAGCAGGCTGGATCCTAAGACACCTATTCCATATATTTGGGGACACGAGACCGAACCCCCCCAAGTCCTATGTCAAGGGCACACACCACTGTGTTTTCACAGTAGGCCATGAAGAGCACGTTCCTGGAAGAGCCCTATACAGAAAATGTTTGTTTTCCATCTTTTAACATCTCTAAGTTATTTGTTTATTCATTGCCCCTTTCACTGCACCCCGTTTGAGGAGACAGTGATTAAGAATTTAAAAACATTGTGCCCCCATTTTCTAACATGTTACTCTGAATAAAAGTGAGTGATTAATAAATGAATATTGACTTCCTGTGCTGAGTGTTGGAAACACGATTTCCTTAGCAGTAAGTCCCTCACGTATATATAATCTGTGTTTCATAGATTGTATTTTAATTTGAAGCAGTTATTTGTGTACTTGTGACCATAAAGTACCCATTTAAGTAGGTTTTCCATCTTTTGTTTACTGAAATTTTTCACTTGCACATGGCCTATTTCTATGAACTTGAAAAGCTATTTCTATTTAACTTTAAATAAACATATCTCTACATATTTTCTTTCAAAATAATGTACAAGTGATGCCATTTTCAATTCTCAGTGGCATAATGTGTAAATAATTTCACTTTGCTTTTAGAAGTTGTGCTGGCACCATAGCATAGATGCTATGAGTAGAGTGGGTGTGAGCTTCTTCAGTGTTGTCTAAACTGGTATGAAAACAATTGCACACTCTTAGGTGAGAAAGGATTTCATTTCTTCTGCTAGCTTTTGTAAATAACACATTTTCAAATGTTTCACATGATGTAGAATGAAAAAAAGTTTTACAAAGGTATTTTATAGACATTTTACAATAAAAATATCAAAGCCATGAAATGTGTCCTTTTGTTCATGCATTCACTTATATATTTTTGTTAAATTACTCTAATTTTGGCTGGCAAAACAGAACAAAAATACCTATGAATTGATCGAGGAAAATTTCCTCAGGGTACTATTTAGCTTGTGGAGTAGACAAAATTAAAATAGACTGTAGAATATATAAAATAGAGTAACGACTCAATGAACTCTGAAGATACCAGTGAAGGGAATAATTGAGGACGTAATCTCTTCATCCTGGGAGGAGAGAAAGCTTTTGCAATGAAGGAATCCCTGAATAGGCTCTTGTAGCATGAATAGATATTACTAGGATAAATAAAAAGTATACTACACAGAAAGTAGCATGTGCAAAACAATAAGACATGACATGTTTAATGGATTTAGGAAAAGAGCTTATGGGCTGACCAGGAAATTGAGAAACCAAGCTGCAGACATGGGCTAGTATGAGATCAAAGTCTTCAATGCAATGATTTATAGTCAATAATTCTAGGACTAGAATAAGATTCTCTTGATTCCAGTCATTTTAATCCATTCTGCCATAGTGAATTTGTCCGTTAATGGTTTTTAAATGTCTTCACATAAATTGTTGGTAAATGTGTGTGTCTTCAATGTTTCTATTGTTTAAAAATTCATTAGAGACAACGTTTATTTTGCATTTTCATGCAGCTTTGCTTCTAAATATTTTGCCACTATTAACAAGGTTTGTATACAGTAGATGACTCCAAAACTTAATTTTAAAATTAGCATAAAATAAAACTGAATTTTTCTCCTATGCATGCATATGTTAATAACTACCAACAAAGGAAGCTACTGAAATCACCTCCTACTCAGTATCTCTCATACTGAGAGATACTCCTCACCTGCCAACAACTGAAATTTTTCCATTAAGTACAATCATTTTTTTAGAAAATAACACTTGTATATAGAAAATGGAGTGCGTAATCTTTTTGTTACTGTTGCTATTCACATTTAGAGGTGTAAGGCTTTTAAGATTCACCCCAGACTATGTTTCACCAGTTGCCTTCAATTTTTAAGTATTTCATGCTATGAACTTGCCATAGTTATCTGTCATACATTGAAGGATACATGGCTTACTTTGTTGTTTAGCAATTTTACAGTAGCTGTAAGCATACAGAGATAAGCTTTTGTGTGAATATAAATATTTATCTTCTGTAAATACCAAAAAGTAGGATTGCTGAATCATATGTTAAGAGAAAGCTAAACTTAACAATAATTACCAAATCTTTTTATAGTGGTTGAAAGCTTTAGCCATGACGTAATGTAAAACCATTATTTTTCTGTGCCCTTCCCAGCAAATGGGATTGACAGGATTTTTTTTAACTTTCTTTTTAAGATTTATTGACCTTGTTTTAAATTAATTTTAATGAGTAACTTATGAAATTTTGATTTTTAAAATTTATTTCATTGGGTACAAAGTAATATTTTATGTTATAGATTTACATTTTTTTCTTCACTGAATTTGGACATCTTTTCATGTGTTTACTTGATTTCTAAAAATCTTTGGTGAACTCTTTACTCAAGCCTTTTTATTTTGGTTTTTACTGTTCTATTTTGAGATTTTTATACATTCTGGATATAAATACTTTCTCTGGACATCAGTGACATAAACAGTAGACCCTGGGAATTATTCCAAAGTTTAAAACCCCTAACATCTGTTTGTTTTTTTCATCTTTGTTGTCTGACATTCAATTTGCATATTTTCTATTCATTTATGTTCCAGTTTACTGATTCCTTCTTCTCATCCCATTCCTCTATTGAGTTCATCTAGTGCTGCTTTTCAATGTTGAATTATCCATTTCTTTCTCTCTTTTTTAAAGGTTTATTTATTTATGCATACGGAACTGGGATACAGGCCAGAAGGGCAGAGGCAGTGAGAGGATTCACCAGAGATAGAGTGGGAAACAGAAGAGGCTGAATGATGAAGTACACTACTGAGGGGAGCATCGGGTGGGTCAGGAGAGGTCCGTCATGCCATGTGGGTCACCTCTGGGGCCGGGGATCGAACTCGTACTGAAGTGGCTGTGGCAACTTGCAGTGCTGTGTTTTAACCTGCTGCACCACCAGGGAGAGCCCTATTTCTTTTTTACATTTTGTATGTATCTGTTGAAAAGTTCTTTCATTTCATGGATGTTCACTCTTATTTGATAGCGTATTTTTATGACAACTTTTCAGCTAGTGATTAATAAGTCCAAGTACAGTATCAGCTTAGTTTTGGCATCTTTCAATTGTATTTTCACATGTGAGTTGATATTTTCTTTGTCACCAATATGATGAGTAGAGCTTTTAATTTTATACTGGGCATTTTGCATATGGAGTTGGAGAGTATGGGGCATGTGTACATTTTATAGACCATGTTTTACTTGTGGTAGCAGTACATATATACTTAGTTGGGGTTAGGTCACAGCACTTGACCAGCCTTCTGTGACTTGCAGATTCAATGCCAATTCCATTTGCAAATTCATGCGTTCAAATCTGTCTTGTGGGGGTGCAACTCAGTTAGGAGTCTGGAAAGGGGACAGTTGTCTTTAATTAAAATCAATTCAAAATGTCTTTGGTGTGTCGTTGAACAGCAGAACCACTCATCTGGAGACTTTCCCTGGAGTTCATTTAAAAAATCATGAGCTAACTACGCTAGCTACCCCCTCTCTGTGATCTCATCAGTGCTTTCAGCGCTTGCTAGTCTTTGTTTTGGTTTTCTGGTCACAAAGCTGAAGATTCGTTTATCTCTGGAGGCTATTTCTGAATTACACCCTTGCCTGACGCATGTGGTAGGATGAAGAAAGAATCACAGCCCTAGAGTTATCTCCCCCTCAGAGTCCACAGCTACTTCATTAGAGAGAAAGGTTCCACCCCCTCCCCCCCACCTCAGACTTTTAGGACCTCTCAGGTCCCTGATGCTGCTGCCACTAACAAACCGTTTTCTTCCCCCTCACATCTTAGAGCTTCCCCAGGACAGGCTCATGCTGGCTTTGATGTTTCAGCTTGTCTTGAGTCTAGGCCAGAGGACAGTACATGGCACAAAAAGGCAATCTGATCCCCAGCTCAGGGACCGTTTTGTTGTTCTGCTTTTCCAATTTACCCACTTTTTAGATTTCTCAAAGATCTGCACCATGATACTGCTCAGGTTTTATGGCTTACTGCATCTTATCCAAACCACAAACTCTAGATTGGCTGGGACTATATTTTCTTTTAAAAATTTATTTATTTATGCATACCAAACTGGGGTGCAGGCCAGAGGTGCAGGGGTGATGAGAAGATTCACCAGAGACATAGTGGGGAGCAGAATAGGCAGATGAACAAAGTAAACTGCTGAGGGAAGCAGTGGGCAAGACAGGAGCAGTCTGCCAGCCATGTGGGTCACCTCTGGGGCTGAGGATTGAAGTGGCTGTCGTCAGCTTGCAGTGCTGCGTTCCAACTCATTGCACCACCAAGGAGAGCCATATAATATCGCTAGGAAGCTCACATAAGTACGCCAGAATCTCTCTCGCGGCATGACCTAACTGGGACATCCCGGTGCACTCATTGCATGATACAGAACTGTAACTTTTTTTGTGTTAACTTTACTAACGATTCTAGCCATTCCTTGTCTTTGGTAGTTAGTTAAGGTCTGCCGCCTACCTCTAAGAGTCATAAAAAGAATGAATATACTTTTTGGATGGTTTCTTCTTAAAAATAAATGCAAATTCCTCTCCTGGTCTGCCCATCAAAGTAGCACATAACTATCTTGACTAACTATTCTGAGAGTTGTCAATATCACTTATGAAAATATTTTCAACATGCTCTTGTGAACTGTTTCTATTTCTATAGTCCTAGAAAAACCACTTACTGAATGAGCAAAATAAATAAATAAATAAATAAATAAAAACCAAATTGATCTTTAAAATTTGTGCTATTGTCAGTTATCATTGGGCAAAGTGCTATTCTGTCAGGAAGATTTCTGTTATGTTGCTCACTATCAAATTAGATTTGTTGTGTGAACAAAGGAACTGCCTGGTAGAAATATTTTTAATCACTAGTAACCTTCATTTATGACATTTCTTTAGGTGTGCTTCTTAAATGCCTAGCTCCAGTCCTCATATCCAGAAATGTCCTATGTTAGGAACATGCTAGAATTTTCTCTCTTTTGTCCGCAACTAACTATGGCTACTGCAGCATTTGTTAGGATGGAGCTGGGAGAAGACCTACCAAGGCACTTCCAAGAATCAATCATGCAGATACTCTGTTGTTCTCATATACAAAAAAGGATTAACCCAAGCCTCAGGGAATATGCTAGATGGGTTTTGTCCCTCTCCTTGCATATTAACTCCAGGAGCTGTTAGGAATTACCTGTACCAGGTGAGTGAAATATAGAGATTACAGGTCCAATTTATAGGTAGCGTTTAGACACAGAGCAAGAGACAGGGCAAGAAAGAAAATCTGGTCTTTATCAAGAACTGCTCATGTACTAGTTCAAACTCCCTCATTTCATTGCTGAATTGTTGATGGAAGAGCTTATCCTGTAGAGATGAAATGTACACAGAATGGGTCTCACTAGCTGGGTATAAATAGAGAAAGGACATCAGTTCACCACACTCACTCTACCCTGTGGGTATGCATGTTGTGTGTCTTGTATTGCACCTTTCCTTGAAACTAAGAAAACTTGAGACTGGCAATATATGTTAAGCACTGTCAGTTTTATTTTCAATTGAACCCTAAGCCTACTACTAACTATAACACAGTGGTTATTGAAGCATATCAGTTTTATGTTGTTTCTCTTTTTGCATCTAAGAAAATTTTCACGGAGGTATCCAGGACAAGTGGATGAGGTATTTATTCTTTCGTTTCTGATTCACTTGTAAATTGCTAGATGTTGTGAAAACCTACAAAGGACACACATTGTGCATTTGTCAATACATCTCCATTATTTTCCTTCTCAATTTGTAAAAACCAAGTAAGCTGTTGTTAAAATAACCTTTATCTAAAACATTTTATCCCTGGGAACTGGTATAAAATGTGGGTCTGATTTTAAAATGATGTTGCCAAAGATTTTTTCTTTGAGTAATATTTTTGAAAACACTTAAAATTCTCATTAAAAATTTTAAATGTCGGGCCCTCCCTGGTGGCGCAGAGGGTTAAAGCACAGCACTGAGAATCTAAAGCCGCTTCCGCATGAGTTCAATTCCTGCCTGCCCCAGAGGTGACCACATGACGTGGCAGACCTCTCCTGACCCTCCTGCTGCTCCCCTCAGCAGTGTACTTTGTCGATCTGCCTGTTCTGTTCCCCACTCTGTCTCTGGTGAAGCCTCTTGCCGCCCCTGAGCCTCTGGCCTGTACCCCAGTTCTATATGCACAAATAAATAAATCTTTAAAAAAAAATTTTAAATGTCATAAAAGATTTCACCATTTTACATTTGTGATGTTGAACTTTTCTCCCTTAAGTCATTGTGATTATAATTGTAAGGCTTGAAAACATAACATGCTTCACCATTTTTAATACTGAATTGTTAATTCAACATCAATAATCAACCATTAAACTTGATTTTTAAAAATGCTGTATAATTTGCAAAGAATCTTGAAGCACTTCCACCTAGAACATGGAGGACAAGGAATTCAAATATGTGTCCCACTGACAGAAACACGCAGATGAAGTAAAATAAAATGAAACATGATAATTTACTGTCAAGTATTACAGAAAATACCTGAGAAAATTCAGGCAAAGATAAAACAAAAATAAATAAATAAAATGGAGGCCTCACTGGTGGCAGAAGGGGTTAAGTCTTAGCACTAGGAATCTATCTGCAGCCACCGCAACATGAGCTTGATTTCTAGCCAGGAAGCTGACCCACACATGGAGCAGCAAGACCTCTCCTGCTCCCCCCCAGCCCCCTCACCCCCGCTGCTGTTCCCCTCAGTGTATTTCAGTAGATCTGCATGTTCTTCCCCCTACAATCTCTAGCTGATTCTCTCATCTCCTCTACCTCTGGACTACACCCTGCTCTTGTATAAAGTAATTAAAAAACAATGAATTTTTAAAAAATAATGTGTGGATTTCAATATATGTTTCAGACATATATGATATGAACAAGACTTAAGAACATGACTTCTATAAAAATTTCAATAGTAACACTGTGAACCTGTTTAGTCTGTATTAAAAAAATACAGCTGCACACCTGAGGTGCTGGGTGGGTCCAACCAACAGGATTTTGTCATAATTGTGAAAGAACAGTCATTGGCTTGACATAATGAAATTAGCCTCAAGGTGAGGTGACTTTGCTCACTGGCTTTCAGACAGGAAATATTATTCCCCATCCTTTCGGTAGGGAGTCAAGGAGAATTTTGGATAGCCACTTACAGATGTTACTAATGGCTGAACAACAGCATAGCAATGGCATACCTATGATTTCTGAAGCTCTAAAAAAGGCTTTATTGTTCAAACTTATGAATAGTTGATTTTATTCACCTAGGTAGACCCCAAAAGAATTTCCTTCTACCACTGTGTTTGGTTGCTTCAATTTTGCTATGGTATCAGTACCATGTCTCTGATCAAATATTTAGCCACTGCATAGTTCAATGGATTACTTCCTTATAGAAAGCATTGTGCTCATCTATATAAATTAAAACCCCAAATAACCAAAAATGTGTATCACTGACATTGCTGAGAAGTTACCAAAATCTTTTCAAGAACATATACTGTGTTTTTCCTTGTGTAACATACATATGGGGTTAGTGCAGCTCAAGAAAGATCAAATGAAAAGCTTCTAGGTCTAGATCACAGCATGCAGGCTAACATTAAAGAGAAAGAAATTTGCTTTTTCAGGACAGCCTTAAACGATGGAGACTCAGACTGAACAGATAAAAATTGTGAAGTGGAAGAAGGAATGATTCTGCAATTACGAAGTCTAAGGATATAGTTTAACTGAATTTGGTTAAAAAGAAGGTCCTTTGAAGCCAGAGAAAAGAGGGCAAATAAAAGGAAATGCCACTTGACATAGTATAATAATTTTATGAGGTTAGTTTTCTAGTCAGAAGTGATAGCCTGAATATCTAATCTATTAATGAAATCTAGGAAACATCTTTCAAGTAAGTGATAAAGGGGTAGTATGAATGAATGGATAGCTTGGGAATGCATTATTTAAAGTTCAGAGAAATATTCAAGAACCAAAAGGTTCTCAACCTGTTTCTCAGTTGACCAAGTACACTCATTCTTATATCCCACTGTTATGTCATCACAGGATTACAGCAAGGGATGATTGTGAGGAACAGGATGTTCTTCAGGGTGACAGAAAGTGTTTTCTCTTGAGAACACACAAACATGAAAAGAAAACCATGGAAGGTAACTGTGAAAATCATGAATACGAGTTTTATACATTTCTAAAACATACAAGTTTTTCAAGTATGCTCAAAAGTTTACTTTTAATTTTATATTATAGGTATCTCATCTTTTTTTTAATGATTTATTTATTTATGCTTACAGAACTGGGGTGCTGGCCAGAGAGGATTCTCCAGAGACAGAATGGGGAGCAGAACAGGCAGAGAAACTGAAATACACTGCTGAGGGGAACAGCAGGTGAGAAGGTAGGTCAGCTCCCTGGCTGGGGATAAAAATCTGCTGCTGTGGTTGGTGATAGCTTCATAGTGCTGAGATTTAACCCTTTGTGCCACCAGGGAGACCCCAGCCTGACACTTCTCTTTGGGCAATTATTTTTAACCCATTCTCTGTTTAAAACAATTATAATGTAGCTAATTCCCCTATTTTGACTAAAGTTAGAGCTACTAAGAGAATTCAACAAGTGAGGAAGGCTTTTCAATTCATCAAGCAGTTACATATATCACACATGTGTCTCCACCTGCCACTGGGACAGACATTACTCATAGATTTCTTTTGTTAAGGGAATTGAGACTGTGTTTAAAGTGGCACAGCCAGTAAGTGGCAGCACTGGTCTTCTGTTCTAACTCCTGGGGGACACTTTCAATTTTACCACTAAGAACAGCAGGGATTTGATATAAGGTACCTCATCTTGATCCCATACATATTTGTGCCTGTATATTAATCACTTGCTCATTTGGGAAAAAAAAAATTAACATCCTAAAAAAGGTAGAAAGCAGTGAGTTGGATGTTGAAGAAACTGAATGAAATTTTAAAGGGAAAAACAGAGATGAACACATATGAAATGATTCATTGTAAAATGTCAGTGTAGAGGTTAACTGGAGATTGCTATAGGAACTCAGACAGCTTCAAGAGTAACCCTGCCTGGAGATCTGCAGAAAGAATGTACTAAAAAGTTAAAGAGAGAATTCAGGATAAATATAATAACTGCCTCAGAATTCTGTTAAAAAACAGGAAAAAAACTGGACCAGTATAATGAAAATGTATTGCTAATGTTCAGGGATAAATGAATCTTGATGAATTTCCACAAAGTCATAAACCTGCTATGAAGAATGGTCTACATTATCCAATTTAGGAGACCTTTTTTTTTTTTTCTCTGAGATTAAATTTTTTTTCTTCCTTTCTGATTTTCAAGTTCAGTTGAGAGCTTCTGGCTTATGAATGAGAAAATTGAGTCTTAGTTCCAGCCTTGTGTACCTTCAGTATCAATGTTTCTAGAAAAACAAAATAACAAGGTGCCATCTACTCATCCATGCTATAGTCAACGTATAGAAAGTAAATCCATATTCTGAGATCTTCCAAAAGTTATTGCAAGATCTGGGTGATTTTTTTAAAAGAATACTCATGCCTCAGATACCCACATGGGTATCTCTGTCACTTCCTGTGGGCCTTTGCTCCTGAACACAATGAACTTGTACCTGCCCCTCAGATAAAACAGAACATTCCAGCTCACCCCATCATCTGTTCATATCACCTTGCCTATTCCTCTCCATAGAATATGATCAATACCTGATGCATCACATTAAACCACTCACTGGTTCATGCACTGCTGTCCCCCACTAGAAAAGAAGCTCAAAAAAGGCAGATAATTGGTTCATTATATCATGCACACCTAGTACGTAAAATATTATCTAACACTAAAATCCATGAATTATTCATGGTGCTAAAGCAAATGGATATAAGTGAGTAAACAGGAAAATAAAGCTTTTTAAATATATGATAACTCAGTGGTTACATCATTATCCTTTGTTATTTCATCAACGTTTAGCAGTAGATGAGCCTCCTTGAATTCAACATTCTTTCTCTGTTCCATGAGTACAAAAAGGAGCCATAGTATGCTTACTTGTACGTAGATAAAAGAACTGACATTTTTATATTAGTTTCTGGGAAGTTGCACATAATTATAACTAAACTTTAAATGACTTTCCAAAACTCACTTATTGAAACTATTTCCGATTTTTCATTAAGAGCTGTACTTTGTTGAGACTTAAATGCTACTGCTACATTAGTGCATGTATAAACATCAGCATGGCCATTTTCTAGAGGGTAATTTTGCAAGCAGAATTAGTTTAATCAATTTTGGTTTCAACGTCACAATCATGAATCAAGTGAAATGGAATGCCTGCAGGAACTCACCACCTATGACACAGTGTCACTGTGAAATCTCAGCATATGCACTGTAAACACTAGAGTTTTTATCATTCTATTTCCTGTCTGGCTTTGAATGGATCTTCCCTGCAGGACTATTAGCAAACAACAAAAGTGCTAGCACTTCACAAGCCAAGGGATAGCTAGCTAACCTACTTACTTATGTCATCCTTGTGGGCATAAAAAAATGCCAAGCAGTTAAGTAGCAGATGAATCGGCACACAATGGAAGGGAGGGATTTCTGAAAGAAGATGCATTTAATATCAAAATTCCATCATTGCCTGGAATTCATGTAACTGAATTAACTTATGCAGCGGCATTTTGGAAATAAAGTGGTTCTGAAGTGAGCACTGGATAGGATCTACTTAGGCTTCCATCATGGATAAATCAAAGTCTTCCAATGAAATTACACTTCAATGTTTAGTGTAAAGTCTTTGGGACTACTTAGTAAGTTTTACCTCTTTAAATAACAGTCATAGTCATAATGGGGGGAACTGGGGTTTTCATATAAAGTTTTATACAGGATTGAATGCATATGTGTAACATATGTATATACATACACACATACTGCGTATGACAAATACACCCATGTGTATCTCAGTGTTCACATTTTAAATTATACAGAGGGATAAGTGTAGATGTAAGTGTACAGTTTTATTACTTTTTTACAAATTACATACCATGATTCATATCAAGAAACAGAATCCCATACATCCTAAAATGCACCCTCCATATTCTTTCTGTTATTACTTACCCCTCTCCAACAAAGCAATCTACTTTGACCTCCCCCATTAGATTCACAATTTTTTTTTTTTTTTGTCAGATAGATTCCATGTTTGGAATCATGGTTTTCTTCATAGGAAAGTAGCAAAGTATGGACAAAACCTGCTTATTAACTCTAGGGAAGCTGTTGGCCTAACATACTATTATAATGATTAAATAAGATTATCATAATATTAATTTACTTAATGTATGCCCAAACACAACAAAAGTGTATAAATAGTTAATTGTTAGGTTTTATTATGATTCATTTTCCTTATAATAATCTTTCTTGTCAAGCTAAATTACTATTGCATCTATTTTTCTTAGAATTTTGCTTGTAGCTAACAAGCAAGTATATTATTGAATATAATAACAGACATGTAGTAACATGCATTCTGAGGTGTGGCATTAAGACTTACTTGCCTTTGCTTTTTCCTATTGGTAAGTGGCAAGGCTTTTTAATAAAATCTAAAAAACTAAAAGCTAAAAAAAAAAAAAAAATAAGCCAAACAAAACAAATGAGTGAGTAGAACAACACTTGGGAGTCATGTCAATGGGAGCACACCACAGATAAGAGACTTTCCCACTCAGCGAACATTTCGTGCCCTAATTTGCTCTAAGAGACATACTTGTAACTTATAATCAATCACTGGATTGGGCATTATGACCACTATTAGGTGGCAGGGCCTCTCTGGTGGTGCAGGGTGAAAATCTCAGTGCTGTGGAGCTGTCGGCAGCCACTGCAGCATGAGTTTGATTCTGGGCCACGGAGGTAAGCCACATGGTACAGTAGACCTCTCCTGTCTCGCCCACTGCTCTTCTCTGCAGTGTATTTCAGTAGGTCTGCCTGTTCTGAAAGGCACTCGGTCTCTGGTGAATCCTCTCACCTCTGTCCACCTCTGGCCCACACCCCAGGTCTTGTAAGCATAAGTAAATACAAATAAATCTTAAAACAAACTAGTAGGCAGTGGATCCAGAATTCACAGCTGGCTCCCTGGTTCCAGATGTGAACTCAGCCACTACCCTATGAACATGAATATTTTTGCTGTCCTTGAAGAAAATAGGAGCTTAAGATTGATGACACTGACATTATATACATAAAAGTAGAAACCACAATATATGTTCTTTTCCTCTTTCAGAGTAACACCTACTCTTCAGATCCCATTTATAGAAACATAGTTATATTCCTACCAACTACTTTATATGGTATGCAGGGATGATGCTGTTTCCAGACCAATAAAGAGTATAAAGAGTACTAGAAAACAATCACAGAATGTCAAAGTATCATGTTGCAAAGTAATATCAAAGGTAAGGAATTGAAAGAGTTCAAAGGAAGACAGCTTTGGCAGTAAACCCTTTAGTATAACCTGTAAATCTCCTTTTTTTTTTTTGACTGAAAAGTTTGGGGACACTCTAGTTTGGGGACTAGGAATTTGGCTACTTCTTAGACTAACCATTTGCATTAGAAGTTAACTTTAGTGTGTGTCCTGTTAATAATGACATTTTTAGAAGTTAACTTTAGTAACATCTTAATAATGACATTTTTATACAATCAATTTAAATGATTTATTTCTCACAGGAATTCCACAAACAGTAACAGAATTCACATTGAGTCACATTATGGGAATGAATCTCAGGATAATTTTATATACATAGCACTTAGATGGTCTTGAAGTCAACACTTGTACTGTTGGGTGATGAAAATCACTGTTCCTGGAAGGACAAAGTTTTCCAGTTGTTGAAATAGATGGGGGCTCAGTTTTGGATGGTATGCAAATCTCCTTTTTTTAATTGAGAAATCTGGGGACACTATTTGGGGATTATAACCATACCATCTTATCTCTTAGGTATTAGCTCATCACAAAATATACATGGCACATCCAGGTATGTCTTAGTAAATCATAACCAAGCAATTTCAGAGTCAACTGGGTATATAAATAGTCTCCTGATTATAAATCACCTTTGGACTCTGGCAATCACAGTTACACATGGTTCCATTTGCCTGAACTCTCTGGCCACAGCTGGGCTGTCGTTTGTACTAGTGATGTCCTGAGAAAGCAAATATCCACCTTGTGAGTTTTCTCTTCCCAAAGCACTGTGTTCATTGCCCAGGTAAACAAAATGCAAATGCACTGAATCAGCTTTTCCAGTGGAACTTTCTAAGTTTGTAACAAATGCTCTATACCTGGGCTAATAGGATAGTCAGTAGACACAAGTCACTAGCCACTAGCCACGAGACTGGAATAATCAAACACAACTGAGAATTTGGAGAAACATACTTTTCATTTGACTTTATTCTAACGAACTTAAGTTTACATAGGCTCTCACAAAAGGTAGTACAAAACAAAATACAGAGATAATTGGTCAGTGACTATAACTTCCCTGTCCTGCCTTCCTTTCATGGAAATACTGTAATCACCTTTATCTATTAATTTCCCTTTTCCAGACTTCTGTGACTTCACAATTAATCAGGATCTTGAGAGAGACAGACTGTCCACATTCACAACTTTTATTACCATCTTTTGTAACCATTCTATTTTATTAGCAATTACTGTTATTAATAAATGCTTTGTTAGTCACTGTTCCTAAGTATCAAATTAGATTATCAAAGATGTGCGTAGGGGAGAAAGAATATACATACATACACATACATCATACTGTCATTCATACACAAATATGTACACATATGCGCATGTATATACACCGATCATCTCTATCTTTATCTGTATCTATATTGATGCTTGTAGTTCAGTGCTGTTCTTCCTGGTATACCATGGGGGCCTTCAAATATAATTCCCTTGAGTAAGATGCTATCAAACACTGCTGAATTGTCAGTGAGATAATTTAAATTCAGGGTAGATATTTTGAATAGTGTGATCTAGAGCTCCTTTTTTCAATCTGAATCCAACATTGGAAACCCTCTAACTAATGTAGTTTTCTTTCTTAAAGAGTTGGAATTTTGTGCTTTTTTCCTCTTTAACTGACTATGTCACATGTTTTTAAAAGCATGTCTTATGCAGCTTGTGTTTCATAGAACTTAAGTCATAATTACTAGTGTAACAATATATGTAATTGCATCTGTGGTGATACCAACAGAAAAATTGCTTAATCTAGGGATAGTGGAGACAGAAGTATCATTCCTTACTGTGTTCTCTGGTGGCAATCAGACTAGAAGTTTTGTTCTTATTTAGATCCATCAGTTTTAACTGACAGCCCCTATAATTAAGTCAGGAGATTAGCAACATCAAATGGTTTGATTATACTGATAAATGTCAATGTAGACAAGACATACAAGCTATAGTGATGAAGTATACAGATGCACATATTTAAAATTATCACAATAAAAAATCTGGAATATTCAGACTTGATGTGAATTTTTCAGCCTGATTGGTCCATAACGCTGCCTGATTAGTCAATCCAGATCAATACATTTTAAATGCCCCATTAAAATGCCTGAACTGTTTGGGCCCTCCCTGGTGGCGCAGCGGGTTGAGGCACAGCACTGAGAAGCCAAGGCCACTTCCCCATGAGTTCGATCCCCGGCTGCCCCGGAGGAGACCACATGGCACGGCAGACCTCTCCCGACCCGCCCACTGCTCCCCTCAGCAGTGCACTTCATCGATCTCCCTGTTCTGCTCCCCACTCTGTCTCTAGTGAATCCTCTCACCCTCCTCATCTCTGCCTGTACCCCAGTTCTGTATGAATAAGTGAATAAATCTTTAAAAAAAAAAAAAGCCTTAACTGTTGGAAGATGAGTTTGCAATGATTCATCATTTTTTACCATCTAGAAATACTATGATTCTCTCATTAATAAACTCACTTGAGGTTCATTGCTCAATTATTGTTTGCTTAAGTTGCTGTAGTTCCCAAAATGGAAATCAGGGAGAGAAGGCAGGGAGACTGCAAGATATCTCTGTTGCTTTCAATATGCTTTAAGAAACTTTAAAAGTCAGAGATAAAGCACTTTCCTGGGAGGGCAAAGACCAAGCCTTTGTTGATCTCTGGCTTTATTATCTCTAGTGCTTATTTGGAACCTGGCAATTAGCACTCACAAAGTATTTGTTAAGTGGATGTTGAATGCCTAAGTATTTAATTACTATAATTGTTTCTGAAATTTGACTTCCTACAATGAAGATTCTATCATTCATATTCAGAAACATAAAATCTAATACATTTCATTTGCACTGGTTAACAGGGTTTGAAAGAGACCTCACCAAACATCTGGAACTCACTGTCAATTCCAACCCTCTATGCCTTCCTCAGCATAAGGATAAGGTCTGAGATCCTTACATTTCCATTTCAACCTGCTTTGACTCATTTTATCCACCAAATCCAATTATATGCTGAGAATGTGAATTTAATCATTTTTATTATCATCATTTCATTCTTTCTTGCTGGATTAGATAGTTGTTGAGAATGAGAAATGTTTTTGTTTGATTAATCATTTTTTCACTCAACAGTCATGGTTTAAGTGTAATGCACTAGTGGGTAAAACTGGACCCTTCTTTTAGTATAGTGAAGCTTATAACTTAAAATAGAGGCATTCATAAAAAAAAGCATAACTCCACAATTACAAACTGAAGATTAAAGAAGAACCCAAATCCATAGAAAGGGTAGATATTGTTGAGGAATCTTTTCCTTTGTAAGCAAAGATTGTAGAGAGGTAAGTTAGTTAAAGATTATCTAAACTCAAATTTTGATGAGAAGTTGTAGTTCAAATACCCTGATACAATGATTGCATTATTTTCAGCTAGTGATTTTTTTTTATATGGCCTAATTTTGGCTAAGAATGTAGCAACAAATGCAGATGATTGAGAGGTTCTGTAGATGAGTTTTATTCTCCTATTATAAAAACCTCAGCTGTACCCTTTTTCCTACAAAAAGAGAAAAAACAAGGTGAAAAATGATAGTGAAGGAAATAAATGTTATAGCACAAATAAATGGAGTTCATTCATGTGTTAGTTTCCTATTGCTATTATAGCAAATTATTACAAACATGGTTTAAATAACACAAACTTACTACCTTACATTTCTGGAGACCTGTGTCAGAAATAGCACTCACTGGCTAAATTAGCAAGATACCAGAAGAGATATTTTATCCCCATTCAGCCACACCTCTGAAGTCTTGGCCTCCTTTCATCCTCAAAACAATTGCCAGATAAATCTATCTCTCTGCTTCACATCATCTCATTGTCCTCTCTAATTCTCCTGAGTGCCTCTTTTACTTATAAGGACCCATGTGATTATATTGTGTTGATAAAGATTCCTGAATAAAATCTCTACCTTAAGATCCTTAATGCCATCTGCAAAGGCCCATTTGCCAAGTTAGGCAACATTACAAACGTGGTCCAGACATTATGAGGTGAACCTCTCTGGAAAGGAGGAGAATGGTCTCTATGCCTAGCTGTGTTTTACCTCTCAGAATGGGAGAGTCTGAGGTGAGGCCATGAGCAATGTAAAGAAATGAATGTTCACATGAAATCACTTGTTAATGTATCTTTCAGTTCTAAATTCCATAAAGCCCTAAATAGCATGTGCTAGTGTCAATGAGTTGCTATCGAGACACCTAAAATTTCCATCGCTCACATAATTTTAAACTACTTTTTCCATTTTATATTCTTTGTTATGATTGTGCTTTATCCTCTATAACTGCCATTCTTGTAACACATATTAAAGTTTTTGACCAGTCAAAACCACATCAATAAGTCTGACACATCTCAGCAGAGGCACAGCTACATTTAATGTTTCCCAAATAAATCAACCCAAATTTTACAGCTTTTTTCTCTACCTGCTGCCCAGTTTCACTGCACTACTGCTAGTATGCATTTTTCTCATCTTGATTATATTCTAGTTTATTGATTAAAAATTACCAATCTGATACTATTATTGCAAAATTAGGCCTAACTACTTGATGAAAATTCACTTTTGTAGATGATGATGACTACAATGTCAGATTCTCTATCAATTACTGTAATTACTATTCCTTTAGAGATTGCTGAAATTCAGATCATTTAAGCAAATTTCTAAATCCTCAAGATTCAAAGCAGATTTCCAAAAATGTTTGGATTGAAAGGTATAGCTTCTTCATCTAAACTGTCATCACTGGCAAGGTTTTGCAAGATAACAGAGACTTTGCAGGCTTTGACACCCAACATATAATTGCTTATATTAACTATTAAGAATGGGTTTCCCACATAATATTTTTCTCTACTGTGTCTTTATGCAATAATGTTAATCATCAGGATAAACAATTTTAAATGAGATTACAGCTCAAATTTGCAATGGCTAAACAAATTCTTCGTGATCATGGGAATGACTCAATTAAAGCAAATTGCAGTTAAATGCAAGGCAGCAATAAGGGAAACAGGGAGATAACAAGAGAAATTATCTGTATCAAAAACAAAATTCTAAAGCCAAAATATTTAAGAGTAGCACAAAATGTTCTGGCGTAGGAAAATTCACCAAATGCCAACAGTTTGCAATTACAATGGTCACAAATGCCAGGTACTTTGAATACTTAGCATTCTGCATGCCAGATAGTTTACCAGGGAACACCAATTACATGAATGTAGGCTGTACACAACTACTGGTTTTATTTTCCCCGTAGCACTACTCTGCTATATAACTCTGCATGCTCTGTCATTCCAGTAACCTCTAGAGAGTCTTTATTACAAGGTGTCAGAGTACTTAAAGGATAGATTTCTGGGATTCATTAAGTTTACAGAACAGATGTATGACTATTTTTTTTTTTTTTTGGAAATATTCTTTCACATGTGCAGGATTTGACTATGATGTTTCTTTTATTGTACGAAGTAGGATTTTCAGGGAAGAAACCTAATGCCTTCACATTATGTTATTAAATTCAGACCAAAATGACCATTAAGCCTCAGGCAATTCCCTTCATAATGAGGAGGAAAAAAAAGTGAATGACCCCCGCTTCCTTTTCCTGCTGGTAGCAGAAAAATAGAGGGGAAAGAACTCAGCAGAGCATGGAAAGCTTGCTAACACCCTGAAAGATGCATGCCTGGGTTCTTCTGGCAAGTACCGACAACTACTTTCAGATTTTGAGCTTAGGACAGGACAGGTGTGGTATGGAAATCTAAAAAGTCTTCTCTTGAAATGGAACAAGGGTATGGGAGTGTGTCCTGAGAGTGTTTAAAGAGGTGAAAACAGTAACTCCACAATTCTTACTACAGCATAAGAAAAGAGACCTCAGCATATAAGGAACATATTCAAAATGAAGCCCAGGTGAGTGGAGATTTATAACCAGCGTCCTTGGGGGAGGGGTGAGGAGGTGTACTTCTGAAAAGGGAGTATCAGAGGTAAAGAGGAATATTGGCTAAGCAGACCACGAGAACACGCCGAAGGAAGGCCAAGGTAATCACTGGGGATTGGAGAGTATAATCACAAGCCAAAGGGGATGGTCAGTAATTAGAATGGAGAATTGCCACTAAAATGGCTTAGCAAGTCCCTTGCTAGGTCTGGGCCAAGGAAGCCCCACAAGCATGAATACTAAGATTAAGGCCCAGGCCTAGCGGATTTAGAAGAGTCTGACTCAAATTTAGTCAGGAAGAGTCTGAGGCTGCCTTGATGGTGGGCGTGGTTTGAAAACAATTATCTGAGGAGGTGTGAACCTTTCTATCACATTCAAGCCAGTGTTACCAAAATCAAAGTATTCAAACATTATATTTTTTAATCCGTCAGAATTGATCTTTTTAATAAGTATGGTCAACAAGTTGCCCTCATCGTCCTTTCTTTTTGTATTGTCTTCCTAAAATACAAAGCTATGATTTGTCAACATGAATACTGTCATATCTGTGCCTAAATATTGCAGTGTTTATTCATTATCAATGTGTCAGGCTATTTTTACCTTCAATACCAAATTATATCTTCAATATACTCACGTTTTCTTAATTCATCAATTTGCTGAATATACTTTGTAGATACAATTGAGACTCAACAATTAGAGTGTAGAAATCAGCCTCCTGTCCTGGGATTCTTAGACATTATACTGATTTCTTCATACTCAAAAACAAAATTATTTTTATGATTTTGTGGTAGGTTTGATCTAAGGACATAATAAAACTTTCCTGTAATCATTGTTATTAGACTTCTAACCTCAGCAGAAAAGATATCTGCCTGAATATATTTGAATAATTTACCACATTCCACATCTTCTTTACTTTGCTGAGACAGATCAAGTTTAAGATTTTTTGGTTGTCTACCCATTACACTAGAAAACCATGACTCGGGATTAGGTTACTCTGAAACATTTTCTAAAGTAACTCAATTTTATGAGATGAAATTGCACTTGTAGTTCACATTATAGTTATGGATAATATGTATTTCTAATTTCTACTTGACAGTTCTTTTTTCCTCATGACAACTGAGGATTTTAATTCTATATCTGAAAAATTATACTACACAAATTTCCCTCAAAGCCATTTGGTATGAACTACTGCCCATTAGAAGCAAACTGAGCATTTGAATCTATATTATTCATCTCTCAGGGGATGGCCTTTCTCTGTAGATAATAATTTGATCTATTACTACTATGATTAATATGGTTCCTCCCAACCAGTATCTGAAATAAATGCAAATAGCCAAGTAATACAATTATTTGGAGTTTTCATTTTAAAAGCTTCCCACTAAGAAACAAAATATCCAGCAAAGGTTACACAGTCTTGCTGGCAGGTTCTCAGCTAGGTAGACTTATTTCAGTTGTCCAAACAGGAAGGCCAGGTCACCCATTAAACCCTGGTCAATAAAAATGGTGAAATGGGTTTTGTCCCAAGGACTGATGGCTAAGTCATTTGACAAAAGGACAGAGAAGAATTGTGAAAAGCAGAAGATCAATGGCTATTAATTTAAAAGCAACACATAGCGTCGCAATGAAAGAGTTTATGTTGTAACGTGGGATAATTACCATTTTCAATTAGCTGACATTTCAAATAGCTTTGGGACTATCGCAAGAAAATAACCCTTGGCATCTCCTCCCAGCTCTGCTTTTTGTCAATGATCTCTTGGTATTGCTTCAAAACAAGTTCAATACATTGTGAGTAGTGGCTTTCTCTGTCATAATAGCAAGAAGTGCACAGAGTTCAAAGGAAGTTCAAGTGATATGTGCACTTAGTCAAGATAACTCATGTTTACATAATTTTCAGAGTGAAATATTTTTCTGACCATTGTGCTACTATGCATGTGCTTTTAATGCAACTGAGCAGTGATTTTTTTGTATGATGGCAATAGTGAAAACAAATAGAGAATTAGAAATTCCAGTATGCAGATTTCTATCTCATAACTATATAATTTAAATAGCCATCCTCCCCTGCTATAAGACTTAAATATCCATTTCCTTTCACCTAATATCAAGTTTAAAATTTGAATGAAAAATCTAATAAAAGATTATTTATAATTTAAAATAAGTCAGCCATTTCCTATTTGAAAAACTAACTTCAAGGAAAATGCAATAATATTGATGAAGGTCGTTTGTTTTCTAAAGTTCATTCAGCCAAAGCACCAGGCCATTAGTGTAGAGACAAAAGTTTGATTCCAGTTAGTCCCTTGACCCTAGTGACGTGTGCTTAGCCCTCTACTTAATTCAAGACATTAATCACAAAGCTGGAGCTAAAGATGATCAGTATTAGAGAATACAAATACTAAAACCCATCACTCCTGCAATACAAATTAGTCATGTGTGGGTAGCATCTCTCTGAATGGTACTGTGACACTATCACAGCTTCCAAGACACTTGCAAAGCTGCCTTTCAAGTTTTGAATTTCCTAAAGATCCACAGAATGGAAGAAATCATGTAATATGTGTTTTCCAGACCATTACTCTTTAGATGCTTGATATGAAATGCTGCTCTATTCGATTCAATATATCTTTAAAGAAAAATATTTTCCAGTTTTTTTAATAGGAAAATTCATTCTTTTCACTATGTTCTGAATGTGTGTTGTCTCCCTCCAACAGTTTTTTTTTTTTATTGTTTTTTTTTTTTGGTTCGTTTATTTATGCATACAAGAACTGGGTGTTAGGTTAGAGGTTGGGTGTGATGAGAGGTTTCACCAGAGACAGAGTAGGGAGAACAGGTGTGTCTAGCTGAGGGGGGCAGCGCTGAGACAGGAGAAGTCTGCTGTGCCCTGTGGATCAGCTCCCTGGAGGGCAGTGGATTGAACTCGTGCTGCAATAGGCTGCAATTGCCTGACAGACCTGTCTTTAACCCCTGTGCCACCAGGGAGGCCCACCCCACAGCAAATTCTTATGAGGAAATCCTAACCTCCCCAAAGTGATATTAATAGTTGGGGGACTCTTTGGAAGATCTTTGGTCCCCAGGGTACTGTCTTCCTCAATGGGAGGAATGACCTTATAAAACACTCTTGCAAAGCTCACAGCCCCTCACCTTGTGTGAAGGTAGCAAGCAGAGGCAAGTGGTTGGGAAGTGGACTCTCAAAAGACACCTTTTCCGTCGGTGCCATGATCTTGGATTTTGCAGCCTTCAGAACTATGAGAAATACATTTCTCTGCTTCTGCTCTGCTCAGTTTATGGTATATTGTTATAGCAGCCTGAGTGAACTAAGTCAGATATGAAGTGAAATTGTCTAGAAATGAAAAATATCATAAATAACACACTTCCCAACGGCATTGCTTTAGTCACATAAAACTCCAGAATTGCACTATTATTTTATATGCTCCTTAAAATTTTAATTTCACACCCTTCTGAGTCATGATTATATTGTCAATTAAGAATGCCATTAACAAAATTGGAGAATCCTCAGACTTAACACTAAGTTCCAATTAATACAGACTTGAGAGTATCTGAAATGCTTCCACTCACGAGATTTATATTACTGTAATCCAGACATTTTTGCCCCCTTTATATTCATGCTATAACATAGCAACAGGGTAAAATAACTGAAAATTAAATAAATATGTTTTCAACTTCTTATGCATTTCCTCACTTGAACACCTGGCAAGAGGTACTTTGGGCTTTTTAGAAGAAAGTAGTTTCTCAATAAGGAGAAATTTTACTGAGCTAACTTATAGTCACTCTCACTTAGCCCTCACAATAACCTCAGTAGCCTGAACTCAGACTTTTAATAAACATTCTTGTAGAAAGAGGAAGTAGTTGATATTATGAGAAATATCTTCAAGATGAAAAGATGAAACAAGGAAAAGTCAATTTTCCCATGATCACACAGCAAGAAGGTTATAGGAATTCTTATCCTGATCGGTCAGAATGCAACATGCTAGCTTTTTACACTAAAATATTCTTCCTTTAATGTATGTCTCATTTCATTTCCATTTTCAAAATGTTGCCTATGACTTCACTCATGTTAGCCACCTGCTAAGAGGGTCACAGTTCCCTGGGATTTAAGTAAAAAGAGAACAGTGAACAAATGTGCTGTCAAAACCTTTCTTCAGTTTTCTTCTATAGTAACAGAACCACCTATGGTGGTGAGATGAGACAGGTGGGGCCCATCCAGGCCCACCTTCCCCATCACCTGTTGGATCAAGTACATAATTGCCTAACGTTCTTCACTGTGACAAACACATAGGCATTCCCACAGATCTTCACTAAATTTTTAGATAATCAAATACTCACAAAATTTTCTTTTAACATCTCTGCAAAGGAATCCATTAGCACCTGCAGCTCCTTGAAATTCTCCCTATCATTCATTTGTTTTTAAAGAGCTCTCTGTCAATTAGTAAGACTTTCCTGTTCTCACTAAACATGGTGTTGACCCTTATTGGCATCTCCATGTTTCCAATCCTGGAGGGTGTATCTGCAGAGGGAGGAGTGATCAGATAACCTCCATGGATCTGGAGTGCCTATTCTACTTGGTGCTTGAGTAGATGGCCTCTTCCAGCAGTCTGCAGGTCCTCAAAGGGACAGGGTGAGCCTTAAATTTCACTTCCAGATTGGACCAAAAACACCATAGTGATTCCTCATAGTAAAGTTCAGAGAGTTTGATATACTCGAAACATGCCTTAAAATGCCAAGGAAGGCTATAAAATCAGAACAAATAGGGGTTATAGATAACCTAAAGAATGAGTTTGGTTTGCCAAGTACAGGTTTATGATCCTTCTTCATAATTTAATCCTGGATGTCTTCTATGTTCCTTTTCCACTCTGGTTGAGAGAAGAAACCTCCCATTATCCCCAGAGGGAGCGACAGTCACTGGCAGAGACTAACGGTCCAGATGCAGGGGGAGAGGCTACTCGTGCTTCCCATCACACGACAAGCTCCTTTCCTAAATTACCCAAGGAAAACTCAAGCAAGAAGTCTCTTGCTCACCAACCTGCTTTCCTCCCTTTAATCTCTCATTGAGAGACTTTCCCACTGAATTGTAAGTCTATAGTATACTAGTTGATTAAAGACTGATGTTCCTGTCAAACTCTTAACATCTAGAAGGTCACACAAAATGTGTTACCCAAAACCTTTGAAGTATTTAAGCACTCTGCTATTCGCACATCCATGTTAATAGGATGTCCTTGTGTTCTGGAGCTGCTTAATTTGATTGGCATTCGGACTTACAATGACAAAAATGTCTTTTTTCTTTTACCAATGCTGTGTAAGAATGACTGGAATGAGACAGCTAGCCCTCAGCAGAGGTCAGGGAATGAACATACTGAAGAAAGAGGTCACGGTGAGGTCAAACACATTATCCTCCCATCTCAAGCTTCTCAGATTATTATTGTTTCTTTCTTTCTTTCTTTTTTTTTTTTTTTGTTCATAGATTTCACTAGGCTCTTCCCAGATAGGTTAGGGCTACACTCAATTGTGTTTAGGTACGAGATGGAGAAGGATAGAGAATGCAGTTGAAAGTCAACATAATGTTCAGCTCTTTTATACAAATAGAAATTCCATGTAATCTGCTATTAAAGACCAGTTAATTTACTATACCAGCAAAAGACAGTAAGTATAGATATTACTGCCTTGTCTGTTTTACAAGAGGTCACTTTTAATACATTACATATATAATTTATATCTATTGATCCATTCCCTATAAATCAGAGTGATACCCAATGATTGAGTGAAAAATTAATGAACTCATTTTGGCTCAAATTCAGGGAAAATGTTTCAAAGTTATTCTTATCGAAAGTTCTTCCAGTTTTATAATAGTAGCCTTCATTTTCTTTAGCAGCACAAGTCATTTATGACAATATTCAAACAATCACTGGATAATACTGCAAACTCAGTTTTAATATCCTTAAGACAATTTGTCATGTTAGAGAAGAAACAGAATGTCAATTATTAACTATGGGTTGTAAATGAGTACAAACTTATCTCACTGTTAACCCTATTAACATTAGAGTATATAATAGATATAATGAGTAACTCCACATATATAACATGTTATATATAATCAATTATTATAAGAGTGATTAAATTTGCATGTAGGAGACTTTATTATGTACTCTCCACCCTTCTTTAACAGCCATATTGCTACTGATTGTAAATAAAGGACTTCTGAAGAGCTGCAGAAAACATGAAAATTACAAGCAATCTAACTTAGCAAATACCTGCCTAGTGTCCACCATTTATTACAGCGCTATACAAAATGCATTACTGAACATGACATAAGCTCTAAAATGACTTAAAATTCCATATTCCGAGTCAGAAATTATAAAACGTGGAACAGGTACAAAGAACCTCCAAAAGACTGTGATAAAGATTCTAGCCCCAGCCATAATGCTCACTATCTGACAGATCCTGGATACATGACTTAACCTTCTCTGCTCTGTTTTCTTATCTGTGAAGAAAATGTTTCAGTTACTCAATTCCAAACCCCCTTTCAACTTTAATATCCTGTGATTAGTCAACACTGTAATAATGGCATTAAAAGTGGGACAGAAGTTCAGAAAGGAAGGAGACCTTGTGATAACCTATATGAATGTTTAAATATGATAAAAATTCCTGTAACAAAATTAGCAACCTCTATTTATTTGCTGAGGCCACACATTTATCTGCTAAGACCTATGCAGCCTCCCCTGTGTCAGGCACTGAGAAATCAATGCTGAGCTAGACATGAAGGACAGTAAAACAGACATTTTCAAGACAGTGTTAAGTGGGTATGATATCACCAGGAAGCTAGGAACGCATCCCCAAGACACACAGTGAGGTCAGGAAGGGCGCTCTGGAACAAAGGACGCCTGAGGCCAACCGGAAGGCAAAGCTAGAGCAGGCAAAGCAGTAGGTGGCTGATGTGGGTGGCCAGGTATGATGAACAAAGGAGGACCCTGGATGCTGTGCAGGGCAAAGTTAGGAGATCTGAATGTTTGGAGGGTGAGTGCAAGGTGTAAGAAAGGGAAGGAGCTAAGCCAACGCTGTCGTGCCCTTTATCCAGTAAGAAGCAGGCAAGATGTGTATGTGTATGTGTATGTGTGTTTCGGTAATCCTATACATGCAAAATATAAGTAAGAAATTGAGTTGAATGGCATTCTCATAAAAGTATAAAAATATTTAATTTACGTAAATAAACATGCTTTCCAAATAACGGTGTACTGCAAGTTTTAATTTATTGACATCCTCGCTTCTGCTCAGAATCTGCAAAATCCCCAGCTCATGTCTGTTTGTTTTGTTTCGGATCAGACATTTGCTTACCCCACACAGCTCAGCAGAAATTGAAAAGCAAACGACTGCGACTCCCCAGACCAGATAGGCTCTCTAGATCAGCTCCAGGCAACAAAGAATGCATCCTGAGACAGAGGGGACAATTCTCTACTCCTACATTGTGGTCCATATGCCATCATTTCAACATTTTTCTTGTCAAGTTGCAATTTGCTGTTAGGATGCTTGCTTCCTTCGAAGGGGAAGCATCAGTGCTGTGTTCTTGAGTTAGTAGAATCCAAAATCTTATCTTGATCAATCCTTGACTCCATAACTAAATTGACCAAATTATTAGGTGTCCCTAATATTTGTGATTATAAAGGTCAGATTTCCTAGTATAAATACCACCTCAATAACATGTACATTTATTTATTTATTTTTTAATTTTTAAGCATTAAAAAAAAATGAGAGTTAAACTATGAATGTTAATTTAAATTTGTGCCAAAGAACAAAACTCTTAGTGCTTTGGTTGGGCATCTATTTCTTTTTTCTTTCTTTTTTTTTTTTTACTGAACTTTAGGTTGGATATCCAAAATGCTAATACATGAGTGCATCTCACCAAGGTACATCAGGGTTGCTTAGAGCTCTTGCCACTTCACACAGCTGTTAAATTTGTATGTATCTTCTTCACTGAGGCTTTAACAGTGGGAATGTATACTTATGTCCCAGATTTCCCTTTAGTGTTTTCAAAAATAGTTCCACTTATAGGCAAAACTATGTAAAATTATGACAATGAAGTCATAGACCTACCACTTCTATTTGCTTCTACACAGCTGAGGATACTGATCAAATTGTTTTACCTCTCTCAGCTCAGTTTTTTCACTGGTGCAATGTGGACTCATAAAAAATCCATATGTTGAATTGCTGTATAAGAATAAATAAAATTTACAAAATATGTATAAAATAGTGACCCACATGTAAAAACTGTTCAATGAGAAATCTATTGAGATCTTATGTTCTCTATAATATTTTACTTAGGAACAACCACATTCAATTAAAAATGAAAAAAATCTAGTCAAACTAATTTATAAAGATAAACCTGTCATGCCAATGCACTTGGATGTCCAATTTGACTACTCAGTAGTTATTCTAAGCTTCCTTCCATATCCAACACAGATATGCATTTCTGCTTCCGTTCCTTCCCTCTCAGATACTAAGAATGTCTGAAAAGCTCAGAAGTACAGGGGAAGTGATTCAAGTTCCTTATCACCTTTCAAGAAATCTTATGATCTTCAAACAACTTTTAAGAATTTCTTCAAAATCCACTCAAGAAAAGCACACTCTCATGTCACATCACAGAGCATAGTAACAGTTGGAAACCGGAAGTGCTGTTCCACCTTTAGGAAATTAAGATCTTTTTCTTCCAGTTTTTATTAGAAAGGACAGAAGAGTAGTTTGAAGCATGTTCAGCATGGTGGGTTCCCAACCTTTAATTAACACCTCATATTCAGTACCCTATTATACTCTGTCAATCACATCAAAGTGTGATCTGCCTTATTGTCAGAAGGAAGGAGACTCACTGAAAATTTAGTATTTATTCTTGGTGTTTTGCCAGCTTTATTGCTTTTTTATCTTTAGCCCACTATCTCAATGTCTAAATACAAACAACAGAAATTTTAGTTACTCCTTTCCTACCACTGACCTTTTCAAATCATCATGTAGAAATGGGCCGAGAACAACATACAGCTTCACCATTTTTATTACTCCATCGTTGTCTTTTGATTAGAAGAGAATTCAGCTATGGCCAAAAGCTAGTATTGCTTCTATAACATGTGCATTTATTGTCATAGAATTAGGTTTACCATTAATAGTGCAATGAAAGATAAGATCAAAATCTCAATTTACAAAGTATAAACCAATGCTTAATGCTATATTCTTTAATTTACAACACAGTGATCTGAGACTATTTAGAGATGCATTGATATTATTTAAAAACTCCCAAATAAAGTTGGAATGATTTAATTTTATTATCAACCTAATACTGATGTTTTGTGTTCTCCAAAACACATTCTAAGGCAGTTTGTCCACAAATGGCAGAGTCACTTCACCTTTGAAAATTCTCTTTATGGTCCCACAGGAAACTCTTCTGAAAGTTTGAGAATTATCACTAGGTTAAAATTTTTTGAAAAATATTTTCTGACATAGGTGTGGAAATTTGGGGTTTTATTTAGCTCTGTTCAAATGCAGAAATGAAATCAGGATGATTTTTTAAAGCAAAACCAAAATAAAACATGGCTTTGCCAGAAGAAAACTCAGTGACACAATTTATGTGGACATGATGTAGCCAAACAAAACAGGAAAAGCAAACAAAACACTCAAACTTGATCCTTTGCAAAAAGCATGGTTGCAAGACAAACTATTGACTCTATATGGACCCATCAGACTTCTAAAGTATATAGAATAGCTTTAGCTGAGAATAGATTATAAACATGCTAGGTGAAATTAGAGCAGTTCAAATTGCTTGACATCCAAGTCAAAAACTCACATTCAAATGAAGTTGATTTTGTCTATCTCAAAGAACATGCCCTTTGAAGTTGGCTATATTCGACCCATGTGCAAAAGCATCTTGTCAGACGCAGTATTTCAGAATTTCTTAAATGTGAGAACAAATAGCTATGTAAGATATTCTTACCCATTTGTTAAAAATTGTAGTTACTCAATAGCCTGTGCATTTATACTATGTGTGTTCCAATGTCTCCATTGAGCGCTCACACAAGAAATTTGTTTTAGAATAGATTGCACACTAAATTATGTTCAACCTTTGAAAATCTAACAGTCTTTCTATTTTTTTTAGAGGAAAAAAGTATTTGTCAATTCTAGCTTTTCTCTTTACATTGGCTTTTGGAACCACAGGCAAGAGTGTGCCATCTGTTACTATCACTGTATTAGTCACTGCTATTAGCATATCTACATTATATACTTATATATTATCATCACATATACACATAATATAGTTAATGTGTGTGTATATATCCACACAATTAAAATCTTCCTCATTTAATTCTGGGAAACAGAAAAGAACCCAAGAAATATATTTATATGTACATATATTTATATGTATGTGTTTGTTGATTCTATCACACCTATTATATAAATAAATATTTTAATGTGAATGTCACTTACATATGAAACGTCCCCATAGTTCTAGATGGAATGTTTTCTACCAGGTAAATCATAGTCTAAAGTTACTTAAATTATATATCCTTAACTCCAGTGTTTACTTGCTTCATATTCATAGAGTAAGTAAACAGCATCCACTGGGCTTGTCCCTCACGTAGGCAATGTGTCTGAATGTCAGCCCATTATCTTTCAACACACAACGCTCCCCAGAAACTTCATGAGTTGTAATGTATTAAGGTGCTCTTGACTTGGAATTCATCACTAAACTATGTTAATCATGGTGAAATTGATGGGAAATAAATGCAGTCAATTTCCAGCCATAAAGCTTTTCTGACTTACTGTCTTTAGGACTGATAAAATAGTAACAAAGAAGGTAGGCTTACTAAAAATTTATAGACTTTGTGATTTATTTTTACATAAATTTGTTTCTGACTCTAAAATGTGTTTCTGAAAAATCTGTCTGTAATCTTCTGGTGTAAAAATATGGGAAATTTTAAGGCAGATATGAAAGATGAACTCATTAATAAAAGTTTAAGTAAGCATCATTTGATATGATTGGTTCACATGGATCATGTAGGGCTTTATCAATGTGCGTAATTCCTAATTTGAAATAAGAGCTGGTAGCAATGCTAAAATATGAGGTGAAATAGAAATTTCTTGTTTTCTTCAGTCAGATATGAGTGATCAAACTTATCAGGGAAGATTTCATATATAAACTAGGGGAGATGTAGTTAAAGGTTACCAGATATTATTTTGTGTTCTGTGTTAGATAAACAAACAACTATTTTTCTCTAATTGAGGAACTCTGTTCAAATAATAATAATAATAATATAATACTCTCTCAATTAAGATTATTTAACATGTAAATATAAATTAAAATCACATTTTATCCTAAAGCAATAAAATTCCACTCAACCCTTTTAAAAGCTCTTGTAAGACCCCATATGACTTGGTGTCCTGGCAATTCCCTGTTTCCTGGTCCATTGCTCATGTCCCTTCACAATGGCACCCCAGTGGTCTCTCTGACTTCCTCTGCCTCTAGGTGTTCCCACACGCTTCCGTTTACAGCTCTCTTCCTCAAGTGCGTGCCCAAGTATCACCTTCCCAGACACACCTTTTGTCTTTGTCGGCCTGACTGCTATAAAAAAAAAAAAAAAAACTACCACAGGCCCTCCCTGGTGGCACAGTGGGTTAAAGCATAGCACTAAGAAGCTAAAGCCACTTCAGCATGAGTTTGATTTCCCCCTCGGAGGTGACCCACCCATGTCTCCTCTCAGCTTCTCCTGACCCACCCATGTCTCTTCTCAGCAATGTACTTTATCAGTTGGTCTGTTCTGATCCCTACTCTGTCTCTGGTGAATCCTCTCACTGCCTCTGCCCCTCTGGCCTGTAGCCCAGTTCTGGATGCATAAATAAATATTAAAACAAAAACAAACAAACAAAAACACTACCTTAGACTGGGGTGGCTTAAACAACCAGGAGGCCTGGACATCTAGGTGCCTGAGATTTGGGGCTGGTGATAGCTATTTTCTTGATGTGCAGGTGGACATTTTAACCTGTTTCCTTACAAGAGTGTGTGGGTGAGCTAGAGGAGAGAGACCCTACCATAAGGGACATTATTATCTAATTATCTCCTATAGGGCCCCATGTTACAACACAGTAGGGATTAAGATTTCAACATTAGAATTTTAGAAAGACACTCTCAATCCATAAAAGTATTTTAAATTAAATTTTATTTTATATACAATCTCTATCCTCCATTCCTTTTCTTTATTCTTGATAGCAGTTAGCACTCTTCACTATACTTCCTATTTTATTATCTGCTTCGATTCTACCATAAGCTCTATGAGGACAAGAACTTTAGTCCATTTCATTAAGTCTTTATTCCCCCATACATAAAGAAGGGGGTTGGGCCCAGAGCCTTTCGAACATGCTTTCTGCTCCCAGTAAATCCACTCACTATTTTTCAGTTGTCTTTTCTGTATTATTGTCTAGTATCTTACCTACATATTTAAGTCTACATAGAATACCTCTTACTTAGTTTCAACAAATATTTAGCTTATAGGTTTGTTTTTTGTTTTGTTTTTTTTTTT
>NW_004567111.1:10058811-10081379 GCF_000260355.1 Condylura cristata
AAAAAAAAAAAAAAAGAATGCTGACTTACACATACATAAACAAACAGAAAAATCTTACTTGCTTGATTTTTAAAAACAATTGTCATGTCTCTAAGTTTTACTCAAATTTCATAGATTTTCAGCTTTTACTAATTCCTAGTTCACTAATTACCTTCCCTGTAACATATCACACACCTCTGACTAAAGAACAGCTTTCATCACACCAAGCTATAATCTATAATTCCCTGTTGCATTATCACATGTTTTCATTTTGGACCCCAGCTCCCAATAGTGCATGTACTAGATCCTACATACTTTTTAATCTCACTTTCACACACACTCTACTATTTTTCTTCTATGTCAATGAAGATTTTCACCTTCTTGTTATTCTCCATTTCCTCAAGCACTAATTCAACTGGACCCCCTCCTTAGGGTAATTTCTAACAATGCTGGGAAATAATGATGTCCCCTATAATACTTCATTGGCATAACTACCATAGTTCTGGTGTGAGTGACTTAATAGAGCATTCATTTGATCTTCAGAACATTTTAAGCTCCTAAATGGATATAAGAACTCAAATTTATTCACTATTCCCTGGGATCTGTGACCTTACATGATAGTGATTGCTTTTATTCCTCTGAAACACAGCAAAGTGATAGTACATCTTGGTCACTTAATTTCTCCTTAAACAAAGAATAAAAATGAAAGAAAGGAAAGAAGGGGGCAGAGTAGAATAGAACAAGGAAGGAACAGAGGCTAATAATGACCTTATATTTAGAATCCTATATATTGTGTTTGACTAAAGGAAATGTACATACATTGTATATTCCACACTACATTTGCTCTTTTAAATACTGAATTCAAGCAAGTGACCCAAAATTAATAAATGCCTACCTCTAAAGGACATTAAAAATATGTAATATACACAAGTGCTTTAAGTGTCCCACTATAGATGACTTGATCAAAAAGATGTGGTACATATACACAATAGAATATTACTCAGCCATCAAAAATGATGACGCTAAACTCCTACCATTTGTGGCAACATGAATGAAACTGGAAGGGATCATGCTTAATGAAATAAGCCATAAAGAAAAAGAAAAGTACTGTATGGTTTCACTCATAGCAGGAGCTTAAGGGATCAGAAAATAAAAAGCAATTGTAATACAGTAAAAGTGAAAATTGGGCCCTCCCTTGTGGCACAGCAAGGAGTTAATCACAGCACTATGAAGATAGCCATAGCTGCTTCAGCATGAGTTTGATCCCCAGCCAGCAAGGTGACTCTATGGCATGGCAGAGCTCTCCTGACCCACTCACTACTCCTCTCAGCAGTACACTTTGTCATCTGCCTGTTCTGCTCCCCACTCCGTCTCTGGTGAAGCCTCTCACTGCCCCTGCACCTCTGGCCTGTACCCCAGTTCTGTATGCATAAATCTATCTTAAAAAAATGAGTATCATCTAACAGCTAAAACCCCCCCAAAAATGAGTATCTAACAGCTAAAAACCAGAGATATTATACAGGGGAGGAGAAGGGAATAAGAATAAAACTGGGGCGGGAAGAGCACATGGGACTATTGTGATGGCACATGTGTGAAGTGGTGGTTGGAAGTTCATGGGGATTACAACCAAGATAAAAAAATTGTACAAAATGAAGTAAGATATATATAAAAAAAAAAACTCTAAAATAAAGTTAAAAAGAGTGCAAAATACTAAAATGTAATTTGCATTGTAGAGATGTAAATAAAAATCTTACTGTACAGTTGTATATAATTATGGCATGCACTGATGCTTATGGTATGATAAATAAAATTAAGATTCTACTCAACTGGCTTATTCATAAATAATGATTACATTGTAACACTTTTCTTAAAAGTACTTCAAATGGTGTTTAAACAGAAATCCCACTAGTTGGTGTGATATTTGGTGGGGAGATGTAAAGTTAAACTTGAAACATGGTTGACAACTTCAAAGCATTCACAAACCAACATTTAATCACGTTTCATTTTTTTTAGTGAAGGTTTTAGAAAGCTAGAAAACAAAGTGGAATTTACAAAATGTATGTAATTTATAAAATTATGAATTTATAAAAAATGTAAAACAAGTTTGAGATACAAGTTTTCTATCAAAAGCAGTCAGAGGTTAAATGTATGCATTTCATAGGACTAACAGAGCATAAGGGTAGAAAATTATTCAATAAGGCAAAGGAAAATTTGAAAAAGTAATATATGCATTCAAAAGAACACTTCAGAATGGTAAAATATTTGGTGCATCCAGCCTGTCTGTTCCCTCCAACAGATTTCTCATTTGGCCACAGTGAACAATCGTCCAGCTGTCAGGGGAAAATTTGTCATATTTGAACCAACTTCCTCTGTGCCAAGAACAAGGTCAGAAGTAAAGGAAAGGAATATCCTGTCACTTATTGGACTTGACAGTGAATTACTCTTTGATGAACAGATGGACTTCAAGTGATTTAAATTCATAATCAAAGTGTAATCATGAGGAACTGTGATTTGGAATCTCCTGTCACCCACAGTGAAGGACACAACTCAAGCACAGTCCCTGAATCCTGTCTTGCTCCCTAACTGAGAGCTTATTCACCATCATGTGAGGTATACCTAGGCTCTAACAGAACTATGTGAACAGTTATGCAGGCGTATGCTTTTATTGTGTAGTATCATTTCCTAACTAAACAAGAATTTATGTTTTTCATAGGATGGGAAAATTCCAAAAAACGAAGCTACTGTATTTTGAAAAAAATTCCAGTATCTCGGGGGCATGGGAAGATGAAATTGATAATATACACTAGCAAATAAATCAATATGAACATGGGCCTTTAGATGACAACAGGGTGGACAGGTTAGTAACAATGGTGTGTAGACCAGGTAGAGAAGGCCCCATGAAGTCTAATTGTCATTCAAGGCCAATCTGTACAAAGGACTTAGAAAGCCACATATGTATGCTCTTACTGTGTGTTTGAGTGTGACGATACTGACATTGAGGATGATGAATAATCTGGATGCGAGGGGTAGGAAAGAAGGTCTATCTGCAGCTCCTCTTTCAAAAGACTCAGTGCTTTTAGTGAAAATACTTTTTCTTTTCGTCCTTTCAGTTCCTATTTCTTTTCTCCTTTCCATTCTTATAGGTCAGAGATATAAATACATACAAGGAATGTCCTCTAGTCTTTAAGCATATGTAGACTAGCTTATCAAGTTGGTCATGTAGAAGATCAAGTCTAGTAATTTATGAGTGGCACCTAGGAAAATCAGAAATTGTCCTGTTTAGAAACCTTCACATATGAGTTAGTCCAAAGTAAACAGGACTAACAATCTAAAATTTCTAAAGATAGACGCATTCTTTAAATTAAGGAAATGCATTGGTGAGTTGTAAGCTTCACTTTCTCTTCATGACTTAAATACTTACATAGTATAGTACAGTGAGAAACAGTTATTACTTTTGTGAGCAACAATCTAGGCAAGATTCTATGGGAAGATGATGGTCCTACACTACAACCTTTAAAAACCACATAATCGGGGCCCTCCCTGGTGGCACAGCGGGTTAAAGCACAACACTGAGAAGCTAAAGTCACTTACGCAGTAGTTCGATTCCCTCCTGCCCCGTAGGTGACCACATGGTGCAGCAGACCTCTCCTGAACCACCCGCTGCTACCCTCAGCAGTGTACTTCGTCGATCTGCCTGTTCTGTTCCCTACTTCGTCTCTGGTGAACCCTCTCACCCTCTGCATCTCTGGCCTGTACCCCATAAATAAATGTAATCTTAAAAAAAAACAACAACACATAATCGGAAAGTTGCCAGTGCATAAGCTTGCAATGAGAGTGAAGACAATAATCATAGTTACAAAGATAGCAGAATGCATGTGAAGAAAATTCTAGACCATTTGGCCAGCATAGGTATAATGTTCAAGAAAGACAAATGGGCTACATTTGAATTTGAGTTGGAGATACTCAAGGTGAAATTATAATTTAAGGGTATGACTGGGGTGTAGATGGAATTAAGGAGCACTCACAAGCATGCAGGACAACTGTCCCTAGTACCCAAGAACACAGTCAGAGGGAACAGCAGTGCTGGGGATGGCCCCAGGGCCCTGTGCTCAGCAGTACCTGGATTGGGTTTCCCATTGTTGCCAACAAATAGAAATTTTCAGTGTCACTGACATTCCACATTTTCATTTTGCACTAACCCTCCAAATTACGGAACAGTCCTAGGTACTGTATTTTAGAGTTATTAAGGATTCATTAATGATGGATTGAGGTGCTGAAGGAAGGGAACTTAAGTTCATGGCAAGACTTTTACTCTTGGGGAGAACAAGACATTCAGGACCTGAGAAAAAGATAACAGGCACAGTGATAGGAACTAATACACAGCTATAACGGAATCCATTGTGTGAAATTACTTAGGTGACAACATCCCAAAGGCACAGAGATGAAGAGCCGGGGTATCTCTAGGTAGCATCCTTTAGTGTTAAGTATCTGAATTCTACAGCAGAGAGGAAAGAACTGTGGCAGGGCAGCTAATGCCTGGGGGAAAACAATAATAGATCACAAATATGATCGTCCCCCTATACAGTTACAAACTTAGTTGAAAACACATAATGTGACTGTATCCTCTTAAAGAGCCTAAGCTATAGTGAATTTTTTTTCAACTAAAAATGTATTCATATTGAAATGCCTGTGTTATCCCTACTGGAGATAAGGTTTAGTGAAGCCAAGTATTTTAAGCATGAAATGAAATCCATGTTTCGAGAAAAGGAAACAAAATAAATTCACTTCTCTTCCTAGACGAAACACTTTTTTGGTAACATAACATGCATGACTGAGCATTTATTTGAAATCGTGATTATTCTGCTCATATTTTTTCTTGAGGGGCCTTGAGACATTGTAAATAGGCACTCAAATTTAATAGTTACCAGACTTGAAATGGCTTTTAGAACAAAATTTAACCAAAATATATCCAATTTAAGAAGTAAATATTTCATCAAATTTTAATTTTTTTTCTATATCTTAGTTTTTGGCCAGTAGTAACCGTTTTAATCTTTTACTGATCAGTCAAGTGCTTTTTTCCCTGTCTTGTTCCATTAAAAATCCATTTGCTGTCTATAGCATGTATCCTAAAATCAGTATGTTTCTGTGAACCGTGGACACCCCCTACACTAGAGCTTTGTTGTGAAACATTTTTAGAAGCACTACAGAATGATAACATTTGAAGTGTATCTATTTTGCTGGTATTAATCAATTTTTTTCCCAAATAAATCTTGCATTATTTCAGAGAATACACGTGAAAAAATAGAGCATTTCTTCATGTAGAGTTGAATTATTTTGGAATTTTGACTACTTCTACTCTTTCTCGTAGAGCAGAATACTCGATTGACATATTACAACTCTTTATGAATGGTCATAACTTATGCTAGTAGTTATAATGATCACCTTCAGTTAAACTAATGAAATTACCAACTGCCTTCCGAATTGGCTATTAAACAGGGAACGTTTTCTGTCTGAATGTGGAACGATAATCACATTGCTGCCTGTTTCCATTGTGGGCAAGATAACTATGTCTCCATTCTTTATTCAGCGTTCACACTTCTTTCTCAACTTGTATTAAATCTGCATATATTAAAGCATGTGCAAATTAAGTGAGTGATACTGAGAAGAAAAAGATAAAGCTTCTCTCCCCGAGGATATTAGTATTTAGTAAAGCTATCATTACAAGAGCCTATTTTACTACTAAAATAAGCTCATTGGTCCAGCTATTTCTTACAATACCTTCTTATGTAGAGAGAATATAGCTTCTGCTTTATACATATACACACTGAGGTTAAAATATCATTGAAGAGGGTGAGAAGTGGAAAATGATGAGAACCAATTTTTTTTTTTTTTCTGAATGGTGAGTTGTCCTCATTGGCAAGTGTGGAATCTATCACCAGCTGCGTGGCAGCTATATGTAAATTCAGCCTCGTGGAAGTGAAAGCTCCCTGAGGGCAGGGACCATGTCTATTTAGTCCCTAGCCCAGGGCAGTCTACGTAAGCCAAATAGTTTCTGAGTATTTGCTATGAGAATACCAGACTTCCATGCTTATCGTGATCATTTCCATGTGGAAATGCAAAAGAGCATTTGCAGGGATGGAATTCTGTATTATAGTCATGATTTCACAGTGAGCGTTCCTCAAGGTCAATGCTTTCTAGAAACTACAACAATGAGGCAAGCAGAAGTTAGTCCAGCCATATTATGCGTCATTAAAACAAAAATACAGCCAGTATGTCAACATCTAGTAATGCAAGTTCTAGTCAAGCTGATAAAAGGATGTATGAGTTGTATCAAAGGAATAGACAGCTTCAAGGATAATGGGTTATAAGGCTGGTGATAATAATAAAAATATTTTTTTGTTTTGTATTGCTTTGTGTTGATCTTGGTAAAGGTGGTTTATGCCAAGAATAAATTTGGTAAACTATGGAGACATGCTTTACCTTGATTTTGGCTGGGTATCCTGGGATGTCGTTATCTTCCCTCTAACCCTGACCCTGAAATGATGCTGTTGAACACTGAGGAGCCAGATGGTTCAGACTGGACAGATTGCATGCTATTTATATGCCAATGGAGATTTCTATCATTAAGAAGGACTCTGTAGCTTAAAGAAGGCTATGTCCTCCCTTTTCTGCACAAGAAACAAGTAACATTAAATCCAAGAATACAGTGTCATAATTTCTAACATTTTTATCAAACTGACAGCCTGGACTCACAAAGGAAAAAAAAAAAAAGTAGTACAGTCCTGCCTTGCCATCCTTTATGGTGCCATTTCTATTTCCCTCCAAGACATACATACATTATTTTAAAGGAGAGATTAGGGAAAAGAGACAGTCTTATTTCATTTGTACTGCAGTTTTGCAATATCTGTCAGAATACTTTAGGAACTTCAAAACACTTTGATGCCTTTAGTCTGAAATTTCTGATTTCATAATTATAAAAATTAAACACAGTTTGCATGATTTTACTTTTTCTCTATTCAATTCATTTCCTCATCTCTTAGTACAGGGCTCATGTCTTTCCAGGTATCAGTGCAGTCTGAAAAATTACATTCTTCCCCTTTGCTTTCTATTCAACCAAATTTTTACATTTATGCTTACATTGCAACCCAGAAATCCTGCCCATGGACTAACTGGATGAAAACAGAAAACTACAAAAATAACAAGGCTATGTTAGTAGAAACCAAAATGTATAGGTGATTTTCTACAAAAGTCACATTACTTGGTCACCATCATGAAATACAGATTTTGATGGCATTTACATACTAATTTCAACTGTGTATGTAATTATAACAAGACATATTTGCAAGACATTTTACATTTTAGAAGATGCACCTTCTTTTTCAGGTTCCCTTAAAAAAGGGATGTAAAATAATCATATGCATGTTAACTAATGAGGGAGTGTCTTTCAAGGATTATTTCAGCATTATAATCACAGCTTCAAATGACTGAGATAAGGCACAGCGGAGCAGCATGGAGCTTGAGGAAGGAGCTCACCTCTGGAACTAGTTTTGCTCATTTGAGAGGTTTATTAGTTAAAAAACAACAACAACAACAACAACAACAACAAAAAAAAAACTGATCTTCCATATTACTGGTTATAAAGAGAGTCACAGAGTAACTGTCCTAAAATATACAGATAAAGCAACACAATGTCTGATCTGACTTTGCAACTCATGATTCTTTACAGTCCTCCTGGTAAGCTAGCTTGCTTTATCCAATAGCATAAGCTTTATTGGGGGTATAATTTTATTGACTATCACTCAAGATATCTCTCTTTCATACTGTTAAGTAGCAATCTACCAAAGTCCTATAGCCAGCATAAATGGAATTTTAATATGGATTAGCTCTACATGCTGAATTATCAATTTTAAAAAGGAATTTCTAAAGGCATTTTGAATGAGTAATTATTATACTGAAGAGAAATAATAAAATCAACGAAAACTAATAGTAATATTCCTTAGGCTCATTTCAGCAATTATGCTGAAAACAATTCTATGTGCATCAAGATTGGATTATTATTTTCTGAAAAAGCATTTAAGTCTTATATAGATTATATATATGTATATACATGTACTTAGGTTTATATGCATAATGTATATTTTAAACTGTAGATGCATTTTCATAAAAATGAAATAAAATATATATGACAATATTTATTAAACATTTTCAAAACATTGAGCTTGAGATCATTTGAACACCCTGTTTACTGCATATGCTACTTCAAATGGTTCTCTGTTCAGCATTTTATATATCTATAATAGTATCTAAACAGCTTTTCAAATTATACATTGTATGCTAATTTTGAAACAAAGTAGACTTAAGTACACTCTATTTAGGAATAATTATAACATGAGTTAAAATTTTTCTATCCTCTTAAGTATATCTTTCAACCAAAACTCAAAGAAATATAAAGCCTTATAGTCTCTAAATATACACATATATATCTTCTTTTTAAATAACTAAAGCCATAATCAATAACATGTGATGCAGTTATAGAATAAAATATACTGATTAAATTTTAAATTATTGGATAGGTCTCATTCATTTTTAATTTCTTTAAAATAGCACTGATTTTATTCATATAGTTTCTCAAATAATATTTCCTTTTGGGAAAAAAGCTGCGTTTTTCTATAGACATCTCTTATAATTGCTGTTCAATATATGCTGTATCATGGAAATAGATTTTAATTTACTCAGAATGAAATTTGTCCATAAATAATTAGCACATTGATAGAAAAGAGTAATTATAAAAAATTGATAGAAAATAATTCAAACTGCAATGCTCTTAGATAAATCATAGTTAATTGTACATGGAAATCCATTAGCTTCATTTGGATACATAGTTAGATGACTAATTATGTTGAAAATGTAATGGTAGTCTTAAAGCATAAGTTCATTTACCCAAGTCCTGAAATCAGTGTTGTGTGTGCAGGGCAGCGGAATTAGAAGTGACTTAATAAAGTTAGTAGGATTTTGTATTTCATATCATCTTTCAAATTCAAAGGTAATGATATCTTTATCAGTATATTCTATTGCTTTAAAGGCATCCAGTTTCATTCTGTGTAAAATACATTACTTGAAGTTTGTCAAAAATTGGATTTGCCATTAACCATTGAGAGTTCTTTACTGCCTAAGGATGAAACCATGATTTCATAAGTTTCCCTTATCCCCATACTTAATGTATCCCTACTAAAATCCAAACACCCAAACCTTCCTATTGCATTTTAATTTCTTCTCTGTTCAGTTTTAGTTAAATTTGTGTGCATGTTATGTATACCTTCTACTTACTGTGGCTTTCTCTTGCCAACATATTCACCTTCCTTTCCCATATTAGACCAATGATATAGCCCATAATTTCTATTCATTAGAAGCCCTGTTAGAATCATGAGTGATTTGGCAGAGTTGCTGGTCATCAACAACAGCTCCTAACTGTGCACACATTTCGGGCTGTCTCCCCCCCAAAAATGAACAACAATCAACCTCCTAAAAAGATACCTGCTCAGATCACTGATGCTTTTCCACTTGCCTAAACTATTTAAGCAACTAAGAATTCCTTGTGTGGATCTCTGATATTGGCCCTCCTGGGCCGTTTTTCTTTTGGAAGTCTTCATTTTTGTCAGAAGCTTGTTAGGACTAATCTATATCATAATGGCTTTTCTTCTCCCCTATTCAACATTGACTTCCCTTTACAATTAAATACTCAGCTAGCTGACTTGCTTAGTGTTTTGTTATATTAGCTACTCACATTAAATGAATATTAATTATATCATATTTAATTAAATGAATAAAATGTTATTGGACTTGATTAAATTATAGTATCACAATCAATGAATGGTAAAACTATAATTAATTAAAATATAATAGTAATTATAATTTTTGGTACTACCATTTAAAACTCATCCACATTTCCTAAGCTAGACATAGGAATCATTTTAGGAGACTGACCTAATTGAAAGCAAGCCTTGATTTTTATTCATTTCAGTATCTCCAGAAACTGGTTTTATATGTCGAGGAAGTACAATAAATTTTTATTAAATAACGTACTTTCCCCTTTTTCTTTCCCACAAATAACTTGTTTTCCACAGATTATTCTTGAATACAAATACTGTGTCATCTTAAAAAAAAAATCTATACACACTAATAGCTAATATCCCTTTCCACCAAATTCCTACCTAGTATGCCATTGTTTTTCCTCTACTATGCCCTTATTTGAAAATTTCCTCACTATTTTGTCCAACCTCTGGACCTCATATCCTTACATTTAAGATAATACAATTTTAATAGAGAATAGTATGTTTGTCTTCTGCTTACCCAACTGTATAACTTTCTCAAAATAAGGAGCTTCTTATAATTTTCTACTACCTCCTTTCCTTCCTTAGAGTGATTTGTAAGGTAGAACACAAGAACTCAATCTATACTTCAAGTCTTGTCTAAGTTTACTTCCACCAATAGCACCTGTGTCTTACCCCACAGGTGAGTCTGATGTGGGAGAAAAGTCCACCCATCTACCCTGAGTTGGGCCACCAACATTACATTGATCAACAGAAGCATCCTTTGAATCAGGAATCATCCATTTCCTAGAGTTGATTTAGATCTATGCTACTTCCCACCACCTCCTTCCTGGATTTCTTCCTTTATTAATTCTTTGAGAGGGTTGAAGTCACTCCGCATGAACTTCATTAACCCAAGTATACCCACCACACATACATTGCTACTTGTGAATTGGTTAATACTGTTGTTCTTCCAGTCCGGAAAACACAATCTCCCAACATCTTCTTGCACTTTTCTTTTTCTGTCATTCATCTTTCCTGAATCTTCCACATCTCCCCTTCTATTTATTTTTCTTATTAGGTCTAATGTACTCAGCATTTTCCACCTCTACCCACCTCACTAATTATGCTACTTGCACTTAGCCCTTATTATAGAGATGCTACTGAGTCTCCATTCTTACCTAATCTCTCCTGATATTTAATTAGGTGTTATCATCACTCCTTTATAAATAAGCATCTTTCAAATTAACAAAATTCATGAATTCCAGGTTATATATCCACCTGGTTACTGAATAAAACCACCTGAACTATGAGAAGTATTTATAAATGGTATCATGATGTAATTCCTGCCTTTTCTTCAGCCCACCAAAAGCTTAATCATTCTTGTTTCTTTTCACAAGCACCATCTTCATTCTCTAATTAATAGCTGAAGCCAAAAATTCTGGGACAATAACCAAATGCTACTTCTTTCTTAAAGGACAGCTGAAATGTTGCATCTCTTCTTTACTTAGTGCCAACTGTATCACTTTGAAGAATCTTACATCTAGCTATTGTTAGTTACCACTATATAAAACTGGTTTTGACATACTCAGAGATTATGATGGTATCTAAATAAAATTTGCATAGCTGACTGTAAAAAAAAAAAAGGATTGAGAATAACAAACAGTGGTGAGAATGACTTCTCAGACTATTGATGGGAATGGAAATTGGTGCAGCCACTATGAATTCTGCAAAAAAAATTAAAAATACGATCCAGCAATTTTACTTCTACTTACTTATCTGAAGTATATGAAAACATTAATTCAAAAAGACATACATACCCTTACGTTTACTGCAACACAATTGCCAACATGTTGAAATCTAAATTTTCACTGACCCCCCCAAAAAAGGATAAATACACTGTGTGCATACACATTTCTATGTGTATTTATAAATATGTGTGTGTCAGATAGTAATCAGATATTTAAACAAAATGAAGTCTTGCCTTTTGTGATAACACGGGTATAGAACTTCAGGCAATTATGCTAAGCCAGAGTGGCAAAGACAAATGCCAGATATCTTCACTCATGTGAAGGGTAAATAAATATCACAAACAAAACACAACAAAGATAATCCTTGGAGTCTGAGAACAAATTGGTGATTACCAGAGAGGAAGGGGACATGGGTGTGTGGGGGGGGGATGGGTGGTGGAGGGGTAGATTAAGAGAGTGGCAGACCATACCTGGAATGTTTCAGCGGGCATGGTGTGCTGTACACCTCTACCAAGGTGTGCACTCACCCTACTGCAACTTACACAGGACTGTCACCCAATGGCAAATTAAGAGACACATTCTTCACTAAGATAACTCAGTGGGGGAGAACTGATTTATCTTATAAATTTGAGATTTTAAGGAGGGTCATCTTTGATATTTCAGTAGATAGGTGCTTTCCATGTAGCAAGTCTATACAATTATATTCATTTTGACTCCATTATTGCTTTTAAGTGTAAATGAAGCAAGGGATTGTTTTAGAAGGTCCTTCTCATGCTGCAGAGATGTTCTCACGTCTCCTTGGGCAGAGCTATCACTCTGACTTTAACCTCATTTACTGAGGTTTGTCAGTTGTGTATCTCTAGTCTGCATCTTTCATCTGAGCTCTAGGCGAACACAGTCAAGTCCATAATAAGTATTTACATTAGGTGCTTGCAGAAGAAATTCATGTGTGTTATGATCCAGATTCATTTTATTTATCTCTTCCCTATATATTTTTTCCTTTTCAAGTTCCCTACTATAGAAAGCAACCTATTGAGCTCCCAGAAACTCAAGCCAGAAACCGGGGTGTCACTCTTGACTTTCTTTGCTCCTAAATCTGTAGCTATTTGTCTACCAACTCTTCCTGGATCACTTTCCTAATTCCCTCTATTTATATACTTGTGGGCATGTAAACATGTCCTTACCATGGCCCAGTAACCAGCATCTCCCACCCAGATGATGTTTCATGGCTCTGTGACTGACTCCACTCCCTGGAATATTATAACCCTTAGGACTGTTTTTCGATACTGGAACCAAGATGACCTTTTCCAAGATGATAGGGTAGCAGCCTAAATTAAAAGCCTTACATACCTTCCCTTTGCTCTCTTCCAAATCTAGCCACCTCAGGCCAATTTCGCCTCTGAAATGCTGAAAACCAAATCTTCCATGTTTAAGTTAAACTACTTCAGAAGCATCTCTGATCATACTAGTCCCTTTGTTTTGCACACTATTTCACTTACTTACCCTACCATCATCTTCATTGTCGGAGTCATTTCTAATACTTCCATAGCCTAGATTACAAGATTGGGTTGTTTTTTCCATTAACATGCTCATCTGTATCATGCTGCCCTGTACAGCTCTTACGCTATAGTACATCTCCTCCATTAACTCTATAATATGTAAAAGTGGACAGAGCCTTGAGTGCATGTGGTAGGCAGAACTCTATGAATGGAGCCCAGTGACCCTCCTCTTCATATGGTTTCCAGCCTCTGATGGTAGAAGGGATGACATGGCATAATTCCTCTGATGATATTATATTACATGGGAAGTTAAATAATCAATGGACTTTGGTGAAAGGGGAGATCATCTACAAGGTTCCACTCTAATCCCATTAAACCTAGTGCAGAGAGGTTTTCTTGAACTTAACTAGTGCAAGAGAGAGTCAGATGTAAAACACACACACAAAATTCCAGCCAATTCTGCCAACAGCCCAGAGAAACTTGGAAGTAGTTTTCACCCCATAAGCAAGAGCTCAGTCTTATATATCATGATTTCACAGTCTATGAAATCACCCACAGGAGAATCCAGGGAGGCCTAATTTCAACCTTAATAGCTGTGAGATGATAATTGGGTGTTGCTTTAGGTCATGAAGTTTGTGGCAATTTGTTACAGCAGCAACAAAAAACATAGCACCCTTTCTGAAACATAGTTGAAAGTCAGCAATCTTAGCACAATAATGGAACATAATGCAATTTTAAGTGTATCATTTAAAAGTTTAAACTTCTCTGCATACTTGTACTAAATATATTATGGTAAATTAATAATAGATTCATTTTTAGGTTGATTCACTGATGTTTCTTGAGTCATAAAAATGGCACCTCTAAACCAAGCACTTCTCAATGCTAACCTGCATTTAACAAGCCTATTATAACACAATATCCAGTGCATATAATGTATCCACCAAAGATCAAAATAAAGACTCAAACATCAGCAGCATTATTAGTGATTCAATGAAAGATCCAGCAATCAGTGCTTGTCATGGAATTACAAAGAATCAATTCTATTGAGGTCTTTGTCTCTTCATACACACCCCTGGGTAACTGTCAGTGTCTTGTTTTGACTTGTCTTTCAGAAGCAACTCCTAAGTCTATGTCAGAGGATGGTGAAAGGGTATTCAAGGTAAGTATTCAAGCAACCTATTCTGGGATTATGGCTTGATTGCTGGCATTTCTCTTTCAGTCTCAGTCTAATAAAAAATATTTCCTGTGAAATGACAGACATGCAAACTACTGAATTCTACACTATTTTGAGTTGTGACTTCCTTTGAAGTAATCAAGGCTACTTAGAAAATATTAAAATAAAAACAATTTAGGTAAACCTTTCAAATATTCACTGTTGATTCTTAGATATCTACAGAAAATATTTCAGTGTCAGGCAGATGCTGGAATAAAAGGATACATTAGTCACAATAAACATCACATATTGAATCATACATAACTGTTAGTAATGCAAAATAAAGTACTATACACAGCAGTAACCTAACTATACTAAATCATAAAAGGTCAAAATTTCTACCTGGTGAGTGATTTGAGCCAAAAATATATTTTAAAGAATGTGCATAGAAATGTCCTGAGGGGAAGCTTATGATTCCAAATTAAATTGTCAAATAATAAACTAAATTAAGATACAAAATTGCAAATACAGATGGGATGGAGAAGGAGTATACTGTAAGTATCAAGAACACTGGGATGTAGAACCAGCAGGCAATGGAACTGGAAAAGTTAAGAACTGTGAAGCATCTGAGATTGTGTCTACTGAAAGCTACAGATGATTGTGCAAGAGTTCAAGGATGCAAGCAGGCCATCCTGCTGTATCAGGTGCAATGTGACAAAGGGTGGTCTTCTCCATAGAGATATATTATGAGTGACCACATTCTTGCCAACTGCAAAGGTGTATATTGTATGAATATACAATAAAAAGACAATATATGGGGTTGTGTAAAATTCAAGACCGATTACAAAATAGGAGTATTACTACACAAGAATACCTGTTTCAATAGGTGTCACAAACAATGAAAGTCCTAAAAACTAACCCGTGAAAGCTGACTGTGAATGGAAAAATCAGAGGAAGGGGAGGACAGACATAGGACAAAGAAAGGGGCCAAAAGAGAGGATGGTGGCAGACGGTGGGTTCTTTGGTGGGGAATGCACTACAACGTATCCGAAGGCCAGCTCCTACACTGCTATAATGGACATTATTATAAACTTATACTGACTCAATAAAAATTATTCAAAGAACTGTTTAATATTAAAGATGACAAAAATAAGTTATTACAGACGAAACTAAAATCTGGGTCACTTTTTCATCAATGTTCAAAGTGATACAGTGATTAGAACCCTATGATATTGAATATATCCCATGGCCAGAAATAATCACTATTATTCAATTTAACAATTTTTTTTTAAAGATTTATTTATTTGTACATACAGAACTGGGGTACAGGCCAGAGGCTCAGGGGCGGTGAGAGGCTTCACCAGAGACAGAGTGGGGAACAGAACAGGCAGATCGACGAAGTACACTGCTGAGAGGAGCAGCGGGCGGGTCAGGAGAGGTCTGCCACACCATGTGGTCTCCTCCGGGGCAGGCGGGGATCGAACTCATGCGGAAGTGGCTTTAGCTTCTTAATGCAGTGCTTTAACCCGCTGCGCCACCAGGGAGGGCCCAATTTAACAATATTTTAACAATGAAATATTCACTACAACTATTTATATCACAGGATAGTACTGCTTTTATAAGAAAATGTTTACTAAAATGGCTGTCTTAAGTAGTGGATCATCATTTTCCACATGTAGTATTAGCCAATTAAATGTTATATTTTAAAGATGTCAAATGTGGAATCCAAGTTATTTCATGTTAAATGAAATCTTTTAAAGGTCCTGAGAGTATCTACCAAGTGCAGCCTATATATAAAATTAATGTTCAGTTAGTTATTTTTGTGTTGTTGTTAGAAGAACTTGGGTGTAGACAAGAGGTACAGGATTGAGGGAGTACATTAGAGGATTCACCAGAGACAGAGTGGGGAGAACAGGCAGATGGACTTAAAGACATTGTTGAAAGGAGCAGTGGTGAGACAGGTCAGGTCTGCTGAGCCATATGGAGGTCAGCTCCCTGGCCAGTGACTGAGCTCTGGGCTTAGTGGTGACAGTATTGGGACCCCAAAGAGGCCCTCATGTTTAATTATTTTAATCAAATATGCATAATTTTTTTCTGTTCTGTCATCATGAGCACACATTCTAATACATATAAATATGGTGAGTTGATGAAAAGAACAGTGTGGCCTTTGTTCTGATTTGTTCCTTCATAAACCCATGCCTAGCAATGACCTTCTCTCTTTCATCCACATACATCCTCCCATAGCTTGCTCCTGGCTCAGTTCTCTTCCTGGACACTTCTAATTTTGTAAAATCTTCCCAACACGTCTGGCAGGATGTTAATTACTTTTCAAATTCTCCAATGAGAGCATTTTCTTCTGCATGCCCAGAATGGAATCATCTTTTCTTTTTGAGAAAAATTTTCAGCTTTCTGATATTTTAAGTCTTTTTTTAGACTCTTCAGAGTTTTGGAGAAACCTTCATAGAAGTTACATCCTTTAAATCCTCTACCTTCCCAATGCCCAGAGTATAGTCATTTCTCTAGTATTGTCATATCCTTTTGTCTTGATTCATGGCCTATATCTGTAATCATAAGAAGTCAGAATAAAAAGATTGAGATTGTAATTGGATAAATTTAGTTTAATGCTAATATTGGTAGGCAAAGCATATTGTATCTGTTTTATACAGTTAAGATATTTTCTCTGAAAGGTAATTAAATGGCTCTCTGTGGAGACTGAATTCTGATCCTGACTCACATTAGTCAAAAGTGACTTTGAGTAAGGTTTCTTCTATCTCTGGACCAGTTTTTTCATTTCTAAGTAAGAAACATGATAACCTAAAATATTTTTCTGTGTTATTTTTTATCATACTACAATGTTATTTTACCTTCAAGGTGTTTGCTTTGACAGTTTTTCAGTTCTATGGTAGCAAATTAAGGCTATAATGGAATACCGAAGGAACTACGTCTTATATAACAACAGTATTATCGGAAAAAAGAAAAGGTCAAACTGAATGTGGGCTGTTCCCCCACTATTTTTTTTTTTTAATTATAGCTCTGGAAAATGTATTTTTCCCCTAGCCTAGGTATATAAAACTTTCTTTTTCGATAGTGCTGGACCATAACTGATAAAAACTTTTTTTCTAAAGAAAGTCAATTTTAATCATAAAAGGGTTTGAGGAATTACTTAATTATCATTTATTTTGTTTAACTAATCAGGAAAAGCAAAGAAGGGAGGGGCATCAGTGGGCTAATGGGGAGGATTAGTTGTACTTTGGAGGTGGGTGAGGTAAGTACATCTGAAGAGGTATGCAGTTGTATCCTGTATCTCAGATAGTGCTATAAACCAGTGTTTCCACAGTGGGAAAAACAATTTAAAAGATAAAGAAAAGAGAATCACTGCCTAGAGGCTTTATGGTGATCAAAGTCTCTATTGTCCACCAGTTCTAACTGTATTAGAACTATACTACCTGGCCCTCCCTCCTGGTGCAATGGGTTAGAGCTCAGCACTGTAAGTGAGCCATAGCTGCTGCAGTGTGAGTTCAATACCCAGCCCTGGAGGTGACCTCTCCTGACCCGCCCGCTGCTCCCCTCAGCAGTGTACTTCGTCGATCTGCCTGTTCTGCTCCCCACTCTGTCTCTGATGGATTCTCTCACCACCCCTATACCTCTGGTCTGTACCCCAGTTCTGTATGCATACATAGATAAATCTTTAAAAAGAGAAAGGAACTGTACTACCTGTTACGGGTCAACTCAGTATAGTTATTCTGCATTGAAATGAACTACTAATCCTGCTCATTTCAGTGTAATGAAGAAAGTTCTGATGTTCAAAGTTAAGTCCAACTGAAATCCACTGGCTCATTAACTATTTTTATAGTGTTTACTGCATTTTATAATAGAACAACATCCACCTTGCAAAAAGTACTTAACATAAGAAAAAATATCCAAATACAGCACATACCTGAAAATATCATACAAATCAGGAATTTTTATCCAAACAATCTCCCTTATGGAACACTTAGTACAGTTTAGTTTAAACATACTGTGAAGATAAAAATATATAATGAAAGCAACATGTAATGAACGTCAAGGACAAACACCAGTCAGGAACAGACCCAGAAAGAGATGTTCAGCAAAACTGATAGCACCCGTCCCCTTAGTCAGCAGATTAGTTTCAAAAAGGGTCTATATGCCCTTCGTAGAACAGGATGCCAGGGTTCCGCCAGTGGAAAGGGGTGTTTCCTCCTCCTTTTGGCCTGGCCTGCAACTACGGCACAAGGGACATTTTGGTATCCTGAGTCAAGATCATAAAAGGTGATCGAAACGGACAATGCACTCTGGGCATGCTCATCTTTGAGCCCAGACACCAGGCTGCAAGAAGGAGAGGCAGCGTGACACCTGCCAGAGGAGAACCCTAAACAGGGCCTGCAGATCAGGGAGCGATCATCATGCTTTCCTGTGACACCAGTCCCCAGCCACCAGCTCCCTTTCAGCCTTCCAGGCTCGCCTGCAGGAGTGAGCATCCTGTTTGGATTCCAACTTCCCAAGTCATGAGCATAATGGAATGGTCACTGTTTTAGGTTACCCCCCTGGGGCTGCTTTCTTATGCAGCAAGGGCTAGCTAGAGCACACTGTGTTAGTCTGATATAATTCTCCTCCCGTTTATCTAGTGGAATATGGATTTGTGATCATTTCTACTCTAGAGGGTTAATAATGAACAGTTTTATTTTTCATGGTAGAGTTGAGACTATGATGCTGATTTTACTACACAATCAATGCCTTTCTGCCTATTCATTGAACTATAAATTATATTCATTAGAGGCACCCTGGCATCTATATTATTATTTCTCAAAACTCATCATGTATTTGTAACAGTGAATTAATTTGCTTACTTCTTTATCTGTCACAGACTGCATCAGCAATAAACAATTAAGATTCCTCATTCTTGCCTTTCTACCCTATCCGTCACTGAAAATACCGACTTCTTCAAACTTTTGAGGAAAAAGTACTTTTGCTTGCTATGTCAATTCCCTGGCTTTCTGACTATCTCATCTCAAAATATCAGTCCTGCGCCCTTCCTGGTGGTGCAAAGGGTTGAAGCACAGCACTGTGAATTTCTCTGCAGCCAATGAAGCACAAGTTCGATCCCCAGCCAGGGAGCTGACCCACATGGTGCAGCAGACCTCTCCTGACCCACCTGCTTCTCCCTTCAAAGTGTGTTTTAGTCCATCTGCCTGTTCTGCTCCCCACTCTGTCTCTGGCAAATCCTCTCACTGCCCCTGCACCTCTGGCTTATACCCCAGTTTTGTATGCATAAATAATAAATCTTTAAAAAGTAACAATATCAGTCCTTACATTCTCATGTCTTTTCTTGATAAAATGAAACAAATTCCATCTTCCTCCATCCCTATGTTAGACCAAGTTACTCTTTTACATTGCCTATCCCACTGTTTTATTGCTGCACTTCAAGATTCCTCTTTCTCCCCTTTGACCTGAGTTCCAAGGTTCACCGAAATGGAAGCTTCTACATGTTCGTGAACATGAACATATGAACAAAGTTACTGGCATGGAAGAGTAAAAGTAAATCAGCAGTAAACAAATGTAAGTTTTCATTTTTTTCAGTTGACAAAATGAATAATTTAGAACAACTAACAGCCTGATAACTAGTGATAAAAATAGAAATTTAACTTTGGCATTCATGGATTTATTTATGTAACTTCAACCTGAATCAAAAGTAGCAAAGTGCCATCAGCAAACATTAATTATTTAAGGCTTTTTATCATTTTCAACGTTTGATTAGGTACTATATCTTCTTTGTTTTTAAGATTACAATAATGCTACAATGCAGATGTTGAAATCCAAATTTGCCAGATACAAACATTGAGGACTAAAAAGTTAAGTGGCAATCTAAAATCACAAGACTCATTTATTTATTAATATTTAACTCTGAAGATTGTTTTTGCCACTTTAATAAGATTACAACTTAAGGTGACTTCAATATTTTTTTCTCTTCCCCAACTAGAAGTAAAAAACAATCCTCTTTCTTTTTATCAAATTCATAGCCCTTTTTCCAAGTACTTATATTTCAATTTGCCAACATATAGGTTTACTGAGGGACATAATTCACATAACAAAGGGCTTATCAGTAACACAAATCTTGTATTTATGGACCACAGAGTGTGATACAGTGTGCTACTATTTGATATGGTATGTCATGGTTCCTCCTTATGTCTTATTTTTATGTAGTCAATATTTAGATGATCTATTTTCAGTTGAAAGTAACTCAGTTACTTCTGAAGTTTGTTATTGAGCAGACACACCCCCATTCATGCAGATCACTAGAGAAAAATTTACAACACTGAATAGTCATTTAAATTTGTTTTTTACACAATTTTTAAATTGCCTTGACATGGCCAGACAAAATGACTACTGATGCCTTCTTTGTTTTACTCTCCAACTCCCAAGATGTGTGTTTTGCAATTTCTCCTCTTTCTGCAACCTTGACTTATCCTTGAGAACTCTTCAGTAGCAGTTCACTCTTGGAGGGACAGCTGCTCTTCATGATTATCTAATGTAGGTGTCATTCTTTGATTCTTCCAACCATTTCTTCCCCTTCTGGTTCCCCCAAATTCCTGCTACTCTAAGAATACACGAAATCAAACATTTCCTCTTTTTTTCATGTAACCTATTAATATCTCATCCATAATTCATTGCTGATTATATCTGGTTCTCTGCTATTCTCTTAATTATTGAAATCATTAATTTTCCCATGGAAAAATCTAGCACTTGCTTTCTCATGTTCTCCATACTCCTTCAGTCATGAACTGCCATCCCCACTCAGGATAAACAGTTTGTCATCAAAATCTGCAGCATTCCACCCTCACACAATCCCTGTGTTTTTCCACCGTATGTACCACACACTGTCATTCCCACTCACTCAGGCTTTGTATCTCTTTAGAGCCTTCATCTATCACAGCAACAGCTGTTCCCTTCTCATGTAATAATCTACCCCCAAACTCATAGGTAAGCAGATGTAATAACATAAAATAGACTAATTTTTCCCACAAAATAATCTGACTGGCTATATATCCACATGTTCTAACCTTCTCTTCAGGTTATAATGGAAAATGTGATCAGTCTTCATCCTTACTCTAAATCCCTCTTCTTCTCACCTTCTCAGTGTCTTTACTTTCATGAATATCTTGTTCTTCTACAGTTTCATACATTCCTCTCATTCTGTTGGTCATAACCAGGAGCAAACAAACACTTCTTAATATTAACTATCTTCAACAGCACCTTCTGATCTGTGTTCTTCCAGCTACTACCTGATATTTTTTATATATCAGAGCAAGTTTCTCAGCAATCTTTGGCATTCTTCTCTGGTCTGTATATACTTTCCCTAATGGCATCACCTCATCAAAAATTTCGATACAAATTTTACTATAACTACAAGTATTTATGTTAATTTAAAGCATCCTCCTAAACTTTAGACTAAAAACTTTAACTTTCTATTTGAAGGTTGACTGACAATTACATGTAACCAAGCACTTGATTTTTACACAAACACTAAACTTAGTTTATATTATTTCTTTAACTTTATAAAAGATACCATCAAATTTCTTAATATAAAAGCTAGTGTTTTAGTCAACTCAGGTTGCCAGAACAAAAAGAGGAAACTTCTATCAGCATGCATTATTAATGTAACAGGAATTTGGAGAAACTATAGGAAGAAGTAGTTGGAAACATAACAATAGAAGGCCGGGTATCTTCATAAAAAATGTGCACTTCTCATAGTTGTAGAGGCTGAAATCCAAGATCATTGGTTACAGGGAACCACCTTTCTGCTGTGTCCTCACATAGCACAGAGGAGAGTATCACTGGTATAATCTCTCATAGAGGCAATAAAGCCATTCTATCTGTGGGTCTTAGAGAAACCTATCTACCTCCCAAAGTTGACAAACCCCTAATGTCACCACGTCAGCTATTAGTGCTTCACCATATTTCAATATACAGCAACTAGTATATACCCTTGACCCCTCCTTTGCTACTTCCTTTAACCAATCTACGTACAAATCAACTCATTTATCACCATCTCTTTGTGAGTACTAATTCAAGCCATATGGTTTATCTGGGACACAGCCAGTGTCTTGGAAATTGGCTTCCTTCTATCTTCTAGTTGGGTTCTGAGTTCTTTACAACTGAAAAGGTTAAGTGTCTTTGTCAGCATGCACTGCTATAAAGAACAAACATAGATTGTGTAGTTTATAGACTATAGAAATTTATTTTTTGCAGTTCTAAAGGCTGGAAATTCAGGACTATATTCCCAGGAAGGGCAGGGTCTGATCAGTATCCTCAGCAAGGTTAAATTCCTTGTATCCTTGTAAATTCCTGTTCCTTGTGT
>NW_004567111.1:10081917-10140250 GCF_000260355.1 Condylura cristata
CCCCAGAAACTCTCCCTACCATTGTATTAGCATATTTCCCAAATCTAATTCAACTTCATCTTCATAGTAACCTTTTTTTAAACTGTGCTCACATCAATTTGTGCATATTGTTGTATTATATAACACACATTTCTATTTCTTTTCCTTGAAGTGATTTTCCTAAACTCCCTTCTATGGTTGCCTTGTGTTCTAGCCAAATGTCACTTATTTCTGCCCCCAAGTTCTTCTGAGAACCATGTTATCTAAAGGAGCCAACTTTTTAATGAACTGTACTCAATCACAGAGTGGGGAGCAGAACAGGCAGATCTACTGAAATACACTGCTGAGGGGAGCAGCAGGGAGATAGGTGAGATCTGCTGGGCTATGTGGGTGAGCTCTCTGGCCAGGGATTGAACTCATGACCCCAGTAGCTGGTCATAGCTGGGTAGTGCTGAGATTTAATCCTTGCACCACCAGGGAGCCCCTCATGTATATGCTTATTGTTTATTTTCACTTATTAGGATGTAAACTCTTTGGGAGCTGAGATGTAGTCCTCGCAATTTCCTATCTAACACCCAGAATTGTCTGCACAAGTAGTAGTTAATAAATATTTTTTGACTGCTTGATGCTTTGTGATTTGCATATTAGAATCAGCTAAAATGTGCAATCTTAGAATACCAGTTAAGTTTAATTCATATAGCAAGAGAATTTAAAACATCGAAAGGTTATATTTACCAACACTTAATCATAGTGCTAGTCACCATTAAAGACTACTAATTTGGAAATGTCTTATATAGTATCTCTGATGCTTTATTTCTCATTCTAGGTAAAGTTGTCATTTACTGTAGATATTAATTTGTGCTTTCAACACATTTTTACAAATACCAGGTTGTCTAGTTACCTAAAATGATTTTCTTCATAATTTCATGGTGCCTATTACTGATGATCCCTTTGCTCTTATTTTTTTTAATGTTTTTTAGGATTCAGTGTCATTATGTCATTATAAACGCTCCCATAAATTTTGTTATAATACTTTTCCAACCATTTTCTGTAAGATATTAAGACAGACCTTTCAAAAGACATCATTTCTGCTCTTTGAATTTCTTTTAATTTTGATTATCTTCTTAATTACATGATTCACTTTTCCTTTAATATGGATGAGAACCATCAGGAAAGTTAAGAAAAAAGTAACAAAAATGTGATTAAAATTGTAGACCCTTCCTACTCCTATGCTCATTCAGAAATCTATAATTATTGTTTTTTAGAAATCTATACTTTAAGTAAATACACCCACTGCATTTACTTTAAATAAATGTACCCACTGCATTTTAGTGAAGGTGGTGCTGCCTTTTATCTTAATTTTGCATGTCTTTCTTTGAAGAGCTATACTTTCTCAATGGATGGCTGCACCGTAAGTTGTAAGGTATCATGTCTGACAGTAACATTTTCCCCTGAAAATGTAAACAGTGCACATTGTTTTAGAAAACTTGGAAAATGTACTGGCTAACATGTAGGTAGCAAGTATCTTTTACAATCCGATGGCCACAGGCAATCACTATTAATTTGAGCATGTGTTATAATATTTTTAATAGTAATGCTTTTTTATTTTCAAGCACATGCTGTATGCCAGACACTAGACAGAATGTGAGAGACACATGGAAAATGCCTGTATTTTTGTGAAGTTATAATATTACTTTTTAAAAAAACAGTGTTCTGTCACTAATAGTTCTTGTTACAAAAGATTTCATCATGTAGATGGGCCATGAATTTCAAAACTATGCTTGAATTCAACATTTAAGATGACTAAAAGACATTTTGTGTATAGGTAGTCAGCCAAATTCTGGATTATTTTCATATGACATGTTCTTAAAAGTGCTCTTTCCAGAGCAGTAGACAGGAAACACTGCAAAAGGTTTGCAAAGAGAAAAAAAAAAAAAAAGCTGTCTATTTTCACTCCCAGAGGCAATGATCTAACAGGATTCATTTCCTACTGGAAAAAAATTTTCAAGAATCTTTACAAAATTTAGACCTTACAAAAATTTATAAGTATTTTAGATGTCTTTAAAAGGAGCTACTGTAATTTAAACATTAGTATTTAACTTTGTATAATTATCATTTTGTGCTACTTTCTGACATGACAGACACCCCCTGAAAAAGTGCACCTATTTTTCCAGTTCTTTCTCCATTTATGGTGAAAGGGATTCTTGATACTCAGAATAACATGAAATCACTTTGATACTAATTATTTAAATTTTGACTGGTTTTCATGAGCAATATTAACTTATAAAATACATGATTTATCCTTCATTTTAATTTTGAGCCACTGATGTTATAGATAAAGTGTTTTCCATTACAGAGAACTGGTATTCTTTCTTTTCTTAATTGTTTTACCTCTACTTACAACTCAAATGATTTGTTGTTGTAATGTGAAGAGTTAAGAAGTATTTTGTCTTCTCCTCCAAAAGCTAGTTAATCATCCTAAAAACATTTATTGGCAGGCAGATTTATTCTTTCCTGCAGATGTATTGTACAGTAAGTTTTAAAATGTGCAGGAAAATATTCTCTCATTTTCAAACCCAAGGATTTTCTAGCCTTCTTTTCTAGTTATAGATATATTTTTGTTTGTTTGCTTTGTGGCATGACTTCACATTTCAACGGCATGGATCATTAGGATCGATTACTAATGACTAGCTGTACAGAAGCATTCTTAAATTCTACCCTGGGGGTTAGACTGAATAAAGTAGATGTCAAGCCTTATGTATGAATTTTCCTACAGAAAATGTCAAGCTTTTGGTACACTTGGTAGAAAACATAATATGAAGTAAAGATAACTCTGTGCTATCCCTAACAGAAGATCACTGGAATATTCCTCTTTCTATGTTATTCAAAATTAATTTCTGTGATGTATTTAAGCCAAGAATAATCAGATACCTATGCCTCTGACTGAATATTTTCAAAAAATAATTGAGAAAAATAACTTGTATTTGCTGTGGGAAATAAAAAGAAATCAGAGGCTGCTGGCATCTGGAGGACCAGGACTTACAGCTTGTGTCTAGAAAAGGTCCAGGCACATCTTACTTGTTAACATGACAATGAGAAAGTTGATTTAGTTGGAATGATTTTCCTTGCAAAGGGAGAAACATATGAAACATATAGATGTGGCTTAACTCAGTCAGGATATGGTCAAAGACAGACTCTCATCATTATACACCAGCAGCAGCCATATCTATCTGTACAGAGACCATGAGCTGGTCTCTAAATTATGCCAAGGATGAGAAAGTCAGGAAAAAATACTTGGGATCAATTTTAGGTGCTTATCATTTGGACAACAGCAGTAGTAAGATTCTCTCCCCTTTTTCACTGACTAACATTCAATAAAATATTTTGTCAACAATATAGAAAATATGGAGGTGAAGAACGAAGAAATAATATAGACTCTTATAAGTTAGTCAGCTCTGCTTTCTTGGCAACTGATCAGTTTTTCCTAATGCAGTCTAGATATTTTAGCAAATCTATTCCTGTTATTCAAATGTGTCCTAGGTAGCATTTGCTATCAACTAAGGAGTTGGAGCCAAGAGAACTTTTATCATTGTTCATCTATTTGGACCTATTTTATACAAACTTCTAAAGGTAATTTGATAGATTTGTATTTCCAGATTAATCAGATTCCAGGATGAATTTTACAACATGACATGATCCAAATGGAATCATTAATAACTTGATCCTGGTGACATAAAGCATTGATTTCTAAACTATCTCCTGAGGCCTCACCCAACTTACAGAATACTTGTTTTTAACTCAGTTTCTTCCCATCACTGTCAGAGAAACCTTGCAGGAACTCATCCATAATATTGTCAAGCATCTTGTTCATGCTCTTACTCACTGCTCCCTGAATTCAGAGTCAGTCAACAATTTATATGAAAACTAAATTCTAAGTAAGAATTTTCTCTCCTTGAGGAGCTTGTGCATGTCTTTTATTGGACACTAAGAGTAATGCAAGAAGCATCTATTGTTTTCTGGGGGAGATATTTATACCACATGTTATTTACCAAGCCAAGTGCAACGCAATAGAGATCGATCCTGTACGAGAATTAGGTTTTCAAGTTAGCACAGAAGACAAAATAGTCAAATTTATCCTTAAAGATAACCCACTAGGTTTAGAAATCAACCGACTATGTCTCAAAAATCTAGCACAAACCTGAATGTTCTCCAGTGTTGAAAAATATTGGTATACCTACACACGCACGCACGCACACACACACACACACACACACAGACATTTAGACTTCAAGTTCTCGGTCTGTGCACTGATACTCTCATAGAAGCCGCAGCAAGGAAATGCATGTTCCTGGAATAAGATATCAAATTCAAATCAGTCATCATGAGCTTATTAAAAATTGGGGGTTCAGTTTTCTGCACAGTTTACTGCTCTCTCATTTTCACAGCTTTCTAATTGTTTAATTCATCTGTCTACTGAGTTAGACAGATGAATCAGTTACATAAAGAATGGACCTTAGGTATATCCATATTTGAATTTTCTAGTCTTTGACATTATTCTGTATTTTCTGTTCCTGAATTTTTGATACTCATTTTAAATATTATTTATAGAATTGCATATGAGATCAACATTGGGGGGATGGAGAATATACAAATTCCCCATTTTCCCCCAATGAATATTGTAGCAAAATATTGTTTAAGGACAAAGTTTTCAAAGATAAAATTTCAAGAAAACTTTTATCTAAGAGAAATGGAATTAATAGATACAGAGGGGTCCTTAATATATGACAATAAAAGGTTTGAACATGGGAGCAGATTGAAATTATTCCTGCAAAAACGAACGAAAGGAGTGTAGTGTGGAGGCCAGGAGTTACAGTCAAGGCTAACCCTAATTACTTACTGTAGGTGTAAGGTAACCGAACTTTCAGTAGTCTGTTCAGTTTTATTCACAAGCCTGATAACTTGGTTTAAACTCCAGGTAGAAGGAGAAGGCAAGAGACAGAACCTGCTTTAAACAAATTGAACAATTTCTGGGAGAACTAAAGTTCCCACTGTGAATCTGGGCACCTCAAAGAAAAGCATTCTTTGAACTGGAATCACAGAAGAATTATGCATTACACACAACTGTGTTTGTATAAATAGGTATCAATCTATCGATCTATATTATTTTAGTAGAAAAGTATAAATAACCTAAATATCTATCACAGGACTGAGCAAATGAATGAAATCATAGAATTCAGTACAGAATTTCAGCAAGTCATAAAAAATAACACAGCCATAACTATGCAAATAAAATGTTATATTAGCAAATTTTCTTTTGTTTTGGTGAAAAAGAAAGGCCTAACATCTTAGTCTAGAATATGCTACTATTTTAACAAGGCAACTTACAGATATAATTTGATATCTTTAAAAGTGTATGTATTTTAAAGAGAAAAGTAGTGAAAGTAGGTTTCAACAACGAATTGAACTATTTTCTTTCCTGGTGGGGAGTAGGCATTGTCTAAGGTTGAACAAAAAATAAATAGCACATGCTGTTTAGAATTACAGGAATAAAAGGCCAAAAATAATTTATTCTATCAAAGACTTTAGAGGAAGTGAATGAGGAACATAGATTCAGGAGTCCAACTTCCAGCGGTTGTCTGTAGAGCTAATCCTTTTCTTCTGAAATAACTTTTTCTTAACCTCTAAAGTAGTAATAAAAATAGAACTTTTGTCAGAGGGCTGTCACGCTACTTTTTGTTATAGGCAATGAAAAGTCCTTACCCCAGTAACTGGCCTGTAGAAACCAATCAATTAAGTTTAGAAATGTTAGCTAATATTATTTCTGAAATACATGTATATGTGTAGAGGTAGAGGTTGTAAATGGTAAATTTTCACTCTTTTTAGATATCGTTCTATTTAATTTGTTAGTTTTTTCTATTACATTTTCCTGGGATAAATTTTTAAGTCTGTCTTAAACAATAAGAACATTTTGCAAGCTAAGTGTTCCTAATATAAAGTAATAGAGAATTGAATAACAACACAGAAATGGAAACTGATTGGAGGGAATGCATAGGGAAGGCAGTACATTTCATTGAAGAGGTTGGAAACATGAAATACCAATGAGAAAATGTAAAAACTATTGGCTGGAGATCCAGTTTAGAAATATATGACTTAGTTTCAGATATACTGAGCTTGAGGGGATGTCAGCCTCTCCAGATAGAAATAGCCATTGTTTATGTGTCCTGTGAAACTCAGCTCCATCCCACTCACCTTTTAGTGTTCACTACTTGGTTCAGGTATGAACCCATGTTGAATGAACACATGTTTGGGTGGATGGAAGGGTAGATGGATAGAATATTGATTTAAGTATGACACAAGTGTGACAAAAAACCACAATAGGAAGTTCCAAGGATTCTTTCTATTTCTTCATCTTTCACATAACTGGTGTTGACTTAGATGTTCACAAAAAAGACTAGTTAAGGATACATTAGAGGTTTAAAGAAAACTATCATAGATCATGTGAAGCCATAGAAGGAAATTCTACCTTTTTAATAATATTTAAAGGCTTCTTCTTGTTTTATTCTCTTGCAAAAATAAGGTAGTTATCTTTGATATAAAAAAATGGAGCAGAAAAAATTATGCACACCCCAAAATGTATTAATAGTATGTTATTTCCTGGAATAAAAATGAGGATACTTAAAATTAGTTTTAATAACACAAAAATAAATTTTGCCTAATTCTGTAGCTATGCAACATACATATATGATCAAGTATCTTTGTTTAAACATAACAACTTCTAAAAAAAAAAGGCAATGCTAATTATAGACAATGGAAAATGCAGAAATTTGGAAGAATGGGGCATAACTTTTCTGCTTTGATCATGTTTACATTTTCACATTATTACACGTCTTGCATTTCTGTAGAACTCATTACTTCCGATGAAGTTTTATATAAACAAAGGTATTTTCATTTGTTAAAGGCACAGCCGGTCATTCCCTGGTTATTTTAAGACAAACATTTTGAATGGGATAGAGGCACTCAATACAACTTCATCTGTCATATTTCAAATAATCTTCATCTTTCACATAACTGGTGTTGACTTAGATGTTCACAAGAATGCACAGACAGTAATATGCTATTCTGCAATCTACAGCATGTGAAAACGACTCTATTAATATTCAGCATTTAAGGTGAACACATTTTTCGTGGGGGTTGGGCACAGAGCAGTGTGCAGTAAAGACAAGCAGTCTGACAGTTCTCGAGGCTGCAGTGACAGATTATCGGGACACAACATTAACTTTTCTCCGGCTACGCAATCAAACGTGTAATTTTACTGCTAATGATGCTCCTTAGGCTACAGGGATGTGAAATGGGTATTTTCAAAGTGAAGTTGCTAAGTAACATTAAGAAAATTGCTATGAAAGCAAAGTTAATGATCTCAGTTGGTACCACTTAGCTCTGGCATTTAAACTAACAGCGACATCAGGTTGAATTCACTGCAACTCCAGCTCCTTTGCTATGCTTTGCAAGAGACATCTTCAATCTCCAAACAACAATAACAGTTAGTGCTCTCGGCCTCCCAATTGCTTCACAAAATTAACAAATTAACACACTATACAATGGTGGGATGGTTATTATTCCCATTTCACTATTAGCAATATAATAAGCAAGTAATGTGATTTAATGTGGATGTAAGAAATGAGATAAATTAAGTGAAAGAGTAAAAACTCAATTTGAAGTTTGTTTGGTATTAGCAAGGCAGCATCCCTGCTTCTGCCTTTATAGTGTGAATGTGTCAGATGCAAGTACTTAAAACTCAATAAACTATTAAGATGTTTCTTATTATACAGAATTTTAGAACTCAGTATTAACATAAAGTTCAGAATTCACAAATCATTAAGTGGCTGGCCCAGACTGGTTAATTGGATAAGTAATGGAACTCTTGTATGAATTTTTTTTCCCCAAAATATTAATGGCTTACAGAATATTGAGGTTTCGGTATTGTCAAAAATAACCATGTTCTTTGGAAGTAGGCCCTCCACAGCTGGGAGAAATCACCTTTCTGTAGGATTTACACTGAATGTGTTGTAAGAACCAATCCTTTTGTTTCTTATATTCATATAAGAAAAAGAGGGGGGCAGTGGAAGGATAAATGCAGAGCCCGGAAAAACCTCTTTGAGTTGGAGAATGGGGGTGAAGATGGCAGTGTGCTTTCCCTGCCAAGAAGCCAAGCAGGTGTGCTAGTGGAAGTGATAGTTCAGGAACTGAAAGACAGTGTGAGTAACTGTAGAAAACATGTCCCTTTCTTCAGGCTGGAAAGATACTCAACTATTGAACTCACAGGTTTGCTCTGATATAGAGTTCTTGGAAGAACATAATAGGAATTTTTGTGTCACTTATGTTACCATTGTTAAAATCCTGTCTGCCATCAAAATGGGAAAAATGAGGCACTTTAAATGGACCCCTGAAATTTAGGGAGATCTTTTAAATGGAGAGTAGACATTACAGAGCTTCTGTACAGTGAAAGAGACATAAACACAAAACAAACAAGCACCCCACTGAATGGGAGAAAATTTTTGCACATGATACTAATAATAAAGAACTGATAACAAAGATAGACAAAGAACTGATGAAGCTTAACAAAAATAAAGTGAACAACCCCATCAAAAATTGGGCAGATCAGGGCGCAGTGGGTTAAAACATAGCACTAAAAAGATAAAGCAATTTCAGTATGATTCGACCCCTGCCCCAGAGGTGTTCCACAAGGCATAGCAGACCTCTCCTGACCTGCCCACTGCTCCCCTCAGCAGTGTACTTCATCAGTCAACCTGTTCTGTCCCTACTCTGTCTCTGGTGAATTGTCTCACCACCCCTGCACTTCTGGCTTGTACCCCAATTCTGTATTCATAAATAAATAAATCTTTGGGGAAAAAAATGGGCAGAACAGATACTAAGACACTTCTCCAAAGAGGAAATGCAGATGGCCAAAAGGGATATGAAAAAAATGTTCAAAACCACTTATAATAAGGGAAATGCAATTAAAACCACAATGAGATCTCATCTCTTAGCATTGAAAATGGTGGTACATATTAAAACAACTAACAACAAATGTTGGCAAGGATGTGGATAGAAAGGAACTCTCCTGCACTGCTGGTGGGAATGCAACTTGTCCAACCACTATGGAAAGATATTTGGATGTTACTCAAACTGCTAAAAATGGAGCTTCCATATGTCTCAGCAATCCTACTCCTAGGTTATCACCCCTTAGAGACACACAAATATTGATGCAAAAGGACACCTGCACAACCATGTTTATTGTTGCTTTATTTACAATTGCGAAAATGCGAAATCAACCTCAAAGCCCAAAAATAAATGACTGGATTAAAAAGATGTGGTATGTATATGTAATGGAATATTACACAGCAATCGAAAAGGTAAACCCATGCCTTTTGCAGCAACATGGATGGAGCTGAAAGGGATCATGCTTAGTGAAATAAGCCAGAAAGAAAAAGAAAAGTACTGGATGGTTTCACTCAGTGACTCAGTGCAGCAATATAAGGGGTCAGGGGGGCGGGGGAAGCAATTGTAATAAAGTAAAAATGAAAAACAACAAACAACCATAAAATGGAGATATTTTATGGGAGTGGAGAGGGATATGGCATCAAAACAGGGTGGGAAAAGTGCATGGGAATATGGTGATGGCACACAGGTGAACTGGTGATGGAAAGTCCATGGGGATTATAACCGAGAGGGAAAAATGCACAAAATGAAGATTGATGTAAAAAATAACTACATAGATAAATGGAGTGGAAAACTCTTCCACTCAAGAGACTTCAAATGCAGGCAGAATGGCTTTTTTGAAACAATTTGGCAAGATTTGGCACAACTACAGTTCATGTCCTATTTCTCCACCAACCTGGAAGATACAAAAATCCTCCTCACATCATATTACAGTTCTGGAACAAATGCTTGAAGGAAGATTGGGTTTGTGGGAGGGCAGAAGCTGTGAGACTTCTACAATGTCAAACCATGGGAAGAGGCTGGAGTGTGTACCCATGACAGGACAAATGATTCCCTGCAACAGAGGAGCATGAAGTGTTCACCAACATTACACTTGAATGAAGGTGACATTTCTAATAGAAAGACCAACTGAGCATCAGCAGAAACAGAACCATGGTGCAATGGAGAACAGCTCTGTCTACACATAAAGGACCCTGTCACCCCTCCCCACCCACCTACCTATTTGTAAATCCTGAGGGAGGTGGGGCAGATGGACCACACACACCCTCGTTTATCTACTTCAAGTGGCAAGCAAATCAGCTTACAAGGATCAAGATGTACACATTTTAATTCAATTTATAGAACTCAGGAAAGATGTGATTAAGGCATATACTGCATGGCATGGAAGGGAGACATGTACAGATAAAGATGATCAGAGAGAACTATCAGGTCATGTTGTGTCCAGACCCTCATATTCTGATTTCTCACTAAACTGGCTTCATTCTATTCCTCAGCAGAAAATGAAAACTAGTGTTCATTTATAACTGAGTATTGCTAGGAGATTTTTCCTTGGAAAAATCATTGAAATACTGCCACTATATTGAGCTTGGATTCTGAGTGTATTTTTCCTGTGATGAATGAATTAAAATGACAATGTGCTGGGCAATGAAATCTTCATTGACTGTGGCCAAAGCATTAACAAAGCTTACCCATTTCTCATATGAAAAAAGATAAAAAGATATGTTGTTCTTTATCACTGTGTAATCAAGGAGTCAACTTAATTGTTTTTCTGCATCGAGGAGAGCTGTCTTGATCATGCAAGTGGCAGTCTTTGTGATATTTGTAACTAAATGAGTTGATGCAGCATATATGCATAACTAGTCTTAAGTGCATCGCTAAGTGAAATTGACAGTTCATTTATTGGGTTGGTACAATCTCATCTTCTGCTTTATACATCTTATAAGCAACGTGAAAATGAATTTGACTTCTTATTATTTACATTAGGCAAGCAATGTTTATTCTCCAGGACTATGAATTGGTTCCAGTGAAAAAGATAGAAGGGGAAGTTCTTTGCCTAGCAATAATCTTTTGCTTTCTTCAGGCATAAGATCTGTGAATAAACTGCTTTCCCTCCCCTATTGCTCAGCTGATTTCTCTAAATATTTTGGCAATTATCTTTCATGCTGTTCAACACAAAAGTTGAACATAAAGCAACATGATTTTAGGAAAGTCTCAAATTTCCTTTGTCTTAGAGTCTATAAAATGGGAGTGTTTCTGTCAACAGCTTTGAGAAGTTAATTTGCTATTACAGCTGAAACATTTGGCACATAATACACTTCCCATAATGTTTAATTTTAATCATATTTTCAATCCTATATCATATGACAGTAATGTACTTAGTAATGCTGATATCTGGTATACCTAACAGAACCCATTTTTATTTCTTAGCCCAATATTTGAAATTTAATGTAGCAAAATAATGTAGTAATAAACATCTACAGAAATACTTATTAAGTTTCAGTTTTTGTAGGTACATAAAGCACTTGCTTTTAAATTACTTAGTACAAAGGTTGACTTCCTGAAAAGAACCAGAGAGTAATTTTTTTAGTCATCGCAGGCTACATGGTCTCTGCCTGAACTACTCAAATTTTGTAGTGTCAAAGCAGTTCTGAACAATATGTAAGCTAACAAACATGACTATGTTCCAATAAAACTTTATGTATAGACACAGGAATTCTAATTTCATATGTCACACGTCATCTTCAGATATTTTCCAACCACTTACAAGTATTTTATTAAAAAACTGCTTAAAAAAGCCATCTAAAGTCACAGGAGGGTGACTTGAGTCAACCCACCCCACACGTGGTGGTTTCCTAACGGGCTCACACTATCATTTACCGAATTACGAAGTACATTTTTTGCTTGGCCTTTCCTCCCTCACAAAATATAAGTCCCATAAACACAGGCTAGTCTGATGGTTTTCTTTTGTTCTGTTTTGTTTCGATGTATACCAAATGCTTTGAAGAGTGACTAGCATTAAATCAAATATTTCTTAAATGAATGAAAAACTTAATTTTCTTCTTGAAGTCTTTATGTTAAAAAAATGCTAGTAATATAAGTGTTTTTACCTGTTCATTGGTATGTTTCTCATTTTGAAATTGTAGATTTCAAAAATTAATTCTGAGAGTGATTACTTCAATGTAATAATCTAATTTAAGCTATGGTTTCAAGAGAAGTGTATGTTAAAGGTTAATAACCTATTTTGGGGCACCAAAATTGTACGTAAGTGTGAACTAGCATAAAGTTGGCAAGTATATGCATGTACCTATTTATAAACATGTATACAGATCAATCTTCAGATTCATACTTTATATAGGTAATTTACATATGGGTTTACATAAACTATTTTACACATACAAGTTTTTTTTTGAGTGTAGTAGTTAAACAGATGTTTAATCAGGGTCACTAACTGGTAATGACACTAATTAATCACAAATTGAACCACAGTCACCTTAGTAAAATCCACACTATTAAACTCTTAAGAGATTAATTGGTTTTATTTTTTGAAATATATGTTGCTACCTAATTATCTTAGAACAATGTCAAGTGTCCTGTTGAATCTATGTTTGCACTCAATAAACATAGAATCAAAAGTACTTACCATAAATCAAAATTTCCATTGGTATAAAAGGTAAAAAATATTTTTCATATAATATTTACATAGTAAAATTCCTCAGGAAAACAATGCTAAATAAATTTGCCTAGTTAATTTTTAAACTTTTACATAAAAGTGTATCTATGTCACCATTTTAGGATGGATATTTTATATTATAGAACAGTTGGTCATACACAATTTTATAGTCAACATAGTATAGCTCTGGATTAAGTAATATTTTGACAGAAAAATACAATCTATTTAATTATGAGAATTATAGCACATATTTAATAAAATGAGAACTAGTAAAAGTACTAAATTTATTCAAAGGAGTTACTGGTAAGAATGGCCCACACTAAAAAAAAAAAAAAAAAGAGAGAAGAAAAAAAGGTAACAATAAATGCTGGTGAGGATGTGGAAAAAAGGAAACTAACGCTTCTGACAGGCAAGCAAACTGGTCCAACCACTATGGAAAGTTGCATGGAGGACACTAAAATTACTAAAAACTGGATCCACCATATGAATCAGCAATTTTACTCCTAGGAACCTACCCAAAGTACACAAAAACATTAATTTGAAAGGAAACCTGTGTTTATTGCAGCACAATTCACAGTAGTTAAGATATGGAAACAAACTAAAGGTTCCCCAAAAAGATGAATGGATCATGAAGATTTGGTCTATAAACACAGCTTGCCACCTCTCAATGACCAAAAAAAGGTAAACTTAGCTTTCTGCAGCAACATGGATGAGCTGTGATTATTCTCAGTGCAAAAAGTCAGAAGGAAAAAGAAAAATATCAAATGGTTTTAGTTATAGATGAAATACAGGGAAACTGATAAAAGAGTCAGAAGAAAAGGCAAAACTAGCAGGCAAAATATAGATCTGAGGAAAACAAAGGAGGATAGAGAAGGGGTTAAAAGAGCAGAGGGAAGAACACGAGGGCCCATGATGAAGGTTCATGGGTGATGGAATATTGAGAGATTTATGAAGACTACACCTGAAGGGAAAAATCAAACACGGTACAATAAGGAACAATGATGTAAGAAAATATTTTTTTAAATTAAAACAAATGATGACATCCATAAAGAAACAAACCATGGTGTCCTGAGCTAGATGCAATAGCCATAGTATCATTCAATTAGCATAAATTCTTAATCCATTTTTTTTCATCTTTTAATTGTCTACATAGTGCCTTATTACACAACACTTGAGCTACTTTTTGCATATATTCATTTAATCAGCACACATATATAGTGCTTGGTGCTTGAAAATGTCCTTTCAAGTCTCCTGTCTCATTATTTAAATGTTCACTACTAGCATCGCAAAGATAAAAAAGCCACAATCCTACATTTGCAGTTTGAGGCACAGAACAATGGTGGAGCACAATGGTTTAGGAATATGCTCAGGAGACACATACACTGTACAACTTTCCCAGCCTCCTTTCTGTAAAGGTTCTTCACCACAGCGTTTCCTGAGGGCTGTGCTCCACTGTCCTATTGCTCTCACTAACCCCAGTTGGTGGGCTCAGCTGAGGCAGTAGGCCAACCCAGCGCTCAGAACACTGGCCACAGGGAAACTCAAGTGATGAATCCCAGCTTACCCCAACAGACAGTCCTGCTCAACTTTACAATGAAAAAAATGAAAGAGGACACAGTTAGAAGTGGGTCCTCATCTCAGTGGTAAAATGAAAGATCTTATAAAAAGTCCAGGAAAAGTCACATTGATTCAAAAGTGTGGGTTACAGTGAAGTGCAGATAGAAAGTTGTAGGGAGACAAGCTGGAGAGTGGGAGGAAGCTAAGGTATCTGAGGACTCAGGAGGTAAAGAAAAAGTCGCCTGACTCATGGGTTTCCACTTGGCCATGGCTTCAACATGTTTGGTGACTCAGATGAAAAATGATTTCCTTTGATGTTTCTCTTTACTGACTGAACATTCCATGATGCCTTGTGTCTCATTTGCATTATTCTTTCTTATTTGAAATACTCGGGGCTTTTCTTCCTCGTGGCAGCAATGTGATTAGGTAACTCAGGCATTTAGGGCTAGAGAATTGCAACAACTCCTTTTGTATTGGGATGATGGGGAAATCGCTCTGAAGAAGTTGTCATTGGTGCTGAGTCTTGAAGAATGAATGTAAATTGATAAGTAAATGAAAGGAATTAATTCCAGTAGTATGAATGACACAGAATATAAAATATGTAGGATTATTAAAGAATATAAGTGATCACATTAATTTCATAGGGTAACTGAAAGTCATTTAAAATCTTACTGGTATTCAGTAATAGGGAGATGACTTTAGTTAAGGGCCATTAATTAAAAAAACAAAAAACAAAAAACAGGCAGCAAGCCTATGAATAGCAAAAGGTCACACAATCAAGAGGCAGGTGGAAGAACAAAGGACTGAGGTAGGCCCTAGCTGGTGTGTCTTATTATCTGAGAGTTTTTAAAGAATGGAATGAACAGAGATAAATATGAAAGAGATTCTATCCTAAGAATCTCGGCCTTTATGCTGATAAAGATGGCATTTTCATCAGTGAAATGATATGATCTCAACTTCATTTTAATAGAATCATTGTTAGATGTTCTTCAGTGAATCAGAAAACCATACAGAATACTTTTAATTCACTAAAGGCAACTCCAAGAGGTAAATAGTAAAGTAGTTTTGTCATCTGGCTTGTTGAGTTGCTATGTAAGTATTGAAAAACTAGGTAAGTGGAAACCTTAACATTTTCAGGGAATCGTCAACACTTTGTTCCTATATAATTTTAAGTAATAGGGCCCTCCCCGGTGGTGCAGTGGGTTAAAGCACAGCACTGAGAAGCTAAAACTACTTCAGCATTAGTTCGGTCCCTGCCCCGGGGGTGACTCAAATGACATGGCAGACCTCTCCTGACCCGCCCACTGCTCCCCTCAGCAGTGTTCTTTGTCAATTGGCCTGTTCTGCTCCCCACTCTGTGGTGAATCCTCTCACTGCCCCTGGAACTCTGGCTTGTACCCCAGCTATGTATGCATAAATAAATAAATTGTTAAAAAAATTAAGTAACAATGTCATAGCAAATAATAGGAAACTGTATTAAATAAGAAAGCTGTCAAATTAAATACAATATAAAGTATTTAGTAAGTATTTAAGTAGTATCTAAACTGATATTCAAAAAACACAGTATATTGCTGTTTTGTGTATACAAAAGTCACTAAAATTTAATTTTAACTATAATGAAACAAGAGCACATTCATATATTAAAACTGTCACATGGGAAACAAGGAATAAGATTGATAATGTTTCTTTTAAAGCATGCTCCCTAAAAACTACCTATAAAATGTCCAATTTAAAACAATTCCAATTTAGGATGAATAACCTCTTTATTAGCTACATGAAGTAATATAAATTGGGCTGTAAGTATCAGCTAGTAACTGATATATCAGTTAAAAAACCAGTCATTTTTCATTTTTAACTACTTGATCTTAAGTCACACTATAAAACGACATGTTTAGATAGCATTTAGATACATTGAATGAGGTAAACTTCAGATAAAACTGCCAATAAGCATACAAGACTTATTTCTATTCTTTTGAATAAAAAGTAACATCTCTGAATATAAATTATTTTGCTCTCCATTCCACTCATTTTCTCACCAATAATTCTGAACAAACAGAAGTTCCCAAAACACATAGTTTAAGTCCTCTGTGACTTGTAAATTTTGTTCTCTCCACTAGGACATCTGTCTCAACTCTTTTGCCTGGAGAATTTCTAGTCATCTACATATTTCAGACATATTTTTTAATACATTTTCTCACTCAGGCATAATTAAGGTCTGCTTCTATGCTCCTGAGTTATCTTTCTATTACATCAGCACTATGACTTACTGCTCTTCAGTGAAGACTTCAAAAGGGTCTATATTTTAAAGACCTGGGATTATTAGATTGGAGGTACCCATATAATCCAGGGTAATTTGCTAATCAAAGTCCTTAATCACATCTGAAAAATCCTTTAACATATAAAATAGTATATTCACTTGGGCCAAAAATTAGGATTTTTAGAGGTTTACTATCCAACCTACTAGAACACCTAATACCATAAGACAGTGACTTTAGAGGTACTGCTTGATAGTGTACATTATTGGCTTTCAATAGCTCTGTCCATGAGAGTTCTTTCTAGGATAGTGATATATTTAATCAACACAGCTTATTTAACACAGCGCTCATAAAATACTAAATAGCTCAATAAATATTGATGAATTCATGAATCAACAGATATGTTTAAAACTATAGAGTACTGATGAAATGAAAGTATGAAAAATATCAAAGAAATAGTAATGTTTAGAGAAATTTCTACAAAGATATTTTATAGTGCATACAGTTGTGTTTTATACTATACAAGACTTTGTTCAGTTATTTTAGAATTGCTTAAATAAAATTATTCTAGATTCTTCAGTACCTATGGAATATTTTCACATTGTAACTCATTTTATAAAATTAGGAGAAAAATTCTTTATTTGCTATAGGCATATTTTCTTGATACAGTAAATGATCTGTTATGTGTGTTCTCATTAGTGAAATGGAAATGATACACAGATGGCATTTATTCCCAGTTCTTAGTTCACGTGTGTGTACATTCCATGGATGTGTTGAACAATAGAATATATCTAAATTTGGGCATTCATTGTGAATATCTATGTCATTACACATAGAGTTGATACTTTCCAAATTTAGCCAGATATTTATGTAGATGTAAGCAAAAATTTCCCTTAAAAAATAGTAAGGGAATTTTACCTGTCATATGTTCTAATTTTGTTCTTAGAGTTGGGTACGTGATACTAGTAGCCATTTCCGTGTGTAATTTTAAGATTTATTCTTAAAGAAAACTGAAGTATCACTAAATAAATCCTACTATAGGTTCTCTGAAAAGTCAATGGCAAAACAATAAAAAATGAGGGACTTTCTAGTTTATCTAACCTCGTCTATTTGTTTCCAGTGATGGAAATGCAGCCCTATAAAATCAAATGAATTGTGCAACTTTATCACGCATAACACAGTTGAGAAACATTTGTGCATTTTCTGAACATTGTTGATGTAAAAAATTTTTACATCTCAGTGTCTCCAAAGTAAAGCACATTCATAACTTATGCTTTGTCAGAAATTTTAGAGTAATTAAAATAAAGGCATTTACAAAAGTGAACCTGAGCATACTAACTTGGTATGGTGCCATGTCAAAACTCATTTCCTATGTGGGCAACAGTGTTAGTATTCAAGACAATACCTAGGTGTAATTATGAACACTGTAAGTGCTTTGTCAGAATCAATGCATATTATATTTAGACATCCTTATGATAAACTAATCTTTTACTTTCATAAAATTGATTGATTAAAGTTATTTTTTCTCTCAACTCCTCCTATTATTTATCAATACTATGTATCTTGTTCATTTATGGATTTTTCTTTAAATGTATTGTGTAATAAAGTCAGACTAATCTTACAATAACCCAGATTTTCTTTATTTAATATTCTATCACATTTCTTTCTAGTTCAACTATCTCCCTTCATTCTTCAAAATAATTTTGACTGTCAATAATCTAAATTCCCCTAATGCAGGAAATATTACTTGCCAACCATTATTAGAAAAAAAATGGTGCATTATTTAATTTTGCTTAGTGATAAAAGTAAAAGTCGTTAAGTATGTGTCAAGAAGAAGTGCTGTGTTGAATAAAAGCAGTGATTCCTATTACAAATTTGAGCTCTATACTAAAAAGGGAAAAAATGTCTATTTAGAACAACATCTTTTAAATTAATAAAAAGATAGCTGCTTTAATATCTCAAATGTAAAATTACATTGAAAAATTGGATAGGGCCCTCCCTGGTGGCACAGAAGGTTAAAGCACAGCACTAAGAGGCTAAAGCCACTTCAGCATGAGTTCGATTCCCACCCTGGAGGTGACCCACGTGGCGTAATGGACATCTTCTGACATACCCGCTCCTCCCCTCAGCAGTGTACTTCCTAGATCTGCATGTTCTGCTCCTCATTCTGTCTCTGGTAAACCTCTCATCACCCCTGGACTGTACCCCAGTTTTGTATGAATACATAAATCTTTTATAAAAAAGAGATTGGATAATATTGGAATGGTTGCTACAGGTCATTTAATTAGGCTTATAAATGACTTTTCCCTTTAAAGATGCATAGAGCATTTGAAGTTTGCCAAATAAAGTTAGAAAAGCAAATACCAGATGATTTCACTCATGTAGAATATAAACAAAATAAAAACTTACTATACTAAATCAAAGCGAGCCCTGGAAATCTGTCTGTAGATTTGAGGCTACTAACAAGGAGGATGGGGTGAGGAATAAAGAACCCAGTGAACCCTGGTGGAAGGTTCTGGGTACTTTGGTGGTGCATGTCATGATGATAGACATGTGAAGGGATGTGAGCCTGTTATCTGAGTCATATATTGTGTTATAAACCAATGTTACCATAATCAAACCCAAAATGTCACTAAAAGTTATTTGTTGTAGATACTTTTGTCTTTACATATTTGCATATTCACAGTCCTTGGAAACATTTTTTTTTTTGTATATGAGCACAGAAATAGTTGAAAGAAATGGTGAAGAGTTCAATTTTGTTTTTATGTTCTCCTGTAAAAGTAAAAAAAAAAAAATTTTTTTTAAAGATTTATTTGTGCATACAGAACTGGGGTACAGGCCAGACACTCAGGGGTGGCGAAAGACTTCACCAGAGACAGAGTGGGCAGCAGAACAGGCAGATCGACGAAGTACACTGCTGAGGGGAGCAGCGGGCGGGTCAGGAGAGGTCTGCCACGCCATATGGTCACCTCCGGGGCAGGAGGGAATTGATCTCATGTGGAAGTGGTTTCAGCTTCTTCTTCTTCTTTTTTTTTTAAGATTTATTTACTTATTCATGTGGAGCTGGGGTACACGCCAGAGATGTGGAGGATGAGAGGATTCAACAGAGATAGAGAGGGGTGCAGAACAGGCAGATGGATGAAGTACACTGCTGAGGGGAGCAGCGGGCAGGTCAGGAAAGGTCTGCCTCGCCATGTGGATCTCCTCTGGGGCAGACAGGAATCGAGCTCATGCAGAAGTGGCTTTAGCTTCTTAGTGCTGTGCTTTAACCCGCTGCGCCACCAGCGACGGCCTATAAAACTAATTTCTTAATGTCACACTCATGGAAACATTTTAATTCAGTTGTCAATGAACATCAATGGTTAAGTAAAATTTTATTTTGTCGGCCCTCCCTGGTGGCGCAGCACTGAGAAGCTGAAGCCACTTCTGCATGAGTTCGATTCCCGCCTGCCCCGGAGGTGACCACATGGCGAGCCAGACCTCTCCTGGCCCGCCCGCTGCTCCCCTCAGCAGTGTACTTCGTCGATCTGCCTGTTCTGCTCCCCACTCTGTCTCTGGTGAAGCCTCTCACCGTCCCTGAGCCTCTGGCCTGTACCCCAGTTCTGTATGAATAAATAAATAAATCTTTAAAAAAAAATTTATTTTGTCCTTCATTCAAAATTATATTCTGACTTCCTTATTATTTTGACTACAAGATCAACAGCAGATGCTAATACTAATCCAATAAAATAATTCTGCAAAGATATGAGTAGTTTAATAGTCAAGAATCCTCACTGTTCAGTTTGAAGGTTTATGTTATTCCTCTTCCCCTAATGTAAGGCCATATTTTAGACTGACTCTACTTAACATCTGTTATATTATATGTTGGATGACTAAACTCAGTGAAACTATTTGGGGTGTTTGTCCCTAAGCACATAGGGTAATACATTTGACTTAGGAAACCATGATCTTGTTTTACCTACACATATCAAAGTAATTATGTGACCTGAGTGTAAGTTCCATATTTTTCACATTTGAGCAATGACAGGGTTTTCATGGACTAGTTTTCCTACAGAATGGCCTATGAGCAAACATATATGGGAGCAGACAGCCTGGTTCACAATAGGTAGAAAACACATTCAGAGATTCCGAGATGCTCAGTATCTTTCTTAATAGTAAAACAATCTCTAAACATTCTCACTTCCAGAGCTGTAACAATAGAATAAAATGTTTCATTTTCACTAGATACACAAGTTAAAAGAGTGAGTTCAGAGGACTAAGTAGCAAGACATTGTTTTGAAACAGCTAAAGCAATGAGATCCAGAGATGGGGTTACATGAAAAATAGCAACAAAAATAAAGAATTTAACTCCACAGGCACAATTTTTGGCTGCTTTGGTTATGATCACCCTCCTCATTTTCACTCATAGTACTACAAGATAAACTCACATAAAATGTAATTAGTGGTAGAGCAATATATGAGCAAAGAGTGAATGACAATTTTAATGTATGTGATGATTGGGTACTCAAAAAATGTCCTGAGTACACATTTTTAAACATAGTCAATATAACAGTGACAATCATTTATCTCTTCTGTGTGTATCCACTTTATTCCACCTGTTCTCTCTGACATGTTAGACTCATACACTGGACAGTGAAAGTGGATCAATTCTAAAATCAGCACAAAAGTTCATTAGCTATGTCAAATTTTCCATTAAATATAAAATAACAAAGGACATGTTTTTCGAAGGGTGGGTACTCTGAAGAAATACTACAAAGAACAGAATTTATATATTTTAAAAACTAGCTTCACAATACTCATTTTCATAACCCTTATCTGTTGCCATAAATACATTAAGGTATCCTGTCAATATTATGAACTCAAACCTTTACCCAAGGACAAGGTAGTCTTGACAATAATTCACTCCTGTTTGCTTCAAATTTCCTCATTTTATTTTTGAGACCCAATGGTCATGTCCAAAAATAACTTGAAAAATTTTGAACATTACGCTTTTTAAAGCTTAAAAAATGAAAATATTCATTACATTACATTTAAAGTATATTGTCTTTGATGTACTTTGAAAGTACAAACTGAGTTAGCCATTGAATGTTATTATACTAATAATAACAGATTCATCCCTTGTGAGTACCTACTCTGAAAGCATCTTGGGGAAGTGTTGATTTCATGGAAAATGGCTTATTTGAATGTGTCAGGAGACTAGGTTTAAGACTCCGTTCAACTATGGTAAGGATTATGAGAAACAGTTTAGGCCTCCATTTCATCTTGTAAATTAGAAATAAGACAGACCCTTATTCATTTGCCCTCTGTGAATGAGTGTTCATTCAGTACATATTTAAGGTTTTGTATTTTCAATGGAGTAAAAGCAAATCCATAAAAAAAAATTTAAGTATATGTAGAAAGAGTAAGGAACACCTGATTTTTGCCAGATATTATAGGCTGGTGCAAATGGCTAGAGAGTTCAGTATTTTACTTTTGTTTGTATTTATGAAAACAGCTTTGAGTCACTGGGCATCTAGTTTCCTAAAACTGTCTTCCATTCATCATTTGTTCATCTAATTTTAACTGAGCACCTCCTCTGTATCCAACAGTCCACAATCTGGTGATTCAGGACTCAACAAGCCTAACAATACCCTTTGTATTACAGGAAACCTCTCACATTCTACTTTTTAAAATTAGCTCATCAGAAAACAGTACTAATCAAAGGCAACAAAAATAAAAGACAGTAGAATGGGAAATCTATTCTATAAACATTTTATATTCATAGCTCTTCTTAGTAATTTTACATAATTAAAATCACTCATATTTTAACATAGCAATGTGGTAATATGATTATTGGATAACTTAATGACAGTTAAATGAATAAAAATCTATTTGGAAAAATCATAATATAATGCTTCTAAGCAATTGATTAAAAAAACTACTCTTCAGGAGAATGGCAGATTTTTTTTTTTAATTTATTTATTTATTCATCAGAACTGGGGTATAGGCCAGAGATGCGGAGCGTGAGAGAATTCACCAGAGACAGAGCGGGGAGCAGAACAGGCAGATCGATGAAGTACACTGCTGAGGGGAGCAGTGGGCAGGCCAGGAGAGGTCTGCCACGCCATGTGGTCACCTCCGGGGCAGGCGGGAATTGAACTCATGCGGAAGTGAGTTAAGCTTCTTAGTGCTGTGCTTTAACCCGCTGAGCTACCAGGGAGGGCCCGAATGGCAGATTTTTAAAAAAATAATTTAGCTGCTATTAAACTTACTTGTGTAGTTGCTTATTTTGTAGAAAGTAACTCCATTAACTTTTTTTTTTTTTTTTTTACCATATAGCAAAATGATGTACAAACAGCAATATGGAGAAAGTTCACAATTTCTCTGTTAAATTTTGGACTATGTCATGCAATTTATTAATGAAAATATACCCCTTCTCCAATCTTCCCTTATTAAAAATAAGCATTGTTTAATCACAAAACAATGCCTCTAAAATACTTCAACATGCTAGTATACTTCAATTTGCTTTTGTGCTCCTTCATGCTTAGTTAGGAAGACTACCTATTTTAAAATCATGTTAGTCTACTTTATATAGCCATTAAAACCTTAAACTTAAGACAATAACATTTTAACAATTGGATATAGTTTTCTAGGCATCTCACCTTAATATATTCAAAACTTAATATAATAGAAATGTGCTGGACAAAAATACAAATGGGAATAAAACACAATGGTTCTATATTGAACAGAATTTTTCATCATTGTTACACTTGTCTATTAAATTTAATATAAAGAATTAAATTTTGCCATGGAAGTATTCATAAGTAATCATTAGGAAAGTTGTGGATATGACTCCATTCTTTCAGATAAATGCTAGAAGAGCGATGCATCTAGATCAGAAGAGATCTCAAAAATCGAGTTTAGAATGGAAAAGAAGCATGAAGAGAAACACAGTTCATCCTATGAATATTCTGTCACATAAATAAGACTCTCCAAATGAGCACAATTAATTCCAGGTGAGCTTTTAGTTGATTTGAAATTCTTAAGAGATTTGTCAAGAGCTTCCAACCAACTTTCAAGGAAAGCTTTTTGATTTCCACTGTGACTCAATTCACTTAAGGACAACAACAAGGAATAAGCTAGAAGCTTAACCACATGTCTAGTAACAAACAAGTATACACAAAACGCTATATTGCAATATTTTAGTGAATGATACTGTCAATCGCAAGGTGTAACGAAGGTTACAAACAAAGAAGAAAATGTGTATCTCCAATACTAACCAAATTATCATAGCTAACAAACACCTCTGCATCTCCAAAACAGATTTTCTTTGCTGTTTTTTTACTGTCATTTTTTACTACTTTTAATTGGGAGGAATGGACTTTTTAGCCCACAGATGCCTTCAGATGCCTTTGAGCTTATCTTCCTTTTTTTGTCAATACATCTTGGACTCATAATATTGACTGATGCTTTTTATGCTTTGTCTCATTCATCACTACGACTCTTATTGAGAACATTAACAAGATTGGCTCACCACCTGTTCTTTCACTTCATCCCTTTTTAAAATTGACTTTTGAATAGGAAGAAATTCATGAAGAAAATGGTAAGCCATGCATATTTCACAGACCAGCACTGATAGCAAATTTAAATACTTGTTTTTTTCCTATGTTCCACCAATACCTAACCACAAAATGAATTCTGAATGGTTCTGGTCAGTCAGTCACAATTGTGCACTGCCTATGAAGGGTCAGCTGCTATATCAAATAGCCCTGAATAAACAAAGTCCACAATATGATCATTGTCCTGAAATAACTTAGTTATCTACTTGGAGTGATCATACACAGGAACACAAAGTCAAATGATAATAAAGTATAAAATATGTTTGAGCAAATAAATGTGTATGTGGGTAAGACTGAAGTGGTAGTAGTTTCTATCCTGGGTATTTAGTTGCCATGGGATACCTGCTTGTGAATATGCATGTCTCCTATTGCAAAGTGCCTAGTGGGAAATACACCTTTGTATTTTACCTTGCCTACAATCACATGAGCTTAGAGTGACAATACTGTTTATCATGAGAGGAAAAACAGGCTACTGCAGCAGGTTTTCAATTTATATGTCTGGGTTGGAGTGTTTGGAAATATTTAAGAGTAGTATATATAGAGAGAAGCAGCAGAGGTTTAACTGGAAAGAACACTGTCATATAAGATGGTACCCAAGGACCTGCACAGGTGTGATTTCTGTAATGGGTCTACAGCATAATTGTAACACGGCCATGACGTCATAACAGACTGCTCTCCAATTGCACTTACCATAGGCATCTACTAATACACTCACCGCAGTCTTCATTTTAATTATTTTTAAGGGTCTATATTTTATCTCACTAGCTTATGTGATTTTTAGAGAAGGAAACATTTTAATTTTTTTGTTTGCTTGTTTTAATTGTAAGTCACCACTGGATTATCACAAGAAAGATCCAAGAATTATCTCTCTTTTGGAACGAGCAGGCGAGGAAGAGTAATCATCATGAAATAAGCTTAGAGTTTTCTCCACAGCAAAGGCCTACTCTCCCAACAAAGAGCCTTTGCAGGGTCTTGTCTTCCTGAGGGCAAGACAATGCTGCCTCCAGACCTTTGGAACCTTTCTGTTTCATCAAAGGAACCAAAGGACCTACATGAAGAACACAGGCCAGCAAAAGAGGGCCCATAAAGAATGAACTTTAATCATAAGATGGTAGAATATTCAGCTTTCCTCAAACCTTACCATCATGACAGGACTCAGTATGCTAACAATGGATGTTGAAAGTATCACCAAGAACTGACTGTCCTAGAAAAGTTTAAAGTCAAGAACAGAGACAGCTGCAGTAACATTACTTCAATTTGAATCATTTAATACCTACAGCTACATAAAACACTTAACTTCTCTTTATGAACATAAATATTCAGATGAGACCTGCTTATTTCAGTTCCTATTATTTGATATGACAAAAATAATCCAGCCCTGTAAACCCAAAGTAAAATACAGTTGAAGACCCAAAGCAACCATCAAACCCAGACACATGCATGACAGTGTTGGTATACTAAGAGAGGGAATTTAAAATAACGATGCTTAATATAGCTCTCATGTAGAAAAAGCAAACCAGAGATAGAAGAAAGATGGACATTTTAGAAAAGAATAAAAATGAAATGCTAGAAATCAACCACTGAAACAGAACAAAGAATATTTTTCATGATTTCACCAACAGACTAGATACAGGTAAAGAAAGAATTAGTAAGCATAAGTCAAAAGTAACTTCTGAATCTAAATGAAAATGAGTAGATGATGTGTGGGATGTAGTTAGGTCATAAGAGTGGAGTTCGCACGAATGAAATTAGTACTCTTATAAAAAGGGATTCCAGAGAGAGCTTCTACCTTCTTCTGTCATGTGAGATTATAAATTGTCTATGGCTCAAGAATGATACCTTTGTAAACCATTTTGTATTTATCCTTGATGTTAGTACTTCTCAGCTTCAAACAAATGAGTCATGAAGCAAATAACTGGAGCAATTTGAACACAAAATAAAATAGCCTTCAATTAAAATCCAAACTATGAAGTAAATTCCACTAATTAGTAATAAATGAAAAATAAATGAGAGAGAACTTTTCCCTGTTTACAAGAATTTTAAATATATTAAATTGACTACTAGATCTCCAAGGAGGCAGAGCATGATTCTTCAACCTAGGAGCAACACACATGCCTACTGGTAAATCGTACAATGCAGAAGAAATACGGTAAGGAAGGAAAAGGAGAATAACTCAACAGTGAAGAAATCTGAAATACTTTCTATTCCTGGTGATCAAGGTGAAACATCGACAGTGGAAAGTCACATTGATAACTATACTCTTAGGATGTGATTAAAATAACTCTATTGCTCTATGTTATCCCCCAAACACAAAAACAGCCTAAGCATGAAAACAAAAATAACATCAGCTAAATCCCAACTGAGGGGCCGTTTACAGAATGCCTATTGCATCTGAAAACCATTAAGGTCATCAAATACAAGGACAGTCTTGGAAAATGTCAGAGTCAAGAAGAATGCAGTGAGACATGACCACACTATGTAATGTAGACTCTTGGATGGGGTTCTCAAGTGGAAAGACAGAAGCAAGATGATCTGAGGAAACTATTGTGCTGGTTAATTTTACAATTCAGTAGCTTATGGTGCCCAGCCATTTGGTCAAATATCAGTATCGGTGTTGCGGTGAGGGTACATTTTGCAGTGCAATTAATGGTCAAATCAGTAGACTTTGAAAGCAACAGATTTTAATGCACAATGAGACTCATTCTATCACTTGAAGACTTTAGGAGAAAAAAGATGATGTTTCACTGATGAAGAAGGAATTCTCACTGAAACCCCTCTGAATTACCAGCATGCTATCCTTGAGTTCAAGACTGTACCATCAGCTAGTGTGTAATCTGACTTGTCAGCCCTCCCACATTATGCAAATCCCATGATTTTTTTTAAGATTTATTTATTCATGCAGATTTGGGGTACAAGCCAGAGGTGCAGGGGCAGTGAGAGGCTTCACCAGAGAGAAGCAGGAGCAGAAACAGGCTTCCTCGAGGAAGTACACTGCTGAGGGGAGCAGCGGGCAGGTCAGGAGAGGTCTGCTGCGCCATATGGATCACCTCTGGGACAGGCAGGGATAGAACTCATGCTGAAGTGGCTTTAGCTTCTTAGTGCTGTGCTTTAACCTGCTGTGCCACCGGGGAGGGCCACAAATCCCATGATTTTATGAGATTATATTTCTGCAAATATATCTTTTAGATGGTATATTTATACTTCTATATCTAAAAGTGCATATATAGAGAAAAGTGCACACAGAGACATATGTGTATATGGATATACACACATGGACATGTATACAAACTTTACAATATATCTTGTACATACACACCTTTAATTAAATTTTACAGACCTTTGGGAGCCAAGCAAATAATTGCTTTCAGCCTCTGAAGAAGATTCCCTCCTTTTATGGTCTGGCTTTTTACAAATGCAGATGACTGTTACTATTTACAGGGATTTTACATCAGTATTGTAACTGTTATTTATTTTATTTTTTTTATTTTTTAAACTGGTCCACTTAGATGAAGTGGTAAAGACTTTTTTTTTTGATCAATTTTCTATTCCATGGCAGAAGTGAAGGAAGCTGTAATTGAGAAATAGGATAGTCTATATTCTTCTGTCAACCTGCTCTCATTTATCTCGCTCACTTCTAAGCTTCACTCATGACAGATTCATGTTGAAGTTTCTTTGTCCTGTGGTACATTTTTCAAGAAATTTAGAACTCCTCAGGGCCTAATTTTGTTCTTAGAATACTCCTTGAATTACGTTCTGCATAAATTTAACCACAACATATGTAACTTTTGGTTTGGTACTGACAAGCTGTTTTGAAGTTCCTAGATTTTAATTTTCAAGTTATTCTACTTTTCTGACATGTAGAATATACCACACTTACTTAGGCAGTACGTTCAGAGGCATTCTTGAGATTTTCAACCCACAGTTGAGATTTAACCTTTTAGGGGACTGTATTTTGTTCAGATTACTCAAAAAACATTGTTTGATTTAAAAGTTGACCTGGTCATTTTTTAAAAATAAACATTCTATTTTAGAATTGTAGCTTCACAGAAAAAAAAACTGAAGAATAGTACTTATTGTTTCATTATACCTCTCACCCGATTGATATCTAATGTTCATATGGTTCATTTGTTACAATAAACCGATAATGATACATGATAAGTGAACTTGTCCTTATTCATTCATTACCCAGGTTGTTTAGAAGAGAAAAAAGTCAGACAATAGATGTATGTGTCTATGTATATAGAATATAGAAAAACAAAACAAAGGAACATACAAAACTAAATCAAAATAAACCCCCCCATGAATATGGAATGGAAGCTTCTAGAAGGGTGAGTGTGGTTAGGGAACAAAGAGGTGATTGACCCAATAGACAATGATGGAGGAATGGGGGTGGGGGGTAGGGTTGAGTGTGGTGTGGTAACACATGTGGAGAGATATGACTGTAGCCCTAAGACATATACAGTGCTGTAAACCAATGTTACCCTCTTAAAAAAATAATACAACTGAAAAAGCAAGCAAGCCAGTCTATGAACAAGTACCAAGCTGTCTCCCACCACCTGCCTGGGAGATCAGACAAGATTTTGAAGAGAATGGAATACTTTGTTGAGATCTGGTGAGAGAGACATGCAGAGGAATCAGAACTCAAGGAGTAAATAAAGAACCTCATTTTCTTTCTTCTTTAAAAATCAATCATCATCTAAAGGGTTTATTTTTGCTTTATTTAGTTCATCAGATTTTTGTTTTCCTTTTTATACAGTATATGTGAGCTATATCATACACATTTGTAATGGTCAATGGCTAAAATAAATGTAATAAATGTCACCAATAAAATAATTACATGTGAAAGTCATGAAAAATGTTAGATAAAAAGCTCACTTTTATAAAATAATACTACTCAAATCTCATAAAGTACATTTCATTGTAGAAATAATTTGATAAGATATTTTTTTTTACTTTCAAGAAGGTAAAAATAAATATTTACAAGTGGCACACATGCATGTATACATATTTTTGTAATTGCTAAATTAGTCTAAAGCAAGCATCTATTTTGATGCAATAAAGTTTCATGATATGAAATACTGTGAGGAAGAAGAAAGTCGATATATGTACTGTATGCATTCACATAAACACACAGAATATAGGGGAAAAAAAGCCATTGAGTACCTTTAGGTTTCTATTTACCTTTGTGGATAAGGAGAATACATAAGAAATTATGTAAATGGCTAAGTCCTTTGAGAGTCAAGTTTAGTTGCCATGTTATATAGCATCCTCTTGTCACTCAAATTGTATTTGAATACCAGAATGGGGAACTGACTTCATGGAGAAGGCTGGTGATGTTTGTAAAGATCTGAATGCTACAATATTATTCTTAGGCACTATCTCAGAAAACAGAGAAGACTGTTTTTGATACATTATTCTATTTGCACAACAACAGTCACTGAAATGAAAAATCATAACAAAATGAGAAAATCATATCAAGGAAACTAAGTAGAAAATGTCATCTTGTAATGGGAAAAAAAACACCTTTATAACTAAAAATAGAAGCCTTTCCCCCAAAAGTCAACTGGTCCATGAGTACAGATACAAGTAAGATTATAATCTTAAATATAATTGAAAGGCTTTTGTGTTTGTAAAAGTTTGACAACTGGTAGCCTTTTTCTTTAAGATAGGAAATAAAGTCTATTTCCCACATGGAAAACTAGAATATATTTAAACACCCTATCTCATTAACTCATCAACTAACACTGACCTTATGTAATAATATATATCCATAAATGGATGGGTATCTTGATACTCATACAATATTTTCCTCCTATAAATCATTAGAGTAGATGACGTCAGTCCAACTAGGACAACTGGCTCTGAAATTCATCCCCTGTCATTGTCACACAACATCATCTATAGAAATTTAATCTAATCTATATCGTTCTAGACATGATCTTCTAGAAAAACATAATCTAACTTGGATTTTAGGTCAGTGCCCAAAATATTTGGTGGTGGTTACTTAAATAACCAAGTAACTTGAAAATTAGCCAACTTTAATAAAGAAAATGCTTTAAAAAGTCATGAATAGGGCCCTCCCTGGTGGCGCAGCGGGTTAAAGCACAGCACTAAGAAGCAAAAGCCACTTGCACATGAGTTCGATCCCCGCCTGCCCCGGAGGTGACCACATGGCGTGGCAGACCTCTCCTGACCCGCCCGCTGCTCCCCTCAGCAGTGTAATTCCTCGATCTGCCTGTTCTGCTCCCCACTCTGTCTCTGGTGAAGCCTCTCACCGCCCCTGAGCCTCTGACTTGTACCCCACTTCTGTATGTGCAAATAAATAAATCTTTAAAAAAAAAAAAGTCATGAATAAATGCACTATCATTCTTAAGGTAAACATCAGAATATACATATACTCATGCAAAAGAGTTCTAATTCAAAAGATGAATAGCATAACCTAGTAGTAAATGAATAATCATTAACATTTAAACTATAAAATAGAAGATTTGAAACATTCTGCTCTACTTGGCTAGTATCATAAGTATACAAAAGTACTAAATAATAATGATATAAAATATTTCATAATGTAATATATAATCTTATTCAGCATCTAAGATCTCAACCAAATGAAACACATAAAGTTGAGTTTTCATCAAATAAAAATTTTAAATCAGCTGGTATTTTAAACAATCACTGTGAGAAATTTATTTTAGTCTATTAGTCACAATAGCATAATGTGTTCGCAGTTGGACTGTATCTTAATGGACAATCATATCTCATTACTGGAAAATTTCAAAACTAATAGAATTGTGATATATCCCTTGTACCTGCAAAATTAGTATTTACAACTGCAAAAGTAGCAATGAAAAATATGAATTGGAGAATTAATGACATTAATATAAAATGTGATTTGTTCTCTGGGCTTAATAAATACATCAAGAATTCTATTAATGAGGAGATCTTTCTAAATGAAATTTGCAATTCCTCTTAGGCTCTACAAGGAGGCCACTAATCTTGCTTATACCGAGTAAATAAAGCCAGGAAAGTACACTGAAGAAAACAAGTGAACATTAATTTCTTGTTGGATTTCATTTGTCTCTACATTTTCAAGCAAAATATCATAATTTAAATCCAATTCTAGCTCTCAGACTTCTAAGTAAAATTAATCTATACATCGATGACATGAGTAATTGAACCTAAACTGTACAAATTTGCCAAGTGTGTCCTAAAAATGGACATCGCAAGTATACAAAGTCTAAAATGGAAACTTCCTTTGCATATATACTTGTGAAAAATACTTTCCTTCTCATTCTTGGCCATATATACCCTCAGAGAAAATAAAGGTATGCATTAAAAGTCAGCGAGGGCAAGTAAAATAAACTGATGAACTCAATTACAGATCCAGAGGGATGTTTCAGTAAGCATCTTGCCTAGGACCCTAAGTATAATGTCTAGGAGGACATAGGAGAGAGGGGTGAAGTGTGTCAGTGTGTCTCTCTCGACCATAAGCATGTAACAGCCATCTGCCCTTAACTCCTGCTCATTATGTCATGCCAGAAGAATGTATCCATCTTCCTTGCCCTGACTCACTGCTTTGCTTTGTGGAGATCAGCTTATTTCTTCTTCTTCTTCTTCTTCTTCTTTTTTTTTTTTTTGAAAAGTAGAAAACATGATGGATCAATATTCTGCAGACTAAACAAAAAACATCAGCAAACGCATCTTGCTAGAGGCTGATGGTTGCCACCTGCAATTCAGACCATTTGGTAGCTCACATGACTCACTTTCTTGATATAAACTTTCTGGGATTAATATTATTGCATTATCTTCAGTAGGCTTTAAGGTTCCAATATAAAATAATTCTTCATTACTTTATACAGATGTAATCTTGCCTGAGGTATAAACTATTATGTACAACGTTTCTGACATTGGGTTTGCCTCATAGAGTGTTATTTTTGACTTTCTGAGAGCCATATACATAATGTAAGAAATTCCCCAAATGAAGAAAATGATAGAAGGGAATAAAATGTGATGAGATTATATGGTTTCTATTTTTAATAATATCACCATATTATCACTTTTATTGAAAGAGGGATAAGAGTAATAAATAGTAAATTTCTAGATTATTGCCTATTATTCTTTTAGAACTAACTTGTACATATCTTTTTACAAGCTTCATACATATTAATATACTGTCATATATGGCCTCTACTATCATAGTGATGAGAACTGAATATTGTTTTATATCTTAATAATAACGCAGGGTTATCATGATGACTATATCAATGGTTTACTATATCCATACTTAAACAACCTCAGAGACTGATCACACTAGTTGTCAACACTTCAAGGTTTCAAACTGATTTTTTTTTTTTTTGAGAGCTTGGGATTTTTTAGAATCCCTGATGCCACCTAGTAGTTACTGAGCAGAACTTGCCTCCTCACCTGTTTGTTTCTTGCTTTGTTGTATGCATCTATCATGATTTGGGTCTAAAAAGCAGTGTATTAGAAAGCCACCTAAATTAGAACAGGTAGGTTCTATTAAGAGAGTTACAAAGATCTTGCTAGGAGTCCTATTTTCACAATCAATAAATTAGTATTGAAGAGACTCTCCCAAGCTACTCTGAAAGGTTTATGTCCAAAACTCTCTCAGGATGGTAACTGAAATAAATGGAGCAAGTATACCTAGGAGATGACTCTGATATCTGATTTTTACCAGATGTGACCTTTGGCATATTAAGTCATCTACATAAGCAACCTCAGTTACAAGTAAAGATAATCTTAATTTATAAAATGAAGATTACTCTACAGGATAAGCACAGCCATTCATTTGAAGCATCCAGAACAGTAGGGAACTTAGAAGCTACTGAATAAAAGTTAACTGCCTTTGCCAATACTGACTGACCACATGCATCATAAACATGGTGAGCAAGGAAAAGTCATACAGGATAGTTCTGTCATTCAGAGATAGATAATGGTATTTTCCTGTTGAAATAAACTTCACTTAACATTAACATCAAGCGAGATCATTCTGTAGCCACAAGGATTAAGGCAAAAAGATTAATCCATAATCATTTTTGGCCACAGGAAAAAAATAACATTTTCCAAGTCAAAGAGTTGGCAAATATCTCTCTATCCCGGCAAATACGAAGCACTGCTACTTCTTTTCCTAATTCAGTTTTGCCTCTAGTTTTTCCTCCTTTATTATTAAAATAGCCCACTATAAAATTATTTCCTGCTTCCTAAAATGATCCAATCTAGAGCAAAGACCTGCTTCTTCAAAGACTTTCCCAAGTCACCTAATACAAGCCCAAATATCATAGATCTTTCTAACATCCTCTTACTGAGATGCCTCCTGGATCCTCTTAGGGTGGGTTCTTTCTCACTACAATAAGTAATAAATCCAACTTGTTCAATCACAGATGTATTCTTGTTACCCTGTGGTTAAAAAATTTCACAAAAAATATTGCAAACAGAACAGTCATAATGTCAAAGATAACACTTATAAATATGTTGTCTTAAATATCATATGGGACAAAAATTCCTTCCTAAAGATGGCATAGCTTTGAAGTTAAATGTCAAACTCAGTGGTCAGGGGTTACATTATGCTAATAAAAAGTGTATTTTTCATAAGCTATCATATTAGGAAGAGCAATCTTTTCCTAATCCCTTACAGGTGCATATATGAGTTAAAGGTCAAGAGAGTTGACTGTTCTTTTTATTGTGGACTAACTCAAGCGAAGTCTTAACATAATGGAAAATGATCAAATGCAACTTAAATTTCTTAAAATGAGAATTCAATAGTAAAAAAAAATAAAGTTTATGGACCAAAATGGAGGAGATTCCTTGCCTCACTCTCCAAAGAATCATATAGCAATTCAGCAAAAAGCAAAGGTCACTATTAATGTTTGAAATGAGCAGTTTTAAAAATATGGGAGCAATGTCCTATAATGAACCAGAGAGGCAAATTCATATTTGGGAGTGGCTGCTGTCCTACCAATACATAGCAGGTATGAAGTTATAGATATGCCCTTCAAACACAGAATTTAAATGCCCATTAGTATTTTAAACACTTTCATGGAAAGTCTTTTAAAAACTAAATCCATCCTGGCACAACTGGTAGACTAAAAACAACTTAACTGGGGAAACAGTCTACTGCCTATGAATTAAGATTCATAGAAAATGAGAAAAATGTGTGGCTTATAGAATCTACCTTTTTAAGTTATATTCTTCACGGTTTCATCATATCCAAGTGTCTTTTAAAGCATATTGATCATATCCAAGTATTCTTACAGAACCAATGAAAGAGGTATTGTTAATTGGTTCTCTAGACATACCTAAAAAGTCCAGTTTTGCAGGTTTGAGCCAAAATGGCAGAAAATAATGTCTGTAAGGACAGCAAATTGCCTGGAGCTCACATTAGCAAATTTTTCTTCATGATTTTAAAAATGTTTCCAGAATTCTACACCTTACAGCTTTCCTAGATTTTTCACGGACCATGACTTTTCTCATATGTTGAACTAAGAATTTAAAAGAAACTATGTCTTACTGGGTTTGCAAAGCTTTAAATAGGCTCAGTTTAATTTGATAAAGTAGGTGAAGGTAGTTACATCGACAGATATTCCATGGTTCATTACATCGCCCTAGCAAGAAATCGGCCTGTTTTATGAGGTATAGTCTCTGAGTCACAGACTACCCGCTAATGCTCAAGTCAGTCACTTGGGTATGATTTGAGCTCCTTAAGTGAAGTAGCTTATGTTTTATTTCTTTTCCTCTGAAATTGTGTGTGTATATGTGTGTAATCTAAAAATATCACTAAAATGCTTAATGTGAACAATCTATAGGGTATATGACAACTTATACTTAATTTACTACTAACAAAATATACGTATCTACCTTTTTTACTTGCAACTAAGCATCCAGGAGCTGATCACCACTGAGGTGTTTCAGCCACTGAAAATGAAGGACAAATGCTTCGTTCCTATAATGGTAATTAGAAAGTGAAATGCAGTATTTGGTAAAGGTACCCCTATCTGCTCTGCGGGCATATTAAGTGTGTAACACAGGGAATTACCGCTAGCTGGAGTCTCTAGAGAACAGTTAAACCTTGACACTCACGTCGGGGAGCCCATTTGTATTGTAGGTACTTCCAAATTGAAAGACAGTGATAGGTAAGGAAATTGGGCATCACAGTGTTTACTTAGCTTTTTAGTAGACATGTGCTGTGAACACCACCAGGTCATATGCATCCTTTCTTCACAATTCTGCCTGAGTCTGTCTCATCATCACAGACTATTGATCAGAGGAGAAAAAGATAATAGGTTGGATTTAAGATGCTTATCCCTCTTCCCAAACGCTCACATTTACTGTGCTCCTATTCACTTGACAGGAATATTGCACAGTTTCTCTTTGCCCAAATGAAAATAAGGCCATTTGTGAGAGTTTCTCCTTTCCAATCTCAAAGTTCACATACTGGAATTGTCTGCTTTTATGACTACTCTGTGGAATTTTTTTATGGAAGAGAAGTAACAGGCCCTGTCTTGGGGACTGCTGTGATATTTATGTTTCAGAAAAATATGATAGGATAGAGCTACAAGTTGATTACCTAAATGATGGCATTGTAATTACATTTCCTTAAGTCATGCTGTGCTTTAATAGAGCTGACGAAAATAATTTGATTTTTTTTAAAGCAAGTTTGTCCAATATCATAGGAAAAACCAAACAAACAAAATTTCCAAAACAAATGAGTTGTCATTGTGCTAGCCCATTCTGGGTCTCCAAGTGAATGTCAGAGTCGTGCAGCAGGAAGATGGGATTGATTACAAACTGGGCACAAATGCCATATTTGCATAATCATCCATTCCTATATAAATCTCTGCCCCATTTCCTGTGAGATTTGGCTGAGTTACCAATTAGTTCTAGTCACTTACTGAGCAGATAGCAACAGAAAGCACAGTGGAGAAAAAGTTAAAATATAAAAACAACATGTCAGCCTACCTTAATATAGCATTTCTGAAACTATTTAATTAAAAGTATTTCTTCACCACACTAAATCCCTTATTTTTCAAGTTTCATCTCCAGAGAATCTGCTAAACAAATGGTCTCTAAATTGCACTGTAGTGGAGCAAATGAATACCTAGCACTTTAAAATATGAAGTGCTCTCTAAGTATCGACTTCTGTTCTGCAGGGTTAACACAGTAACACTTTCAATTTGACATTTCCTACTAATTTTTTCTTCAGGATTGTGCTCACGATCTAAAATTTTATTGCTCAACTACTTTGTAAACAGAAAAAAAAAATAAAAGCAGTACATATTTATGATCAGAACATGTATGATAAATGACCTATTTTTAATGTACATAAAGGGCAGGATTTTCTAAAATGATTAAATAAAGAGGAATATATGTTGGCTAGAAGAATATGACTTAACTATTTCATTGACTGAAATATTGACAAGGACTGGTTTGCTGGTTCTTCCTTTTCCTCTTTAATTGTTCCCTAACTTTTATATTTTTAAAGAATGTAACAATAATGATATTCCTGTATACTGTACTTAGTGTAACCTGTTTCCTGATCATTTACTTTTGGGCAACACAAGATTAAATAATATCATTGGCTTCTCTGCTCATAATATAAAAATTACATAGCAATATATTCTAGAAGCAAGACAAAGTATTGGAAGCCCTCTTTGCTAGGTGTTTTCAAAGCCTATTAGATATTCAAATTATCAAGTAACATATAGTTACTTAGTTTAAAAAACACAATCATACTTTGATCCAAGATATAATATTCTTTTTTTTTCAAGTAAATTTTAGTTCTCTAATGTATCTTGGGAGTTTCAATGTAAGATTTAAACACCATTACACTAAATTTTTACTGCAGTATCTCATTGTTCTCACACCTGAAAAGAACATCAGCGATTTTAACACCAGACTGTCTTCTTTATGGCAATGAACTGAAAATTCTTGTCTACTATCTTGTAATGATAACACTATCTCTACAGAATATGATTCTTCATAATGTGCAGTTATGATGTACGTGTTCTGTCGTAACTAATATAACTTAAACCTGGGTACACTTTTAGTACAAACACTCCACCAATGTCATGCCTTCCTACCAAGCCTTTTTTTTCTGCTAAAACTCTGTTCACATGAAAAGAGCCAATCACTTGAATAAGAGTGGACTGACAGATAGTAGTATTTTGAGGTGGTTATCATCCTTATGTAAATAAGACAAAAGGTTATTTTCTTGTGGTATTAGAGCAAGCATTAATCCTTTAAAGGTAGCCCCACATCCTAAAGCCCCTTTTAAGCTTCAGATCCATCTGCACAGATTCTACTAAGTTGACAGATGTGGTCCAGCCACCATCAGCCCACTACACTTCTCCATTCTACATAAGCAGAGCCAGGAGGGAAAGAAATTGCAAGCATCTCAGGAGTGTCACATTCTTGGTGAGAAATTATTGGTGATGGCAAGAGCTCCTTTTGTCCAGAAGCCAAGCAAAGGGAAAAGTTTGGGATGACATTTTGGGAAAAGGGCTGTCCAAGAACAGATACCCATCTCTCATTTAGACACTGATAGTCAAGTTACACAGTGGGCCGGCCAGTCTTTGTGGCCTGCCAACCTGACAAGGGAGATGCAATAATAGGAAGATGACACTGAATTTAGCAGCCAAGCAACCTGCAGAGTAACAATCTTAGATATGAAGGGTAATGTTTCAGTGAATAAAATAAGCTATCTTTACAATGCCGAAACTATAAGGGATGTTAATTAGGTGAACATTCATAGGTAGGTAGTAACTAGCTGAACTACAAGAAACTGAAAACCAAGAAACAGTGAAATATGAAGTCATACGTCTTTTTGTTTAAATAAAAAAAGAATGTGTGTGATACAGACACCTTTCTCCTCTCCCCAAATTTGCATGTGTAAGACATGGAATGTCAATGTCTGTTATCTGCTCTGCAGTGGCACAGGGAGGAACTAGCTGTACTTATCACCAGGTGGCTTTGTAACTTTCCTCCCTAAATTCTCTGTGTCCCAGAGAAGGGGAATCCAGATGAGTGGTCCTTTCCAGAGGTTAAGAGGAATGAAGGAAAGAACATGCCTTTTCCACATGTCCGGTTGGGCCTAGGTTAAACCGGAAAAGAAAAAGAAAAAAAAAAAAAAAACCCCGAGAGAGAGAGAGAAGATCATTAATTTAGAGGGAACACTTTAAGTAGCGAGAAATTGAATAGGAAGACAGGAAGATACAGGATATAACTTGTATATTATCAATGCAAAAGAACAGAAAGTGGTCAAAGTTAGTAATTACAGAAATAAATAATGTCTAAATCACACCAAAATAAAATTATTTGATGGGTATTCTTTAAACAATTACTTATGATTGTTAAATATAATTTATTATGTGGCTTCAATTACATTAAAAATTAGGGCCCTCCCCAGTGGTGAAGCAGGTTAAAGCACATTACTAAGAGGCTAAAGCCACTTCAGCATGAGTTAAATCCCTGCCCCAGAGGTGACCCACATGGCACAGCAAACTCTTCTGACACACCCGCTGCTCCCCTCAGCAGTGTACTTTGTTGATTTTTTGCTTCCCCGCTCTGTCTCTTGTGAAATCTCTCACCGGCCATGTAGCTGACTTGTACCCCAGTTTTGTATGACTGAATCTTTAAAAAAATTGAGATATTAGCACCCCAACTTTATAACATATATTCCACAGATACCTATTAATTGCATGTTATTTGTCTGATTTTCTATTTTTCCTTTCCTGGAGACAGAAGGCTAATACATCTGGATGAGAATGCATTTCATAGCATTGCACAAAGTTAGAATTCTCAACCCCTAACCTTCAAGAGAGAATACAGGTAGTCTGTGCATTTCATAGCATTGCACAAAGTTAGAATTCTCAACCTCTAACCTTCAAGAAGTTAAAGTAATGTAAATAACAGCTATCATTTAATTCTTAGATTCTACTTACCAGAAATGTGACATTGCACTTGGAAAAACATTCTCCAGTCCTCAAGATGTGCACAATGTAAAATTTAATACACACACAGATTTTGTTAACGACACAGAGTACAATGATGGAGCTATGTTTTTTATTTCAGATGTCACAAAACCTCTGTAAAACCTGAATATTATAGATGTGAAAATTAAATTATGGTGCTCAGAAAATGTTTATCATGGTTTAATACATGTTTCCTTGGCTCCTAAATTCATACTATGTTGATTGCATCATTTATCATAATCTCAAAGACCAACAGTGCTTCACGTATCCAATTTATAACCTCAAATTGAGCTAAAACTTAGAAATGTTAATGAATGACTTTTGGATCGATAGTCAGTTATTAAGGAGGCTCAGTGTATTTGAAGAGTAAACCCAGTCTCTGCCATGATGCAGAGACCAGCTTTTTATAGCATTTATCTTCCTTGTCTTTGCTGCTTAAAATCTGCTTTATAAAATCACCTTTACATTTCTCTGCTACTGCTATGACCAGTGTACCCTGATCCAAAATCTCCCTGGGTGGGCCTGGCAGAAAGTGGCCTTCTGCTTTAATTCTGTGGGTGTGATTTAAGTGTGGAATTCCCCACCCCCAACACACACACACAATGGCCACTTTTCCACCTTTTAGGAGACATGATTTAAGGCATCGGAGAGGAAAAAAAGTTGTCAGAAATGGGGAACAGTGAAGAGGCAACCTGACTCTGTTCCCTGTATATGGGGCTAAAATCACACTGTCCATCAAACCACACAGAAATGAGAGAATTCCGCTTCCTTAGCTTTAGATTTCCTTCGGGACTTGTGTGTACCGCCTAAGGATCAGAGCTGCATAAAGTACTACAATGTGTCAGTTTAAGAAAAAGCCTGTATATGACAAAGGCTTGAATTTTCATCTGTATATCTTACAGTCACTTACTATTACTGTATCCTAACTTAGCAATGATGACTGGACCCTATAATTTTGACTTAAAATTCAGAGGACACATTCAGAAAATGGTACCACCGAGACCCAGATTCTAACAATTTCATCATTTTCTCTGTGAATATTTCTATTTAATTTTGACAAGGTATGACTGGCATTCAAAGATTACTTGAATGACAGTTCTTTTTCAGAAACCATTCTTAGGTGTTTAATCATGTACACATGATGGGTGTGTGTGTGTATAAAAATTATCTGAGAAATTAGGAATAAAGTGATTTACTAGTCTATATATTGAAAATTTAAATATTCCATTTCTAATGATTCAGCGGTTCAATCATTGCTATAAGGACATTAATCATTCATCATTCATTCTTCAACACTGCCTTCTCCATCTCCCTGGCTTAGGAAAATTTTTAAGCCAGGGATGTTAACCAGTATTTTAAAGAAGTTCTTGTAATGAACTATTCTAGTTTATTCCATATTAATACTACAATGTGTTGTATGTATCACTTGATTTTTCAACTATATTTTCTACAAATACTGTGTACACATCTAGAAAACCTTGCCAGCGATTCTTAGAATCCTATGCTAATAAAAGGCAACTCAATAAACACGCATTGAACACTACTCGTTTTGTTCTTGCCCTCAAGGAGTTCACAGCATCCAAGGGAAAACCGATATGCAAAATGAAATTGAACTTCAGTGTAGGAACTTCTAAGTAGCAGTTCAAGAACATGCCAGAAGTGAAGGCAGCAGGAAGGAAGCACCCTATATGGAGGCATTTAGAAAGGCTTCAAGAGCAAGTTGAACCAAGACCCAGGCTTGACAGATAAAGAAATTTAGGGGCTTCCTGGCAGCACAAGGGGTTAAAGCACAGTACTAGAAGCTCTCCACAGCCACTGCAGCACAAGTTCGATCCCCAACCAGGGGGTGACCTACATGGTTCAGTAGACCTCTCCTGACCTGCCTACTGCTCCCCGCAGCAGTGGATTTCAGTGGATCTGCCTGTTCTGCTCCCCACTCTGTCTCTGGGGAGTCCTCTCAACCCCTGCACCTCTGAACTTTACCTCAGCTCTTGTATCCATAAATAAGTAAATCTTTAAAAAAACTCAGTAGGTTGGGTGAAGAATATTTCAAGAATATTTCTTGCTTGCTTTCAAATCAAGACATTCTTGGGTAAAAATTCAATCAACAATGTAGTGGCAATTTCTGACTTATGGAGTCGGTAGTAACTTAGATTTGTTCACCATATTTTCTTAGACAACCTGATTCACAATTCTGAAATTTTAACTTTAAAATCAGACATTAGTAATATTTAAACAAAAGGGTGTGAAGGAACTCCAATAAAACTTTTTTTTTAAGATTCATTTATTTATGCATACAGAACTGGGGTACAGGCCAGAGGTGCAGGGGCTATGAGAGGATTCATCAGAGACAGAGTGGGGATTCACAGAGACAGAGAGGCAGACTGATGAAGGGGAGCAGCGGGAAGGTCAGGGGAGATTTGCCGTGCCATATGGATCACCTCTGGGTTGGGGATCGAACTCACGCTGAAGTGGCTTTAGCTTCTTAGTGTTGTGCTTTAACCTGCTGCGCCACCAGGGAGGACCCAAAACTTACTTTTAATATAGGTAATGGGGTTGAATTTGACCCCAAGGGCTCCAGTTTGCTATATCATTGTTTACAGGATTTATCAACAGCACAGGAAATGATTTCAGTTTTAATAAACATTCCTCATATTAATAATCTGTTGGAGGGGAGGGGGAATTCACAAAATTGTAGAAAAGTCTATTTGTATCTCACTTTTTTTTTAAGATTTATTTATTTATTCATACAGAACTGGGGTACAGGCCAGAGATGCGGAGGGTGAGAGGATTCACCAGAGACAGAGCAGGGAGCAGAACGGGCAGATCACGAAGTACACTGCTGAGGAAAGCAGTGGGTGGGTCAGGAGAGGTCTGCCATGCCATGTGGGTCACTCACTGCGCCACCAGAGAGGGCCTATTTGTATATTACTTTTTAAGGTTAGAATCTAGATACATACTTTATTTTTTCCTAGTTCAGAGTGACATTTGAGAAGGGACAGAACATTCTGAAAATAATTAGCTTTCTAAAACTGTTTTAATTTCTTTCCAATGATAATTTTGGGAATTAGATAAATTTGTCAAAGAATAACTTAATAACAAGAGGCAATATTTATGTAACAGTGGAGGCAATTATTTGAACATAGGACCGAAGTGACTCAGTGTATTTCTACTACACAGCAGTAATTTCAACCTTCTTTGAAGTTCTATCATTCTATATAACTCAAAAATCTCAAATTTGCTTAACTTTCACATCAAATAGAGAAACTAAAAAGAGAAAACTATAAATACAAAAATAAAGTCAGTAAAGATTTACCTGGCTTGTGCCTCCCTGGTGACACAAACGGTAAAGTCTAAGCACTGTGAAGCCATCCACAGTGCTGTGGCACAAGCCCAATGCCCGGCCAGGGCGCTGACCCACATTGCACGGCAGACCTCTCCTGTCTCCCAGCTGCTCCCCTCAGCAGTGTATTTCAGTCAATCCAACTGTTCTGCTCCCTACTCTTGTCTCTGGTGAACTCTAACCAGCCCCCCACACCTCTAGCCTACACCCCATTTCATACACACACACACACACACACACACAAATGAATAAATTTTTAGAAAATAAACAAAGAAATTTACTTGGCTATATTTATTTCAAATAACCGAGATAGAGGGGATATATGTAAACATGAGAAATATTATTATAAGTAGGAGTCTACTTTCTAAGTTTGCAATTATATATACAATTGACTTTCTCTCAAGACAATGAAAATTAAAACAATGAGAACTTTTATTTCTTCAGGAAGAAATGAAAGCATAGATAGATGTGAAATTTAAAGGTGCATGCCTGGAACTTAAGCATAAACAAACCTACAGAATAAAACAAACTCTTATTTTATGAGAAAAGATGGTAGGTGGAACTGGAATGCAGGAAGGAGAATGGGGCAGATGTGTCATTATATGATGGGTAGATGGAGACTACTTTTTGAGGGGACCATGATGTAGTAAATACAGATCGAAACTATAGAGGTGGAAACCTGAAGTATATGTTATGAACCCATGTTACTTCAAAAACATTAATAAAATTGTAGTAATTGTAATCCAAAAGTAGTCTATTGACTTAGATTATTTTTGGCTTACCTATCTAACAAAATATTATGTACCTATAGATGGACTGTCATTTTTCTATTTTTATTAATAGTTGTGTATATATGTTGTCGTAAAGCAAAAAAATAAATAAGTGAAAGTCCCTATAACACCTGTGGAACCTGAGACCTTAGGGTCCAATCATTGAACTTTAGGCTTGAGGTTGCTTTACCCATAGACCAAGGTATGGGGGGATTATTTGATTAAAATACACTCAATCAAAGGTGTGATATATTAGAAATCAGATCTTGTTGAGAGCAGATGTTATCCTATTTCTAAAATCTTTCACTGGTTTCAAACAGTGTAATTTTAACTAAGATTTGACTCTAGCATGATTTCTTTTAAAGAAAGAAGTTACTAAGTATGATTCCACAGTGATTGAGAGGGTTAATAAAACAAAATTCACAAAGGAGCTCAAGTTATGATTCATTTGTAGGAAAATAGCAACCCAAGGTCAAAGCAATATGCTATATATTAATGGGATTATTGAATAATTCCAAGAAAATATGAATGGCATTTTAATATCTATATACAGCAACCTATGCCAATTGGATATTTATGAATTATTTATCAGTTCTATGAAACTCACCATTCTCCTTACTTCACTGTTGATCAGATGAAGGAATATTACTGTGACCTTGGTTGGTTGTGGTGGGATTTGTTCCTTTAGAAAGAGTAAAATGAAACTACCTAGAGCTGATTACTATTTTTCTATATAGAAAATTTCATTATAATGGACTTTGTAATATATAGAATTTCACCTCCATCACCTTCATGCTGTGCTTTAAAAGAATCTTGTTCATGAGATACATTCAACAACATAATACCATCAAGGATATAAATGCCTGTAAGGTAGAGAGAAAGATTTATAATCACAGGACATGAATAAAGCATCTACCAGAAAACAGAACACAGTGATCACGCTTCCTAAGAAGTTTGGAATTCAAGGCCCAAGTTAGCTCTGGGCTTCTCATGGGAGGACTTACAATCAATGTAGGAAATGTGGATGGGTACCGTATATAGCATATACTTACTGATTTCAGTGGGCAACTGTCAGCATGTATTTCTACAGAGAGGGAATGATATATAGCTTATGAAAAAGCACCCATTCAATGACATGGAATTCTCTGATTTAAAAAAAAAAAATTGTAGTGTACACTAATAAAAATGCTATTTTATTTAAAACATTTTATATATTATTTTGCATTTTAAATATAAATGTGATGTACTTTTACATCTATATTTAGATGTGTCAACCTAGTTGATTTCTTCATCCTTTATTCTGTGAGGCACTCAGATATTTAGATATGTTTCCTTACTACTAACAATGTAAATAAATATTCTGCTCCGATAATTATTTTCAGTTACTGTATTACAGACTTAAGGGGAAAAACAAAACAAAACAGATAATATGTGATGACAGGGTTATTTTTTGTTCTTGGGATAACGCAGGCTCAAAAATAGTTACAAAACTTGTTCAGTTTTAATTCACATGGATCTTTTCAATACCAGCAAAGAGATATTAACAGAGACTTAATAATGAACAAATTATTACTTAAGACCTTAATGCTCAATTTTTTAAAAGAAATTTTGTGTTACTTATTATCCCAACTGCCAGAAAATCAACTTGTTTTGAGACAAAAATCTATCAAGATTAAGGACCAAGTCTCTCATAGACACTCAAAGGATTTCCATTTTAATATTTTCAGCAAGGCACATAAGTCAACAAATAAGAACACATAAGTATTTGTTTCTCTTGTATTCTGCTTCTGCCTCCCTGATGTGGACTGTAGTTTCTTGCACCTGTATGGGTCCATGTGATGACATCAGGCCACTGAACACTCCAGAGTATCATTTGAAGATAGAACTTTGATTATAACTGCAACTATACCACCATAGAGAAGTGAAACACCAGGAGAGGAGGAGAAGAATCCTGCCTACTGGATACATAGTTGATATGAAATGACATAACAAGGTAAGTAAATCACCAGATAGCATTGGGTGCACAAAATAGTTTTTAACAAAAAAGGAGTTCTGAAATGTAAGTTATGGTGAATTAGAAAACAGTATAAATTGTCCGCCAAGAGAAGAACTAATCAGAGAAGATAAGCATTGCTTAAATAAATCCATAAAAATAAATAAAATAAATGACTTTAGGGCAAAATACTGATTTAAAAAGTCCAGATTTTAGAGAAAATTAATAAAATTAAATAGGTGATTTTCCATCCTGTTGGAAGGAATCATCAATTTTGCTGACAAAACAGACTTCCTTTCCTCACTTAACAGCAACTCTATCATAATGATTCTCTGTGCATTTTTCATTCAGAAACTTCAAATCTATTGGCCATTCTATGGGAAACACAGAGGTGAACAGTGCATACTTCCTGCTCAAATTCACAAACCTAAGAAAGAATGGAAACTGTCTTAACAGACTACAAGAAAATACAATTTATTGGCCTTCCCCTAAAGATGTTTACAAAACCAGGTCTTGTTTCTACTACTCAGATAAAAGTTCTGTTCAGACCTAGTGTTTATCATTATATAAACATATTACTGTTGAACATCTGGATAGGAGACAGCAAGAAGCTTAAGATCTGAGTAAATAATCAGCATTTAATTTGAAAAAAACAAATTGAGTGATTCTGGAGCAATGGAGAAACCATGCAAGAAAATAGTTTAGCTTAAAAAAAAAAAAAAGTCTTATAAAGACATCAGGCAATGCATAGAAAAGCACCATACCACATGGGCTTCGTAAGCATTTGTTGATTTTCTTTTACAGAATTGTAATGTTAACTTGGAAAGTATACCATAAATCCTTTTCTAGACTTCAGCAGAGAGAACTTATTTTGATATTCTGTGAAAATTATGTGTACTATAAAAAATCAATTGTAATTACTACATATAACACAACACAAGCAAAAGATAAGGAAATGAAGTGTTGATGTTAAGTGATTATGCATTAAACTGCAAGGATTTTTATGATGGCAAGGTCTGAGGTGTGCTGTTATCACTGCTCTTAATTCATTTTTATTGAGTTTCATTGAATGAATAGCTTAAGATTTCTAAAGTAGTTTTCATGGAATAGTTTGTAGTACTCATACCCAATTTTATTCATTTAGGTTTTTTTTAGTGCATACTTCGTAATATTTCTTGTTGGTTATCAAAGGGAATACAGCAACAAAGAAGATATTAGAAGCATCACTAATGATATAAAAATAATTTGATGGTTATTACATTTGAATCTAATGTTTAGCGAACATTTTTACTTATAATGATCATTGTGAGAGCAGAGATAGATATGCCCTTGCTTATTATTCTCTCCCTCTAGATCCACACTATTACCTTAAAAACAAAAATCAATTACTTTAACATTTTTCTACAAATTAAACCCAGTTCTACTAGGCCAAATACCCGTGAGTCTGGGACAGATGAAGAGAAAAAATACAAGAAGTTCATGCTTGACTACCAAGTTTAAAGAACACTTTCTTCTTTTACATAGAAAACATCAATAGAAAGGCAGTAATTGCTCTTCTCGCTAAAAAAAAACAAAGGGAGCCAAGATGAGTATATTTACTGTTTCTGAAATTTCTGATAGGTAGTCCCACATTGTGAGTGGCATCTTATTATGGCTTTCCTCTGCATCTCCCTCTTATGTTTATGATGAACATCTTTTCATATTCCTCTTGAGTATTTGTAATGTCTTTTTTATAAAGTACATATTCAGATCTGCCATTTACTTATTGGGTCATTTCTTTTTTTTTTTTGAGCTGTATGAGCGCCTCATAGAGTTTGCATACTAAACACATCTTAGATATATGATGCATGAGTACTTTTCCCCATTCTGTCGGTTGCTTTGTATTTAGGATAGTTTTTTCACTGCACAGAAGCATTTTACTATGATATAGTCTCGTTCACTATTTTTGTTTCTGGTTCCCCTGCCAGTTGAATGAAGTCCCTAAAATCATCACTAGTGCCAGTGTCATGGACTATTTTGCCTAGGTTTTCTTCTATGTACATCATGGGTTTTGTCTTTACACACAAATATTTAATGTATTTTGAGTTAACTTTTGTGCATGGTCTTGTTCCTTTTTTTGCATGAGGGTGTGTAATTTTCCTAGCACTTTGTTGTTTGTTGATTTTCTTCAGTTTATGGTTTTGCTTTTTGTCCCTCTCTAGTAAACTATGCAGATTAATTTGAGTTTATTCTTTAGGTACTCAGTACTATTCTAGCCTCAATTCTTTTAGATTTTTTTCTACTTTTATCCATTATCATACAACTGTTTTGTAGGGTAATTTGATGTTTGGAAAATATAATACCACCATTCTTCTTACCTGAATTGCTTTAGCTTGGGCTTTTTTTGTGTGTTTCCATACCAATTTTAGTAATATATGGTGTGTTTTGGAGAAAGCTATTAGAAGTTTTGACAGGGGTTGCATTAGAAGCTTTAAGTATACAAGGTGAGTGGGTAAAGAAGATGTGGCTTATAAACATAGTGGAGTAATACTCAACTGTAAAAAATGAAAAGTTGACATTGGCAATAACATGGGTGGAATAAGAATACATTAGATTACACTTAAGTAAAATAAGAAGAAAAGACAAATACCCAAACTCATATGTGAAATAAAGAAAAATAAAAGCTAAGAAAAAATACACTGGAAATCCATCAGCAAAACCGAAGCTACCGGAAGTAGTAGGTAGAGGGGCAGGAGTTAAAACAGACTCAGGTGGAGGATTATTGGGGTTTGGTGGCAAGTGTGGTATGAAATACTTGTTGATACATGAACCTACATTCCTAAGACACACAACAGCGTTGTATATAAACATTACTTCACAAACATAGTGAAAGAAATACCGTCAATTAGTTGGAATTAATTCCATTCATTTTATTCAACTCATTACTCTTGCATTTCAAATTTCAGACCAGATATTTTAAATAATTTCAAACTTTTAACTTTCAAAATTATTTTCAATGAGAGAGCTCATTTCTGAGACAAGGAGTAAAGCTTTTACTATTAGTGATAATAGAAGATCCTGTCTTTAGTAGCTTGGATATTTTACTGCTGTCAGTCCCATAGGTGTAACAGATTTATCAACTGCCTTAGAAGGGTGTTGGAACACCTTCCCAGCACTGACCTCATTCCCAGCACTGGGAAAACCCAGCAATTCACTGTTTTCATAATTCATTTGAGGTCACAGAGACCCTATAGAAATTGCACCTTTCACAAAATTGTCTGAGAATTTAAGGAGAAACATGGCAAAACACATGTTCAAAGTCCCTTTTACTTCCTCTTGTCAAGTCATTGTGCTTGCAAGTTACATAAAGATAGAAATCTAGAGTCTGTGGTTCTGAGATGTATGAAAAAATGGAAACTGTTGCTTTCAAAGTAGGAAAATGGCATTATCATTAACTTTGTTATTTACTGAGTACCAAATCTCTTAGCACCTTCAGACTTACATCACTGATAAGAGAAAGGTAAAAGTGACAAGTTTGTACCCAAGAAAAGTGACAAAATGCTTTAGCTGTAGAAGATATCGATAAACCTATCAATTAAAATGCAAATTAGTCAGAGGAGTGCTGTGGGAACAAGAGTTTCTATGTAAATGATCAAAGAACCATGCAATTCAATGACCCAAAACAGTCAAGCTTGATGAATGCTTCTTAGTAATTAAAATTAAATAAAGTCTGAATGCGATATTGACAACTGTTTTATAAATTCATATATAATAGGGAATAGATAAAGCCTCAGCTTTTAAAATACCACTCTGTTCCTTCACAAATAGTCTAATGTGACCATCTCTGTGCTTGAGTTTTACTGATTAATGTGGTTTTCTTTTATCTTTTATATTCTGTATTTGGTTGTTTCTTTTTATGTGCTACTAGTCAGACTTTGATGTATGGCAATGAGTCAAATGGATTATTAATGTAACAGTCCTGTCTAAAATGGGTATAAAATGATAATTCAATGTAGAGAAATTCAAACCATGCTTTGAAGTAAAACATAGGCAGCAATAATGCTAAAAGTCCAGCAAATAAACTGCAAATTAAGTGTCTTTGTAATTTGTCAATTCTCAAATCCTCCCATTTTTCAAGTAACAAAATTGCAGTTGTTTCTATGATATGTGGACTAGTCCTAAAATGCTAATGCCGATGCCTGAATAAATTGAGCTATCAAGAGTTTCAATCAAAAAAAATAAACTCTGTGTTGATGCTTGGGTGACATTTTTTCTTAGGTGTAATACTGAATGTGCTAGTTATACAAAAGAAAGTAATCTCCTTTCTTATGACAAATATTTAATAAAACAGCAGTAGCTATACTTATGGCCTTACTTTTGAATTGAAATGTCAGATACAGCACTCAAAAATGAATGTCTCTGTTCAGATACTAATTTTTAAGGAGTGGAACCAGAATTGTCCTTATAAGAGAATGTGTTAACACCTTTTAGTTACATTCAATATATGAGAAATTTCAGGAAAAAAATTATGCTAACTTTTCTGTAGGTTTCTTATGAGTCATGTTTATCTATGCTGACAAGGTTGTTCAGTAGACACCTACAAGTTACTGAGTCACTAATAAATTAACAAATAAGTAAATAATTTTTAAGTAGAAAATTTCTCTAATAATAGTGTGAAAATAAAGGGATGATCTAGCAGGACCAGAACTGGAACACAGAATATTGAAAGTACATAGCATCTTTTTAAAGTTTTTGTTGTCTTTTACAATGTATTTATATACTTTCCTTATATGATAGATCTTTTGTATCATTATGATTCTGGAAATACATGCCTCAATTGCTTACCCCTATTCTCACAGACTTCGCTGGGAACAAAGAGGGGAATTAAACATATAGGAGAACTATTAAACTGCCTATAGTGTTCACTTTAGTATCAATGCAAAAATCATTAGCCAGATAAAAAAGATGAATTCATTTTTTCCAAAATCAATGGCAATTCTTGGAAGTAAACATCATAGGATCTCCCTGTCAGCCCAGAGGCTAGATCTCAGTGCTATCACTGGGATGGCCCACCACTGTGGCTTGAGTTCGATCCCCAGTGAGGTAACTACCCACATGGCACAGCAGACCTCTCCTGTCTTGCCTGCTGCTTCCCTCAGCAATAGATTTCAGTAGATCTACCTGTTCTACCCCCAACTCTGTCTCTGATTCCTCTCACCCCTTCCTTTGGACTATACCCCAGTCTTACAAGTAACATTAAAATCTTAAAAAGAAAGGAAAACAACATCATTTTAAAATCTAAACCTGGTATTGTCAAAATTTTATAATTAAGCAAGTTTTACTTGACCAAATAGTCAGAAATGTTCAAGGCAAGGTTCGTCTTTTCAACATTCCTTCAGGAAACACGGGGCTCCTTAATGGTACACTGAGCCCGGCTCTCCCCCTGGGAAGCAAAAGCTTTATGAGTTTATATTCTGGTAAACCCGGTAGGGCATCTTTGCAAGTATCACCCAAGCATTCATCCGAATTTTAGTTTTCATAAACTAGATCTCCAATTTTCAAATGTGTAAGCTTAATATTTTTGTGATTCTCTTGTCTTTATCTTCCTTCCTCTTCTAGTTATGCATATTTTTCTCATATCTTTTGAACTAAAAGGAGAGCAATTTTAAGCATGGAGTTGCCATCCTCACCTGCTAGCACCATCATCTCTCCCAGTTCTATTTTTATTAACTTATCTCCTGAATATGCATGACATCTTTCTGCTTCTTTGCTTACCTGGTTATTTATGACTGCAGGTTTGACAATGTATTTTACACATCATTTGTTGCTGGGTTTTGGTAAGCCTTTTAAAGGAGTGTTGACTTTTGTACTGAGTCACTCGAAATAAGTAGACTGTTCTGAAGACTTGCTTCTAAGTTTCAGAAAAGTATGTGACAGCTTTGACAGAGACTCATGTAACCCTACTGAACTGACAATAACATTCTGAAAATTCTAAAGCATCATCCATTAAGTTACAAAATCCCCCTTAGTCGGTAGGGACAGATTACTCCATTGTCCTTTCCTCTTCTTTGGACAGTGATAGGTCATGTCTGTGCAGTCAGTACTAAGCCAAAGGAATGAGGGGGTATGTCCTCTCTGTCGCCCCCTTTCCTGGAATTTGCTCCAAAAATTCAAGACCTCCAAGAACTCTGCTTTCTGCTTCCTCAGCTCAGCAAGACCACAGTCCTTTGTTCAAGTCTCCGCTTGGTATAATGGCCTGAGAACAGCAGGCAGTGAGCCGAGGAGCTCATACACTTATCACAGTACTTTCCTTTCCTCCCCCTTTTCCCACTGTATGAAAACCAGTGTTTAATATTTATCATTCACATATCTACTTGTTTAAGGCAGGAGACTAAAGCTAGTCGGTTACTCCATCTTGGGTAGAAAAAGCACCCCATAAATCTCAAAAGGGTACCTTAAAGAATACTGACCAAAAACTTAGATGAACATTCTGCTAATTCTAGCAAACAAAAAACTTTTTAAAGAGAAGTGTAAAAATTGAGTAACAGATCCTTACACCTCTGGAAGTTTTCTGTGTGTTTTCAACACTTTAAGGAATTTTCCATTGAGTTCCTTTAAAAAAACAACACTGGTCACCCCATTTGTCTTGGTTAGTTTCCCCTTAACTCAACCTTCTAGCCCTAGTTTCTCAAACCTCTGACTCCCTTGCTGAAGACTGAAACAGCCAGCTATCACTTCTTTATGGTTACATTTCCACAAGACCAAACGATCCTTTGTTAATCACATGTTTCATTTCTACTGTTTCCATAAAGGTTCCTTGACTTTTGACATAATTTTGAATCAGAAAAAGACCCATTCAGTACCAGGTTCATTATCGATGAACCGATTTAATTTTAGAAGTAGCAATTCTGATAGACTAATATAGCAGAGAAACACCACAAACATTTAGACAAATTCACCAACATTTCTATAACAACAATGAGAATATCAAAAATATATGGAAGACTCTCCCTGGGAGAGAGGATGAAGTAGGGGATTGTTAATTGGTCCACAATATCTTTCATAAGCTAAAGCACTAGCAATCTATTTTTTTTTTTAAACTTGTTATCATGGTCAAGGAAACTGCCTCTAAAAAATATAGAAAGTGGGCCCACCCTGGTGGCGCAGTGGGTTAAAGCACAGCACTACAGTGCTAAAGCCACGTTAGCATGAGTTCCATCCCTGCCTCAGAGGTGACCCATATGGCACAGCAGACCGCTCCTGACCTGCCTGCACTCCCCTCAGCAATGTACCTTGTCAGTCTGCTTGTTCTGTTCCCCACTCTGTCTCTGGTAAATCCTCTCACCATTCCCATACCTCTGGCCTGTCCCCAGTTCTGTATGCACCAATAAATCTTAAAAAATATATAGAGAGAAAGTATAAAAATGACAGTTTTGCTTATCTATAAGGTAGCTGTTTGTTAAAATAGTGATTCATGCGTTTTTTTTTAAAAAAAAAAAAAAGACTTACTTATATATACAGTAACTGGGATATAGGCCAGAGGTTGTGGGAGTGGGGGAGAGGATACAACAATGACAGAATGGGGAGCAAAACAGTCAGATGGACTGAAATTCACTGCTGAAGGGAGCAGCGGGTGATACAGGAGAGGTCTGTTGCAGCAAGTGGGGCAGCTCCTTGACTGGGAGTTGAACTCGTGCTGCAGTGGCTGGTGATAGCTTCATAGTACTGATATATAACCCCCTGCGCCACTGGAATGGCCCACATCATGCTTTTAAGAAAGCTTAAAAAGGAACCTGAAACTCAGTGACAAATCAAATAACTGCCCTAATAAGAACCAGTAGGACAAGCAGACCAGGTAGACTTAAGTTTGCACCTTCTCATCCTAGGGCTTCAAGTTTCTCTAATACCACCAGTGACTTCTCGTTTTGGTACACAGAAGGAACCACATGTTATTTCAGGAACCCAGATGACCAGAACCCCCAACTGAATGAAAATGTGGACAATGGTGATGTTTCAGTTGCGGGCATGTTGCTAAAAGAGTGAGGATGCTGCCTCCTTGGCTGACGTATCATTCCACAGTCTATGTCAACTGACACCATGGTGCAGAAGGGTTCCAAGTTCTACAACAGAGTTCCTCCTTCCAAATGTCTTTTGATCATGTTTGTGTGTGTGACTTCCAAAATTGTGTGTGCATACATTGAAGAAATTAAAGAAATAGATGACTTAGCATGTGAAAAATAAAGTAAAATAATGCTTAAAGTTTGGCAAAAAATGATGGTCCAGAAAGAGCCAATTGAGTGCATACATGCAAGGTAGTCAGTTAAGAGATGACGCAAATTGAGACAAATAATGAAAGAATTGAGGGCTCAAAGAGAGCAATTCACATGTTCCTAGCAGGATCAATGAAGGAGAGAGCTAGAGGAACAAATAATTGTTACAGAGGGCATATTCCAGATACAAAGAAGAATGCGTGATCTGTGAGCTGACACTTGAAGTTAAACTGAGGTGTGGTGATGATGTGGTCTATTAGATGTCCACACAGTGGATGGAAGAGGGCAGTGAAGAGTAGGATGGAAAAGCCAGACACTGAATTTCTCAGCATAGAGGGTACTGAACTTATTGGGAAAGGAAAGGAAATCATTCCATAAGGGAAGACAGTTAAGACTAGTACTATTATTCTCAATGAGGTCACAAATGAGGATTACAACATGAGTATTACAAAATTAGGATTATGAAATTAAGTAATATTGTTATCAAGTATCTCAAAGGATTTCAACAGTCTGTAAACAGTGACAAACAAGGAAAGGTGATCCCCAGAGGCTGCAGGGGGCAATTATCTTAGGTTTTAGCATCATGAATTCAAGGTAAGTTTCTTCAGATTATTTCAAGTATAACAAAATTATAAAGCTCTTGTTTTTCACCTTTGTAAAAATAAAAGTGAAGTGTTTTTCATTGAATATTACATTTTCACTTTTCAGTCTTTAGCATCTATTCATGTTGAAAACAAACCAGAGTATCTCCCAGAGCACTTTCATTTTCAAGGTGATTACTTTTAAATAGATTAAATGTAAGCAAGTCTATATCTATAAATGTAGGGTAATTGCATAATAGCCTATGGATATTAAGAATATTACCTATTGAGGAAGCAGATATTATTTGAATTGGAGTCCATAAGGCACCTATTAGTCTAAGAAGCAGTCTATCCGGGGTCTCCCTAGTGGCACAAGGGTTTACAGAGCAGCACTATGCAGTTATTCTCAGCCACTGCAGCAGGAGTTCGATCCCTGGCCTGGGAGGTGACCCACATGGAGTGGCAGACCTCTCCTCTCTCACTCACTGCTCCCTTCAGCAGTGTATTTCAGTTGATCTGCATGTTCTGCTTCCTACTCTGTCTCTGGTGAATCCTCTCACCCCCCTCCCCACACCTGTTAACTTCCCAAAAGAGTAAAGACATTGGAAGGCATGTAGTTCATCTGTCTTCACTTCTGCTACCTCTTCCCTGCAGCTGAATACTACTTTCTCTTTTATGTACAATGTCCCCAAATGTAATTTTCACTCTAACTTAGATTCACAAGTATTCCTTTTGATTCCAACAGGCTTTCCTTAACCTCAGCATGGCCAAATCCTACTTATACCCCAGGTCAATTGCAAGGTGAACTCCTCCGACCACCGAAAATACCGTGGCTGCCCTTCACTGTCATATACGTATTTTTGAAACCTTAACAGTACCATTTTATATGTCTGAATATTTATTGCCTCATCAACTGGAATCACCAGTCTCCTTGCCTAGAATAACTTCTGAAACATAGTAAATTCTCTAATATTTTATGAATGAATGAGAAGGGGTATTTGTACATCATAAGTTTGATGAGGAACTGATATCCAAAATAAACAAAGAAATCACAGTTGAACAATAAAAAAAAAAAAAAACAGGTTGCAGAAATGGCAGATATACACAGATACTTCACTAAAGATGCCACACAGGTGACCAACAGTTACATGGAAAAAAAAAAACAACACCTCATCAATATTAGTGAAATTCAATCAAATGCAAATCAAATGTCTAGCCTGGTAAACACCAAACCTCTTTCTCGGAAAGACCAATATAGTGGGGAGGTGGTTTCAGTGTAATTATGATTTAGCCCCACCTTTTGGTGTCTGACTACAAAAAGTTTTGGCTTGTTAGTTTTTAATTTTTATTATTTGATTTTCTTAAACTTTTTAAAAAAAGATATATTTATTTATGCTTACAGAACCGGGGTACAGGCCAGAGATGTGGTGGATGGGAGGATTCACCGAAGACAGAGTGGGGAGAACAAGCAGACTGACAAAGTGCACTGCTGAGGGGAGCAGTGGATGGGACAGGAGAGGTCTGCCACGCCATGTGGGTCAGCTCCCTGGTCAGGGATCGAACTTGTGCTGCAGTGACTTCAGAGAGCTCATAATGCGGTGCCTTAACCCACTGCACCATCTGGGAGAGCTCTTGTTGTTTTTTAGTCTCCGTTAATGCCCAGCTCACCTTTTTCAATGACAGCAGAAGATTCAATCCATGGGATTCCCAGCCTGCTATCCAGAATCCCTGACTTCAACACCAAACCCTTCACAATAGCCCACATGTCAATTTCCATTTTTTTCCCCCAGAATGAATTTCAAATCAGTTTACTAGGCCTGTCTCAGTCTCTCCAGAAATCCTGCAGGTGTAAGTAACAGCCATATTCATACATACAGGTATGTGGGTTACCAGTATTTTTCAGATTTAAACCACTTCAATTCAAATTTTGGGAGGGTATCAACTTAATTTCACACAGTATCCACTTACCAGTTGTAGCTGTGCAGGGGAGAAGTGAATCCCCAATCCTTGAACTACATGGTATACTATATGGAAAAGATCATCAAGTTCGAGCATCCCTATGAATCCTCTGTGCAAAAGGAACATCAGCAAGAAACTTTCAGGATTCCAAGCCCCTCTAACCTTAAGTTCTGGAGTAGTTTGAGTAAAGAAGCAATTACAAATTATTCCTCAATATCAAATTCAGTTCCCCCAAAGTTTGGGCTTCCAAAGCCATAAAGGTGGGTGTTGGGAGGGACAAAGTAAAAAAAAAAAAAACACGAACAAGCTTGCAAAAAATCCAATAGTTTTCTATTTTCCTCAAAGCTTTGCCTGGGTGGTCTCTTATCACAGGCAAAAGCTACTGTTCTACATATGTATTTTCCAGTTGAAGCGGACTGCCACAATGAGGTATGTGCAATTTTTTTTTCAATTCCCAAGTGTTTTCCCTTTGTAATTTTCTATTATTGCTCTTACAAAGGGAGAAAGATATCTGTGCAGTTAATTCAGCATCATCATAGCAGCCAGATGATGCAAGGTTTTTTTTTTTTAAACTATCTTTAATCATATTTGAATCATGAAATCGTATTTGAATCATGAAACAGTATATCGATCTTTATATAGTGCAGAGTATGAAGACATTTTCTTAAGGTGTTTGTACGAACATTATGAATAAAATTTAGAGTTATAAACCTTAGCTCATTCATCAAAGTTGGACAGAGACAATTTAGAAATAATGTCTTGAAGCATGGCAAACAATAGAATATTTTAAGAACCCACACTGAATCAATCATTGCAGTAAGAGTTTTATATTAAAAGTTTGTTATCTATATTACATTCACCAAAAAAAATAAATTTTTAAATGCAAGTTTTATATCTAGTTATAGGACAATTATATTAAATAAATATTATTACAGAAGTGAGCTTTTAGACATGACTTTCATTATTGGCTTGCAAATATCACATCTATTTGATCATTTTAGAAAAACATTTATCATAATCCTTTAGAAAGTGTTTTATGTCTTGTATTTTGAATATAATATTGGATTTTTCATTGTTACCTGCTTCAACTCTCACCTTGTGTAAAGCTGGACCAAAGATTAAACAAATAATGAATAATAACTCATGTCCAATAAATATATATGGGAAGAAATCAGATACAGCAGACCCTTCAATAGAATCCATCTCTTCATCATCATTTCATTTTAACATTGATGAGTAAAAAAAAAGATTTCCTTCAAAATCTTTAAAACTATTATTTAAAGACCTGCTTTCATTACAGATGTTTCACTTAACACTTATAGTTTCTAGGAACCTACTGACATTAAGTGAGAACCTGTTGTATATTAAGTTTATAAACAGGTTTTGACAGAATATAAAAATCTGTCACATTTCATTCAGATCATTAAACCATGAAAATTGTTACTCATTTCAGATTCTGAAGCTGATTTTAGTGCAAACATTACCAACATTGATTGAAAAGTGGAATTAGGAGGAAGTGACTGAAATATTAATTTTATAAGCAACATGTTAAAAGAGGAGGTTAGTTTTAAAAGTAGACGTCTTCAATATAAATTAAGTCAATCATATTATTGTTTCAATCCAAATCTAACTGAGTTGCCAAAAGCAGAATTTGAGAACACATGAAATAAAGCAGCAATATGTCATGATTTTGGCTCCATTCAAAGGAAAATAAAAGGAGCATTTGAGGACTAGAATATTAGCACAACTGCAAAATCAAACTGAAAACACTGTATTCTTATACTATGAGGCAACTGAAATCTACTTGGCCTTCCAAACTCTATTGCTAATTAGCAATTTCCGCTCTTCCTGGCTTCTGGATGTAGGCACAGACATATTGATCTAATGAAGGCCAAGTCTCACATTGCAGTAAGTGTCTAAGTGGTGTTGTGACACCCGGCACTTGCTGATATCCTGAGAGACACTTCCAAATCTACCTCATCATCAAGAAACAAAATAAATGTTGATCCCTAGATAAATGAAACAGAAAACAAGTGTCTGTTGTAAAGCTCATGTCTCACCATGGAACTATTTCATATCTCATCTATCTACAGTTTTAAGATCTTACATGTATAAATGTGTGTGCTACATTGAGAAACACAAAATAATACTGTACTAGAAGAAATTAGAGTGAAGTACATGGAAATGTGTGTAAAGTGGTAAAATAGTACTTACAGGTTTAAATAAATTCCCTGAAGAAGATGTTTAAATACGTGGTTAGGGCTGAAATAATAGAAAAGTGGTGATAAGCTTTTGGATTTACTTGGAAAAAAAATATTAATTTAAGAGCTGTGAGAAAGGACGAAAGTTTTCAGCAGGAGATTGACATTGCATCATTCTTTTTTTTTTTTTT
>NW_004567111.1:10140350-10146309 GCF_000260355.1 Condylura cristata
AAAAAAAAAAAAAAACACCTGGGATGCATCAAACTAACAAGTTTCTGTACAGCAAGAGACAATAACCAAAACAAAGATATGCTGGGAGTACCAAGTAATGATTGGGAGAAAATATTTGCACTTTATACAAGTGATATGGGACTGATTTCAAGATCTACAAGGAGTCACATGACTCAACAAAAACAAGCAATCCAGTAAAAAAATGGACAGAAGGGTTAAAAAGACATTTTTCCAAAGCAGAAATGCAGGCCAACAGGTATATAAAAAAAACTGCTCAATCTCAGGGAAATGCAAATCAAAACCACAATGAGATACCACCTCACCCCAGTGAGAATGTCCCATATTAAAAACAAAAATAAAACTGGCAATAACAAATGCTGATGAGGACACTCCTACAATGCAGGTGGGCATGCAAAGTGGTCCAGCCACTATGGAAAGCTGTATGGAGCTAGCCTGGGGACCAGCAAGTCCACTCCCAGAATCTACCCAAGTGACACAAAATCATTAATTCCCAAAGAAATCCTGCATTCCTGAGTTTATGGCCGCACTATATACAGTAGCTAAGATATGGAAACAAGTTAAATGCTCCTAAACAGATGAATGGATCAAGACGACGTGGTCTATATACACAACCGTAGATTATTCAGCAATCAAAAAAGATAAATTTATGCCATTTGCAGAAACATGGACGGAACTGGAAGTGATTATGCTCAGTGAAAGAAGTCAGAAGGAAAAAGAAAACAAAATATAGGTTTCGCTTATAGGAGAAACATAGGGAAACTGAACAGAGGGGGCGGGGAGGGAGAGGGAGCTGCGAGGGAGAGGGGCGGAGGGAGAGGGCATACAAAAGGGGAGAGGAACACAGGCAATGTGGTGGTGGAAATTTTATGGGGATTACATCTGAGGGAAGACGTCAAATGTTGTATAAAAATGAACGACGATGTAAAAAATTAATATATTAACAAAAATAACTCATGAGGCATTTAATTGAAAGACAGTTAAAGCAACATTTGCCATCATGTGAACACTATTCACCAAAAGTGGGTGCACTGAATCTATTTAGGAAGTGACTGCGATATCCTACTGCTGCTTGATGACAGTTGAATTAATCACTGATCGCACATGGTTGGAGACACCATGAGTGTGGAATGACAGCAGCACACTGGAGGTCAGAGCAATGGACACCGTCCCCGAAGGAGGGTGTGGCTTGTGAATAAGCTTGTGAGTAAGTGCTGCTAAGAGGTGATGGTTTGAAAGGGTCAAATAATTAAAGGTGGGACCCATCTGGTGGCACAATGGCACTCTGAAGATCCCCCACCAGGGAGCTGACCCGCTTGATGCAGCAGACCTCTCCTGATCTGCCCGCTGCTCCCTCAGCAGTGTATTGCAGTATCCTGCCTATTCTGCTCCCTGCTCTGTCTCTGGTGAATCGTCTCACCCCCTGCACCTCTGGCCTGCACCAGAGAGGTCTGCTGTGCCATGTGGGTCACCTCCAGGGCTGGAGATTTAACTCGCACTGAAGTGGCTGTAACACGCTTGCAGTGCTGTGCTCAAACCCACTGTGCCACCAGGGAAGGCCCAATAAATTGATCTTTAAAAATAATATGAATAATTAGAGGCGAAGAGAGGCTCCAGGTAGGAAGAGGTAATGTAGGAAAGATGCTACGGAGTTCAGAAGTCATGATAAGCATCAAGGTTAGGAAGGAAAATTTAAGGCTGAGACAATTTCTAAGAAGCCGTGTATAAGAAAACAGTGACGCTATCTAAGCAGCTACCTATGCCAGACTTCCTCCCATTTCATAATTATTTTAACTTTCTCTTGGCACATGACATTTGTTGGTAACACTTTTCCTTGGAAGAAGTGCTATCCTCTCAATTTTTGTAACTAACTGATTACACATAAAAACCTTTTAAGATTTAGTTAACAAATAATTTTTAAAACAGGGGTTTACTTGGGCAAATCTTCACCTGGTTTTTAATCAGTTAAATTTTATATTTATAAGAACTTGAACTTACTAAGACAGCACCTCAATTATAATCGATGCAATCCAGACATTTGGGGAAAAAATCTGGAAAAATATTTTTGCTGCAAAACAAGTCCCTAAAATAGATATATTATTTTAAATTTTTCAATGCAGAGGTTTTTTTTTTTAATCTTATAATGTAATAACTTAACTCTGATGTTAATTTTGAGGACAAAATCATTTGTCTTTCATAATTCTCTCATCAAAAATGTAAATGCTGGTACAAATATGTGATTCAATAATGTGTCTTTAGATATCCAGCCGTCTGTAAAATCTGATCCTGTGAAATATCAAAGTAAATTTCTTGGAAGTTCTTTTTCAGTAGAGAAAAAAAAAATCATAGCAACTTATTCCTGTAATCGGGTATTTGTAACATTTCATCCGTAATTTCTGCTTCAGAATGTGAATATATTGCCTCTTTTCCAGATTTTCTTAAGGCTACAAAATCAATGACTCACTATCATTTTGTTAAAGGTTTCTTAAAATATGTCTAACATTAAAATACTAACATTTTTAAAAACTAGAAGGAATAAAATGTCAAATATAATTTTAAAAACATAAGCAAATGATAAGAACATTTATTGCATTACTGTTTTATAACAAAATAAGTATCATCAGATGCTATGTTTATGTTTTACAAACCAATGCCCTATAAGATGTCTCTAAGTAGATTAGAGTAGGAAATAATGAAGGCTTTTGCCCCTATTATTTTACTTATTAAAATTAAATTGTGCTTTCATACCTATTGGGAATAGAAGTCATAGTTTGGCTTTCATAGAAGCCAAAGTCAGTCTCATACTGTGAGTACAGCTATGTGAGCAATTTTATATTTCACAAAGATTTTCAATGTAGCCCTTTCAAAAAAAAAAAATTAATTACATTACCTCACCTATATGTGTTTCAAAATGTTTGATCAAGTACCAAGAAATCTAGGATCTTTATGTTAATCTAAAACTAAATAATTAGACTTTAGTTACTTTTTTTAAAAAACTGAACTTTTTTAGAGCTAGCTGAAATAATTTTGTAGTAAAAACTTTTACAGACTATCAGTACAACACTAAAAAACACTGAAGAACCATCTAGATAGAATTAGGTTGCCTCAGATAAAGGGTTAAATGTTAGGGAAAAAATATAACTCAGGTTCTTTATACATAATATTTACATTAAATCTGATTTCAGAAACTGAGGATAAACACAAGTTTCATAAATGTATCTGCCTGCTTATCACTCAGTTTTGACTCAGATTGTGAATATTGTAGTTGTGTGGAAAGCTTTTCCCCAAAATCTACCTGTATGCATTATCATAATGTATTAGTACTTTCCTGAAAATAACATGATTGTTTATTTATAATTGATTATGGAAATGTTTCATTTTTTTACACCTTAAATACTAAGGTAGTATTAATTCCTCTAATGCTTCATCATTTAATTTTTATTCTGATTACATTTTTGGTAAAATCGCTAACGATGGTAACAATGTAAACATTTGTCTCTCAAAATAAATACTTGATTAATTATTTCCACCCTCATATTTTTGTCCACACAAATGTTCTTCATACTTATCGGGTAAAATACATTTATTTTCTTGATACTTCTGAGTCTTCATTTAACATTATGAATATATCAAATTCATTATAAAACCACAATTATAAAATATATTTCCTAGTAATTGTGGTATTCATTAAAAATGCATATTTGCTTAAAATGTCTAGATCAAGGGTCTGAGTTTGCACAAATTTTAAAATGTACACTTGCAGCCAGCTTTAGAAATTCTATAGCTCAAGTTTATAAATCTTTATAAATCTTGTTTTATCTCTACCCAATCAACATCTTTCTACATATAAAACCAAATATTCTTTAAAAATACTACCAAGTACAAATTTCTAGCCAGTTGGATAGTTAGAACACCATTTAGTTCATTTCTAAATGGAAAGGAGAAATACACATTGCGAAGTTAGTTGATATTATAAACACTAAGTCCATGAATATATTTCACACTTTGATGAAATGAAGTAAATTATTACTTCATTTCAAAACACTTAATGGATGCTTAAAATTTTCCAGTTTAGTGTTCTTGATTACTCAAGCACATAGGGTCTTCTCACATGAAATCTATGAAGAAAAAATTTATAAATGGGAAATTATTTCTCTACCTTAACATTTTAGGAATAGAAAAATATTCTGCCTTGAAAGACCATCTTCCTCATTAGCAAGGCAAACATGAAGAAATATTGGCAACAGAAGCTACTTTAGCCAAATAATCTCCTTCTAGTATATTCTTACTTCTAGTATCTATGGTTTGAATAGAAATCATATTTTGAGCTAGTTTATTTGGAATCAATCAAGCACAATTTTAACAAATGTTTTAAGGATGTATTTTATTTTCATCATTTTGTATATATAAGGGGTCAACTTAAAGGGCTGACTGTGAATAACTATTTCCTCAGGCAATTAATGAAATTTGTGCTTTGCTTCTAAATTGAACTTCAATTATTACAGTATGTTAATTGCTTATTCTATGTGTGTTCCTATTTCTCACCATATCCCATGGAAAATTTTATTAGTTCCTATTTTATGCTTGTGAAAACTAAGGACAGATGTAATTACAGAAATGAATTATCTCGAGTCATTCCTATAGTATATAATGAAGCTAGGCTGGGCGAAGACTCCTAAGACTATTGGAACTATTGTCTGTCATTCATCTTTACAAGCCACTGACAGATGAAGAACAGAAGAATACAGAAGCTATTAGGCCTAGTCCTACTTATACTGAAGTTATTGCAAAAAAGGAACAATTTGAGAATGTTTGGGTCTAGGGCAAGACAGAGGTGGAAAGATTGATTATGTCTACAGCTAACTATTCAGAAAATAGTCCAAGTATTTTTAGTGCTATAAAGAGAGGAGTACTTGTACATATGCCTCTACTGACACAGTTTATACAATTACTTGACTTTGTTTTTGTTAAAAATTGTTATTTTTGATTTACATTGTTACCAAATCTTTATTTGGTGCTCCAATTTTTCTTTCTTACAGAACTGAAATTTTAACTAAGAACCTCCTACGAAGTACATCTTAGAGAAAGTATTTTACATCTAACTTCCTATATTGGCTGGAATAGAACATGGTGCCACCATTATGGAAAAGTATGGAGTCTCCTCAAAAAGAAAAGAAAAACAACTACAAATTCCATATGACACAGTCATCAATTTTCTGGGCATTTCTCCAAAGAACACACAACACTAATTTGAAGATATATGCAATCATATGTTCATCATGGTGTTGGGTGTTGAGAAACAACCTAATTGTCCATGGAAACATACTGGATACAGACGATTTGGTATGCATACACAATTGTCACCAATTATTAAATTTAAAAAAAAAAGGCATTTGCAATGACATGGATATATGGAGGAAGGGGTTATATTTAACAACAAGAAAAAAAATCCTTCTCAGTGGATAAAGAAATGCTTTGTGATTTCACTCCTACAGCACTTAAAAAATGAACTAAAGGTACAAAAAGGTGTCTAGAGTATAAGATCAAATTATGGGTTACTGGAAGTGAAGTAGTTCAATTTTATCAGGTGAAAAAAACTAGACTTATAGTATTATATGTACAAACAGGTTTATAATGAGGCACTCCATGATGTTATAATGCAATGTTGCTTTCATTAAAAAATTAAAGAAAGGGCCCTCCCTGGTGGCGCGGCGGGTTGGAGCACAGCACTGAGAATCTAGGGCCGCTTCCACATGAGTTCGATTCCCGCCTGCCCCGGAGGTGACCACATGGCGTGGCAGACTTCTCCTGACCCGCCCACTGCTCCCCTCAGCAGTGTACTTCGTCGATCTGCCTGTTCTGCTCCCCACTCTGTCTCTGGTGAAGCCTCTAGCCGCCCCTGAGCCTCTGGACTGTACCCTAGTTCTGTATGTACAAATAA
>NW_004567111.1:10146409-10157184 GCF_000260355.1 Condylura cristata
GTACTTCGTCGATCTGCCTGTTCTGCTCCCCACTCTGTCTCTGGTGAAGCCTCTTGCCGCCCCTGAGCCTCTGGCCTGTACCCCAGTTCTGTATGCACAAATAAATAAATCTTTAAAAAAAAGAATTAAAGAAAATTTTAAAAATAAAAATGAAATATACCCTTTTTTAATGTAAGTTGGTCTGGCAAAAATCCGAAGATAGTGCTTTTGAGGTCAGGAAAAGTCTTATAGTGAAGATGCTATGAGATTTTAAAAAAATAAAGAGTATTTCAGCTCAGCATTTACACATCAAGTATGTTTTGTTAGATTTGTGAGTTATTTTATCTCAAGGTAGTACATTATGTACACTTGGTTTAACTATGACTAGTGATGGGCAAATAGATGGGAGGCAGTCTGAAATTCTATTCATCAAATATGGTCCTTGAGTTATATTGTACCCCTATTTCAGCCAGAGAGCTCAGTTACTGTGATTTTGCTTTACAATTAAGATTACTGTGAATATAAAATCTGACAAAACTGAATGTTTTTCAATTTAGTCTTCTCTTTAGTTAAGCTTCAAATTTCACCATTCATCAACTCTTCATTACGTGATAAAAGATCCAATGACAAAAAGAGGAACCAGATGAGAGGAAATACTGAAGACTTGATTCATTTTGAGAATTATAAACTGGAAGCAGTTTGTAATAATTATACTTTTAAATACATCTCTACTTTGTTCTCTCCCTCACTGACTTCAGGGTATTCTCATGTGCATTAAAAGACTGAGGGGCTAAAAGGAAGTGGGAAATAGTGAATCACTGAAGAAATTATTCACTCAGACTTCACTGAAGAATGAGCAGAGATAACACATATGTAATTAAAGATTCAACAAGTGACATCTTCCTAGAATGTTCAAGAAAACCATTTGGAACTTTTTCTTGTTAAATTGCCTAAGATAAGTTTAAAATGATGGGAGCAGTAAAAATTAATTATAACTCAAGTGACCCTAAGCTATAAAAAATAGAACAGTCTGCTATTTTTATTTAGAATCAATCAAGGGTAAAAGAAAAAAACAACGAAGATGATGGATTATTGTTGTGAGAGTTGGAGAGGAAGGAGGAGAGCCATGCTGATTCACCTCAGCAGGAAATGTTGAGAGTGGTTAACTACTTCGAGCTTGTCTTCACAGAAACAGTGAGCATGATGGACAGCGGTGAGTCACACAGCGCATGTGCATGGAAATAATCCATCTGCAAGTAAACTCTGGAATCCAAAAGGACAGGAGGAAGATGTGGGATCCACCCCACTTTCCGCACCACATTCGAGAGCCAGGGATTTAGAGTCTAGACACAGGGATTTAGCATCTAAAGTAAGTTGGTGCTGGACAGTAGTAATTCCATAAAATAATAATTTTAGAATACATACACATTTAAATACTGAAAACTGAAATGTGACATTTTAATTTACCATGACCTTGATGAAAATAATTTTGCAACAATAATAATAAAACTGATAAGGAATTTGTAGCACATAGAATATTATGATTGGGATGATTTTCGATCTGAGGTATGAAGAAAAGGAATGATGTAACAGATGTTTTATAGGGATAAAAAATGAGGTCTCATAGTATCATAATAAAGAGTTTTTATTTTCTTTAAGAGATTGAGGAGCCACCTACAGCTTTTCAAATGAGAGCTAGCATGATAGTGTCTAAAGCTGACACAGATAATTGATGGCCGTGTTCAACAGGAATTTGTGTTTAGACCCTCATCAACACTCATTGCTGGGAGCTGCACAGATTATTTGCTCTGTCAGGGCTTGTGAGCCAGTTCTCAGTTCCTTCTGACACATAATCAAAGCAGCTTTTATCTCGATAGGTTGAGTGCTGATTATCCTGGAAATCTTAACTTTCAAAATATCTAAGAGACCACACTAATTTTATGAACTAGAAAAGTGTAATTCCCAAAAATGTTTAAAATTGTAACATAAGCATGTGCAACCCACACAAATAGAAAGGAATTGAAAGTGTTTTTTTTTTTTTTTAAAGATTTATTTATTTATTCATACAGAACTGGGGTACAGGCCAGAAGCTCAGGGGCGGTGAGAGGCTTCACCAGAGACAGAGTGGGGAGCAGAACAGGCAGATCGACGAAGTACACTGCTGAGGGGAGCAGCGGGCGGGTCAGGAGAGGTCTGGCTCGCCATGTGGTCTCCTCCGGGGCAGGCGGCAGGCAGGAATCGAACTCATGCGGAAGTGGCTTCAGATTCTCAGTGCTGTGCTCCAACCCGCTGCGCCACCAGGGAGGGCCGAAAGTGTTTTTAAGGGGAATTTTATCAAGATAAATTGGGTTTTTCTGATGGTATACAGGCAAGTTTTATATTAAGCCAGCAAACGACAAATTAAACATGGACTTTGGTTCTTTGCTCTTAGCAAAGAGCAAATGATAATGATTTAAGAAAGTGAAGGTGAACCTATATAGCAGGGTTCTAGGTCACTGAGTTCAAGTATTATTAACAAGATACTGTAGAGAGACCTTCTTGCTAGAAATCTACAAATCAAAACAAATACTAATTTTCTGAAATGTTCTTTATGAATAAAGAAAATACAGGGCTAGTGTTGGTGAAGCTAAAGGCGGGGGAAGGCAAGAGAAAAAGTGCAAGAAGCATGCAAGTTTGGGTCATCAAACAGGTCAGTGAGTAATGTTTGTAACAGGCGAGAGACATCCCTCCCTTGCCAGATATCCAGGACAGACATGTAAGACCTGATGTTCTGAGGCCTGTCCTTAGTGAAGAAAAAAGAAAAACCTCAAAGGAGCTCAAGATAAAAGCGAGCATCAGGAAACTGAACCAACATAAGTTAATGTTTGCTGCAACTTATCGTTAATGTGCAGACAGAAGGAATTTTAGCCTCACGGCACTGGTTTTCAACCTCCACTCCATCACTGCCTAAATTCCTGGAGTTTCAAGATTTAACTCTTCCTTTAATCTTTAGTTTTATCATCTGCAAAGTAGAGTTTCTGATTTATTAAGATTCTGATTCTAAATTTCATGTATGCAATAAACAGAACTAAATATGAGAGCTCTTAACTAAGACAACGTGTATACAATAAAAATTGAGGGGAAAAAAAAGATACATATTTTCCCCACCATGAGGAGTTGTATCTGACCAAAGTATATAATGCAATTTACAAATGATATAACAAAGACATGTATTAACAAATAACAACTAATGACAGCAGCAATGAAAACATAAATCTTGCCTGCTAGAAGTTACTTCAACTAGCATTGGATATAGAGCTAAAGACCAGACTCGGAAAGATAATGTGAAATCTGAGAAGTGATCAGGATGGACATTGTAATAAACAATGTCATGAAAAATGGCTCAATATTTGGAAATAAGAATGATTCAAAGTGCCTTTTCAGACTATGGGAAGGTGCTAAAGCAGAGTAATTTGCATCAGGAATTATCTGACTTTCCAGGTAGATGAAGCTTTGTTCTTTTTTCCTATTTGCTATTAAAAGCATACAAACAACTCACTAAAAATTGAGGTTAGCATGCAGATGACCAATAGGAAGGGAAATGATTATTGCCTGAGATATGAGGATGGCTTTTATTCAATTGCAATATAAATCATTTCTGTCCTGGATAAAAGGTAACACTGGTTGTTAATCTATATTGCTGTGAAAGGCATTAATCAGTTATCTATTAGCAAATTAATTTCACCATTCCTTTCAATGACCAATCTATAAATCCTTGGTCCTTGATTCTTATTTGAACTGGTCTTGACATTGTATCGATCCCCTCAGGAAACGGCATGTTAAATGAAATGTTTGGCATATGTTCAACTTTTATGTTTGCAGAGGATCTTATTTTTAACTTTTTAACTATTATGCTTTACCACAAATTTCTGTAAGTGGTAAAGAAAACTTAGAAAGAAGTCTTGATTACCATACGCATCTGTCAATACTACAGTTCTCTATAAACATGTTTTAGCTAAGAATCCTATTCGCTCACTGCAGGTGTTATTTTTGTCTTTTGTAATTAAATTCACCATACTCAAAGTCTTAACCATTTCCGTTCAGGTGTTGCTCAACGTCAATCTGCATGCAGGGTTTGGACCTTGGTTCTGGAGGGACAGTGCCGCAGGATCGAGTCCCCAAGGCTGGGGTCCTTTACATCAATTTTGCCTCACAGCACTCACCAGAAAGGGAAGGTGCTTCCTTTTTCAATAAAGTCTCTTCAAGCCCAAGTACTTATATTATACACACTACCACTTCATGTTGCAGTGTAAGTGGAGGAGAGAGGGTTGCATGACATCCATAGCCTCCAAGATCGCACGCCCTTCTTGCACCACCCTTCTTCCTATCTCCTCCCACCCAGGCACCCTCTCCTCATCCACTCAGAGTGGGAAAATGAATGCAGACACTAGGAAGACAAGCTTCTTGGAAAGGTGGGCACAGAAAATTTCCAGGGGACCTGATTATTACATTCTTAACATTTTTAGGTATTGGCAAGCAATTCCTTTCACTTACAAATGTAATTACATGTTTAGTAATAACTTGAAACTGTATTGCAAGCAAGCATTTAATAAGTCTTTCCAATATACAAAAATTATTTTTTAGATTTTGTGTGCATTGCATTCACTAAAGAACAAATAAGGCTTTCTGCCTGCTAGAGACTGAGGGTTGCATCTCTTCTAAGGCCTGTGAGTTCAAATGTAATGTCCAGTGTGAGGTTTAGGAGGTGGGACATTTGGGAGATGGTTAGGTGTGATTCTTCCTGAATGTGATTAAAGGCCTTATACAAGAGATACTAGAAAGTTCCTTTGTCCTGTGTTCCAACAGGCTTACAATCTGGCCTTCCATGGACTGAATTTGCCATTACCTAGATATTGAATTTTCAGCTTCCAGAATTGTAAGAAATGTTAGTTCCTTATTACTCACCCACTTCATGTTATTTTTCTATAGCCAATGGAATGAACTAAAATGATTCGTTTAAATAGTGTAAATTGCATTAATCAAGTTTATTAAAATCTAAATAGCAAACAGTACATGTAAGTGACTGAAATACTCAGTTTCGAAGGCCTGAATTTAAAGTAAGAGTTTTGTAGATTACTTTAGGCAAATATATTTCTTTTACTTATTTTAAACAAAAATCACTGAAATCATCTGCTATACAGACACATCACCTAAGATAGCAGAGAATGAAGAAAAATATGAATACATACCACTGTCCTGTCCACATTTCACCAGCTTGGAAAACCACAGATGTTTTATTAAATAACTTTTCATACACACCTAACTGCTGCATCACCTGCATCACTAACTCAAACTGACAAGAAATCTAGTACCTCTTTTGATTTCTCTAATTCCTCTTGAATATTATTTACAGTGATACTCTGAGTGAAGAAAAAACTTTATGGGAAAAGTACTTAGATTTCTGATGTTCTCATTTAGTTGTCTTACCCATAAGTAGGTAACACATCAATGATAAAAACAGAAATTAGACTTGCAAGGGGAGAGAATTTACCGGACACAGCAATATTTCATTCTTCTGTTCCGTCTTCTCTCCCATTCCTTTTTAGAAGCTGTCCAGCTGCCTGCCTTTTAAGAAACTCCTCATACCTGGATTCTACTAGCCAGAAGGGATCCTTGGATTCAGATCCTCATTGCTGACTGGTCCTAGTACTGCTACCCTATGCTGAGTCTGGGATCTACACGGTCTTAGAGGATGCACAGTCCATTGAATGGGGAATGAAGACGGGAACCAGCAACCCTCCAAATTGTATGTATGAATGGGCATTAACTAGTTTACTCATTTAAGATATTATGGATTTCCTATGATATATGAATATTCATGAGAGGTAGCAGAGACTTATTAGATGCTAAGATTTCAGCAAGAATAAATTTGTTTAAATATTGCCATGGGTTGGTGTTAAGGGAAACACTTAGCATGAAACCTATTTTAGGCGGTTTTATGGTGGGTAGTGTGAATACATCTCGTGATCAAAGGGAACCATGGAGAGTTGGCACAAGATAAAAAAAAAAAAAGACACTAAGTATTATATCGAATGTTTTTCAATGTAATTTGTGACTTAATCAGAGGTTGATTAGAGATCATACTTCAAGAAAATTCTACCATCTCATTATCATTTTAACACTCCCAGTTCCACTCTCAGATTTCTTGATGAAGGTTGTGCTGTCTTTTTGTGCTAATGTATGATCAAGAGCCAGAGAGCTGTTGCCTGCCTGTGTTACTGACTTTGACTTTCAGCCATTTATTATGCCAACCAGGCATTGTGAGTATTTTTATCTTTACTGTAGAATGAAAATCTTTGTTTCATGTTAAGATAATACTAAGCATCAATGTTCAGCTGTAGAGATTATTTTAAATTGTTCTACAGCAAACATTTTATATCTAATCATAAGCTAAAGTGCAGAAAACGTTCTGAAATAATCTACTTTATTTCTCATCATCTACACTTTTATGCTCTCAGTGTAAGGAAACTACTACAATCATTTTCAATCTACTATGGGAAAAATTAAGCAATATAAGATTTTACTATTCTACTTTACTAAATATATTAGTTCTACAAGTATAGCCAAATGTTCTACATACTCCTTTTACTACTTTCTGTACTTTTAATTTTAAATAACTACCTTTTATTTATATACCTAGCATTATATTTTGTAATGTGTGTTACATGGAAAAGGAACATATACACAAAATAATATTTTTTACATTGAGTTATTAATTTGCAAATCTTTATTAACTCCAGAAAACTCCATGGATTACAGATGCTAATCCTCTAGTACTGAGGATTGCCATGTTAGTTTTTATGAGGTAACCTTAGGCATCATTAGCACTGTACACAAAAAATAGGCAGAGAGACATTATTAAAAATACACTCATTTATAAAGTTCATTATAAAATACTGCACTTAGTATAGAGTATTGTAAATTGTCTAGGAACATAAAATCACACAACTAGTGGATTTCTGTTTTCCAATACCCAAAAATCACCTACTTTCATCTCTAAAATACATTCTGAGTACATGCTATACACAAACAAGATGGACATTAGTAGACTAAAATACATTTATAGACATTAAAACTCCCTTTAGGGCCCGCCCTGGTGGTGCAGCGGGTTAAAGCGCAGCATTAAGAAGCTAAAGCCATTTCCGCATGAGTTCGATCCCTGCTCGCCAGGGAGGTGATCCCACATGGCAAGGCGACCCGCCTGCTACTCCCCTCAGCCTGTTCTGTCTGTTGGTCACTCTGTCTCTGGTGAATCCTCTCACTGCCCCTGCACCTCTGGCCTGTACCCCAGTTCTGTATGCACAAATAAATCTTATAAAAAAAAAAAAAAAACTCCCTTTAAGGTTAGGAACAGTGTTTCAAGTAGTAGTTTAACTTTTAAAAAGTTCAGCATTTTTAAATCAAAACTTAAACCTGATTTTAAAACATACATTTCTAACTTAGAGGGGATTATATTAAGGTTTTTAAAATATTTCTTTGTAGGATATGTCAATATAGCCTGTTTTAAAATATAAGGACTATATTCATTTACAAAGAAATACTAATGACTTACCTAATCTGTGCCAGCTCCTCTGAATATATTTTTTTTATTGCCTAATAAACTCATACCAGTATTTTTGCCCATATTTTATCAACAACACACCTGATACCAAAAATCCTGAGAATTCACTTAGGTGCACAAAAACAGTAATTAACAGTTAATATTAAAACATTTATGTGTTTATTTCACAGACTTCCTACAAAGCAGATAAATGTATTAACAAGAGAACAACTATGATAAATTTATACTTTCTAAATTAATCTAACTTTTTTTTCCTTAGAAGATTCTTATAACAAGAGTGAAATTCGACTTTTCTGCAGTTTATAAGTTTCTGAGTTTTGTTTCTCCCTCCCTGAGAGACACAGCAGATGAAAGCTTTGCTGACTTCCCTCTTTCCTGGTATGGCGTGTGGCTGCTTTCTGATGAAGGGCTCAAAACTATTTCCACCTAGAGAATGCTTGTGGTAGCAAATTTAATAATCACCTATGTGGAGAAATTCATTAGAGGAAATGAAGACTTTAAATCACTTTGTCCAATACAAAAACTGAGAATGAATTTTTTTCTAAGTTGGTACTCACATACACACTGAAATTTTAGCAAATTCACAACCAATCTAAATTCCTACTGCATTCACACTTGAATTTAGTTTAGGTAATTATGAAGATATGTAATAAAATTAATGAGACTGTATACATAAAACCTACATGCTTGTTAGTGTTCCTCTATTTAGGCTTTGTACTGTCTTTGCATTCCTAATATTAGCTGGGGTGTTTTATGTGAGCTAAATTCATTTAATTATTATTCCGATCATAAATAAAAAATAAAAATAGACTAATGATAATTACAAATATTATTTTGGCTAATATTATCTACATGGTATGTAATTGTTGCTCAAAAGAACCATAGCAGCTAAAACGACCTCAAAGAAAATGAACAAAGAACAGAGCCTGGATGATGGACAGCAAAGTCCTCAAATCAACAACAACTCCACAGGCACACTAATAATTATATTGAAGCAACTGCATTTGAAAATTAACAAATTAAAGGAGTAGCATCTCCACGAGAAAAAGTGATAGAAACCAGGAAGAGTAGGAAAAGGCTTTCCTACTCTTTACACAAATCCTCCAAAACTATCATTGAGGCCCCCTGACCCAAAATCAGTAGGGTCATCAGGGACATGGAACATCTCCCTGAGGATTGACAGCTACTCCCTGATTGGCTGCCTCAGTATCCAGGAACTGCTTTGAGCAGGAAGTACATTCAGGGGTTGAATGTGGAGAAAAGTAGTTAAGCCATCACTATTTGCAAGTAACAGGATTGTGCACATAGAAAGCCTTGGAACTTCAAGCAGATAGTATCAGAAACAATAAATCACTAAAGAGGCTATGAAATAAATGTATGAAAACTGGCTGTGTTTCTAAAAGGAGACAGCAAAGTAGGTGAGGGGGAAAAAAAATCAAGAAAACTATTCCATTTACAAGTGGGTAAAGAATAGTTAAGTACCTAGGAGTAAATTTAAAGGAGGTGAGAGAGCCATGAGACAAAAAATTATGGCATCGTTAAAGAAATAAAACAAGTTACACAAAAAATGTAATATATTTCCTGCTTATGAATTAGAAGAATTAACGATGTTAAAAAGACCCTCTTACCTAGAGCAAGTGACAGACTGTATGCAATCTCTATAAAAAACTCAACTGCATTCTTTAAGGAAACAAAATTAATAATACAGAAATTTGTGTGGAACATAAATGAACTCAAAGGGCCAAAGTAATCCTGCGAAAAGAAGAGTAAAGATCACAATCCCCAAATTTGAATTATGCTACAGAGAAAAGTAATGAAAAAAGTGTGAAATGGAACTAAAAGTCGACAGAGATGCAAATAGAGTAGAATTTAGAACCCAAAACCAACCCACACATATACACAGTTCATTTATAACAAAGCAGTCATATAATGGACCAATAAGCAACTTGGCAATTCATGGTGCAGGGAAAACTGAACAGCCACATGCAACGAAAGACTAGATCTTACCACAGGCCACACACAAAAATTTAAAAGTTAAAGACTTGGATTTCAGACCTGAAATCATAAAATACACAGAAGCAAACATAGGTATGACATTAACCTTGAAGATAAGTTTAAAGCTGAACTCCAATGGCACCAGGACAAAAGTAAAAATAAAAGAAAGCTACTACATCATACTAAAGCTTCTGTACAGTGAAAGAAACTGCTATTACAGCAAAAGATATCCCACTGAATGAAAGAAAATTTCTACACCTCATACATCTGACAAGGAGTTAACATTCAAGATCTATAATGACGTTATATGATGGAACAACAAAATAAGACATTAAAACAATGGACACAAAATACAAAGAACATATGATGCCAACATGATAAAATCTTCATCACTTATCAGGGAAATCAAAACCATAATGAAATACCACCTCAAACCAGTGGCAATATACTGTATCAAAAAGAGTAGAAACATGAAGTAGATGTCGGTGATGTATCGAGAAAATGAACCCTCTTATACTCTTGTTGGGATAGTAAGCTATTAATTTTTCTATGAAAACTAAAATAGATGAACCACAGAATCCAGCAATTCTACCCTAGGAATCTCTCCAGAGAAGTGGAACTCTAATTCAAAAAGATATATTCCCTTGCAGGTCTGTTTGTAGCAATCAAGTTATGGAATGTTTAAGTGCCCAAAGCCAGGTGAGTGGAAAAAGAAAGTGTGGTCATACACATGATGGAATACTGCGTAGCTGTAAAGATAAAATCTTGCCATCTGCAATTGCTCAGGTGGAACTGGAGGGAGTCATGCTAAGCAAAAACCATCAAAAGGAGGTCCTCCCTGGTGGCACAATGGGTTAGGATGCAGCACTGCAAGCTAGCCACCACGGCTTCAGTGCGAGTTCTATCCCCGGCCCAGGAGGTGATCCACACAGCACCGCAGGCCTCTCTTAACCCGCCTGCTGCTCCCCTCAGCAGTGTACTTAGTAGATCTGCCTGTTCTGCTCCCCACTCTGTCTCTGGTGAAGCCTCTTTCAACCCCAGCACCTCTGGCTTGTATTCCAGTTCTGTATGCATAAATAAATAAATCTTAAAAAAAAAAAAGAGAGAGAAAGGCAAATACTACGTGATATCACTCACATGTCTCATATAAAGAAGCAAAGTAAAGCAACATGACAAAAGACACCCCTGGATTCTGACTACT
>NW_004567111.1:10157541-10159704 GCF_000260355.1 Condylura cristata
AAAAAAATAAAGTCTTGTTAACCAATATAACCTCAATAGAAATTAGATAGATACATAGAATTGTTATATAGAATACTGCAAATCCTCGAATTATATTTTAAAATAATTTTAATTTCATAAACACATATTTACATAACTAAATCAAAGAAAGACGCAGAATAGTGGTGTATGGATATCAGTATGCAGTGCAAAAGATGAGTAAAAAAAACAAAAAATAAGCAATAATTTTTTCACTCATCTTAAAATGCATGCATGACAACCACATAAGTTATATTATAACTAAAAATATAAAGATACAATACTGCAATTTATACAGTATAAGAAAGCATAAATCTTTTACAGGTGTTCCCCCCCCTTCCCCAGGAAAATAATTTGTTTGTGTCACTAATACTATTGTAGAATCCAGTCTTTAACCTTAGCTTTTTCAATTTATGCATTTCAAAGTCTTTGTATTTCAACATAAGATAAGGTAAATGTTATTTACTCAGAAATGCATTCATGAAGAAAGATAACAGTACCTATGCTAATGATACATTTCTCTAAATAGAGTTTTAAATTGACATTGCTTTCAAGGCACCCTCATTCGTTAAAGATGGGCTGCATCACTCACTCCAGACAACATTCCACAGATTTGTTTTAGGAAGGTGATTTCCAGCAACACCATTCTACATCGTACAGAAGGGAAAGCCAGCAGTAATTTGCTACTGTCAAGCAAAGTAACTCATATCATAATTGGAATGTAATAAAATACCAAGGACTTTTGTTAACTGGTCAAAGTTTCAAGAAGAATGTTGGGTTTTATTTATTTGCAAAACATTATTGATTTTAAAAACCTACAGTTGAAATTTTTTAAATGAGTCTTTCTCCCCCATAAATCATGTTGTACTTCAAAATCTTTAAATAAAGCCAAGAAGTTGAGGCATTTGTGGGCTTTGATTTTCTTTCGAGTCTTTTCTAGTTGTTAGTCAGATTTGCTGTTGCCTTATGTTTTGATGAGAAGGTTGTAGCTATGATTAGAAAGATTTTACACAAAAGTGTATTTTCCCTTATCAAGGGTCGTTAAGAAATAAGGCATCCAGCAAAAGACAAGCTGGAACTCATTAGTGAGCTTAATAAAAGACTTATGAGGAACATCATGTACTAACAGAAAGACTATATTTATATGGCCTTTAAAATAAACAAAGTAAAGCCAAAAATTACAAGCAAAATGACATAAAATATACTTATTAAAAGGTAAAAGTTGAACAGTTAGAAAAACCACCTGCATGTCATTATCCAATACATAGTAGAAATATGTTTTTCTTCCAAAGAATAAGCTAGATCTTTACAAAGTTGATTTAATTCTGTATCACATTTTATTTAACACAATGGCTGATACTTAATTTTGATTTTAAGTCTCCTGTAAGTAAAAATATTTGAGATAAGATTTAGGTATCTTAGATTGCCAAACACAAAAATGAATCAAGGTCTATATGCTAACTTGGCTTGGCATTTCTCTCATTCTTTGGGAGAAACATTAGATCCAAAGCAAAAGAAAGTGGTACTAAATTTAATATTAATTTATAAATAACATCTTACAATTACTTTTCTGATTTAAACTGGGAGATTGTGTATAGCACAATACATTAATTAATTTGAAGTAAAATGGTTTATGTTTATTAATGTGTGCTAGAAATAGAAAAATATATAAAGGTTGAATAAGTAGAACAGATTTTAAGATCACAACTTGGGCAATGGACACAACACAATGAAAACCCAAACGACTAATCTATATAGTTTTATGCTCTGAAGCACTCATTTTCATAGCCTACTGAACGAAAAATTGGAATGTGACATGAAGTGAAAAGCTTTTTAACTCAAAAAATTTTCAGAAAGATGATGGGAATGTCGATATTGATATATTGTACTTCATAGTGTGTGTGACATATAAGTATATGGAAATTCCTAACACTTAGTGGATAACATTCAGTTAAATCAGCTATTTTATTAATTATTTTGTTTTAATAAAATTAAGACGTCAATGGTTAGTAGAACTATCTAATACAGAAACCAAGATACCTGACTCCCAATAAATCAGGAGCAAAAAAAACAAAAAACAAAAATAAACACTAAAATTAAGCTTTTATCTATTCTTTAAAAAGATGTGCAGGCCCTCCCTGGTGG
>NW_004567111.1:10160799-10235266 GCF_000260355.1 Condylura cristata
GGGGGGGGAGAAGAGGGTGATTGCTAAAGATCATGTATTATAACATTTGAATAATTATTGGCAACTCAAGCTTCGGCATAGTTATTTAGGTATATGAGATTTTTATGAATATAAAATCCATGTGCTATTATATGATATAGAATATTCTAGATCTAATTTTTAACATAATTAACAAGAAAGCCACATCAAAAGATAGTAATACTACTATCAATATACAATATACTACAATAATAATATTAAGGAGAATAGTCTAATACAATGTAATATTTATCATTTAGAAATATGAATTTTTACAGATTAAAAAAATGTCTATATAAAAATTGAGGTAAAGACAAGCATAATCAAAAATTAGGAAACAAAGAATGCAAAGTCGACATCCAAGTTTGATCACAAACATTACTTCAAGAATATTCCTTTTAAAACTAACTATACACATGTACCTTTCTCTACAGAAAATTTAACCTGTTAATATCAAATAAAGAACTATGCATGGAATAATACAGTTTTGTCTAATTTTTTGTACACTTGAGATATTACTTTGAAGTCAGCATTCATTGATAACTTAGTAGATAATCAGAATCCATGTCATGTATTGATTCTATTACACTTTTCTGTACAAAAGCTATTTAGTCAAAACTAAACCATATATAAGGCATTTTACTGAAAGGCAAACAAAATACAGTTACAAAATATGACTTTGATGAATGATAAAAGTTAACGGAAATACTACTTTAAGGATTGGGTAATTATCTGCATATTATGCATTCTTAACTTCCTACTTTTTGAGAATAAATGAATAAGCATTGCTAACTATCAGCCTAAACATTGTGAAATCAAAAGTTTTGTTTCCACTAGATGGGAAGAGGTTGGTATTTACCAGATCTCATTTATTTTATATATTTTATATCCACAAAATCTCTTGCTGGTTCTTGGCTTCCTAACATTAAACAGATTACATAATAAAAAGATCACCAACTAAAAAGATTTAAAATAGGGTAAATATGTAGAATATTTACTCAGAGTAAATGCTATCTGAACCTAACGTTAAGTGAAAGTCAACTAATATGGGGTATCTTTAAATATCAAAGACAATTTATTCTTTTCAATTTTAACCACAAATTTTTGTCTTTAAGGTTAAACCTTTTGAAAGTATGTTCACTGAATTTTGGTCTTTCCTTTGCTTAAACCACATATAAAACTCATGATCTTTTTTCTAATTTCATTTTCCAAATTGAAATTTGAAAATAATTTAAGTTGGTGCCATACTTAGATGTTTATTTTACTAATTGCTTTTCAAGTCTATACTTCAACAAAACTTATAATTTACTTTTCCTGAATTATTTTTAAACTTGGATTTTAGCTTTTGCAGAAACATCACTTAAGTATCCTTCTATCATGAAGTTTTCATTTCCTACTGAAGCAGATAGTTGTATTATCAGCACACATGAACACAGATTGGAAGGAACTAATCACCTTGGAAAAATGACATATTCAAGAGGGGCTGACCTGTGATGGTCTCCCACCCTTGCTCACCAAATCCCTAATTATGAGTGAGGACATTTTACACACTAAATGGGAGACCTGGTAATTGCTGTTTCAGTGAAGATCAATAAAACAATTCCTAGAAGCTAAAATCAAAACTTCAGTAAATCCTTCTAATCGTTCATACCTGGAAATAGATCATTCAGAAACCTTTGTATCAATAGTTTCTCATACCACTTTATTAAGAAGTCACATCTGTCGCTCTCTCTGCTGCTTCTCTAAGTTCAATCTGGGAAACCACTGTCTTGCTTCTGAACTCTGAAAGAAGCTCCATTAAAGAAAAGGATTTCTGCTTCCATTCAAGCCTTTTGCAATATATTCTAAGCCCAGAAGTTTATCTCATTTTAATCATATCTGATGTGTCAACTTGAATATAAAGCTTGAACAATGTTCTATCGTCTATGGACAAGCCCAAAATTCTAAAAATCAAACTTAAAAGCTATAATTTCCCTCTTATGTCAATGCTTTTCTCATTGGCCTTCTATGTTCTTAAGATACTCCTATTATTTTACACCTCTGTGGCTGTGTGGTTTTGCATTTTTTTTTCCTATCACCATATCTTCTTCAAAGAGTTTCTCACTTTGAAACACTCTTCTGAACACCTGATCAGTTTTTCTCTGATGTCCGTCTAGATAATTTTCACTTATTTACCAGACTGCCAGCTTACACACCATACCTTCTGAAGTAGATTTTTAAATTTTGTGTATGTTCAACTGGAAGGCTGTTCTGTGTCACTACTCAGCTGGAATTGCCCTTTCCATATTTGCTATTCTGGTTATAACATACATAGAATGTTTTAAAGTGTGTGTAGAAGATAAATGAATAAATAAAAAGTGCTTTTTGGAGATGTCTAATGAGTATTCAACAAATATCAATTATGAAGGTGTTTAACAGGATCATTTTGCAAAACTGAGGTACATCTAATGGCAGATGACTTTTGGTAACTTTGGTTTTTACATTTTGGGGGTAGTATACAAAACTTTAGTGTGAGAGAGTCTGGAAAGTATAAGAAACTAACACAGAAGATGTGATAAAAGACATAGTGAGAAGAGATAATACTACTTACCTTATTACTACCTAACTGTCCTTGCTTCAAGGAAAATTTAGGAAATTTTAGCTTTCCTAAATTTAGGTATCCAGGAAAATATGTTTGGAAGTATTATAAGGGAAGAGAGAATTCTTCTATCAACTGTCTCAGCAGTCATTACTAAAAAATCATGAAGCTACAATTTCCCAGTTAATTTACAACTTTTTTGCAATTAATATTCTAAGCTACTTTATTTCAAGTTAATGGAAGAACTAAGATGATTGTCCTAAAGTTGTATCTGTCAAGAGAAGTGAAGATTTCAGTCAGGATATTATTGCCATCTGGATATTGACAAATCCCTTTCACTTTCTTAAATGTATTAAAAGAGCATTCTGCCAGAAAGAAGGACTGAAGTGGGAAGAGATAAATAAAGAGTTTAAACAGGTTTCTCTTTGGCTCCAGATTAGACCTTTAAACATCAAGAAAAAAATTTGAAGTCTGGTGTCAACTAGCTATTATTAAAACCAGGGCCTAGGCGGAAGTTCATCCAACAAATTAGATTGGCGTTGATCTCTGTCACACAGTTCAGTCAGCAGAACAGGATGTCTAATGCCTTGGAGCTAACCCAGAGGGAAACTTAACCTCTCATACCCTCAGCAAAAGACAGGAAACTTTGATGCATGATGATTTTAATAATAATTGCCTCTTTTGCCTCTTTTTCTGTGTTTCTTTGTCACATTTATAGATGTATCAAATGGAGGAAGTTCTTTTTGGGTGTAACTTTGACACTGTGATTTTTTTTTTTAGTTGCAGATGGTATTGGATAAAGACAAAAAAAAAAAAAAAAAAGTGTTACTCTTTTTAGTGAGGCTCCCAGCAATGGAGGCTCCCAGCATGGAGTGTTATTCCATGGGGAGGAGACACCTGGCACACTGTTTCACTTTAATGACCTCCTTGGCTAGGAAAAAAAAAAAATGTTCTTGTATCTCAGCAACTGTGCCACAATTCTATCTTCTTACACTCACTGGATTTCTTATACTCACTGAATTTCTTTTTTTTTTTTAAGGTTTATTTATGCATACAGAACTGGGGTACAGGCCAGAGGTGCAGGGGGGATGAGAGAATTCACCAGAGACAGAGTGGGGAGCAGAACAGGCAGATCAGATCAACAAAGTACACTGCTGAGGGAGCAGCGGGTGGGTCAGGGGAGGTCTCTTGTGCCCTATGGGCTAACTCTGGGGCTGGGAATCGAACTCACACTGAAACAGCTGTGGCTCGCCTGCAGTGCTGTGCTTCAACTCCTTGCACCACCATGAAGGGTCCAATTTCTTCTAGTTTCTTTGACAAAAATATTTAGAATTCCTATTTTTCCTATTTCAGAGACAAGTGTGACAGCAATGTCATTTGGAGAATTTAAGAAGTGTTCTGCGGTCATGACATGGATGTTATTTCCTCAAAAACAAGGCTTTAGGGAGTTAATGGATTGGGATTGAAATTTATTGCTCATTTGAACTAGAATGATGAATTATTTTACCACATATACACTTTTGAAATAGTTCAGGACATTCTAATTAAGACCTAGAAAATCATCTCAGAAATTTAGAAATTAGTCAGTACATAGAAATACTACCTGTTAACAGAAAAAGAATAATTAGTACACTCAGGAGACCTTCTTTGTAATTTTATACAAAGATTAACTACATTGACGTCAAATTTTAAAATTAATGTCTATGACAATTTTGTTATTATTTTGAATGGAAATTTTGAAGAGGTAAAAGTCAAAAGATTTAGTTCTATTCCTAATGCACTTATGGTGCAAAATTTTTAAACTGTCACTTAAATTAGAAAACAGCATTGATAACCAGTATGAATGAGGATAAGGAGAAATGGAATTCTTGTATACTGTTGGTGGAATGTAAACTGGTATATTCACTCTGGAAAACAGCAGGGAGTTTCCTCAAAAATTAAAAACTACAACTGCCATATAATTAGAAATACCACTTCTGGGAATACATCCAAAGGAGAGAAATTAGTATCTTGAAGGATTTCTGCCTTCCCACATTCAGTGTAGCATTATTGCCAAGAGCCAAAACATGGGAAAACCCGAATCTCCACTGGTGGATGGGTAAAGAAAATAAGAAACACAAGCATGTATAATGTAACACCTATGTAATATTCAACCACAGAACAGATGGAAATCCTGATACTGTTAACATGGGTGAGGTCGTGGAGTGTGCAATTAAACAAAGTCAGAAACCAAGGTAAATACTGTATGATATCACTCTATATGGAATTCAAATACCAAATCCATAGAACCAAAGAACAGAACAAACATTGTCAAGGATCAGGGAGGAGGGAAGAAAGGGAGATGTTGGTCAGGAACACACTTTCAGTAATGAATACTTTAGAGGAATCTAACGGATAATGGTTATAATTAAATGCAGTGTTGCACATTTGAAATTTTGTGGGAGTAAATTTATCATCATTTTCTTGTAAAAGTCAGTTAAGAGTTTAAGTTTTCGGATTATGTAACCCATGTAGAGGCTTGGCTATGCATTAATTGCTTTCTTTTGTATTCTCCCCTACAGTTTTTCACCCTACTCAACTGTCAGGCCGGCGTCATCTATCATAAAGTGTTTCCCATCAGCACATACCTTCAACCTACATTAAAGTGGAAAGAGACTGGAGATGTCCTAAAACAAGACAGAAAAAAGGCTTAGAAATTCTACCAATTTCAAGCCTGAAATATTTTAAATCTAAGCCTGCAGAGACTCAACTAATTTCTTTTTAAAAGAAAATCTGATCTTGCCTCAGTTGTGCTAAAACCTTTTTGTCTCCCCTTTTTCTTGGAATGACACCAACATTATCTCTACCATCACAGTAGCTTGGCTGATGGTCACCTACCTCTCTGCCTTGTTCTGCGCTCGGTCTCCTGGGCTTTCCCTGAGTCCCAAGGCCCTCCCTGCTCTTTCTTTCAAAGGGCCTTCCTTTGAGAAGAGTGTCTTTCCCAGCTATCTTCAGCCCACACTATGTCCTCTGCTTGTCCATCCCAAAACCCACACTGATTTCTTGAGGTCTGACCTCAAGGAACAATCCCCTAGCACCAAGACGAAATAAAATTCTCTTCTTCCCTTATGTTTGCTTTGCATTGGCATGAGCAATAACATCAGTAGGTTTATGTTTGTCTGCTTGCTTTAATTCCTATTTGCTTAAATAGAAGGCAAACCCATGAGGGCAGGAGCATGTTTTATTCACACTTAATCCTCAGTGGCTTAGGGAGTTCCAGTATATTCTAGCTGCTCCAGAATGGCTGAAATAACGCATTTCAGTTTTTTTTTTAATTCTATGACTTTTATAATTTAGGATTGCCTCAATTACTCTAATGTGGATATGCAGATGTATATTACATTTATGAATTTGTAACTTTTTTTTCAATTTCAGACTACTTTAATACTTAAAAAACTGTAAAATGCCATTAAACACAGAAATGGTCATGGGATAGTGATACAAGACATTCTACTTGGATATTCACCAAGCATTTATTTACTCAAACTTTCCTTCAAAAATAATTTGCAATGTTCCCTCTAGGACATAGCAGATAACCCGCCAGGCATCAGGCATCATCCCTCCTCTGTATTGTGAAGAGCAAGCTAACTTTTTTTTTTTTTTAGAATGTTTTCATAGCTACTTGGAAACTATATTTTAATAGAAAGATACAAGATTAAAAGCTTAGAAAGAGGATACAAATATAATCTTAAATTATAAAAATAAAAACTGAGAGAAACTAAATGACATTATGAAATTATTGGGGCAATCTATTTCCTGCTGTGAGATCATCAGTCTGCAGATCAGGTATGGCTGGATTTTCCTACTATTTTACTTTCACAAGACTTCACACAAATGGTTTTACAGAGTCCATCTAAAGCAGGCTAATTGAAATGAGATACAACGCAACGTTAAAATAACAGCCTGTGTTTCAGAAAAGTAGAACTATTGTTATAGACTAAACTTAGGGCAAAACCGGATGTTTCTTTTGGCTGTGCCAATGAGAGGCATAAAAGACAGACAAAAATGATGACTATGGGCCCTCCCTGGTGGCGCAGCGGGTTAAAGCACAGCACTGAGAATCTAAAACCGCTTCCGCATGAGTTCGATTCCCGCCTGCCCCGGAGGTGACCACATGGCGTGGCAGACCTCTCCTGGCCCGCCCGCTGCTCCCCTCAGCAGTGTACTTCATCGATCTGCCTGTTCTGTTCCCCACTCTGTCTCTGGTGAAGCCTCTCACCGCCCCTGAGCCTCTGGCCTGTACCCCAGTTCTGTATGCACAAATAAATAAATCTTTAAAAAAAAAATGATGACTATGACAACAGGTTCAATATAAAGCTATGACAACAGGCTCAATACAAAGCTGTCGGCTGTATTGCCATGAAGACTCCAACTTGCAAGGATGTAATACAGCAGAAAAGTTGCCTCATTCAAATGTGTGAAAATTAACATAAAAATAACATTGATATTTAGAGGGATGTTTCAAAAGGAATACTTGATAAAATACTTTTAAAACAATGTTTATTTCTTAATTATCAGTTAAGCAATATGCTAAAAAAAAAAAACAGAATCAAATCTCGAGCTGGAATTAGCGTGACAGACCTGATTAAATAAAATTAAGTGTAAATACATTTAAACTGGTCTCTTCTTATGTAAGTTAAATCCAAATACTTAATTAAATATACACATTATCATAAATTCTTTGTCAGATGTCCAAAATAAGCCTTCAGTGATTATGTAATTGTGTTCTATTTTAGGATTGAGTTATAAATCTTATGCTACAGATTCCCAGTGAAAGGAAAATAATTTTGTTTCTACCATCACTGCAAGGACTACAGCATTTACAATCAGAAAATTGCACATTTTACCTTCAATTACCTCTTCACATTACCTAAAGAAAATACACTAATACAATGTGCACCATAGGGTATCTTTTCACTCTATTCTGCTATGGGTGCTATGTTTTCTATAGTTATTAAAAAGCTAGTTTTTTTTTTTCCATTTCATGAATGTGCCCAACATTTGCATAATGATTCCTCTCAAAAGATGAGAAAATGAATGAGAAACAAATAAATTGCAACCTCCCTGAATAATAACTCCACCTTTAAAGATGGATCACGCATGGCCATGCTCGAATACATCCAATATATCAATATTTATTAAGCAGACAGAAAGTCAATTGAACTATAACTTGCTTTGTGCTAAGAAGGAAGAAACACAGAAAAGGATATAGGAGGATTAGCAAAGGAAACTTAAGAACCCTACCTGGAGTCAATACTAGAAGCTCCTATTAAATCTTTTCACCCAATCTTTATGGAATTGAATAAACCATCTACACAGGTAATTAGAAAAGATAACTATATATGAAACAGCCATGCCCTCCAGAAAACCTCACTCAATTCTCAAAACAAGGGTTGTCAATCTCTATTTATAAGGATGTGCCCCATTCACATTGCATAAGAATTATTAGTGATTATAGATATATTTTTTATTCCCTGAAATGCAGCACATTCCTTGAGAACAGAGTCAGCTCGCAACTATTTTTGAGGTCTGCAGTAAAGTGTTTACTAAATGTGAACTAGGCAGACAGTGGGGAATTTACAGAGTTTGTGAAATGGTTTCATTCCTGTATTCCCCTCCTAAAGAAATTCTACAAAAAGAAAATGTTACTCTGAAGTATGGCCTTACCCTCTTTCATAATAGCAATGGTAGTATTTTTGAGCATTCTATGTGCCAGAGACAATGACAAACTTTAGGGGGGGAAGAGTTGTATAACTAACATCATTGCCTTATTTTCTTTTTAATGGAATTTGAAATCTTACATTATTTTGCCATAGGTTAGAAACCCAAGGCATGAACACAGGTGTTTCTGATTCACACACTGAGTTTTTGGACATCACACTATACTTCTTGGAATACACAGTGATTACCTTGAAAATGATCTGTATGAACAACATAATTGGTTGACATAGTTTAGTAATTAAAATAAAGCCTCCGCTATAGTCCTTCACACTCAAAATCTCCTTGAAAATGTTTAACCCCAGTGAGAAAAAGGTGAAAGTTATTTAGCCTCTTATAACCTGATATTCTGATCTGTAATAGGGACAAACTCTTTGGGGCTATTGTAGGCGTTTTGTCTATGTGTTTCCATTCTGTGTTTTTATTTTATTTTTTTTTTCCCACCTCCCTTCATATCTCAGTATCTACCTGGCTTAGTTTTCAGGGGAGGTTTGGAACTTTTGTTTTAGACAAGTTTGAGCCCAAGGAAAAGCAGCTTTCCAGGACCAAGTCCAAAATATTTAAACCTCAAAGAGAAATAGCAGACTTTAAGATGCACAAAAAAAATGTACTGATGTTTATTGTCAGAATCTGAGTATAAGCATTAAGTATGTGACACAAAAATGACAAGTTTCTTAAACTACTTCTCTTTTTCTTATGTGTGTCATATCAACAAAGGCATAATTTAAGAATCTGAGCAGACATGTAAAACTTCATCTTCCTTTGTAAAGCTACATTTTAAGATGAGGCCAAGTGGCTCCATAAAAGATGTTTTCAATATCCCGTGAGTCCTCTTCCAATGTCTTGGGTCTTGCTCTCTACCAGATCTTTGCATATCCATGTATTTGTGTTATGCTTCTCTAAATTAAATGGTCCCAGGGACTCTGACCAATTGAGCCAGACAGAATAAAAATGCACCAGGCTGAAAGAGCAGGTCTGCCACTGACTGCAGGCATTCTACTTAGCTGAAGAACTGAAGGCACACTTGAGCACCATTGGCTGTAGGAGAGGTGGGGACACAGGTAAGCCCAATCCAGTCTCCATTAGACTGCCTCCTCCCAATCCTTCTCCTGACTGAAGACAGATATTCATGATCCCTGAGGATCCTTCAAGTTCTTCTAGTTTTTCCAGGTCAATATTTTTTCTGTATAACTCCTCTAAATTCCTATTTTCTCCAATTTCTTTTCTTTCTTACCCACTTAAAGATCTCTAAGCAATTGCATGCCTTTTGTTTGCAGTTTCTATTCAGTAGGTATCAGAGAACCAAGGAGAAGGAACAGAGAAGTAAAAGTTCTGCATGTTACTAGTTTCAGAGGTTCACATAAGATTTCATTTAAAAAAAAAATGGACTTCCACTTTTGAAGATAAAAAAAAAATCCAAAACTTGAAAAACATTGGTCCATTCACACTTCATTTAATTTCTTACTGCTCATTTACTCTCCAGCATCTTGCAATCTAGTTTCAATCTCCCTACTCAATTGAAACAATCTTTTAAAAGTCACAGCTGGACTTAATGGCTAAGGCCATTTCATTTGCTCTTCTCAGTCCACATACTTCCCCATCTTTCTGTATCACTTGAAACTGACAGTAACCTCCTTTAAAGAACTCTTTACTGTGCCCTTCTGGGGCAACCTACTATCCCTGTTGCCCTTCTTTGGCCATAAAAGTTATTTCCCTGAATACTTCCTTGAATCTCATTATTCCAATCACTCTCTGTGGGCCAAGAAAGTATATGGCAAGGCAAGAAATAGTGGACCTGGCATCTGAAGACTTGAGACCAAATTTAAATTCTTAGATCTGTTAACAAATAGTGTCACCTATATCAGAGCCTTGAACACAGTAGGTGCTTATAAGTATTTGTGAGGAAAAGGAGAGATAAATGACTACATCCCTAGAAAATGTGTGGTGAAGTACAGTGACATATTTGCTATGGAATGATACCCTTTTGTGATCTTCAAGTGAAACACAGTGTTAAAATCTTGACAATCTCTCATTTCTTAACACATTTTCCATGGTGATGCTGTTTGAAGGGAATGATATCAAAATGACCACTCAATTCAAAGCAATATGAGGTTCAACACCAAGAATCAGATGTCTTACTTTTCAAAGTGTACTCAGAGTTTTGTTAATTCAATGTCATAAAAATTAGGTAAATAAGGGCTTTTACCAGATTCTCTATCACCACTTATTTTAAATGCAACTAATAAATGTTTGACTCATGAGGGATGTGTATAATCCTCACCTCTCTTTTGAACATAGTTTTAGACTTAACTATCCTCTTTATTTTCAAAGGATCTGTTTGGCCTACATTTTGAAAGAACGTAGCTTTGATGGTTAATGGGACAACGGTACTTAGTATGGATAACTGAACATACAACATTACATCAATACTTCATTCCACATTAGGAAGCCCAGCAACTGAGGTAGGAATATATCCTATGATATCAGTATTTCAAGCTCTTATAGACATCATGAGACTCGAAAGTTCTCTTAATATACATTCTGTGCCAAGGACAAAATAATGCAGTGCAGTGTAAGTAGGCGCTACTACAATTACAGAGGTACTTCAGACAGGCAAGGCACAGGAGGATGTTTGGTCTTCTATCACACTTGTTCAGTGTTGTCAAATTATTTATTTATATCCTCACCCTCCCTAGTCTGTCTGCGACTAAGGCTCAACAGTCTCCTAGTTGAGGCTTCACGACCCTGAGCAGAACTTCCCAAATGCAGATGTCTCTTCATTGAGTGAGTAAATGTATGACAGTCAAGGTTGGATCAAGGGATAGGTTATCAAGCACTATGCGTTTAACTCTCTTGAAGTAAGTTTCAAACAAACTTATTTGTCTGCTAGGACTGGCTCTGGCATAGAGACCCTGGTATAGCTTCACAGCCCCACTGACCAGCTGCGATTGTGCTGGGCAATGTTGCCTACACAGTACTGAATCCTTGATAGCCACCATCTGGTCTTTCCTCACCAGTGACCTTACTCTCTGTCCCTACTCTCTTCCCTTGTTAATTATCTCTGAGGGTCTGTCTTCCTGAATGCCTACCTCGCCATCTAGAGTCATGTTTCTTAAATTCTCACTATTATTCCACCACCATTTTGAGTGCTGACCTCTGTGTTTGGAATCCTAACAGCTGCTTACTTAAATCCTGCACTGCATACTTAAATTCTTAGACTTTTGAGTACGGACTAGTTCAGTATTAGGTAGTCTGCACTTGCTTTCAATTTCTGAATATTGAACCTTATTGGCTGTAGTGGTTCATTAAACTTCAACACATGTAATTCAGCCATCCTTTGCACTTCTACTAAGCCTCTGGTATGTTTTTGCTGTTTGTTGGCATTTCTTGAAAATGCAAATGATCCCAATTATGTTATCGCCAGTCCCCACAGTTTTATACAAAATGGCTCTACTCCAGTCTCTCTAAGACTTGTTTTGGTGTCTGTATACTTTGACACTGTAGAACAGGACCAGAGGAAAGAAAACTAGTAAAACACTAGAGGGAATAAAAGTAAAGAAAGGAGTCAGGAAAGGAGAAGGTAAAACCTAATTCTGTATCTGAGGTGAAAAAGCAATTTTAGTCAATAGGAATGGATTTAAAATGGGAAAAGGTAGAAAGGGTGGAGGGTTACAGTAATAAAGATGAACTTGCTCTTCACTACCTTGATTGTCCCTCAGGGTAATAGGAAGGGGATGTTTTAACGACAAGAGAACATGCAAAGGGACACCATTCAGAATTTAAGGAGACAAAGAATGTTTCTGAAATTCTCCAGGGAATCAAGATGTTTTGCATTAAAAATAAACAGAGTTAATAGTCCAGGTGAGGCTATGCAATGTATGCAGTTGGTCAAATCTTATTATCATAAAGTGCTGAAAGATAATGTACTCGCTAACTATTCCTATTTACCAAGGAAAGAGACAGATGGTGTTATAATCATGATAAGACAATGGATTTTTTCATAAACAAAATTGAATCATTTGTAAAGAAGTGGAGAGTGCAACAGAGAACTTAATAATGCAAAAGGTAGAATGAAAATAAATGCAATACTCAGTTTAAAATGTGATTCTTTTGATTCTTGGTTGGCTGCTTGCTTTCTTTTAAAGCATACTATTGTAACAAAATGAGGTTTGCTTTTGGATTATGTCCAAGGGCGCCATTCAATTTCACAATTTCCACTGCAGTAATTATACTGAGATCATTTAATTCGTGTGCATAGAAGCACTTAAAAAGTCTATGTCAACAATTGTGCTACTTTACTCTTTTCCCGATGGGCATTATCTTGCCTAACTGTCCCCAAACAACATAATAGACAAAAAATATTAAGTGTAACATTAATTAAAGTGTAGAAAATTGCAATCAATATTGCATTTGCAATGTTCTCAATGTAAGACCAGTATATGGAATGCTACATAGGCTAGAGTTCACATGTCTATTCGTATGTATGTACATGTATATATGTCATGTGTGTGCATACATGCATATAATACATTCTAATAATGCATGTAAGTGTATAGGTATTTGTATAGATATAAATGATATGCAAGATTTATATATAGCTACATGATAGATCTGTCCCACTACTGCATTATACATACATACATACATATCATTTTAGAAAGTGAAAATGAATACATTTAAAATACAATATTAATATTAAAAAAGCCATGTTACCCTGAATGTTTATAATCATTAAAATTATTTAGAGGTGTGACCATTTTTTACACATTACCCTTACAAAAATTTGGTGCCACAGAAAATACACTATGTTCATTTTAGTAGTAAATAAACTAAGTTATGGATATGTTAAGATCAGAAAGTTACAAAGTGAAGATTTAAGATTTTTTCATGTTCTCTGTTGGATAATTTTCTTGCTACTAAATTTTAATGTATTCACATGACTGCACACAAATTTAATCTACTGACTTTATTGGACTCAAAGATCTTCTTGGTGTCTTGTGACTCTGTTCTTTCTCCTGTTTCCAGTAGTTAGGGATTCCACAGTTGCTTTCTTTCTAACCCTTTCACCCACACTGATGTCTGTCTAGAAGATAATTACATGATCTACACTGTGATAAAAGTGTAGCTATCAGGAATAAATACTCAACTTGGTATCTATAAAAAAAATCCTATTTTCATGAGTTGGACCATCTCCTCTAACCTAATTATAAAGTAAAGATTGCAAGATTGTATTCCATTAAGTGGCATGTTTTTAGAGGGCTCTCCTGTTTCTTCAAGCTACTAGGTCACTCTGGTGCTTCAGTAGAAAAGCAGATTTTGTCTTTATTGGTACTGAACTTGCAATGGCAACCCTGCTAGGCAGGAATACAGCTTTTCTCTGCTCCAAGGAGGAGACAGAATTGTTTTCTCAAGTCCCAACTACCCTTGCACCTGTTTAATTTTGCCAATCTTACCTGTTAGTAGCGATCCCTCAAGTTGATTCTATTGTAGCTAAAGTTTGAAAACCACGGCTTTAGGTATTAAACAGTAAAGTGGAACAAGGGGCACACAGAATTCTAGTTGATAAAGTAAATTGAAAAACTGGTGATTATGTTTGGGGCACAGGTCTTCAGGAGCCCAGGGCTCTCTGTATGCTGCCGAACTTCCGGATCATTGTCTCACGTCCCTTTAATACAATATTCTAGAATCATACTCATTGCTTTTGCAAATGGGAATTGTGTTTCCAGAAAACCGGTCTTCAGAAAGGAATAAGGAGCTTCAGATTTATATGGTTCAGACTCAAATATTCCTGTGTATGGGTGACAATTGTTTCCGGATCATTGTGATTTAAAAAAGAATCTTTCCCGGTATTGTTACAAATATGTATCATGCTATACAATGTGGTTCCAGGGCGGATTAATTAAGTGAGGAACACTTCTTATGGAACACCATTTTCATAAACCTTATATATGATTCAGGCTGCTTATATACTTGACTTACCATACATATAACAACTTAATCACACACTAATGGTTTAAGTTTCTATGTATGCAATACTTAGATAAAAGACCTACAGTTTCAATAAAACCCACTTCAAGATAGCCACTATGAGTAAATTAAATATATACCAAAATTTTGATTTAAAAGATGAAACTTAAATGGTTACTTGAATTTTTAAACTGTTAGTGTTATTCTTTCACAAATTCAGGATTCAGTAATTCTTAATAGCTATAGGTTATAGTCTGAAGAAAAAAAAAAACAGCCTCTACTTTAAATTTATGCTATATATAATTATTAAAGAATATGCTGTTGTCACGTTATTTGCATAAAAATTAACTTAGTTATACTAGGCAATATGCTATAATTGATTTCAGTTATCTTTTTTCCCCTTATAACTTTTTATTTTAAAATGTTCATGTCTGGTTCATTTCCCAAACTCAGATGGTTTTCAATAATTATTTCTTTAAATAATGTTTCCGGGCCCTCCCTGGTGGCGCAGCAGGTTAAAGCACAGCACTGAGAATCTAAAGCCGCTTCCGCATGAGTTCGATTCCCGCTTGCCCAGGAGGTGACCACATGGCGTGGCAGACCTCTCCTGACCCGCCCGCTGCTCCCCTCAACAGTGTACTTTGTCCATCTGCCTGATTTGTTCCCCACTCTGTCTCTGGTGAAGCCTCTCACCACCCCTGAGCCTCTGGCCTGCACCCCAGTTCTGTATGCACAATAAATAAATCTTTAAAAAAATAATGTTTCCTTTTTCCTCCTATTAACACCACTAGTATATGGCTATTTTCTCTCTAAAATGCTTCTGCAGCTTCTAACGTCATTTTCATTTCTTAAAAAGACTTTTTTTCTCTACATTTTTCTATTTATGTGTTCTCCAGCATTTTGCTTTTGAGCTCACTAATTCTCTCCATTGTTTTTTCTCCTATTGCGGCCCTCAACTATATTTTTTAAATCAGCTACAGTGTTACTAAGCTTCATCATTTCTAATTCTAGCTGCCACAATGTTCCTTTTCTTTAGTCTGTTTTGTATCCTATGTTGTTTTGCTCTTTCAGTTCCATAAGCACTGCCAGAATTAGTGCCCTGAATTCTCTTCTGTCCAGCTCCATAGTTACACTAAGTCAAGGTTCCTGTAGGGTGTCTTAACTTTTGGTCTTGCGTTTGTGATGTGTTCTACTGTTTGCTTCTTTTCATTTTAATGGGTTTATACATAGTTATATATTTTCACACCATTATCTTGGCAGGCCCAGTAGGTGTAAGAAGGACAATGCAGCAGAGACCAAAGGCTCTCCTCCAGTAGACTCACTGCGCTGAGGGCCATTGTGATCTCCTCTGGATCAGCTACTCTGTCTTTGTGTCTTACAGACCATGTTCACTTCCACTTTGGGCTAGGTTTAAACACTGTGTATTAGCTTTTGCATGCATTTAGTTAATACAGGGTCACAGGCATGGAGTGTTTCTCTTTGCTTTTCCAGGACAACCTTGTCCTAGGCATTCGCTCCTGGTATGTAGCTCTAGTTTTTTCAAGCTTTTCTTTAGTTTGGTTTCAGTCTTGTGTCAGGTGTTTTGGATATTCAGCCTCGTATTTGAGTGGCAGCCTCTTCTATAAGGAAACCCAGATAAATTAACATCATTCTGCTACAGAATGGAATATATTGGTAAGTCAAGTTCAAGCAAGTCACCCTTGCTCTGTGCCCTACTTCTGCAGCTCTCCACCCAAGCATCCTGTCTTGGGTGCCTGCTTATGCACCCCTTACCCACTGCAGTGCCACCTGTCAGGAGTCCTAATACTGGTGTGAGCCTGAGTCAATAGTTGCAGGGGGTTCTGCACAGCAGTCACTCATCCCTCTTGGGGAATCTATGGGTCCCATTGTGACTAAACAAAGCACACATTTAGGTTGATCCCACCCATTTCCTCTCGATCACTGAGTCTACAATATACTGCAGTTGACTACTTTTTTCTACAAGATATTTGGCCTTGTTTGCAGCTATTTACTTTTGAGTATCTGGAGGATCCAAGTCCAACATCTTCTTTGGGCCACTATCTTACCTGACCCCATAGTGTTTTCACGAGAAAGGAAGTTTTAGCATTGCACATTGACAATTATAAATCTGAATGTTAATTACAGTCATTCGTCAAAGTCACTCCTCTTTTGGAGGTCTGGCTAATCACCTCAGTGTTTCACTTTTCCTTGAATATATAATGAACCACCAAAGGCTCGTTCCTAATTCTAACAGCTGGTGTCAAGAGATTTATAATTTTCCAGAAATTGATTATGATGACTTATGGTTACCCTGTAGAATGACTTGAAGTTGTTAACTCTGGCCTTTAAACTAGCTATACAGAATACACCCTTTACCAATTTATGGGACACATAGTGTTGTGGGGTATTTTAAATATATTTTTAATATACATCATGTATTCAAAATTCTATTTCCTTTAAAAATCCCTTTATGATTACACACCTTAAAATACTGAGGGGGAAAATCATTATATTATCTTTAACTATAGATTTAATAAAGATAGTTCTAATTTCAGAAGAAAGTGTCTCTAGAAAGGATAAATATTTCAAGATGAAAAGAAACACAACAAACCAAAGTTTATGTAATGCAGCAACAGCAGAGCTCAAGGGAAAATCACAGCTGTAAATGCCCAACTGCTAAATGCCGAAAAGACCACAAATCAACAGATTAACTTTACCAAAATTACGAAAAGCATATTAAACCCAGCATGAATAGAGGGAAGGGAATAAGATAAATAACTAAGGTAATAGAAAAGTAAAGAATATGTAAAAAGCCAGTATCAGTAAAGTCAACAATTCGTTACATTGAAAAGAAAGTGAAGATATGAATAACTAAAATCAGAAGTAATGGAGGAAACTATTAAACTTATAGAAAACATAACAAGAAGAGAAAACTAAGAATGACTATCAACATAATAGGTAACTTAGGAGAAATAGGTGAATTATGACAAACATAAATCACCAACTCATCTCCATAAAAATGTAGCTCATCTTAGAGAAACAAAACAATATGTAGTTATATTTCTTCATCATTAAACTATTAACTTCCCTGAAACAGGCTCAAGTAAACCTCTCAGCACAAGCTCTAAGGCTAGAATTCGTGAGGCAAAGTCAGGTAAAGATAAGAACTCTACAGGTTAATATTCCTTATGAATATATAAAAATAGTAAAAAATTAGAAAACCAAATCTAACAGCTTAATAAATGGATGAAACACTGTAAGTATGTGTAATTTGTCCAAGGAATACAAGAATATTTCAACGTAAAAAAAATTAATGCAAATACACCATGTTTATATACCAAATGGAAAACCACGCATAATCATCTGAATACATAGAAAAGGCAAACAATGAAATCCAGCACCTTCCAATTATTAAAACACAGCACACTCCATGATGAAAAATGAAAACTAAATCAATCTCTTATCTATTCTAAAATAGGTTGATTAGTATTCCTTAAAATATAAATTTTATTTCCACTTGTTGTCTAACTATAGCTATAGGTTGTATTTAGGATGGTCCAAGTCTAGGCTGACATGTTATCAATGAAAATTAATTTTCATTCAAAATTAGGACCAAACAAAGATTTCTATTTTACTACTACTGCTCTCTAGAGTAGTTATACAAGGAAAAAATGCACACACACAAAAATGGGTAAAGTAAAATCATCTGAATTTCTGATGATATATTTCTCTATATAGAATAACACTATCTAAAATTAAAATGTTTGTACTTCAAAAATTATGAATGGGATAGAATACTTGAATCTTTCTTTTTGCGATGTGGCTAACTCTACATAGACATATCTTAGAATTCCAGTGTAAGGGTTTGATCTTATTCTGTTTATGTCCCTATACTTGATGCTACATGTTCATAGACAACCACTGGTTGGATACTTTTACACACCTATAGAAAATGGAGAGACAGTTTTTTGTCACTGCAGTTTTGTGATAAAAATTTTGACATAGAAGTTTTATTGTTTTTCAATAGATCCCATTAACTATAAAAATAAGTATGTAAAAAAATCTCAGCACTGAATTTGAATGTATTCTCAATGTGTGCTATTGAGCATCTTACTAGCAATGGGAATTGAGTCATTCATTTGCATGCATTGTGCAATTTATCAAAGTGTATTCAATATTAGGCAAAATAATAAATGATGTATAATCTTGTCCTTTTACTGATAACATGTCAGCCTAGGTTTTGACCATTCTTAAATACAACCCATAGCTATAATTATACAACAAATGAAAGTACAACTGTATTATATCTAAAGCAATACTCATCAACTTATTTTAGAATAGATATTAAGAGACTGATTGGGCCTGTGACATATTTTAAAATTCACTTCACTATTTCCCCCACGAAGCCTCAGTGCAATCAAGGACTTGGCCCGCCTTTCCATGCCCAAGTACACTCAAGCTGCTAAGTGTTTCCAGCTCATGGTGCATATCCATTCTCCACACTCTTGGAAAAATGTCTGCAGAGCTGTGAAAAATACAAGATGGAATTGTGATGTTCTCTTTTATTTAAGACTATAAGGAAAAAGAAAATTAGGCGAAAAATCAAATCACCCTGAGTCTAATCCGAAAGTAACCACCAGAAGGTTGTTCTGGCCTTTTCATTAGATTTAGTATAAAGTGAAAATTACAACTAAAAGTAATGCTTACTCATTTTCAGTGTCCTAAAGTAATACTGTCAACATTTATCTGGCTAAGTCAAATTCGACTTGCTTGATCATTTATAAATAGTTTTCTGTGAATATACTACAATTTTTTTTACATGTTAGTTTCAGTTCAACTGACTAAAGATGTTCATTTATGGTGATGTTAATAAATATATAGCCTTTTGCCAGGAGACCAGATAATGCAATAGTGAGTTCATGTTGAGCTATTTTTGGTTATAATTTTAAATGTGAATATTGTTATTTTTCCATCTTTCCACGGTAGTAATAATACCCAAGACTTCAAAGAATTTTCTTGCAAAGAAAACCTTTTGACGAAAAAACAGTCTATGAGAAATGAGCATTTTAGATGGTAACACTAGAGCTTCATGGCAAACAAAACATTCTGAAAAATCAGAATTATTAGGGGCACTGTGGATCACAAATTTATTGCTTTTTAATTTTTAAATGAGCTTAGACATCTGTGAAATTTAGACCCCAGGGCCAACGGTTTGTGTGGCAGCTTGTTACAAAAGGAACAATGCTTTGACATGCAAATTTCAGCTTTGTGTTGCATCAGCTCAGGTAACCTTGCAAACAACCTTCACACTCACCTAGCAAACTGAGTGATACCTCCCAGATAGGTCCACTCTTCCCTTCCTCTTCCCTATTAAGTTGACAGCCATTCTCAGTGCATTTTCTAGAAGGACTGATAAAAGTTATGCTAGGGTCTGTAATTGTTATTAACCTCTCTTGTACTTTTATTACTCATTTTTTTTTCTTTGAAATAAACAGCTAAATGGAGAAGCTGATCTTTGTATATAGTGGGTTATTATCTAGCCCACCCATCCCCCCAAGAAAAAGAGAATTTCAAATGTCAATCTATTATTGGGTCATTAATGTCAGGTCATGATATTTCAGAATTTGATGTTTTTAACCTTTTCAGACTTTAACCCACATGTAATATACTTTTGAAGATTTTTATTTATCCTTAGAAGAAGTGAATGCATGCTCCAGATAATGCTGTGAGATAATAGTAGCTACTGTATATTTTGCAAGGATTATTAAGTATATTTATGTTATCACCACCTCAGCTTAGTTTGGCATTTCATCTGTTACTTTAAAAGAATTCAAAATCATAGGTAAAAATATGTATAAAGATGTCTGATAGGAGACACAGAAAACAGAATTTAATGGTGTTTTTATTACAGAATTACTCCCCAATACTAAAATACTGATCAATAAAATTTACAAGGATGATATTATCTTATTTCACTTATTTTTTACTGGAAGTCAAAATTGTTTCCTCTTATAAAAATTCAATGAAGTCAATTTCACTACATGAAGTAGCTTTAGTGTGTACCATTAAAATCGTAATTCAAGAGTCTGAGGAAAATCTGAGAAATCGCTTAAAGCAGAGATACTGCACATCTGTGGCAATGCATATATTGCTCTCTATACTGGTTATATTTGTAATGTGCATCCAAAATAGGAAAAAGAAACAGGATGCATGTGTAATTTCAACAAAAATCTGCAGTACTTTCAATGGTTTTAAAAGTTAGTTTTTCATCTCATGCCCTAAATTTTAGGTTAACTGGCCATACTTATAAAATTGTTTTGAGAATTAAAGAGCAGAGTAATAAAGAATCCAATCAGAGGAAAAGGCAAAGCAATTATAGTGAGACAAGTTTATTTTCTTGTGCTAAAAGAAAGGGGTTTTGTGCATATTTGTGTAAGGTAGCCTCCATATAAATCATCCATTTATTCAGTAACTCACTCATTTGGCAGTTATTATTTTAGTACCTACTAATGCTAGTACTGTGTCAGTCCCTACTGTGTGTGGTGTTCAAAGATGAACTCAATGTTTTTTTGTTATCTGGAGTAACTTCTTGAGTATGACTATATCTATGAATTTCTTCTAATCAACAGAAAAGGCCCATGGGCTGAGATTTCACATTCATGGTGATTTCAGAAGACTAACTTCTACCTCGCTAACAAACTATTGTCCTCTTAGTGAGTACACTCAATGAAGCAAGCAGCCGTGTTGGGGAGACTGTCAAGGCAAGAACCTAAGGATGGTGGCTGGGCAACAACATGTGAAGGTTCTATTCTGCCAACAATTCTGTGAGCTTGGAAGCTGATCTCCTCCCCCACTTTCTCCTCTAGTGAGACTCCAGCTCTGAAGGACTCCTGCAGTGCAACCTTGTGAGAGACCTTGAAGTAGATCAGCCAGTGAAGCCACGTCTAGACTCCTGACCCACAAAAACTGAGAAGTAATAATTTTGTTTTTTAAGCTGCTAAATGTGCGGTAATTTGTTATGCAACAATGGGTAACTAATAAGCCTAGGGATACCACAATGAACAGAACAATTAATAGTTGCTGTTTTTTAGGAAAAATATGTAGGACATGGGGACAGAGCACACCATTATAATACAACATGATGAAAGCTAGGAAGAAAAAGGTGACCAGAGGCAACTACTGAGAGACACATTCAAAGAAGCAAATCTGACCTGAGCAATGAGGAAAGGTTTCCCAAAATTAGCAGCTGAGACTTCAAGGTTAAAAAGGATATGAAAACGTGTGTTTGACTCAGAGGAAGGGGGTATCTGTGTGTATCATGAGCAAGATGGATGGTGTTGATCTGAGTGAGGTCACTGCATGTGGGAATACACAGCAGCAAGATGAGAGAAAGCATTGCCTCATCGACATATTTGGGGCGGGGGCTGAGGTTTGAAACAGGTAAAGACCAGTAAAAGGTAATGCTATATAAACAAAACAATACAAAGCCATGAGGCTCACATTTATGATAAAAATTCTATGACAAAATTCTAAGGGCAACAAGAAATTTGAAGAGTTTTGCAGGATTTCTTATGAGGATATGCTCCACAGCATAAAGATTAATTTTCCAAATGTGTACCATTTATGTGTTCAAAGATTGATAATGGAAGTCATGCAAACACTTATTTAAGTAGAAAAACCATTAAGATACTAAAATCGGTTCAAAGAATTTGACTTAGAGATTTATGTTCTTGACTGGACAAAATTATTGGCATGGGTGTAGACAGGAATGTCATGTGTGGTTATTAGTTTCTGACTAGGGGAGATCAAGTCCTACAGAGTTGTTAAAGAACTTGGTCTGTTTTAACACGCTCGCTTTATATGTAAGTCCTTGTGTAATCAGGTACTTACAGGCGGGTGCATTAAAGTACCTGCAAAAACTTACTGAAGAGTCACACAGTAACTACGTTGCCTATTTACAAGTTTAGAATCACTTTTCTTACTGTGTCCAGGATACCTTCCTCTAACTTTCCCTTCTGGCTGCCCAGGAATTGAATATGTGGTTCAACTGTTTCCTCAAACCTTGGATTTCTTGAGCTTTTCTCTTAGCACTTAGATTCAGGAGCAAGAAGTCTGAAATTATCTTTCAAATAATATCTTTATTGGAAACATTTTGCCATTTTATTATTTGTTGTTTGGATGTTCTCCCTCCTTGCAATTAAATATTTGGTCAGAGCCTTTGAAGGTCCTTTTACAGTCTTGTTTGGAACAAGTCATCTATATTTTTATATCTAGTTTTCTTCTGTTAATATTTACATATAATAAAAATGGTTATTTCACACTTAACCTATACTAGTTACTAGAATTAATATCCCACATCCCTCATCATGATAAAACCTTATAACACACCAATCTTGTTATAATCCCTGCTGTACAAATAAGACTGATGCATAAATGGGCATAGTTGAAATACATACAACTGCTGCATATCAGAATTTCAAGTGGACTCACTGAACAAGTCAACACAGAGCTACAGGTTACTTACAATACCCAGAATCCATAATAGGCCTGGGAACACTAACCAACACTGATCCCATCACCTAGAAGTATGTTTAATGTTATTTAAAAAGTAAAGCAATCATGTCTACCAAAAATAAATGCAAGAAATAAGACAAAGCTCCATTAATTTTCAAGAGGACTATCACCATCCAATTCCTGGAGGAAATTCCCTCCACCCTGGAGTTCATTAAGCTCTGTATTTCTGTAAAACAAAGTTAGCATTGTTTTACTTCTCATCTTCTGGTTCTCATTTTCTTGTATTGTCCCCACAGTCTGGCTTTCTATTCCTCTCCATTTGCTGCCATGCTGTCTCCAGCATCCTATCAAGTATATCAAACTGCTTTCTAAATGTCCTATGGGCTCCATAGGAAATCATTTACAGACATGGGTTTTCCTCTAAATCTTGGATGCCACTGCAGTATAGTCTTAAGTCCCACAGTGATGAGTTTCATTACTTTTCTCATCTTCCACAAGGAGGGAGGTTACAGAACACTGACATCTGCCCTTGGCTTAGATCAGTGGCCACACACAGTTCCCAGGACCAGCCAGAGCACAGTGAGATTGTACTTCCCTATGGCATTCTCCCAGGGAGCCCTGTGTGTGCAGGCGTAACTTCTTCTTCAGTCTGGTCCTCTGACAAATTAGGAAACTCAGTGGGGAGGAGCAAAGAGAGTCATTAGCTTTTTTACTGTGTTTCAGGAAGCAGAATGTTGCTATTTCATAAAGCAAAGTGGTGTTCTACAGTTAAGTCATAGTGATGTTTATCACAATCCCGATGGCCTGACTAGCAAACAACCCTCAAAAAGGACAGCTCATCTTTCAGTCTGGGTGCTCTATATGATGTTGAGTTCCCTTCTCTTCTGTGTTCTTTCCTTCTTTTCTCAGATGATCACATATATTGGCAGAATACTTGAGAACGGTATATTAGGATTAACTAGTCCATTTCAATATTATATAGTGTCTTCTTTATTCATGTAACCTTGACCAGTATAAAGCTTCCTATTTATGGATTAGGGAAGCAGAGGTCAAGTGCCTGCCTTCACAAACCAAACTGTGAATAGAGTTAGCCACAAAACTGGGGGATAGAGGTCAATGAAAAGTAGACCTTGGAGCCCCTATATAATTGATTCTACTGGCATAGCGTAGACAGTTTTGCCAATTTGAGGCTATCTGTATAGTCTTGGCTTAATGTTTATTTTAGTTTACTTATAGTCACAATACTACTACCAAAGGAGATTTACAAGACCAGGTAGGTCTATACTGGAGGAGAAACCATCTCCACAGTGCCATTCATTTGCTTATCCACCCAGTCACATACACGAAGGCTTCCTTAACTCCTTGACAGTCATCTCTATATCTCTGCTCTACTACTTCTGCACCTCTGCTGTCCTCCCTCCTTCACTGCCTCAGCCTGGATTTCCTTCTCCCATGGGAGTATCATTTTGGTTCCCATTTTTACTCAACACACTTAGTAAATGCTTTTAGAGAAAGACAATTAGAATGTTCCATTTCTTTTATGATTGGTTGCATGATATTCTTATAGCTTACCATCAGTTTCTCTTCCTCAAAAATATGGTTTAGCAGCTAACTTTATAAACAATGTCTATCACCAAGCTATATACTATTTAAGATTGCTCTCTTTGATTCATGGAAGACATATGTTCCAAGGGAGTTAACACGTAGGTACAAGTCATAAAAGAGTGGGTTAGGAACAGATTGCCCATCTATCATGATCCCTTGGAAAATATTTTTGCAGCAAGTGACAGTTACTCGGATTCTAAACTTTAAATGTGAAGCCAAACATGCCTGAACAATTTGTTTTATTTCTGCCCCAAAATACCACCTTTGGCCAAGCGCAGTAGATTCTCATACCCTAGCACTGCTCTGTGGAAAGATTCTTAGACATCTCTTAGCAATAAAGCGGAGGTCACACATTTGTCTCAAGCACAGGGACTCTGGGGAATTGGGTTCTAAATTGTCTCTGGGGGTGCAGTGGAATCTACAGGCCATATCAAAAGACAGGTCAGCTCCCAAGTTTCTATGGCAGACCTGAGGAGCATATTTGCCTTTTGAAAGCAAATTATATATATATATATATTAAAGGTGGCAGGCTGCCTAGTAAGCAGCAGTGATACTACACACCACATATAAGTCAGGGACGCTAAATATTTCAGATGCAGCCCTCACTTCTGTCTCATTGCACTGATTTTCAGACTTTCTGTGCCTGATATATTAGCCATATCACACAGCCAATATTGTTCTTCAACTCATGTTATGATTCTTTACATTCTACGAACAATCCAATCACATTAGTGACTACGTCTGGCCTTTTACTAACTCTTTTTATGTTCCTATTTACATTATGTTGTTTTCCTTGTGATGCGTTTCCAGTTAGCTTGCTTTTTCTGTGTGTTGATGAGTTTCACATGAAAACTGCTTGCATTGCCTATTAGTATTGAAATTCTGTGTTATATTCCAGCATATACAAAGTCCTTGTATAATATTTAGCACTCATTTAATTTTCATGTTCCATCCACTTCTAAGTTTTAGTTAATTTGAAATAGATTTTTTTCAGAGCTTATTAATAGCATAGGAAAATACACATGCAGTTTTAGTTTATTGATGAGAGAATTTAATACCTTGCTGCATCGCCCTAAAAAGATTAGTGATTTATATTAAAATAAAGAGATGAGGGCCTCCCTGGTGGTACAGGGGTGAAAGTCTCAGTGTGATTACGCTGTCACGCTACTGCAGCATGAGGTCAATCCCTGGCCAAGGAGCTGACACATGGGTGCAACAGACCTCTCCTCTCTCCCAGCTGCTCCCCTTCAACTGTGTATTTCAGTGGATTGTTCTATTCTGCTCCCCAATTGGTCTCTGGTGAATCCTCTTACCCCCCTTCTGCAACTGTGATCTGTACCCCAGTTCTTGTATACATAAACTAAAAATATAAAATAAAAAATAAATAAATGGTTATCTGGTACTAGACCTAGTGTATCAGTGAACCAAACAAATCTGGCATTAAACATGCTTCTGTTTCCACATTTTTTCACCACTGACTTCTCAATTCTGGTTCTAAATTAAGCAATATGACTCCATATTCACATTTTATGGGGACTTTTACTTTCATTGAATAAAGTAAAGCACATTGACTATATATTTGGCACTATGCCAAGTCTCACACACACACACACACACACACACACACACACACACACACACAACTAAAAATAGTGTTTGACTTCAGAAAACTACCAGGTTAGTAGGCAGAAAAATAAATGGGCTGTCGAAATGTAATAGAATGAAGTAAGTGCTGTAATGGTCAAAATATTGAGTGCTACAAGAGCACAGAAAAAAAGGAAACCTATTCGACTTCTTGAGGAAAAAGATGTCAAAGGAGATTATCTTGCCAATATTAGTGTACACTAGACATGGATATAATAAAAGTAAAGCACTGTGGAGATAAAAGATATCATAGCTGTGAAACAGTATTAGTGTGATACTCATTGAGGCAGGAGGATTATTCTAGAAAATGGAGAGTGCTAAGAACTCAGAATTGAGAAAGATTTTAGTCTTCAAAAATCTTGTTAAAATTTGTACCTTATCCTAAGGACAGTGTCATTAATCCTAATTTTAATGTAAGTCAGGCTTATGTATTTAACTGACCTTAATATATCATTATCCTAAATAAAAGGCAAAATGCCCTCATCTTTAAAAAGCATGAAATGTCAATATACACATTGACAAAAAGGACAAGTTCCAGTCAAGAATTTCTGATCCCAAAATGGTAGCTTAATGAAATAAACATCCTAGCTTTCAAAGAACAACTACACAAGTTATTTAAATATAAGAGGACAATTTATAGCTTCATTTTCAATGGTATTCAAAATAGATAGTAATTTTCTATATATACTTCATAATGAGGATAATCATTTGTTATACAGACAACAAAATGTAGTCAAATAGTTTTTATTGAATTATTATTAAGGATATAAATGGTTTTGTAAGGAAAAGTGTTGTTCTCTTAAATATTGTTAATGTTGACAAAGAAGCTTAAGGCTTAGCTCCAGCTGAGCCAAAAAAAATGTTGCTATTATTCAGCCTTTTTCTCAGGAAACAAAACAGAATTACATCTTTAGTTTAGAAATGGAACCAAAGCTTAATATTTAATGGCTATCTGGTCATATTCAGAGTAAATTATGGCTCAATTCAGAATTATGAGTGTGTTTTTAACCAACAGGTACTATGTTTCCATGAAGCTTTTTTGACACAAAACATTTAATCTCAACAATAAAGCATGCCTTATGCAGTCCGGTACTCCATATTTGGGGAAATTGTAACATTAGCAAACTGAGGTTCACCCTGATAAAATCTCCTTAGTGTTTATGGTATCTCCCTTTCCAGGTAAGTAAACTGTCTGTCTACAACTGAAAAGCACTGAATGAATTGAAAAAGAAACTATTGAATATTTAACAAAAATTCTTTAGTATTTGTTTTTGTTAGAAATATATTTCCTCCTACAAGAACAACAAAAAGGTATATATATATATTTTGCTAATTATTTAAAAATAGTGTGCAGCAGAAGATTGATAAGTGTAATGTTAATAGCTACTAGCAAAACAGTCACAATCTGCTAAAATATAAACTTCAGTATGTGGGCCAAATTCTCTGTTAAGGCCTAATTGTTTCAAAATAATTCTACAAATAATTTCACCAGAATGCAATGTTTGTGTTTATGTCCATGTGTGTTATCAGAACATAAGGATGTTTTCAAACTCAGAAATGAAATTACATTAGAAGTGAAGAGACAACAGATAACCAGTAATTACTGAAAAACAAGTAGACCTAAAGTATGTGAAAATGTTGGATCTTTACTATCTGTGTTAAGAACTTTGTATAAAAAGCATTGGGCTTTATATATTATGAGGAGTTACAAACAAGAAACATAGATACCATGTTGATTCACTAACAAAAAATAAAAAAGAAGCATCATTTACCAGAAGGAGAAGTTCTATTCTTCTTTGTCTATTGGCCAAACATCCATTAGGTAGGATAAACTGATATTCCACCTCAAAGGTAATCTGGTGATAGAATTCTCTATGGTAAAAATGAAGTAGCATCAAGTGAATCATCATATTCCTTCATTGTCCACCCAACACATAACAGTCTTTACAATTTGTCTTGAGTGGATTAGCAGCAAGATCATGAAAAATTTCATTGACTGATCGTCTGAGTTAGCCTCAGTGGATTTATGAAATCAAAACAAAGTAAATATTCTAGGCACAGAGAGGTGTTTGTGTGTGTGTATAATCTCTCTTCTCAAATGACAAAGAACGCTATACAGAAGAGAAGGGAAGACGAAGAAGAACCCTGCGCAGTAGAGGAGGAAGAAGAGAACATCTCTATGAGGATGAGCTGGCTTCCCTGGCTCTATGTCAGCACACAGTGATTTGGGACAATGAGAAGATACATCCTCTGGGTTGACAGAACAGGCATTTCTTCTTTAGTGTGTAAATACTTTAAATAAAACCTAAGTGACAATTTTTATTTTATATGATGTAGATATTATGTTTGTTTTATTTTCATCCATTGTATCTTTCTAGTATTGTCTCTGGTTGCCATTTTCCTGTACGAGGAAGAGGAATCTCGAACTCCTCCCTTAAGTTAAAGGAACTAATGTCTTAGTTATAAAAATTCATGCCAGTGTATTCTATCTTTATGATATACAGTGAAATACTGAGCTTCCCCCAACAACTGAACAGCATGAGACTCACAGGCGAGAGAGGACAAGCATAGCTGTATTCAAGGTTTTGTAGTCTCCATAGGATGTACTAATGAAGCACAGGGTAAGAAATTAATAATAAGGACAAGTTCTCAATTCTTTAAACCAGTTTTATCTTTAAGACTTTGCAGAAGTCATATTAATATTTTTTGAAATTGGATAATGCGTGAAATATGCTTGAATCAAACAATATACATGATCATCACTTGTCAGGTAAAGGTTTCAGTTCATTTCCACCAGGATGCCTTTTTCTGAACCTATGATTTGCTACTAAGGTTGTATGCTGCCAATCACTGCTCAAATGAACATATTAAGTATGTTCTGAAGATGAATGGCCTGAAATACATGACAGTGGGGCTAAACACAAAGCTCCTTTACTTACCTGTTGGCCTTCTGGCCCAAAGCCCTTCATTCTCAAAGACAGGGAGAACGGTATCTATTTTCTTTATTATATCAAGTCTTAACCCAACATTAATATCAATTGAAAAAAAAAATCAATTTTCAAACTTCCCCCAAATGTCACATTATTCAAACAGGCCACATTGTCACGAAATGTACTATCTGTAAAAGCCATAAAAGTAAAACGCAAATGCTCCATGTTGACATTTCACTGCAAAACATCCCCACTAATCAGATTCTGGCTCCAGTTCTAGTTATAATGTACTTGTGAAGTACCACAAACCAAACATAAATCAGATGTTAGAAAGCAACCCCAAGCTCAAGACAGCTCAAGAACCTGAAGAGAAAGAAACACTAAGAGGAAAATTGTAGAGAAGTTCTGTTTCTCTTAGCCACAAAAACAGGCAGTTTATTTTTTCTTCATTCTTATTTTTATTATATTAGAGGTCTAAGTTTGGTAAAAGAAATACCTGGCTACAAATACCACACAGGAAAACTCTTACCTATTTTTACTAACTACTTCACTACATCTAACTAGCCCAACAGTGTCATAGAGAATTAAGCTTGCACACATACCTGTACTTAAATACAGGCAACATTCTATCGTGCATTTTTAGGTAATATTTGATCACATGTTGATTTCCATGTTTAATTCAACTTTCACAGATTTAATAACTTAAGAGTTTCCATGTAAACACTCCAAATTCCCCATTCAATCACCTACAAAAGAGGTGAACAAAGAAGTATCTTCGTTTTCCTTTCCTCTCCTCCCTCTAGTCCACCTTTACCAGGAATTGTTTCCTGTATGTTTCCTGTATCTGTTTATATTTTAATTAGAAATATAAATACCAAATATTTTATAAAGCATTGAAATCATTTCTCAAAATTTCATATATTAATACAGCAGTTTCTTCTAAGCTTCCTAGCAATCTTTTCATTAATGATATATTAGTAATTTAAATTTTTTTCTACCACAATTTTTTACATTTCTCAGTTATATAAAATTGGCCATTTTCTACTTTCATGAAATTTCAGTTTCTTCTACCTTTTCACAGACATCAGAAGACAGTAAGCTAAGTAGTTTCACAAAGAAGCCAATATTTAAAGAATATATACACTGAAAAAATGTTGCATTTTTCTCTTTGTAAATCATTTAGTCTTGTCTATCTATGGGTGTGTGAAGTCCTATTTCTCCACAGTGAAATCATAAATAAAAATAATAGACATTAATATTCACCATTGGAAGGACAACATTTTATGCTCAAATGTTATTTTACTTGCTAAATCGAATGAATGGCCAAGCTAATTTCCAAAGGAAAATAGGATAACTTTTCTAAGGAACATCAGGAATTTATTTTACGTTTTTATCTGATGAGTCACTTTCCATTAATTCTGGTAAATGAAGTTCTACAAAGGGGTAAAAGTTAAATATCACTCCCCTTCATTGTCCAAACCTTTATTAAAACTTAACAAATGAGCCCTTTTTTCAATATTTACATAAAGTACTTTATTATCAAATGTGAAGTGTGTCATGAATTAATGTCTTTTTAATATGAAAGTAGTGAAGTTTTTCTATTGACCTGTACATCATCCTGCTCACTGGCATAATTAGTGGTAATTAAACATTATCTCTCTTAATCAACTCTTTAAAGCTGGCAGGAATCATCAATTTTACATCTTTCCCATTTAGATGAGTAATGTAAACTCTGCAGAGTTTTTTTTTTTGTTCCATTTAGGTAAAAATATGGTCTCTTTTTAGACTCAATGATCAATCACTCATTACAGCATGACTAACCAGTGCCAGTAATTATTAAATGCCTACGTACTACATTCCCTATTAAAATATAAACAATTTTAAAGCATCTGACTGCTAGAACACTACCAAACTACAATTTTTCATGTAGTATGAAAGATACTGATCAGAATTGGTATATGATTCTAAATAATTGTTTTATTCTCATCTCATACAAAGTTATATGAGCAGAATTGGAAAACAAAGATTGAACAAGAAAAATAACTGAAAAATACATATTCCTTATCCATTTATGTATTTTTTTATTTTAAATATCAAAGTTTTTCTAGCATTATAGTATAGGTAATTAAGGTTTTTATATATTAAATATAGAAACTACATGTAATATTTATGTGTGTTTATTTGTGCTTTGTAACACAAATGCTATTAAGAGTTGAGATTATGGTTTTTGAAAACTATAGTAATTCTTATTTCAACTACTATAACTACTGATATTTCAGAGCCTCAGGATTAACCATTTAACTTTTAATTCCCATAAAATATAAATGTCCTTAGGGGAGAACATTAAATCTCTACAGAGCTAGTTAATTTTTGAATCCCCCATTAATTAAATCTAGCAATATGACAGGAATGAAGATCAGTGTTATATGATAAAGTTTTTGTATCACGAAATTATAAAGATAACATAATCAGACGGGAAGGGGAAGAAGGAACTAAATCAGTTTACTATAGTTACCAAGCCCATTCCAATAATACTCTATATCTTATGTGTTGATATATATATATATTTTTTTTTTTTGCAAAATTTTGAAGAATGAATGGGAGTTACACAAAAGTCTAGAAGAATAATAAATTAGCAGAGGTCTTGGTTTCAGAGATAGTGGAGTAATAGAATGTGAACCAGAGAGCACAGATCTAAAGCGGTAAATGCTACCCAGAGGTCTGCTTAGAAGCGCAAGGACCACTGAGGGCTTACTCTCTGCTGCCAGCAGAGTACATTCGTGTTATCACAGCATGTTAAAGACAGAATTGCTCTCATATCAGCTGAGAAATAAGGACAACAGGTGCTCCATCTCAAAGACTGACAGGCTAGTCACCTTGCACAAGCACTCCTGAGCTGTGTTGCAAATTCACTCACATCAAATTGTTGGAGATTTTGGAGTGAGCTGCCATGGTTTTGCACACTCCTCATCCCCCAAGGTAGAAGAAAATGGCCAAGAGCTATCTATCGCTGGCTTCCAGTTTCAGTTAGGTTCTAGTCTCAAGGTTAATGGGTAGAGAGGTTGACTTCTGGAAGGAAATCTAGAGAGAAACACTCGAGAGAATGTAACAAATTTAGTTGTTCTGGTTCTGTCCCAGAAGAATTTTTGTGCAATGGGTTTAGCCTATTTTTCCAAAGTGCATTGGATCATGGATCCCTTGACTATCTCCAAGCATAAGATTTGAGACCCACAGGTAAAAAAGCCAGTGTTAGGATTATCTTGGAGCCACCCCAAATAGATCACTTGGAGAAGGTGATTTCAGACGATTGTTGGGTCCTTTGCCTGGACAGACCTCCCCACCTCCCCCACAGAATCATATGCACACTGCTGTGTGGAAACAAAGAATGAGCCATGGGTGCTGGAACAGAAAAACAGGAGGCAGGAAGTGTTCCTGCCTTGTGTTTGCTACCTTGTGTTCTTTGACCCCCATGTTATTGTTGCATGTTATTGATGCACTTGCTGAGAGCTCCCCCCTACCCCCAGCCCCGGGCTCCATGCTGAAGGGTATAAATAGGGAAGGAGAGAAAAATAAAGTGTGCCTTTGCTTGCTGACCAAGAAGTGTGTGCTTTAATCCTGACGTCCTTCGCTCAGACCATCTCTGCTGTCGTGCTGGCGCGGCAGACGATGAAAGCTGATTTTCTGAATCACACTATAGCAGGGGCAGTAAATCCAAAGTCATTGAGGAATGCTTTGCCCAAGCCATGATAACAAGTTAAAAGTCAGATGAGAATACAAGCTCCTCTTGAGAAAAAACAGAAAAAACATTTGAGTTTAAGCACCAGCCAGGTCCAGCCATATTAGATTTACATAGTTAAGAACATTCAAGACTCTTAATCTCTGTTCCTCTCATGCTTTCTGTTATTAGGTAACAATGATTAGATGAGCACTAGAGACAGAGAAGGAGGGAGAGAAGAGCAGGTAGACTAACCTGAGTGATGAGCTTAGTTGGTGTTCTCCTAACTCCTCTGAGAGAACTTTACTACACAAGAGCAAGAGGACACTAGGATTGTTGTGATTTTAAAATAGAGGTAGGAGAGAAATTGCCTCTACAGAATACATTTTAATTAATCAATGGAGACAAATTAAGTGTCCTTTTAAGTTATACCCAATGCTAATTTGCTGAAAATATTATGTATCTTCGACGTGCCTTTGGTGTCATTCAAACAGAGTATGAAAAAGGGAAGAATACAAATTCAAAATTATTAAACATTTACTCTACAGAAAACTGCATACAAGCTGGAAATAAATGGGGGAAACTGAAGTGACAACTATAAATGGTCCCTACCAATTTCAGGCAATTTAAAAACACAGATTAAGAGAAAAAAAGTCTCATGGCCTATAGACCATGATAAAATCTATGAAGGTAATTTCTGGACACACAGCCAAAATAATCTTCAACAGGATAACAAATTTATACCCTTTGGAGATGTATATAATAATTCAAATTATACTCTATCTCAAAGACTCTTAAGAGGCCATCAATTTAGTGGATAAACAATGGACAAAAGTCACAAGTGACTTTACATGCAAATTTAGCATGAAGATAGCTTTAGGATCTACCAGTAATCACTAATGAAGCTTAAGACTGAATTCAGGCAAATCTACTTACTGGCCAACCTAATATATTTGGAGCTCTGTTATGATGATAAATCCTAAGTATTCACCTTTGTGGCAGTAATAAGTAAAAACAGAGTCCCCAATTTTTATTGACGTGAATACATGAATTAGAGGACAATTATATAAACTTGTGTATCAATTTAATAATTACAAAACATTCATATTAAAGTACCCAAAATGGCTTCCTACAATTATACTAGTTATAGCAAATAGCAGGTATATTCACTATATTTAAAAATGTGCTATGCTTTGATATTAAATTTAATTTAGTTAAGATTAAAACATTATCAGATACTAGCTGGTAGATTTTGAACTTCAAAGAAAAAAGATTTTTTATTCAAGAACTCACCTGCTGTTAAATATCTGGTCCCAGCTAAGCAAATTTATTTACTGCTGTGTGTACTTTCTCAAGCATACTCAAGAACAATTTTCTTTCAAATATGATTCCAAGTGAATAACTGGCAATACATATGAACAAAGTATATTTTGTATTTTCAAAATGAGAAAAAAGATGACTTGAAATCAATGATTATACAAAGAAATTAAGCATTTTAAGACTATCTGTTTGGTGTTAGAGTATTATTAATTCTCTTCCTAAATGATAGTGAAGAGAATTAAAATTTAGGAAGGATACATGTTATGCAAAGAGAATTGTATAGAATTGCTCACTTCATTCTACACTGTTCTCATATACTTTGATGATATGAAAGTGGTAAAAAAAAATCTTAAGTCAGAGCCAGAGTCAACATAAACAAAGAGAATAAATGGGTAAGAAAAAAAAAAAAAAGGCAAACCTCAAAGAAACCAAATATTGTTAAGAGTTCCAGATGCCTGGAAGCCAGCAACCCAGCTGTGTTACTGCTGAAATTTATTGCTATGCTAGTATTTCAAAATCTTATGAGATTCTAGCAGAGAAATCCACACTAGCAATGATTACATAAAGGTAACACCTGCCTAAGCAACTGGCTTTTATTCCTTATGATGGGAACTGGCTATCAATTTATGTTGATAAATCGTGATTAAATTTTTAAGGTTATATTTGTGAAAACTGAAGATGCATGACATTAGCACTGATTTTAATAATTTAATTATATGAAGAACTAATGAGGTACAGGCCTGAGAGGATGATAAGAGGATACATCAGAGACAGAGTGGGGAGCAGAACAGGTAGATCTAGTGAAATACACTGCTGAGGGGTGTAGCTGGCAAGACAGGAGAGGTCTGCTGTGCCATGTGGGTCACCTCCCTGGCCAGGGATCTCAAGTTGTGATAGGGCTGAGACAATCCCTATGCCAACAGGGGGGCCCTGATTTTATCTTCAAGCTTAAGTGTCTAAATGAATTTGCCAGTGTCAATGTTACCCCTCTATTGAGGCTGAAAGAATTTACCTGTTTTGGATTAGGTGATCTCCCACACTAGGCCAGTGACCATGGCTTGTAAATTTAGTAGAATCACAACATTGTTGGATGTTCAGAAAGAAAGTATGCTTAGCTCTTTGGTAACCAATTCAAGTAGAGAACTTTTTGGTCTGTTTTCACAGATGTTTTACCAGTATGGTCTTTTTCTCACTAGGTAATCTAGATTATTATCGAAAATCAGTAATGCTTTCACCTATGTCCTATATAAATTGCTCTCTTACGAAATGATTAAGAGAGCAGCTAATTTCAAGGTTATTTACTGTAAATCTATACAAACTTCATTAGGTGCAGAATACCTATCATTACCCAAAGATTCTACAAAGAAGTCTCCATTGTTTTCTGTTTGTTTTTGGAACACATGTGGGATACTAAGTAGAAATAGAGTCTGAATATTCAATTGTTTGTACTATGAAACTTCGGATTATTTCTACCTATTTGTGTCTGTGCCGGGTTATCTTTGGATTATTTCTACCTATTTGTGTCGGTGCCAGGTTATCTTTGTCCAGATTTATTATTTTCCTCCTCTCTGTCCCAAGAGACCAATGAATGCATTAGTTAATGGGGCCTCGTCCTTACCGTTGTCCAGTTAGGTCTGCCAATGAGTATCCAGATGGGTAGATGAGAAACAAGAGTTGGCGAAGGCAAAGGAAAAGAATACTTGCTATTCTTTTCTTGCTATTCTGAATACTTGCTATTTTCCAGCTAACTCCACTGAAAGAGTGGATACCACTCCTTAGTTGGATTTCAAAGGAAGGAATAAGAATAACATCTGATTTTGCTCCAAATTCACTTCCTACCTCCTCCTGTCTGTGACCTTGACCATGTTCAAGTTCTCTTGCCGCCCAAACAGAGGTACAGGTGCAACTTTCTCTGAATTCCTGCACTATTCTTTGTAGCTCTCTTATATTCTGCTGATAAGGATATAATTAATCATTTGTAAACAAACTCTCCTAATTTTCCCTGTCGGGACCCTAACAGATGCAGTATCATCTTGGTCTTTCTAAAATTGAATTCATCCATTCCCCCCAAATCTTTGCATTCTTTTGATTTCTACAGCTAAGTTAATTTTTTGAGCCATGTTATCATGAAATTTCACAATAAATCCAGTAATTGAGCCTGTTTAACATATATTCTTTGATGTAACCTTATGAGAACTCACGCATCGTTAATTCTATTCCACACACAAGTAGAGTATGTGGTTCTCCAGAATCGGTATGTTTGCTTCAATACATTTGCTCTCCACTTAACACAGGTAACTTCTCTTTTCTTATCTGCACGACTAGCTACTAATTTATTTCCATTCTATCTCTGCTGTGTTTCTTATCTATTTTATATGATCCATTATTTCTAGCCCTACACTCTTTAAATATAGCGCCCTTGATAGATTTCGCATCCATTCCTATTCTCCATGCTCGCACCAGTTTATCAGTAGTACAATAATTTTTCTTACTTTTCAGCAACTTTCCCTTGTAATAATTGCCGTCTACAATCATCTAGCTTTTTAAGAACCTTCATGATTTATATTCTAGTATTTTCCTCATTACTCTCTGCAGATCAGTCTAAATAAATGACTACAATTTGCACCTGCTTTTCCCTACTGATGTAATTTACATATTTACATTTTCCCCCTTGCTGACATTTTTTTTTTTTTAAATAAAGGGTCCAAATTTTCTGATGGTGAGTACCATCATTATTGGATGATATGGAGGAGATACCTGAGGGAAGGATCCTTTACTTCCAAAACAACAACAATAATGTAAGTCAAAGATACCTCAATCTTAAAAAAAAAAAAGCCTTGTCACATACCACTATAGTTTTCTTTAGCCAGAAAGAAATCACTTTTCATTCAACTTCCACAGCACTTATCATATGTATGGTCACCCTCCTTACCACATGTGCAAATCAATTTCAGATTCTAAGTATTTATTTTATATGTCTGTTATATCCCTGGTAAACACATGTATCTTCTTTGAGTTTATGTCACTTGGGTGGCCACTGAAACTAGGAATTTGAAAATAAATAAAATGACATTTCTTTTTATTGTTTTTCAGCAAGATTAACTCAGTGTGTTAATAGGAATGTTTAATTTTTTTGATCATTGCTACTAAATACATTACTAAATCTTACTTTCCATTTTTTAATAACTAATTTGATGATCACCTCTAGCAAAAATAATGCAAGAAAATTAATTTTATAGGGCAGTGATTTTTACCTAAGAAACAGCAGATGCATAAATATCTATTGATATATATGTGTAGGTCTATATGTTTATGTGTGTAAATATGTATATTTCTCTGTTACATTCTAACACCCAGAATGGATCTTTGTTTTACAGTATCTAACTTGCAGGAAAAAGAGACTATGCTTTATAATTAGATTTTATAGCATCAATATAAAACTAACTTCAATGTTTTAGAAAAGATTAGTAAAAAATTCACAGTAATTACATGGGGGCTTCTTTCTCATTCTATTTGCATTTATTGACAATATGATTGCTTTCAGCCAGTGAGATATACCTATATCCAAATAGCAAACTCCTTACATTACAAATAAAAACTAACAATCCCTGCAAGCACAAACCTTCTTAGCCCTTTCTATTTTCCTTCAAGAAAATTTACAAACCCTATTTTCAGAGTCCAGTCATGTCACTAATGCAGATCAATTGTTTCTTAATGTTCCAAGTTACTTGAATTCCACCTATCTCAGATAATATATCTGTCCAGATAAGACCTACTATTAAAGAATATTACCACATTGAAGAGACGGTGTTACCTCTTCCCTGTATGAACTCAGTTTAAGATAATTACATTAGAGTGATGTCCTCTTGACTTCTATGTTTGCCCTTGCTCTGCATTATTGACCAATACTGCACTAGAGTTAGGAACTAGCTTTCTTTGGATCAAGCATGGTTTAAACATGAACCAAAATAAACGCAGCCAGTTGTGGCTTGAATGGTGTGTAGGAAGTTGTAGGTAAGCACAATTTGCTATACCCTTATTGAAAGGCAATTGCCATGAACCCCAACTTAAATATAGACACAGTGGTGGACTGTGTAAGAGAGGTGAAGGTGTTTTGACTGGTAGCCTCTGTAGATTCCATGGCATTGCCGCTACATCTACCTTGGTTCATTCCGACCTATAAGCATAAGTTTACTGAAATGTAGACTAAGGGCCACCAGTGCACACTTTCCTTATCAAATGTTAATACCTGCACGCCATTGGAAGACAAAATTGAAGTGGACCTGGGGACTACTGTTCAGATACCATTTGGCTGTCAATAGTCAAATGTGGGCTTCTTTTAGCAAAGCAATTATTACAAAATTAAACTATTTTCAGAAACATCATCTCAATTTTAATTGCAAAGCTATTTGTACAAGAGAACTGTATGAAGCAATTAGAAATTGTATCAGGTAGGAAAAGCTATTCCATGAGGCAAGGTACCCCACAAGTGGTTATCTATTGACAGAGGATAAAACATGCTTTTAGGTAAAAAAAAAATAAATATTTAGGGGATATTATGAGTCTTTCTTCTGACGTTAGGTTTTTGTATGTAATTTTGCACAAGAAAGCCCTCTAAATATATACATGGTATACCTCTTAAATTTCTTTCCTCTAGACTATTTATACTTCCCTCAAGTATTCTGCCTATACAATTTTAGTTTCACTTTTCTAGTTCATTTTAACACTTTGATTTATAGCATGTAAATATTATGTGGATTTCAATGCACATATACACAAAGGTATATAAATTAGGAATGATTAAATAATTAATAGCTTCTTCTGTCTTTGCTTATGTGCTTTTTCCCTACTGCTATTCTTTGCTCAGTTTAATTAGCTGGCTTTAGTATTGCACATGTTATATCATTATTGTGAAGGTTCAGTGGTGTTTTCATGACAGATCATAAATAAAAGATAAGTAATTTTCGTTACTGCAAACTTGGAAGAACAAAATTATCCCCTGGAAAAGCAAGTCATCTAATGATCTCTGATAGGACTTAGTGTTGGAGATGGCATACTGTCACCCCATAATTTTTTATTCCTTGATAATGGAAAATTGGTTTCATTTGAGGTTTTATTGACCAGTACTCCATATAGCTGAATTTTTCCATATGAATATTTGATAGCCAATTACCTGTAAGTCCAAGTGTTGTGTGAGGTTTCAAAGGAAACTCAGTACATTGGAAGGCCTGCATACCCTTTCACTCCCCCTTCCCCTTACCTTCCACATTTCTTCTACTCAGAATGTGAAAGGATACCCACGGTAGCTCCTATAAGTACATTCCTGGAACCTGCAAAATTCACCCCAGACTAAGAAAGGCAGAGTAGAAAAAGTGAAGAAGTGCTGTCCCCTTGTGACCATGACAACTCTTAGTTCCCTTCCGCTTCTTGTCTGCAAGAGATCAATTAAATTTTCTAAAACTCTCTATTATTTGGGTTTTTCTGTTCTATGCATATGAGCCCAATCACAAAAGGTCAAGAATTTCTTAATTCCAATATTTCATGTTCATTAAACATTAAAAAAAAACTACCCTTTATCAATAACCCAAGGACTGTCACTATGAGGAGTCTGAAAAATTGGTAACAGACAAATCACATATAATGAATTTATTAGCTCTGTTAATCTTTTCCTAGTTTTGCTTTAATATGTGTGTGTGTGTGTGTCTGTTGGAATAACTAGTACTCTGTTGAAAAATTAAGGATGATCATTGTATGCTTTATAAAACAAGCATTATTAAACTTCACAATCACTCTTACATTTTCCAGTTTTTTTAATTGCCATATTGTAACTGACATGACTAATATTGATTAATATATTTATTTTAAAGTACAACAGAATGAGTCATTGAGTGATTGAATCTATTTTGGGTAAGAGTTTTCATCCATTTATGTGTATATATTTATAATCTTCCTAATTCCTTTAAATGTATAAATGAAATATGATCAATCCTATAGATCTATGACATCTAAATACTCCTAACATGTAGTTATACATCCGTATGTGTTGTATTCTCTACTTTAAAATCTGGCCCCTCCCTGGTGGCACTGCGGGTTAAAGCACAGCACTAAAAGCTAAAACCACTTAAACATGAGTTTGATCCCCAGTCCCAGAGGTGATCCACATGGCACAGCAGACCTCTCCTAGCCCGCCAGCTGCTCCCCTCAGCAGTGTACTTCATCAGTCGGCCTGTTCTGCTCCCCACTCTCTCTGGTGAATCCTCTCACTCACCATACCTCTGGCCTGTACCCCAGTTCTGTATGCATAAATAAATCTTAAAAAAAAAAAAACACAAAATCTAAGAGTACAAATTCATTTCATATATATGTCAAGTCTTTTGACATGAAATCCACTGCTTATTATAAAGTTATTCTTCATTTGGAGAAATGGACACACATCATATCAAACAGCTACAGAAATAGCTATGGTGCACACAGGAAATGGGAAGGAATGTGTATTGACTTTGGGGAAAAAGGAAGCAGTTTTACTACTGCCTTGAAAGTTGAAAAAAAAGTAGCCTGCCCTCCCTGGTGGCACAGGGTTAAAGCACAGCACTGCAGGTTAGCTTCAGCCACTTCAGTGTGAGTTTGATCCCCTGCCCCGGGGGTGAGCCACATGGCACAGCAGACCTCTCCTAACTGACCTGCTGCTCCCCTCAGCAGTGTACTTGTTAATCGGCCTGTTCTGCTCCCCACTCTGTCTCTGGTGAATCCTTTTACTGACCCTGCACCTCTGGCTTGTACCCCAGTTCTGTATGCATAAATAGATCTTTAAAAAAAAAAAAAAAAGTAACAAGGAGAGAAGAAAAATACTGAACCAGAAGGAATATAGTGGACAGAGCATGGGAGCAAATGCAAATCACCTCACTACTTTCCCACAGCCAATCTCAGTCTAACACACTGAAGGCACACTTCCTGTCAATTGCTCAAGTTCTAAAGGGCCCGTTCTAAATACCCCCAGTTTCAAATACCAGCTCATACACATTTACTCACTGATACTATTTCTTAACCTACCCAGTTGCATTTCCTTTCTCCAGGATTTTTGGACCTTTATGAGGGACTGCAGTTATAATTTAATTCATGCTATGGGGACTTATCAAAATATTTAAACAGACAGTACATGAATCACCGAGAAATACGAAAATAAGGAGATCCTAACAGTTAAATCCTAATAACTTTTATACTTTGAAAACCATTGCTGAATTTCATGGATTTAAATAATTTGAAGTTGATTTTTTCTAATCAAGCACCCAATTTTTGGAACAGATTTATTTTCATACATTCTGTGCAAACATTTTTTCAAGTAGTAAAAATGATTTGCCATATGCCATCCTAAAGCTAGCTGGGTTTTATATTTTTATTAGTTTATATTCCATCTTCACTTAGCAGGATCTGGGAAAGTCTGGAATCCCATTGTTATCAGCCAGCCAAACTTTTTTTTTTTTTTTTTGACCTCTGTTAATGTTCATAGATAAAATATGTACTACCTGTAGTTTTTGATGATGTATGGTTTTAACAGCTCAAAAATGATCATCTTGAAGGCAGCAGTGACAGTAATACAAACTTACTTCTCAGGAATCTCTCCTGTATGCCCACAACCTGGAGAAGTTATATGAAGCCAGAGGGGCTTTAAACACACAGCCTCTATAGGACCAGAAGGAGAGAAAGTGTCCATCAGTTCTGTTCAAGACACATGGTACATAGAGCATTAATCTCCTGAGGCCTTTTAGGCAGTCAGTGACAGCTGTCAGCTGTGAGAACCATTTTAATTTTCATTAATGGAAATTTCTTTCAAACTAATCCTCATTTACTAGATGCCTAGTATCAAAATGGGCATATGGCACTTGCCTGTATTCTGAGTGAAAATTTGCCGGTAAATGTACCTATGAACACAAATACCTACACTGACGCATAAAAACCCATACAAGTGCTGTGTCTAAACACTCACACCCCCCAAACTTTCAGTTCTCTTTCTCAATTCCTTTAGCTGATTGTACAACAGTAAATCCCTGTTGTTTGAGCAGCTAGTCTATAATCTATTATTTGACAAAGAAAAGCATAGGATGTAGCGTATAAATGAATGCCAAAGTATTTGCTATATACTGACCTTTCTCACTATGTATTTATCAGCTATTGATTGCATATGTGTACAACTACATAAACTATGATTGTGCTAACTCAACTGTATTTATCTTGCATGGCTAGTACTGGGAGAATCACTGCATTAGCACCTAAGGAGATAAATGGATAACATTTCCACCATGTGAAGTCTCTTCTATGTTTGTTATAATTCCTACGGTTCTTAGATAACCTTTAGTTCAGGTTTAAGAAGATATTAAAAAAAAAAAAGTTAAAAAATAACCCACCCAGATTCCTGACTGGTTTACTGTGCTTCATTCTCTTGACACACCATCATTTCTAGATCCTACCACTCCCTTCAATATATCCAGTGCTGTGTTTGCCAGATCGCTAGCCCTTCTCAAAGTGTTTTATGTTTCCCTAGTATGTATTGAGACAAGCTCCATCTGGCGATACCCTCATTACTAGTCAATAGGAAAATTAAAGTAACAACAGGAAAGCATAAGGAAAATATACATGAAGAGATTTGGCTAGCTCTGACGTCTGCTTATAGAGGTCAGGAAGGGTATTATGCATGGATCCATGCAAAAGATGTTAGAAACATGGCTCTGAATGGCTCTGAATGTGTTCTGAATACCGTTCAGTTACACCTTTGGCTTGGTCTCGGAACGATGGTGTGAAGCAAATGTCACATTTGTCAGAATTTAGCCAGCACATGAAACTTAAAGTTTGTTTGTTTGTTTGTTTTAGTTTTATGTAGACAAGAGGAGTGTGGGTGATAGGATTCACCACAGACAAGAGTAGGGAGAAGAACAGGCAGACTGACTGAAATACACTGCTGAGAAGAGAAGTGGGGGAGACGGGAGAGGTCTGCTCTGGCATGTGGGTCACTCTTGCTGCAGAGGCTACAGACAGCTTCATAGTGCTGAGACTTCCTCATGCCACAAGGAGGTCTTCACATCTAATTTTAAAAATTGAGCAACATAATTCTAGTAAATTCTAGTTCAATGGACAGAAGACTGGATCAAACAGTCTATGGAGAAGCAAAAACTCCTTGATCAACAACAAAATAATCCTAACAGAATCCCCATCTCATCACAGCCTTAGTCATTGCTTGCTTGTCTTTTGCAAATCAGCATCTCAATCTTCTCACCATGCCTTCTTGTCAATTAGTTTATTTGTATTTGGAATTTATATTGAACTCATTACATGTATTTATCACATCCTTACACAGGAGGACATAGTTTCATTTTACAGTTTTAAAAAAGACTGATATTGGAGTTTAATTAGCACAGTGTCAGACTATTCATGAAAGAAGGACTGAAGAGCAGTGTATGTGATCCCAGAGCCCTATGTAGATAGGATTTTACTGTTAGCTATTAGATTATTGCATGGATTTGACTTCCGTGCATTGTTTGCTGGAATTGCCGTGAATTGGCAAACTAAACTGGCACATCATCCTGCTTCCCCAAACTTCCCCAGGAGGTTTCTCAAATCCATAGGTCTGAGAATTTACTTTTCTCCCTATGGCTCCTCCTTAACTTCATGCCGATCAACCTGTAGAGGCATCCTGTAGTATCAACCCACCTTGTGGGTTGCCTTGTTGAGGACAGGACATACCCTGGCAATTTTACCAGTACTGGAATCCCAAATAATATCCCCAAAACCCACCATTTCACTGATGTATTATCTAAGGTGTTTATTTTTCCCCCCAGTCCATTTAGACTATAAATATATCAATGATAGCATTACACATTTGTAACATCATAACATCTATCAACAGGCAATGCATATACCAGGCAATGCAGGGGGGAAATATCACATAATATGATGAATGCGGCTTTCAAATTTTATTTGGTAGGAAACTAGTGTTTATAAATGGGATGATGTTCCAATGGGTGGTGAAAGGTCTTCACACACAAAGAGCTACTATTCTGTTATATTGTAACACATATAAAATGATAAAATAAAAATTGACTAACAGCAACATTATGTTTAACAAATTATCACTCCCAGCTCACTGGATTAATTTGGCTTACTTTATCTTAAGTATTTATGATTGCCTTCTATGTATTATGTGTATTATATATTTTGCACAGAGGGAATATTGTATTATATTTCACAGACTGTCATATTAAGCACTATTCAAGTATTTCTATTTTATGTTAAACAGTCATTATGTACAATTGTTTAGAATATGTGAGATAGTATTATCAGCTACATGATAGTATTTAAGAACAAATTATACTTTAGTCACCAAACATAGTATTCAAGTATGAATTCCAGTTCAACTCTTAATTGACAAGTTGGAGATTCAACTAAATTTCAATTCCTTTAGTTTATCCAATCTTGGAATTCTCATGGGTCTTAAAATTATGTGTGCATAGCATGCACACACATCTTTTGTAAGCTCAAATTTATAACAATCTGGAAGAATTGTCTTCATTTCCTTTGCTTCAGAATTGTTAGATTTGTCAACAAAAAGAAAGACAAAGAATATGAGTTAGGAGAGAGAGTATAATTGTCTAGTGAATCTCATGCAGGGCCCACCATTGCCCTTGAGGGAAAAATCATGGTATCTCATGGTGAAAATTTCAAAGAGAAATATTTGTATCATGTCAGCACCACTGAGTATGGATTTTTGCACAGATACTTGGAGGTTTGTCTAAATGGTTAATAAAAAGATTAGAACTGGTGTACCAAATCTCTTATAATTAAGATGAACTAATTTGAAAATCAATGCTGAAAACCACTGTTAAAAAGTTTAAAAACATACTGTGTCTAACCACAATAAACTCTTAAAAAAATTGATATATTTAACAGGAAAACATGCATTTGTGCCCAGGGACCACCCAAAAAAAAAAAAAAAATCAGAAACCGTATTCTTTACTGCTCTAGATTTTGTAGCTAAGCAGACCATTTTTTATGTATAAAAAACTGACTTCCAAGTCCAACATATCTTTTGTTGCTTTTCCAGAAATCTTTAAGAAACTGATGAGTTCCTCCACATCTCGCCATGTCTCCAATATAGATCAACAATACTAGCAAGGTGATTGGTCAGTTTTCAGAATGTGGTTTATAGGGATTTTACAGAGCAATTTCTTTTCACATCTGAGTTCCAGACAAGGTCAAACAATGTAAATTCTCCTTCTCCTTCTAAACACCACTGATTTTAATGAGCTCTGCATTGTTCTTAAGCAGATAAATATATCAGATACAAAGCTTTCAAGTAAAAGTGAATGAAGTCCTTTAACTTTCTTGGGTTGGTATTTGGGATGTATGACTTAATGTAAGGTACAAATTAGTCTTCACAACTCATAAGGAGACATTTTTATAACCAAGCTTTACCTATTATATCCACCTTGATATTTCAGAATAAATGAGGTGGTAATGGGCTATAAATACTTTATAATTAATAAGCTATACTGTTACTATACCAGTGCTCTACAAGGGGTCTTTTTTACACCTTTATACAAAATAAATCATATTATAGACCTTTTATATAGTAGTGATAAAAAAAAATGCCCAGTTAGGACAATCACAATAAAATTAGAACAGAAAGGAATATGTATTTTACACAGTTATGTAAAATGAGCCAAATAAAGTGAAATTGAAAAGAAAAATCCTCGCAACATGCACCTAGAGAGACTTAGAGTCTAGACTCCAAAAGCACTGTAGATTTGATATGAGTTACAAAAATCATTTTGATGCCAACTAGCAAAACATGCTTTCTAAGTTATATATTAACACATAATTTTAAGACACTAGATCTGAATCTACATAAAATTTTACAGTTATCAAATCCCATAACAAATTATTTATACCACTTGACTGTAAAATATCCATTTGAATTAATGGACATTAACTCTACTTTAAAAATAAAAAAAAAATCATACATGTATGTTCACTCATTCATTCCAGCATCTGTATAATTCTCTGCCATACACTAGGCAATATTATAGATGTTAGGAATATAGTAATGAATAGAACAGATAAAGGTCCTACTCCCTGAGCTTAAAATACCTTGGAAGAAACAGATTCTTCATCTGCAATTACTAAAAGACAAGACAAAGTTAGAAGTGTTACGATGTCACTGGAGTTCTCATAAGAATTTGTTAGTCTTCACAGCATGGTATGAGTTTCCAGATACTCAGTTTAGAATGTTTTCATGAACATCTTGGTATTTCTGATGAACAATTAGAGCGCAATGAAACATATTATTCATTTATATTAGCCAAGAAACTGTCATTGTAATTATGCCTAAGACGACGCCTAAGACGATGCCTAAAGAGCAAGGTCAAAATTTGAGACAGCCTGGATGCAAAGATAGCAATAGAAATCAAAACAGGAAAAATATAGTTCCAAGCAAAGGACAGAGACTCACAGAGCATTCCTAGGTGACTTGCCTTCACTAGGGTATACTTTATGATGATTCATCCTAAACACTTGCCATCGCTGTGTTAAATTTGAATCAAATTACAAGTTCATGATTTATTCATTAATAAATCATTATATTCAATTAGTGGAAACTTCAGAAAAAAGACATCTAATTCTCCAAGAACACTGAAAAAATGAGTTTACAAAGACAACAATGTAACAGAAGTTAATATCCATAAAGTTTATCTTACATATTCATGTAAATATCCCAACATTGATTATTCCAAGAATATTGAAATATTAACTTTAAAAAGTGTCATGAATTTAGTTTCAGTCCCACAATTTATTCTCTAACACATTCCTCCAATATGTTTCTGTTGGCACATAAATACCCACTTTGTGATACTGAATTTCATAAATGGGAGTATACAACCCATATTAGAATAGATTATTTGTGTTAATTTATATATCATGTTATGAAAAAGCATGAATTATAAAAAGCCTTTTCAAAAGTATTTTTTTTCTAATTTTACACTGGACTAAAAGCTATTTTCATCACTGAGGTTTTTGAAGTTTTGAATTTCCTATCTCAGTTATAATTGTTACAAAAGTTGATTACATTTAAAATAAAAAAATGTAGCAAGAAACATTGCATTGCATATTCTCTTCTTAAAGTAGAACCATATTTTAAGTGAGTTTTAAGTAGACCACTTAATATTAAGTTAGAATTAAATGAGTGTCTTTTATAATCTAGATCTTTAATAAATATTGCCTTATATAAGAAGAGATCAGGCACGGGTCAGCCTTCTTTTGCAGAGGAAGAAAGAATGTTATTCCATTTGAATCATTAGGAAGAAGGCAGCCTAACCTTTTATTTTATAAACAAATGTTCCAAGTGAATAAACAAAAACAGAACAGCCCCGTCAACATCTGCTTTTCTGCTTCAAGCACAACTAAAAATACCATTGGTGGTCACCATTTTGTCAGTGATCAGTGATGCTCAGTAGTAGTAAAAAAAAAAAAAAAAAAAAAAAAAAAAAAAAAAAAAAAGGTGGAGGTGTATGTGCTATGTTCAACTGAAGGTTTTTAATAAGGCAATGAGAAAACTAAAAAAAAAAAATCAACATTAAGTTTTGAATAAAAGACACATAGAAAAAACACAGGAATAGTTATAGAATATCTTCCTTTGAACTGACTGAAGATTTCCATTAAGAATATTTAAGGACAAGAACATTTTCCAGATGCTTCCCTTAATTTGCTAAGTTAACCAGTCCAATCAACTTTTGACAAAAAAACAGATTTGGGCTATACAGCACTGAATCAAATAGCATTCATTTTCAATGCACACATTCAATTTAGCTAGAACTTTAGAAGAAATAATAGAGTATGAAATTGATGTGTAGATTATGGGGTTAAAATTGAGGAAAACTTACCAGGATACATAATTCTTATATAGGCAATCACATTCATGAGAATACTATTCTAGTTAGCTAAAAATTTGGGTGTAAAAATAATCCTAATGACCTGGAATCTATTTCAATAAGTATCAATTGAGCCTACATTTTTATTATATCCTAACAGGCACTATATCTTGATCAAGATTAGAACATAGGCTGCAAAGTAAATAAAATGATGACCTTTACTGAGAGAATGGATCCTAGAAAATTTATTTTAACCTCTCTTCCTATCTCCAACCAACCAAACATTCTGGCTGAGTTTACTACAAATGGTGAGAGTAGCTATTCAAAACTTCTAGAGTACATTCAAAGATTTCCTTAGCAACTGAAGTTCAATATTCCCATGTTTGCACCTTGTTTTTGATAGGTATATTTCAACATGGTTGTATTGACTATTGACCCAACTTATTATACATATTCATCCCAATTTTAAAATAATTTGACAATATGCAAATTAGCCAAAGCCACTTGAATCCTAAGAAGGGTTGATGATCAAGTCTTTGCATTGACTCAACACAACCATGCTTCGATGACTTGAAGTGCCAAGGACTGAAAAGGAAAAATAGCCTTACCCCTTTAATTGCTATGGACTTTCATACAACAGCATCTGGCTCTTGGTGACAGCAATGATTTGCCTGTTCTCCTCAGCATCACATCTCATAATTAAGTTGGATGCTATAAGGTACTGTCAACATCCGCAATTCCTTTCTGAACTGGTGCCCCAGGCACTGTTCTTCCATTACCCTGAAATGAGATGATGACCAAGTGCGAAAGCATTTTGTAGTTATCATGGCAATAAAGCCATAATCTAAAGACAGACAGCCCCAAGATTACATGGCAGCTACTACGAGTGGCTGACATTTAGATATGATGGAAATGCTCAATTTAGTTCAAGCAATTTCTGAAAGTGCACATTCAGATATACTAAAAAGTTCCTTGGGTCAAGTTGAAGATTTTCTTGAAAAAAGATTTTCAAGACTCTTGCCTGAATTGTTGGAAAATGTGGAAGTTTTGATAACTATGTAAATTGCAAATTTTATGTTGTCAGCTTAGATTAGAAAAGGAACATCCTATGTATTATGTGTAATAGGAGGAAAGCTTAAGTTCATTACATGTAAAACTTCTACCTTCAATATTTTGATGCTTACTAAATTCTTCTGTTTTATATTTAAGGGCTGTGTAGTCTTAAATTAATTTTCTATAAGTCTGTTAACTTCCTAGCCATTTAAGGTCTTTTAGTGAAGTATTGTAGCATTAAGAACAAGAACTTGTGTCTAGGAGGAGTGTAGCATGGGTATGGTATATTCATAAAATTTCATTAGTGGATGATGACAGATTTTTGTTTTCTGCCAGGCTTATGAGCAATATTTCTAACCCTTGTCAGTTTTAGCTGGATCTTGAGACATCCCTTTACTAACTTTAGGATTTACAGGTGCTATCATTTTAGAAAAAAATGGGTAATGACAATAACCTTGCAATTTAAATGCTAGTCTAGAATTAAAATTTGACTTACTGTAATTATTACATATACACCACATATACCAAAGTACACACACACACACACACACACACACACACACACACACACTGCTACTTTCACTGCTGTATGCCCATCATTATAGCATAGTGGAGCAGATGAAAAAAATTCTAAAATTAAAAAGTACCGAAGACTAATCCAAACTGACGACTACATAAGCTCTATTGCAATAGTTTGTGAAAGTGTATTCACAGCCAGTTTACTCATTTCCTGAAAAACAAGTTCAATGCCAGAAATTTCCTAAAGGAATTTCTTGCTAGCATTTATTTTTCTAAGAAAGCAACCACGGGGAATGTACATTTCTGGATCTATATGTTTCTACAGGTGGTACAGTGGTAGATTAAGGTTAGTTTAATTCTAAGCCCTTTACCTCTTAATGATATGGTTAAATTCATCTCAGGGGGAATTAAAATATCCTATTTTCTAAGGGATGCTTTAGGGATCTCTGCATCTATTAATGGACCGACAGGTGTTCTCCAAACAATTAGGACTAATTAGCATTTTTGTTGACTAGATTGAATAGGGAGCACTGAAAGAAACACTTAATGGCCACATAAATGATTATTTCACCCTTGGAATTTTCTTTGCCACAGAAAGAGAAAATACACTGAGGAGAGGCATGGGAAGGGGGACCTTGCTTGACTCCATGATTGTTATAATGAGTTAACTGCCTTTACAGGTGACAAAGATTATTATTTTTAGATTTAATGAAAGTTTCATTTTTCAGAATGTATAGGTGCTAGGACCTGCCTATGCGTCCCCACCATAAGTATTTCTGGTGTTTGTGCACACATTTTGAAACTAGTTGATAAGTGGTCCCGAAAGGCTGCTGTGGCCAAGCAATCACAAATTATAATTATATGAAATTGGGTATAATTCAAACTAGACTTTACCTGTAACAGCTGCCATATACTATGTTGAATCCTTTGCTTAATTTACCACCCAGCCTCAGAAAAAATTACAAGTTAGGTATAAACATTACCATATTTAACTTTAAGGACACTGATGTAGTAGAGGATAATTAACTAAAATTACAGATTAAACTGACACTTGGCTATGACACTGTTTCCGTGAAACAGCCAACTCTCCACCTGTCCTATATTTCCTAAGGACATCTCTCAACTATGAGACAATTTATGAAATTGGCTTAGCATGATCAATAGCTGGTCATTAATTAGGATGTCTTTGTTTCTAATGTTGCCAATTGTTTTTCCTTTTTATTCAGTATTAACTGAAAATCTATTTTATGATAATCGTTGAACAAGTACCTGAAAGAACTAGGTAATTAAAGCAATTCTTGTATTTAGGTAAGGTGATAATCAGAATCTTAAGTGTTAACGCAAAATTTTAAATCTCTTCATATTATTTATGCCCATTACCATGCCACATCTCTTGAGTTTGCTATAGTCATGGAAAGGTAATGAACTTAGTGGATCGTTCATAAGCACAGTGGTATTGACATATTGAGGATAAGAGAAAACCACAGAGAGATGTTCTGAAGATTTAAATCGCCATTTGCTTGCAGTATATGTCACTGCTATTTACCTTGACACACATTTATAGTAAGTAGTATCTTAACTGCACATTACAGATAACTGAAAACATGTAAACTACTACTTAGTTTGCACTATTTTATGAAATCCAATTATATCAGGACATTTTTACTCTTTCAATTTGTTCTTACTAGGAAAATATTAACCCAGTGTTTTATGATTTGCTAATCTGTCTTCACTTAGTCTACATTTTTTACATTAAATTAGATCTGATGATCTACAGAGTACTGACAAAATTTACTTTAGAAAAAAAAAACTATTGTCATAGAAAAAGGCACATGAAAAGTCAGTAATGAAATATTTTAATTAGATTCCATAGACATTTCATTTTTTTTTATTTAAGGTATTTAGAGTGAACATAATATAAAACACCACCAGGTAATGCAGAAACCTCTGTAGCAATAACCTTCAGATCAGACTTACTTTAAAAAAAAATTAAACTTTAAGTTATTTTATTCAGAATTGATGCCTTGTAAGGATAAATAATATACAACATAAAGTAAATCACAGAAAAGGATTCAGGTAATAAATGATTTTGTTCTACTTTCCAATTAATAACCCAATTAAAAATATCAGATACTTTCCCATGACTGACCAAAAGTAAAAGAAAGATGAATTATTATGGAAATCTGTCTACAAAAACTGAGACCCCTCTACAAACTAGCTCTGCATCCTTTCTGCTTGCTAGCAAAACTATTAACCAGTGCTCACCACTTGGTTGAGCTTGATTGGTTAAGTCACTTATGGTTCCTTTGGTAACAATGGGAGGACTAACTTGATCTTCCCAAGTAGTTCTGTTTCTCCAAATAAAAACCTAGCAACCTGCATCCACACCTTGTCAACAGGCATCTTGCATGAGAAGATTTGACCACGGACACAGCAGCCCTCCCACTTCATCTCAGACAAACCCTCATCTGTGTGCTTCTGTCCATATCACCCAGTACCTCTAGCCAAAGGCCATTCCAGCACACTTCCCAGCCACTGAAACTCAACCATGCTGCTCTCCCAAGGTTTCGTTCTAAAGAAGCAGACGCCTAGTCCAAACATCATCAGGGAAAACATGCGACTCTTGTTCTGCTGTCTCTTGCTGAATCTGCTCTCATGAAGTCCTTTGCTTTTCCTAACCCTGGGGTAATTTTTCTTTAAAGCACTATGCACATCTGGTAGAAGAGCCCTTATTTTTCACCAACATTTTCTATGACCAAATACAATTTTAACTTTAAAAATGTAAGCCTACATATATAGCTAAAAGAATGACTAATTAATGACTTGTGGTTTTGAAAAGAGCAATTCCTCATCCCACACTCTGTATCTCATGTCCCCACTTCTGCTATCCAGAGGATCCTGTAACTAGTTTCATTGTCCCTTTAGGAGTTTTCCAGATCCAAGTAAGAACAGCAGCACTGCTGTTATCAATCTCAATGACTGACCTCTGATTTCCCACTGTGGTTCCTTAGGGTTCACTTTTACTGATTCTCATCTTGAACCTTCCTTTCCCCTCAGAACTGAACCATGGTCACCACCACTTTTGAGCAGATCATGACCAAGTTCACCTTTTCATTGACTATACGACTGTTGCTTACTCCAGAGCCATAGAGAAAATTGTTTTCTTGTGCCAGTCAGTTTGTTTTCTCTCATGTTAGTTGTGACACAAATATGTCATGGTCATCCCCAATGGCTTAGGCAAAGTGGGAATATATCTTCCAGATAATGATGAAATAGGGAGGCAAGGCCTTGTTTCTTCCCACCACCACCCCTGGCTGACTTCATCTCGCTGCTCCATCTGCACTGCTTCCTCAGGGAGACTAGCCCAGATCCTAACACTCTGGCTGACTGCTTTCCAGCGATAAATTCCAGATTCTTTTCATTGATCTTTCATTGCTGATAAATATTCTCTAGTATGGTCCCCCCCAAAAGTGGTGCATGAAAGAACTTTGATGCTTTTTATGTCTCACATGTGTTTCGTATCTTTCCTTTTGATAATTAAGTGGGTATAGACTCCTAGTTGAAGAACATTTCAAAGACATTTATCACATGGGTCTCTGATTGGCTTTTCAAACTAAGTTCACCGATACTTTGAGTGACTGTCTAGCATTATTTCCTAGATAACTGCCATGCAATCTCTCTTTAAAGCTCATTAATATTTTAGAACTGCCATTATATGAACATAGGTTCTTACCTCATAGTTAGCACATCAAGCTTTTAAAAGAAATTTTAACAAATAGAAGCAAAAAAAAAAGAAAGAAAGAAAACATGAAATTGAGCCTCTGGAAAAGGGTTTATTTAGGCAGTTGGTAAAATATGAAATCGACATTTGTTTGTTTGTTCCAGGAATTGCTCTAACTTGAAACAAGTTGATTTTATTTTGCATATGTAAACAAATATTTGAAAAATAATTATCTTGAGTAATTTTGATTTCCTTTTATATAGATCCAGAAAACAGCTGGTAAAATTTCATACATTTTCATTTCAGGTCAATTAATCAAAGTTATTAGACTCCACTAATCACTTACAGAACACTAAATTGCTTAAAATTCAACAACAGCTGCATTTTACTTTAAGATTTCCCCCTCAGATATTCTAAATCCCAACGTTAATATAGATCCTGAGATCAGATGCTAGTTTTGATACATCAACTTCATCAAGAAAAAAAAAAATCACTATCTGATACACGATAATTTTGGAAGTCAATGGCATGAACTATAGAGCACTAACACTACCAGAGGCACAACAAAGTTTAAAATCACACGAGAAAAGTTGACACATAAGCAATTTAATGCCAGAATAAGTTAAGTATGGGTAAATCACCATGGTGGAGTCACTTCCACATGGGAGACAGCTGGAAAGTCAGGCTTATTCTCAGGAGGTCCTATCAACCAGGCCCAGCATGCAAAAACTAGTAATGGAGTGACAGGTGCGTCTGCGGCTAAGGAATGGAGACACACATGTCAGAAAGCACAAAGGATAACCAGTTTCTAAGAATATTGCTAAGAAACTGCCAGTAGGGAATCCTCTTTAACAGCCAAGATGAACGGAACTGCAGGCCAATGAGTTAAGCAATCTTCAGTGCCCTGTTCTGCCCAAAGTTACTTAAGAGCAGGTAGGCTGGACAGCGAGTGTTTGGTAACACGACTGCAGAGATGGCAATCCTGCTGACTCATGGCCCACCAGACACCAAAATCACTGCTCCTGATGAAAGGCTCTATATCCCAAATAAAGATTTATTTTCTAGGGAGAGTTGGTCCAGGGTCCCACATGAACTGCAGTGAAATTCCTGACCAAAAGGTACGAGGATGTCATCAAAATCCCTAGAAAATCCCTCCCAGGTGAAGCTGTAAGAGGCTATTGCACGTGCACTGTATGAGGAAGCATACAACCTCTCTGTGCTCACAACCGCTCAGTGTGGTCCAGAACAGACCAAGATTCTGCTCCCCTCAGCCCCACCCTGACAGACCCACCTCTTAAAAATTCCATCCTTCTAAGCCTCCATCATGGATTCTGGGTAGAAAGTTTCTCTTCCAGTCTTGCCTTCCTTGTGCACAAGCCTAAAATATGTTAGAGGCAGCTTGTCTTGCCTTCTTATTATTGTACTAGGGGTCCTAGGTCCAGAACACCCCCCCACGCCGTATTTGGTGACTTGCTAGGATTAGTCACAAGACTCAGTCTATAGTTGTAATAATTTATAACCATGAGTACAAATAAAGGATGAAAAACAAGATCAGCAAGGGGAAAAGGCATATGGGGCCTACAGGAACCCAGATGTAAGCTGCAGAAGTCTTGTTCTAACAGTCGCGTAGAATGTTCTTAGATCTAGCAAAGGACATGTCACAGCATGTGTGAAATGTTACCTACAAGAGCAATTCACCTGAGTCAATGAATCCAGGTGTTTTATGGGGGCAAGGGAAACAGGTCAGGTCTTTCCTAGGGCCCAAAATTCTAGGCACCCACAGGAGAGCATGCATTTGGCCTAACCACATTATGTGCACAAGTTTTTAGGCAAATGAGCTACTTTTTTGAGTCTGGGAAAACCGGAAACACTCTTGAATAAAGGGCCAAACTTCTAACCAAATCTTTCTATGGAGTCAGTCACAGGATTGCTGTGTTTATTCTCTTCTGCACAATTACCAACTAGCGAACACACTTTGTGAAAGGTCTTATTGAGAATTCAAAATCTAAACATTTCCCAAAGCATTCAATCTTGTCACTAACCTGGTTTTGAGATCACTTTGAAAAATTGGCCAAAACCTTTCTACTCTGCCACAATAGAATTACCTAAAGGTTTGCATATTCTTCACTGTTGTGACAAAACAGAAAAGGTCTTGGTCAAAAGACAGTCACCAGTATTATCCTTCTAATAGAATGACTAATACGCTGGAGCTTTCTTTCTTTATTCTCTAATAATGCAGAAAGTTCTTTTGACTTCAGTTTTTCTCTACACAGTAATTGCAAGTTATCTTAACCTACTCATGGCCTTACTTTATTTCAACTATGAAAACAATTTGCATCATGTTGCACAAACTGGTTTCAGCAGAATTCAGACTTTTTTACTAGACGCTTATTTTTTCAACATACCAAAATTACCTCATTAGTACATTTAGGCTTTGGTCACTTTTGTCTCCCCATACTCTTGAAATGCAAATCCACCCACAAGTTGTATGCAGAATGTTTATCAATGAAGCCAAGTTGAGGCTGAAATGTCCACCATGAGGTGCCATTGCTGGTTTCTGCTCCTTAGATTTCTTATCTTTCATGGTGTAAGAGTACTATTACCAAAGTTTGCCCTAGTATATAATAAGCAGCTAGTGTTTTGTTTCATCATCTTCAATTCTATGTTCATTACCTCCAGAGTCATCATTTTAAGAAGATATCCAAGACGTATTAAAAAAGACATAAATGAAGTTTTTATCATTTCATATACTATACTAGCAATTTAAGATGTATACCTCCTATCACTGTGGTAAGATCAATTTGCAGAAGCATTTTTTTATAAATAAATGGTGAATGAAGGAAACTTGAGTAGTGTGCAAAAGCATGATACTTCCCTAAATAGCTAATTATAAATTATCCTGCTGATTGAAGACCCTGCTACGTGGAAGGATAAACTGTTGCTGCTGCTACTAAGAAGCACAGCTACAAAGGAAAAATTGGCTCCTGGAGTTAAATCACATTTACTCTATCTTCAGAATAGGGTGGGAGTAAGTTTGGCCAAAGTTACTAGGGTGTTACTAACACAATGATTATTTCCATGTGTCAAACACTACAGGAAGAAGCCTTTCAAGTCTACTAACTCCAACTTTCATAAAATGAAATAAATTTGACATCAGGTGTAAACACTTATTTGTGCTATTAATCTTCATCTGAAAACAAAACTGTCTTATAGCATAAGCCAGAACTTCTAATTGTCATGTTTCCTATAAAGATAAGTTATAGGAACAAGGAAAGAACATGGATTGAGGAAAATTTATATTCAGGATTATAGTTCTACGAAATGTGAAATTTCCTCAAAATATTTCAGTAAACCTAAAACAAACTAATTTTTCAGAAAGCATGAAAACATGTTTTATACCCTGAACTGCAGGCATGTGGCATACAGTGATTGTTGAATATATGCTAGTTTCTTCATTACATGTTGTTTATAGTATTTAAGTTAAATACTGGCTATTATTCTTACTAAAAATATCCATTACTGCTGACCCTTAAAAGTATATAATTGTAATAGACACTCAATTCGAAACATTCTTGAATTGTGAAATGGCCTCAAAATGAAATAAAACCATCCTAAGAAAACATGGGAGGGTCCAGGGTAGAAAAACCCAGGAGAGAACAAGAAAACATTCTTGACGAATCTCAAGATGTCAAAACAACAGTGGAAGGAATGGAAGAAATTGCTTTGTGTCTGTAAACCAGTTTCACTTCCTCGTTTCCCCTAATTGTTCTAATAGTGTTGATTAGCATTTTCTTCTTTGACCATCTGTTGTTTCTGCTTCAGTGTTTTCTTCCCTTAATTTACTGTAATTAAACTTCTCTACTTCTATCAAGTTTCAGTTCACGTGTATCTCTGTATTTAAATAATTTCAAGGACATCAGGTAGCATGAACACTCAATTGTAAAGCTATTTTAAAGCCTATTTATAAACCAGTTGTGGGGCACTATTTTTGCCCCCATCCTTCCAATCTAGCCCAGGGTGCAGAAGATGGTAATACAGGCCTCCTGCGTTGCAAAGATTTTTCTCACCCTCTCACACAGTGGCACTTAGTGCCCAGAGATTATAGAATTGATCTCAGATGCCACAGGAAGATAAGCAGCACTTTTGTGTTCTGGCAGAGTGGTTCACTGCACAGATTAGCTTTGGGAAGCAAAGGGAGATAAAGTCCCCACCAGCTAAAGGTCAAGAGTCCCACTCATTGACTTACAACACTCAAATTCATGCAATTCATGAAATGTTTCTGTTTAATGGCTGTTTCAGCTACATTAAAACTGGATAGTTCTAATAAGACAGTAGAGAGCCTATTATGTTGTTCAAATTTGTAATTTAAGTGGATATTGTCATTTTTCTCCTGAGATTAAGGAGCTATATCATATTAGAAGAAGCATAAATATACCAAATGGTGTTAAGGAAAGCAGAGGGAGCCTGAGAGCTGGATTCTAGCTGAGATAGTTCATGAAGAGATGCCTCATCTTAATTGAAAATTTAGAACTGTGGAGATAATGTTGACAATAGTAGGAAAAAGCAATGGCAAGAAAGCTCCTGTATCATGCTTTATCAGTGGAGAGGCTTCATCACAGCATGTCATGTGTTGGCATAATAACTATTGCACTAAACTGACCCCCAGAATCACTGCCAAATATCCACCCTGGTCATAGGCAATCAGAGAGAGGGAGTTACCACAGTGGAAGAAGAAAATAAGTAGGATCATTGCAAAGACCTCCCTTTTCTCTCTATAGTTCAATGAGTCTATGTAGGGAAATTGATCAGAGGCAAAACTATTCAACATCATGATTACTGACTAATAAGCTATCTTGATAAAAATATATATATATATTTTTTTTTCTTTTAAACAGTGTTCTAGTATAAATACCTTATGGTGTACTGCGGTCTTAAGTTGCATCAGGTAACTAATCTCAGGAAAAAAAAAAAAAAACTCAGTGTAATAGGTTAAAATAATGGAACAGTCCTGAGAAATTAAGTTGCATCCTATCTTGGAAACGTATAAAATCCCAGACTCTTTCCCTCCTTGGGATATATTTTAAATTCCTGCCTGAACCAAGTACCTCCAAATGCAATTCTTTGATTGCCACATAAACACACATTGCCTTTTAATTGCCTCCCGAAAGTTTTCAGGTTGACAGTACATATATTTGAATGAACGAGGAAATGAAAAAGAAATGTTTTTACACAGAATATTACTGCACTAAGCTGAACTGTATTAGTAAAAATAGAACATTAATTTAACCAACATGCTCTATGATAAGGGCACAGGGAGGCAAATCTATGTGAGAGCAAGAAACTAAATCCTAGTTTATAGTAAAAAGGCAATAGGAAATTACATATAGTAGAAATATCCAGATGGAGTGGTATTTTAGCTCATTTTATATATATATAAAAAGGAGGTAAAATGCCAGAAGCAGGAAAAACTCAAGAGAATCAAAGTCTCTGGCTTTGAGTGTCATGGCTGGAGATGGGGCAAGAGCTAGCAGCAAATGGAACCTCTTAGGAAGCCCCGTTAGGGTGCCAAAGCTTTATTAAACACAAGAAGAAAAACACACACAAGGACACACACACACCCATTTCTCAGGGGAAGGGCAGGATGGTTATAGTAGCCATGGAAGGTAAGATTCATACATTTTCTAGGAAAATATTTTTCATGCAAGTTTGAGGATGGTACCATTTGTTTGTGGACTTCCCTGGAAGTCAGAATCAATTTCTATTTTCAGGTTCTGCTTCCAAACCCGATGCAAACCAAATCAACACACTGCTCTAGTGCTCCTGAGAGGCTTCTGCCAAAGGATTGTTTTTCTAATTAAGCCCTCCACTCTTTTAACATACTCATTCTGTCCATTAACTTGCAGATGAAGTGCTTTCAGCTGTTGTCTGTGAATCACTCCACAGGCTTGATCCCCAATTCCAGGAGAGCTAGATTTGGAAATCTTACCAGTTTTTTTTTTTTTTTTTTTAAATTGTAGACACTTGAGTAGTCTTATATACAAACTTTTAATGTACTTCATCATGATTTTAAGGAATGACCTTAGGGGAAGATGCTAATAAAAGGAGATGGGCAATGAAGCTGGGGGAGAAGAGGATGGGGAATGACTGGATGAAATGAAAAGTCCCTTACAATACATTTGAGCTTTTCCATCCTAAAATTTCATTAGAGCGTTAAGTGAAAAAAGAAAAATCTCCATGAAAAACATGCAATTATTGAGATTTCTGGAAATGTGAACATCATCACTTGATTATATCCATTATAACTGGAATCCCAATCAAAGTGGAGAAAGTAGCAAAAGGCTCAGTCTTAAAACAAGTTGCATTTTAGCTCTACTTAGTCCACTTACCAAATGACTCTAGCCCTTACTCTACCAACATGCTGACTCTGAACACTGAAGTTCCTAAACCTCTAGATACCTCACTTTGTTTGGTAAAAATGGGGTAGAAATATTATCAGTGTCACAGAATTGATGGGGCCAAAATAAGACAATATATTTTACCTATTTTATTACAGGGAGAAAGATAAGAGTCTCTGACATATTGAATGCAGAATGCTATGCAAACGTGCATATTTAACTTACCTTGAGGAAAATGACTACAAAGCTCATGATCACCAATACATAACCATCAGCACACTTTCTAGTGCAATCTAAGTGGCATACCCTAGATTTATGAAATTTGAAATTATTCTGTACTCATTCCTTATGACTGAAAGGAGAGATAATGTGTGTGAAAGAAAAAATGCACAGCATTAGAGGTAACAACCATTCAGTCAGGGAGAGAAATCGGACTCATCTTTGCTGACACATAAAACTGGTGTTTTTAAGCATGGGCAGGGACCAAAAGCAAAACTGGAATGTTTGTGAGAGCAGGTTAAAAATGTGATTAGATCATCCGGGTTTGTTACCGGCACTTACCTTATATTAGACTCCTCCACAGCGAGTGAGGGTGATGATTACCTTTCAAAGGATGACTCTGATGTGACAGTTCAGAGTAGTAAAAGTGGCAAGGAGTTGGAGGGACTTTACATCTCAAAAGGGCAGAATAAGAATTTACAATTGCAAGTTTTTCAAAGTAAATGCTTTAAGAAAATGGAGGTTAGGTATTTATAGTAGGAAGCAACCCTTCTGAAATTTAGTCAAGCTGAGGAGATCATAAGGCCATTTGACTTACCTCCAGAGATAAGCCATTAGTATCTTCCAGGGGCAGCTTGGGTTTTCCTGAAGACCACACACTCTGGAGAAAGCCTGATTAGCTATCTCCATGTACCTGTTGTACAACTCCAGGGAACTCAGAGCTTCAGCCTTTTGTGAAACAGCAATAATAGCAGTACTCAGGCTGACAATGGAGTAACTGTACCATAGACTTGAAGTTATCATCACTAAAACATCTCAGGTAAAACAAAATGTGAGCCAGTGCATTGAGTTGTCCCAATTGTGTTTAACCTCGTGGTGAACACCATGGCATGGGCTGGCAGCCCTGTGCAAACAATCCAGCCCGCCACATTGACTACAAGGCGTCATGATGCTCCAGACCAACTAACAATTATCTCACAATTTCCTGAAGAGGGCAAGGAGAGAACCCATCTGTGCACATGCTCAGGAGAACCGACCCAGAACAAGCTATGAAGCTGTGTGTTCTTCCTCCCTGCCCCATGGGCTTACCCTTTAAATAGCTCCCCTAAACTGCCTTATGGAGCCAGGCAACATTCTCCTTTCCCAATCTGGCTTCCTTTTGCAGGACTCTCTAATAAGTCCTAACCTGGTTCAACAACCCCAACACTCTCTGTTAAATTCTTTCCTAAAGGGCAAAGGATCCACTCTTTGGAGGCTGTAGCATTATTATTAATGCATATTTTGTACAGTGTAAATAAACTTTATGTGATACAGGGGGAGAGAGAAACGGGCTTTCATAGGTAAGTTAGTTGTGGGGAGCCAGGCTAACAAGCCCTGGTCTGGAGGAACTGCTTATCTCTTAAGTCAGTGATACTCCCTAGGTAAATACTTTCAGAATACAACAGACTTAGATTTGTTTTTGGAAAGCTTGAGCCTAGTATTCATTTGAATATTCTCCCTCCCAGGAAATTCAAAGGGCTAAGGCCCCAGACCCAGAACCTCTGGGCCTTGCGTGCTACCATAATGCCATACCATCGCTTGAACCAGGAAAACAACGTAATTTCCCTTTAACTGAGCCCATGGCTGCCCTCACAAAGCAGGCCCAGCATGGAAAAGTCTCCCGGCCACTAACAAGTACGAGATTCCACAGAATAGGGCCAGCTTTCCCTTACACAATTCCTAACGCAAACAATGAAGCTGTAATCCATCAATAAAAAATGAGTCAGGCGCCCTAGAACCATGAAGCCACAAAGGACGGGAGTCACCTCTAGGTGAGGCCTTCAAACCGCCAAAGCAACGTTACCTCTAGGCACTTGCTTTGCAAAACATCACCACCATTTTGTTTACGGCACAGGAGCCAAGCAGAGTACATCGGGCAAACAATTGCATCAGCAGATCAGCAATCCCTTCTCAGATTTCAGATCAAAGCGGAACCCAAATTCAAAAGCGTAAATTATTTTTGATTCCTTCCCTTTCCTTTAGACAGATAGAAATATTGCTGTATTTTTTTTTAAATTACCCCATTGAATTGTCCCAGCAGTTACACTCTCTTATATTAAGGAAGTCATGAAAATAAACTTTGAGCTCTTAAAAGACATAAAAAAATATTCTGAACTTGACAGAAAAGTTTGACACACTTAAGTCACAATGCCCTTTCCCAGGCAGCTTTGTTTTTCTTAATTTAACTTTTTAGACGTCCACCATTTCTTAATCACAGGCACAATCACCTCTCCTGAAATAAGTGTTCATCACCTACACAAATCCCAATTTTAGGTTTAAAAAAACAGCAATTGGAAACAATATGGATTTGGTACCTTATCTTCCAGAGGTCAGATGTTGCAAATGGGACTCACCATTCTGAGGAGATTAAGGTGTAGACTGGACTTTCTTTGTTCCCATCAGAGTCTCTAGAAACCTATTTCCTTGAATTTTCCAGTTTCTCTGTGTCCCTGGGCTCATCCTCTGCCTTTAAAACATGCCAGCAGGTCTCCCCCCCCCCCCTTCACATGCTTTCTCTAATTATCACGCTCCTCCTCCCTCTTCCACTTTATAAATCCTCTGTGATTACATTGCATCCATCTGGACAAACCAGGATGCACGTCCCATCTCAAGTCAGCTGTTGGGCAATATTAATTCCACCTGTAACCTTGCATCCTCCACTGTCTGGTTTAACATAGGGATTAAGCCCCTGCCTGGCTTAACATAGGGATTAAGATGCAGGAAAAGCCATGATTCAGCCTATCTTCGAGTAGGTAGCGAAGTGAGGAGGCAAAGGGATAAGATCTCAGGAGCCCCTCTATTAGACCCCCCCCACACTGTTACCTGAACCCTAAGTAGAACTTTTATCAGGGTATCACTCAAAACCGTGGATGGAAACAACAAAAGGCGAAAAGGTTAACAGCTAATCACTGATCTAAATGAAGGTGAGTCTTAGGGGCTGAGAGTCAAGTGTTTACATGAAACTGCTTTTGGACAGAAGACTGAAGTGGACATTTCAGTGTTATTTATAAACATGAGAGAATGAGCTTCAAAAACAGAAGTGCCAATGGTTTTCCACAAAGCCAGGTAGAAATAGATGTGCCAAGGACATTTTTAACTTTAAAGTCATTTATAACAAACCACTGCAAGTGGATAAACCAGAAATATTGAAAAGCCCAATTTAAAGAAACCAAGGATTAAAGCCTGAGCAAAGCTTGATTTTCACATGACAGAAAGCAGCTGGGTAGACTCTAGGTAGTTCGAAACTACTACAACCAATAAAAATGTTACACTCTTCTAATCATGTCTGATTTCTTTCACCCATCATCCAGACTTTTTTAAAGAAGAGAATGAACAGTACATTACAATCAGATATATACATAAAATGTTCTGAGTCATGGAACAGTTTTTTATGTATGTCATGGAAAACACCAGTTTTGATGGGGTATTAGAAAGCTCCGTCTTATAAGAGTCTTCATGGTCTTTGCTTTATAAAGCATTTAACTTCCAGCCTTAGCTTCTGAGACAGACACCGCTCTATATATTGGAAGCAGGCCTGTGGCATTCAGGGAACCTGACCATTTGGGAATTGGAAGTTTTTTCTTTTGAAGACCATAATGGAGTTCTTTATTGTCATTATTGGATGAACTAACAAAATGTTTCTGTTGTGGTTTTGGAATGTCACCGATTATTAGCTTTTTGATGGAAGGAGTTATAACACCCAATGCTTTGTAAGTGTTCATTTACATAAGGGCTCTGTCAGATTATAGAGTCATTTCAGGGGCAAAAGCAGAGGTGTAAATTCCTCAAAAGGAGTTATTCACTAGATAATGATTGTAGTCAAGCGAGATAAGGCCCTATTTTCTGACAGATTATCAGAGGTAAGCTTCCATAGATAGAAAGCAAAGAATTTTCTTTGCCAATACATTTTACAACCCCCCCCCCCCAGTAGCCAGGTTGTCCTGTGAAATAAAATCAGTCTTCCCAAGTTTTCCTTTAAAAACCTGATTTGTAAGTTCCAAGAGGATAGGAAGTTTGTCATCTTTGTGTGTGATACAAAGAAAAACACATTGGAAATATACAATTGATATTTTAGCAACTGCAGGGAACATCTGTTAACTAAGGGACACATCTATGATTCAAAACAGTCATCAGTGTCACCATTGAAACATTTGCCAGAGAAGCGTGAGCTTTGCCTTCAGAGAGAAATCTCTCCCTCTGCTCTGGGCTGGTGCAGAGGATAGCAGAACTGTGATTTGATCAGGTTCTTATCAAGATTAGCCTCTTAGTGTGGCTCAACTACAGCTGAGAGAAATCTCTTTCACTATGTCCCACCCTTCACTGATCCATGAGATGCATCATCAGGGGATTCTGGTGGTAGAGCAAGGAAGGACTAAGTGTTAGGATGTAGACACTGGGAACAGCATCGGGAGGCCATCTTTTCAGGTCTAGGACAAAGCCAGACGGCTGTGGTGTTGCTGGAATGCCTAGACGGTATCAGGGAATCTCAACGCGGCAGCTTCAACGGATCGCAAGTATGCCAATGTTTTAGCAACTCTTTCAAACAAGCTAACTTTATGTTCTAATACAAACAGTGGAAAATTCATTAGAACATTAGTTCCAATTCCGCCAAAGTGGTAGATCTCTGGGACAGGATGTTTATTTTTCATAGGAAGATGGATGATTTTTAATATTGTGGGCTCTTTTGTTTGTTTGTTTTAATTTTATAATAGTTTATTTTTACATATTTTTTGTGCATTTTTCCATCTCAGTTGCAGTCCTCTTGGGTTTCCCATCACCAAATCACCACAATCCAGTGCATTTCCCTCCCCCCACTTTTTTGACCCCATTCCCCACTCCGCCCCTATAATGTGGGCTCTTTAAAGGGCTGTTTTAAGGCATGGAAGAGTTGCAGAGAAACTCAATGAGGTTACTCATGGATTCTGCTGTATTAACTCATTACTAGCAAGAGCTAGTTTTTCAGTGATGAAAATAATGCTGCAGAAAACAGAATAGTAGAAAATGCTGGCACTTTAAAGCCAGGCTCTGACAGCATGATGGCTCTGTCACTTATCCCCTTTGCCTTCCTGGGAAAATTGCTTCACCTCTGTTTGTGTTGTTTTGCATAGCCAAGGCCCATGAACCACCACACAGCTCTTCCCACTTCTGGATCAACCCACCCTCCCCACACAAGCTCATGGCATCTCTTCAGGCAGCATTTCCTGCCATACTATCAACAATTGCAAGCTCATGGGCTGTCTTCTGCAGCCAAACACTGCTTATTTTTTCTATTTCCTCCAGTCACATGTAAATCCCATTGGGTTGATTTTTAATTTTTTGACCATTATTTATATTTATCCTCAGTGCCTAGAACCCCTGCTGCTACATAGTAGATCTCTAGATCTCTGTCCAAGAAACAATTTAATGCACATTGCATTAAATATGGGCCCTCTGTGCCAGTCAAGATGTCTTCTGCTACTGTCATAGACAACTGGAGTTAAATGAGCTTAAAGAATTAGCAAATGTTTCATTCTCACTAAACTGGAAGTCTTCCACTATCCACATTGAAGCTGTGTTTTTAAGTGTATTACCCAGCTTTCTCTTCCCTGGACTGTCAACAAGCTAATTCTCCATCAAAAGAGCTGGGTGATTTAGTTTGCTATTTAAATCACTGAGAAACCTGCTCTACAGCTAGGGGCAACCTTTTCCATGGGCCAGAGTGAGCTACCTAACCCCTCCTCTCATGCCTGAACCCATTCCTACTCCAACTTGAGTGGGCAACAGAATCATTTGGAGGACTCCATGGAACACAGATTGCTGGTGAGATCCCTGACCCAGAAGCTCTTAGTGGGAAGTCAAAGAAATTGCATTTCTAACAAGTCCCCAGGGGAGGGGATAGTTGCTAACCCACACTTGTAGAACCCTGCTTTGTCCAGTATCTGTCTTCTGGGAAACCCACAAATCAGGTGGCTAGGTTTGGGTCCTTCAACCAGAATGAAGGGATAATTAAGGATGCCTTAACTTTCAGAAGCAGGATCAACTTCCCCTGATCCACAAGGTTTACAGAAGAACACTCAGGAACAAGAAACAGCCTAGATTCTGGATAGGAAACTGACAGTCACACAACCATTCAAGTAACTGGCTTTAGAAAACATGTTACAATATATTCATTCTTACTTGTTTCTCCTAAGAGCTCACATGAGCAACAATAACCTGAATTTTTTTTTTTTTCCTTTCCAATGCCCTCTGACTCTGAATAAGCCAAGAATCAGTGGCTTTCAGCACCTTTTCACCATCATTTATACTAGTCTTCTATTAATTATGTCTGAGATCTGTTTCTCCAAGACACAAAACAGCCCTCTGGGATTACCAGTAGCAAACAGAACAGCTTGACAGTTAAGGGCTGAACTTGAAGCTCAGCTGAGGTGCGTAGGAGAGAACGTCCTGGGAGCCAGTAAAAGAGGACAGTTTCTAAGACCAGACAGAAAGTGTTGGGTCTAAAGAAAGACTTGAAAGTGAGGACTGCCCAATTCTCACTTCACTGCCCTCTTTTCAGAGTTAACCTGTCCGGTAAGGCGCTCAGGTTCATAGGCCATTGGCCTCTGTGGCTCTCATCTGCAGCCTTGACTGTGTGGGCACTGGGACGGGCACGTGCCTGATTGTGGACACCTGGCCTGTGGTGTGGGCTGCCTGAGTGGGCGCACCTGAGCTTGGAGGCTGGGGATAAGGTGGTGTCACTCAGAGAGCTACTATGGCAGGAATGGCTATGAGAGGGAGAGACAGGGAGGCCATGCGGAGGCCATGAGAGCATGTCAGGGAAAGCCCAGAGGAACTTGTCCATGGAGACTCTAAGGACCCAAGTTGCTCTCTCCCTGAGGGCTTGTTTCCCTTTGGATGATGCCAAGTCTCCAAGGTTCTCTTTTAGGTTGCCTGAACCAACGGTGACGCTATCTGGGCCTGGATAGGGGCAGACCATGCCAACGTGACACCCATCTTTAGTTCATTTTCATTTCTGCCCTGAGAAACCCACTTGCTGTATTAGGAAACACATCAAGCTAGTTTAATGGGACTCAGACCTTTGGCTATTCCCAGACATTTCCCTTATTTTGAGACTAGGGAAACATCATGCAGTCAGAACACACACTTCTACAATATATACATAATTTCCAACCGATCTTTTTTATTAATTCTGTTATTGATTACTTTATTGAGGTACAATTGATATGTACCACTATATCAGTGTCAGCTGTAGCACGTTATTTAATGTGTTTACAATCCAAAATGGTCACCATAAATTTACATTTCTCACCAAACATAGTGACATATATATATTTTTTCTTTTATATATGTGATGAGGACTTTTATTTATCTGCTCCCTTAGCAACTTTTAAGTCAACAATACTATTTTAACTATAGACTTTATGCTAAATTTTATATCCCCAGGATGACTTATCTTAGAGCTTGAAGTTTATAACTTTTGACCCCATTTCTCTTTTTTTCATAGACACATACACACTATACTTCATATATCATGTATATAATCTTGATACATGAGCTATATCTCATATATATATTCAGTTCTCATCGAAAGAGATAAAATAGATCTCAATTTTTTATAAATAACATTAAAACTATCTCTTTGTGTACTTAAGATGATTAGAAGTATATAAGTGGTTATTATTAGACACCAGACAAGTTCATGAATTTGTTCCTGAAGATAATAGTTGTAGAAAAAAGGAAGTTGAAAGATATTTATTTAATCAGAATTAACAAACTCATTTACCAATGCTGAGAAGGAAAATGGGATTGAACCCCAAATCTCAACAATTTCCAAAAGCACTTTTAGAAATGCCTATACACTTACTCGTTATGGTTATTCACTGAAAAGTCAGAATCCACTATGCAAAATCAAATCTTAACAATGTCTATGATGCAGACTCAAACTTGAATCTTCATAGTACATAAAATAGTCTCATTCCTGCAATGTTGATGACATGTTAAAAATCTAACATGGTGGCTAAGTATGTACACATAATTTTCTTCACAAGACACAATAACTAGCATTAATTTTTATAGTTAATGTAGAGTTCTTGAGAATGTTAGCTGTTATTAAATACTCACAGGTTCAGGGTCAAGTTTATTACCAGTAGTCCTTACATGCTCAGCAGATGCTAGTTGAAATTCTTTATATATTTTTTCACAGTCAACTGTCAATAACTTATTTTAACCATTTTATTCAGAAGATTGAGGTTTAATTTGTTTAAATTCCTCACCCATTGTCTGGGAGAAGAGAAAAAACTTGAACTTTAAACCAAATGTTCAAACAACGGTCCTCTTGTTTCAACAAGTTGACATTATCTTCCTCCTGATAATCTCACTTGAAAATATTTGCAGATCTAAAATTTTGGTATTTTTGTGAATATTCTCATTACTATAAAAATAATTAAAGAAATTAAGATCTTACGATGAGTGGATATACACCAATACTGTCCCTACATTTGTTTAAATTCAAAAACTTCAAAAATATTCAGTGATAGCTGATGGTAAAGGTTTAATGAACTTATTTCTTCCTATTTTGATATGGAATTCAAAATAGGAATTGCTTCCTAATAAAAGATATAGTCATAGTTTGCCTGTGAGTCACCAAAGATTTCAAAATCTTAAATACTTCTCTGTGTTTAATTATATAATTTTAGTTGATTTTTGATTGTTTTCCACTGGGATTGGAGAGATTTTTTATTGTCAATTTGTAAATACGTTATGGGCGCCTGAAGAAAAAGTTAATCATCAACTAGAAACACTGGTTAATCAAGGAAAAGTAAAAATGTATGTAATGGCATTACAGAATGTGTTGTTATGTGTTTATTTATTTTTTTTTAAAGATTTATTTATTTATTCGTACAGAACTGGGATACAGGCCAGAGGTGCAGAAGGTGAGAGGATTCACCAGAGACAGAGCGGGGAGCAGAACAGGCAGATAGATGAAGTACACTGCTGAGGAGAGCAGCGGGCAGGTCAGGAGAGGTCTGCCATGCCATGTGGATCTCCTCCGGGGCAGGCGGGGATCGAACTCATGCAGAAGTGGTTTAAGCTTCTTTGTGCTGTGCTTTAACCCGCTGCGCCACCAGGGAGGGCCTGTGTTCATTTTTTTAACTGGCTTTATTTTATTTGAAATACTCACTGTACTTTCACCATTTCTTCCAAAAACAGTAGCAGTGCCATCAATAACAGAATAATGAATGCACACTGCAACCTCACATATTTTAATTACTATAATTTCTATTGAAGTGTCATCATTTTATACCCTTATTAGAATTTTGACTCCAAGATGTGGTCAGTGTAGCATTTCCACCACCAAAATACACATTGTTCTCCACCATAGTCCAAAAGCTAAAACTAACCAAACAGGTGAATTAATGAAACAAAAATTTACCAGCTGGGAAGGGGAAATGGGTCGTCGGTAATTTGGAAAAGATGGATAATGATAAGGTGAAGACTGTATTTTTAGCAATAATCTTTAAGTTATATATCCACATATTTATTCCGAATGATGAACACGTAAAACTCACATTATGGGCCCTCCCTGGTGGTGCAGCGTGTTAAACCACAGCACTAAGAAGCTAAAGCCACGTTAGCATGAGTTTGATCCCTGCCCCGGAGGTGACCCACATGGCACAGCAGACCTCTCCTGACCAGCCCGCTGCTCTCCTCAGCAGTGTACTTCATTGATCTGCTTGTTCTGCTCCCTGCTCTGTCTCTGGTGAATCCTCTCACTGGCCCTGCACCTCTGGCCTGTACCCAGTTCTGTATGCAAAAAAAAAAAAAAAAAAAAAAAAAAAAAAAAAAAAATTTAAAAAAAAAACACTTAAACATTATAATGCAATGTTTCTTCAATGAAAATAATGTGTTCATTAAAAAAGAAACTGAGATGACTTGATTTGATGTCATTCTATAATAACTTCAGTTAACTTCTTATTCTCAGACTCTAAGAAACCAATAGAATAAAATGTTTGCCTGAGTTTACACATACTGCGCTGCATTTTTCACATATGAGCAGCAGTCCTGCCTGTGGCATCTGAGAAAGAAGGAAGATTAAAATCTTATTAGAAAATTTTAGGATCTTAATGGCTACACTCCCAAGTGTGGTGAGTGCAACCATTTGTCTGTTCTTGTTAGAATGTTTGGTGTAAAAACACTGCATCCAAATGCTAATGCTTCACCTATTTTTGAATTCAATTGTCCTCTGTAGTAATTGACTATCTGATACCATCTCACTTGATTAGCTGTCCACTAGCATTCTCCACTACTTACTGCCTCACTAATCTGTCTGAATCTATAACCGCTAATCAAAATACCAAACACTATGAAAGTGAAAGAAATATGACTTGTGATGCAGGCTAGATATATTTCACTTGGGAACATTAGATAGATGATTTAGATAAATTATTCCTGCACTGAAAATAAAAATACTACCCTGGCAGCTAGAAATTATACAACTACCAAGCCAGAGTCAACCTATTTCCAAACCATCCATCCTAAAATAAGGCAATAATAAATTATGTTTATGTTCTTAACTCCATCTAGAATCCTGTGATTTCATGTTTGAAGATGACCTGTGATATAATCTGGCACAAAATATTTACAGTATAAATGATTCCCTGAGTATTTTACTTTAACATACCCTGAACAGCACAATTAGTAACATAAGAGAGATGAAGAAATAGATAATCTTACTAGTAAAATAATGTAGCTACTTTCTAACGTTGCCAAAGTTAACTTGCATGAAGCTCAATTTATTTTATTATAGTATGTCACTGACAACAAGATACCACCCACTAGAATATGTACTATTATTCTGTATAATTAAAGAAAGGAAAACCCCTGCTAAATAAAATCTGGCATGATAACATGATGATAATTCTAGATAAGTTCATTATTTGAGACATGTTTTTAAATTGTTCTTATCATTTTCAAGGCAGTTATCTCTCCTAACTTTAGCTGCCTTACACCTAAATCAGTAGTAAAACAAAGTATAATTTTACCTACTTGTGGAAATCCTCCTTTTTAAGGTCCCTAAAGCACTTGATTTTTGTTCTAAAAGGAAAAAAAAAACTGGCTTCATTCTTATAATTCTGAATATTTGCTTCAAACACATCAAATGTATGAATTGATACTTTTTCACGTCCTCCCCAACACATACCTCTAGCCTGTAATCCAGTTCTTCTACACAAAAATAAATATTAAAAAAAAAATTATAAGATAGCATTACCAGAGCAATCTAACTTTGTCCCACTAAGGAAATGTGCTAAGAAATACTTCAATGAAAGGGGCCTCCCTGGTGGCACACCGGGCAAAGTCTCAGCACTATCAATTTATCAAACCACCACCAGCCACTGCTGCAAGACTTTGATCCCTGGCCTGGGGGCTGACCCACTGGGCACACGTCTCACCCAATGCTTCCCTCAGCAATGTGTTTCAGTAGATCTGCCTGTTCTGCTCTCCACTCTGCTTCTGGTGAATCCTCTCACCGCCACACCTCCGACTATAACCCAGTTCTTCTATGCAAAAAAATAAAATAATAAAATAATAAAACATCTTACAATAAAGGAATAATTCTTAAAAAAAAAAAAAAAAAGTAACAGGAACACAGGCCATTCACCTGGAGAGACTACGTGCTGAGGCTGCCACTTGGCCAACGGAGCAGGTGAACCATCAATTATAACGCCAGGAAGGCAGGTGTGAGACATGTGACTAGGAGCTGATGAAGCCCCCTCTCTGCCATCTGACTCATCCTCTCACGTGCTTACATTTTACATCTTGGTCTATACCATTAATGTCTTCTCTTTGGCAGTAAAAGGCATGAACAGTGACATCTCAAACTTCTGAAGAACAAAATAATGAATAAACTAAAGTCTGTCAATATGTTAGCATTGGTTTCACCAGAGTTCAGAGATGGGTTGCTCAGTGTAGGCTTGATGTAGGAAAGATGGAAGAATAGTGCATAGAGCTTAGCCTCTACTGTGTGTGCGCTTGTATGTGATGTGTATGTTGTGTGTATGTGTATTCTGTACTCACTGCTCTCCTTTCATTTGTCCTGGGAAATGTGTCTTTTAGTCTCCCTTTTGGAGATACTTCTCTTGCTTTCACCATGACATCAGATTAGGAGTCAGCCTCTTTTTTCCATGACCCCAACTCCATAGTGTGAGTTACTGACTTAAAGAAGCTCCCGGATCAAGGTTAGTTCACAGAGAGCACTGGCGTCATAATAATCAATCTCATTGTGCATATATGACCCCAGACAGGCCAATTAGAAACTTGTCCCTAGGACTTGTCAACATGACTGAAGGCTAGATTTGTTTTCTTCTTTTCATTCAAAAAGCTATGATGATCCAACCACGAATAATGCCAGAAATCGCCATTTTAGCCTCTTAGAAACAGTCTGAAACAATTTGGCCAGCATACAGCAAAACATGAGAATTCCAACTGTTTGATTCTCTACTACCTCCGACTGAGTCATTTATAATCTATGTGAACCAAGAAATCCTCGTTTTTGCCTAAGTGTGTTTGAATTGGATTTCTTGCATTTACAACACAATATTATTAGTTCTGGCTGATCGAATTATTTAAAGAAATAATTTAGCACATAGTTATGATGAAAGATACTTCGAAAGATACTTGATTAAGTGACAGCATATGTCACTTAATCAAGAAAGTAAAAGCACTATGTTTATGGGTTCATATTAGTGAGTAAAACATGCATTCAGGTTATTTTTCTTTATTTTAGTGTTCTTCTAAACACACTTAAAAAGAAAACATGTCAGCAAAATTTTATTTGGCACTTTTGAAAAGTGAAATGTAACAGAAAAAAATTAAAACAGATTGACAGCAACAGTCAACTCTCAGAACTGAAAACAAAAACCAGCTACTCATAGGCCTTGGATGTTGTTATACATCAAAAAAATGTTTGACCAAAATTAAAATGACTATGCTTCATATTCTCCACTAGAATACACTGAGAAAAGACTCAGGCAAAGGCAGGTGTTTTTCAGCTCCACATAGGCAAGATAAAGTAATTATCAACTTGCTCTAAAGTTTTGTGAAAAAGAGTATTACAGACTTTTACTGATGCCTATTTTCTTGAAAAGCAATTCCTAAGACACAAAGTACATAGACTAGACTAAAGAAAATGTTGTGACTTAAAAAATCCTTTTAAATTGATGCTAACAGTAGCAACATTTCTGCCTGAATTTTAAAACTCAATGTCTTTGAGTGGTGTGGCATTTAGTAAAAATGGGAAATCTCTTGGGTGTAAAGATTCTCTTGGGACGAATCCGATGTTAATATTTCCACAATAACATCAGAATTCGAGTCTTTAATATAGACCTATAAAACAGTCCAATATAGAAACTGAAAAAAAAAAATGAAAATCAACATTCTCTTGAAATCATAGTCTTCTAATTGAAAGGGGCAGCATTTCATCTGAAAGCACTGTGAGCCAACTTAACATTCTATGAAAGAAAATAGTATTTTTCACTTACTGTTTACAAATATTAAGTATTTTCTGACCTTGGAGACATTTCTATTTTGATAGTGAATGAGAAGTCTATTGACTAGTTTAGTGTATAACTTTTGTTTCCAAGTTGAAGGGTGACCTTGGGAATCAAATTCCCAAATATTATATATACCTTTTGTGTTGAGTGGGCATGAGGTTAGAAACTGAGGATTTTGGAGACTAGAAACACATGGATTTCTGTAGTAAAATAGAACCACTGCACCTCTCAGTTGCTATTTTCTGCTTCCTAACGAGGTACTGCTGCTCTTGCTTCTTAACTCAGTCCTGGCCCCTGCTTCTGAACTGAGTACTTGTTAAGCCGAAGCGCTCCGGAACACTTTCTATGAGCAGAAGCAGTACTAAAGCGGCTACCCTCACGGTGTTTTAGTCCCACTCACCTCCCCCATCCTCAGGGCTCACTCACTTTAGATACACAATCCCTGTTGTGTCCACAGTCCAGTTTTTAGTATCTCGATGTCTCCTATAGAGAAAGTCCGCCCAAGTAAATATTATTTTCTCTGAATTATGTCACACAGGATAACATACTTTCCAGTCTCTGAAGACAGGAAGGGGCAGGGCCTGCTTTCACCTGCTGCTTTCTATGTCTGCCACCTAGCTGCTCTGTCTTTGTGCTTTGTTTATCAGTAAGAGGAGCTGCTGTTGATGTTGAAAGTTCTCCCAGTTATCCTGGGTCTCACTTGGAGGGAGAGAAAGGGCAGAGTTCCAGCTTTGATGTGGGTGTGTTAGAAAATCAGAAACAGAATAACTTAGCAGCTAGAGTACTGTGGCCTTTGGATCGTGCATGGAAGGGCCACAGCAGAAGTTTTACAAACAAAAGTGAAATTTCTCTAGGACTGCATGACTAAACCCTTTAGTGAAGCCAGTTAGCTTTTAGCAAAGTTTTCAGGGAGAGCGTATTTCTGTTTGGTGGTCGAAATTGTACTTTAGGACTGATTAAATACAGAACAATAAAAAAACCTAATCTGGCCCTCCCTGGTGGCGCAGCGGGTTAAAGCACAGCACTGAGAA
>NW_004567111.1:10236052-10236652 GCF_000260355.1 Condylura cristata
ACAAACTAGCCTGCTTTCTAAATTCATAGACACTTGTGGAATACATCTTTGTTTCCATTAAACTTTATACAGAGATATAAAATTGAAGGTATTATTAATGAACACAAAATTAATTCCTCCCTAATTAGTTCTTCTCTCTCTTTCCCTTATCCCTTAACTCCTGCTTCGAGGTCTCACATTCATTCCCTGGAAGCTCAGCAGCTCCCTGCCGGGGATCTGGTGCAGGCGCCTCCTTTCTTACCAAGCACTCACATATTCTCCTAAAACCCATTCCTTGCTCACGTGCAGTCCCACCTGGCCCTGGCACGCAGTGAGATGCAGCACCGCTAGGCTTCTGGATGACTCAATAAAACAATAAAAACCTGGGATACACTCAATGGCAAGGAACACCTTTCAAAGGCAAATAAAGATGATTTGTCTAATTTGTTACTCAGAGGTTGCTGACCGAAGTCCACCCTTCAGCATCAGGTCAGGTCTCTTGTTTTGCCTGTTACATACTATCCTCTATCTTTAGTCACAGGTCAAAATCAGTTGCTTATTCTTTGTTTTTTTTTAAGACTTATTTACTTATGCACACAAGAGCTGGGGCGTGGGCCAGAG
>NW_004567111.1:10237147-10309306 GCF_000260355.1 Condylura cristata
CCCACTCTGTCTCTGGTGAAGCCTCTCACCGCCCCTGAGCCTCTGGCCTGTACCCCAGTTCTGTATGCACAAATAAATAAATCTTAAAAAAAATAAATAAAAATAAAGACAGTGGATTGGTTTGGCTTCCAAACCTTTCATATGGGTTTGAATCGTAGGTTCAAGCATTTGCCCAAAACAGGACAAAGTTAATGCCAGTTTCTTTATTTGCAGGCCATTACCCCTCACTTAAAGGGGTGTTTTGAAGATTAAATTAAGCAATGGGCAAAAACCTACTAAGTATAGAACAGTTTGCATAGTATCTGACATCATCCCTATTTTATTCTTCCTTTATAATTTACATTACCAGCTTCTGCTTAGATCCTGTCCTGTTATTTAATTTTAGACACTGCACATGTTCAACACTGCATTAAAAACACATACACATTTTATGCCTTTTTACTCATAGTAGCTAAAAAATATGTTACTGTCCAAGAATATGCAAACACAAAGTTTGATTTCAAATTACACGGTGATCATGATTTCTATCAAAGGGTAAAGCAATCTTACGATTTGCTTTTCAGATGCATTTTCATTCCCATCCTTAATTTTAACTGTTTTCTTCCTAAATTATCCTTAAAATAATACCACCGCCATAGCTATAGTAGACATCTTTATTAGACTACTCAGGCATCATTGACTTAAGGTTTGGCATTTTCACTGATAATTGTCATGAGACAGCCTTATGTTTTCCAGGTAAGAGAACTTTTGTAATTCTGAACCCTTTAGCAAGTCCCACAAATCTCTTTCTTTCTCATTCTACCTTAGAGGATAAAGAAATGACTCTGAAGACCACATTGTTGCAGAAAGATCATTGGAAATGAAATCTGGCATTGAGTTAATATTAGGTCAGGAAGAGTCTAATATATGCCCTCTGCTACCATTCACACTTGAATTTTGCTTTTTCGTATTCTCTCCCCTCACGCAGCTCTGCTGTGCACCTGCAGGCTGGAACAAACTAGCCTGCTTTCTAAATTCATAGACACTTATCCAGGGAAGAATATTATGCAATTTTTGAATGAGAATGCTGTTTTTCATCAGAAAATGTGCAAAAACCATGGTAGGACAAGTTTAAGGGAGTCGAGTGAAACTTCAATTGAAAATCATGGGCTCTTTGCTTGTATTCTGAACCCCTTTTATTTTGCTCTAGGACTTGGGAGACTTCTAACTTTTCTCTCTCCTCTCCTGCAAATAAAGAATTATCCTACCCAGCCCATGGCAATAGTATTAGGACTAGATGTGTTTTGAGGCAGGAAAGTCTGCCGTATATACCACACAGTGTCTGAACCTGAAATGGGCTAAGAGGAAATGACTCAGCCTCGCTCCTGAGTCACACAGAGATGTCCGTGATTTCCACCTCAAGCATACATGGTGAACTGGGTGGATTCAGGTGAGGCAAAGTTTAAACTGTCTGAGCATAGGGTTTTTGTTTTTGTGTTGACGATCGTTTCCTCTGCTTTGTAGGAGGGTTACGGGACAAAGCAGCCTAAAGAAGTAACATACTAATATAGGTCCAATAAACTTATAGCCAAAAGTGGAATAAGGGAAATAAGTTGAAGGGAAGCAGCTCGTAGTTGAAACATCTTCAGCCCAATTAAGTCTTACTGCCAGAAAGTCTATGTAAATACCTAAGTTTTTTTTTTTTTTTTAAAAACTAACCTTTATTTATTTGTGCATACAGAACTGGGGTACAGGCCAGAGGCTCAGGGGCGGTGAGGGGCTTCACCAGAGACAGAGTGGGGAACAGAACAGGCTGGTCGACAAAGTACACTGCTGAGGGGAGCAGCGGGCAGGTCAGGAGAGGTCTCCCACACCATATGGTCACTTCCAGGGCAGGCGGGAATCGAACTCATGCAGAAGTGGCTTTAGATTCTCAGTTCTGTGCTTTAACCCCCTATGCCATCAGGGAGGGCCGTAAATACCTAAGTTTATAAATTAAAGTCAGCTCTCCATTTGACAATTTCTGAATGCATCTTGCTGAATAGGATTTTCTTTTAAAGATTAATTTATTTATTAATACAGAACTAGGGTACAGGCCAGAGATTCAGGGGCAGTGAGAGACTTCACTAGAAACAGAGTGGGGAGCAGAACAGCCAGATACGAAGTACACTGCTGAGGGGAGCAGCATGCAGGTCAGGAGAGGTCTGCTGCGCCATGTGGGTCACCTCCAGGGCCAGGGGATCCAACTTACACTAAGGCCGCTCCAGCCAGCTTGCTGTGCTGCATCCTAACCCGTTGTGCCACCAGGGAGGGTCTGAGTAGGATAGTTTATTTTGAAGAGCTATCTTAATAAACACAAATATTTATGATCAGATTAGACATAGCTTGCTGCTAACTGAAGTGCCAGGTCTTTTTTTTTTTTTTTAATGTATACAAGAGTTGGGGTGTAGGTCAGCGGTATGGGGGGGGAGGGTTGAGGAGAGGATTCACCAGAGACAGAGTGGGGAGCAGAACAGACAAATCTACTGAAATACAGTGTTAAAGGGAGCAGTGGGGAGACAGGAGAGGTCTGCTGCGTCACGTGAGTAAGCTCTGGGGCTTTGGGTTTAACTCGGGCCATAGCAGTAAGAGCAAGAGACTTATCCCCTACATGCAGGGATGCCTGGAGACTCTATTCTCTAGACGTAGTTTTATGGTGGTGATATAACCATAATAATGTAAATACTACTTACTGTTTCATGCCACCCTAGACATTGAGTCCAGTATTTCTATCTTGATAATATAAATGTAAATATGCAACTTTGTTTCCATCTTAATTTATGAACCTGTAAACTCTGTTTTTTAATAGAAAAAGGAAATATTTTATTTCAATATAGATCTAGGTAAGTAGATATGAAATTGATATTTAAATTGACCTTTAAACTTCCGCAAGATCATAATATTCAGTGTTTTTTAACATTCTCTATTAAATTTCATGATTCTAAACTATTTCAGTCTACAAAATAATAACAGAAAATGTGTGTATTTGTCAGGCAAACATAAAGCATGTGTTATAAATGATGTAAATTATGTGCTGCTATCAAATTCCCATGGCTGGACACAGAGGTAAGGCTGATGTAAATTGAACATATTTTTATTACTTATAGCCAACTAAAACTAATGAACATTGTTCTCTTTTATTATCATCTAATTATATAATCACCACAAGCTTCAAGCAAACAATACTATTTGTGCCCACATCAAACTTAAACTCACAGTGCTATTTTTTTTTATTATTTTAAGTTAAATAAGAGGCAGACATGTGAAAAACGAATGACTTGTCATTATGCATTGTTTCATTTTCTTATTAAATCTTTTTCATGAAGTGTTGAGTAATTTCTTTAAATGAACTTCATTTGTTTATACTATGTCTTTATTTTATTTGTTAGCATTATCTATTGTCATGTAAATAGTAAATATAATAAATTGGTGAAAAATGAAGGAACTACACACACACACACACACACACACATATTCAAGTTTCTCTATTCTCGTCAGCCTTTCCCTTCAGTTTTTCTTGTTAGGTGCCACTTTTACTCTGATCATTTTAATTTTGACCATTAATTAACAGAGGGCTTATTCAGAGCTCTGCTTTAACAAAATGACTTTCTCCTATTGTATTTATTTAAAGATAATAAATCTGGGGGCCTCCCTGGTGGTGGAACCAGTTAAAGCACAACACCATGAAGCTATCACAGCACTGCAGCACTAGTTCAATCCCCGGCCAGGGAGGTGACCCACATGGGGTGGCAGACCTCTCCTGTCTCCCCACTTCTTCCCTCGGCAGTGTATTTCTGTCCATTTGCCTGTTCTTCTCCCCACTCTGTCTCTGGTGTATCCTCTTACCCCCTGTACCTCTTGCCTATACCCCAGTTCTATATGAATCACTAAAATAACCTTGAAAAAAAAGATAATCTTATATATTTATTTCCATGAGACTCAGTCAGAGAGAGAAGTAAAATCATGCAAGAAAGTGCTGCCATACCTACCACCGTAAGAATAGGTAGGTTTGGGCCCTCCCTGGTGGAGCAGGAGGTTAAAGCACAGCACTAAGAAGCTAAAGCCACTTCAGCATGAGTTCGAGCCCCACCCTGGAGGTGACCCACATGACCCAGCAGAACTCTCCTGACCCGCCCGCTGCTCCCCTCAGCAGTGTTCTTCGTTGATCAGCCTGTTCTGCTCTCCCTCCATCTCTAGTGAATCCTCTCACCCCCCTGCACCTCTGGCCTGTACCCCAGTTCTGTATGCATAAATAAATAAATCTTAAAAAAAAAGAGATTAGGTAGGTTTAAAATAGACTAATTACCCTTGAGGGATTTCTATTTCTAGTCTTAAAAGTAAATAAATAAAAATTAAGCCACACAGCTTGTGCTTAGAAGAACAAAAACTCAAGGAGAGTAAAGAAAACCTTATTTCATATTTAGTCATAATGTTCTTTATATGAGTAATTAAGTCTGAGAATATTGTACTGAACAATGATGATAGAAATTAATAGATTCTAAATGAAGCATTTTCTTTTTATTCTCAACAGCTGTTCATTTTTACTTAGTGTGCACATATTTCCCCAAAAAGACAAAAGTAAAATTATTCTTTAGGAAATTAATCACATGTGTCTCATTATTTCAAATAAAATCTTGAAAATCTAGTTTCCCTCTACTTGTAGAATAATCTCTTCCTTTTACCAGCCTCAAGGCCTTCAGTGAGGAGTGCAGTGCCACCTTCTGGTGGAGAAGAGAATTGCTTTTCTTTGTCTTGAGAGTTACCTGGGACATTAGTCCAACTGGGGAGATGGTGCAAGGTAAACAATCAGTGGTATTTTTTAGCATTTACGTCATTTGTCTTACTATGTTGACATGAAGTGTCCGTTTATTTTAACACAGAAATACTATGCAGAAGCAGAAATATATTATCCAATACATTGACATGATTAATAAGAGTGTTGCAAATCATATGTAAATAATAGTTATGTAAATTTTGGGCAAAATTAAATATTAGCATGGCTTATTTGTATTTTGATTATATGTACATGGCAATATCCAGGGAATGGTATGCAAGAACTATCGGATTTAAGCTACTTCTATAATAAGATAACCACTAGGAAAACAACTAAACTGTATGTGTGAATTCTACTTCTTAAAAGAAAGAAAGAAAGAAATTTTGAGAGGAAAAGAGGATCGTTAACTTCTATTTACATCAATTATTGGCATTAATTTCCTTTTGCACTTTGTGTGTGTTTGCACATTCATAGTTTAAATACTTCATAGTTTAATTTTCAATGTTAAGAAACAAGCAAAAAGAAGTTGCAAAGACAGATTTCTTATTTTATAGAGAAAAGGGGCTCATAGAAGATAAGAGAAAGGCTTGATATTACTGCCATACAGAAAAAAGTCTAGACTTGTAACTCAACCCAGGATAAAGGACGCAAGTACTTTTTTTTTTAATAGTATAATAGTCTATAGTCTATTTTACATCATTTTGTGCCTTTTTCCATCTCAGTTGTAATCCCCGTGGGCTTCCCGTCACCAAATCAACCATGTGCCATCACCATAGTCCAGTGTACTTCCTTCCCCCCACTGTTTTTGATACCATTTCCCGCTCCACCCCCATAGAATGTCTCTAGTATATAGTTGTTTATTATTGTTATTATTTTCTTGCCTCGTCCTTCGTATTCCTGCTATGAGTGAAACCATCCAGTATTTTTCCTTTTCTTTCTGGTTTATTTCACTAAGCATGATCTTTTCCAGCTCCATCCATGTTGCTGCAAAAGGCATGTGTTTATCTTTTTGATTGCTGAGTAATATTCCACAGTGTATATGTACCACATCTTCTTAATCCAGTCATCTACTTTTGGGCATTTGGGCTGTTTCCATGTCTTTCCAATTGTAAATAAAGCAGCAATTAACGTGGGGGTGCAGGTGTCTTTTTGAATCAGTGCTTTTGTACCTTTTGGTTAGATATCTAGGAGTGGGATTGCTGGGAAGGACCCAAGTACTTTTACCTACTTGGATGCCATCCTGATGCTGCAATTGTTCTGCCTTCAAATTTCAAATTACAGAGAACGCTGAGTTCTATAGATCAAAATGTGATGTGCTTCAGACTCTTTTTAGAACCCCTGCATTCCACAGAGTGTACCAATGTTTGATTTGAATTTCATTAACAATGATCCACTTACCCATTTAAAAGTCAATCTTATGTTGGCTCTTTGGTACTGTCTCAGAGCCACAGGTAACACTGTAAAAATCCTCTCACAGTCTCGTGAGATGTTTAACCTCCCACAAGATGTGATAAGTGACTCTATGTTTAATTTCGCTTCAGTGTGGGAGATATACTCCCCCTTTGAAATTAAAAAGTGGCTCTGATATTTATTGTTCGGAACAATGGTGTAAATAAAGGAACTAAATTTAAGACAATTTGAGAAGCTATGGACAGCACACCCAGAGTCCTGCAATATTCAGGTTTCGGAAAGAGCCCTCGAGACTCACTCTGAGAGTGGCCTTCACTCCCAGCAGACAGACGGCTGCCAGGACTTCTTCAGAGCTGGGCCCTGGACACTCTGCATTGTAGGCCTCCAGAGTGCAGCCAAAAGATTCATCCCCTTCAAAACTGTTTTTTGCTGCCATTGAATTATATGCTTATGTTATTGCAACATGGGTCCCTCCTCCTAATAAGTTCATATTTTTCTATATGTATTTGGCTTCAATCATAGAGAAACATGCCTGCTGTGTGGAACTCCAGACATTCCAAATCTGATAAAACAGACCCTCTGTGGCAAACAGAGGACTGATGTTCTTGACAACTGATGTACAGACAGCTCTTGAGTTTAAGATGATAACTTATCTTCTTTCAACTACTAAAACTAGTTTTAATAGCTGAACAAATACTGTATTTTATATAAACTTTATCTCACTTAAAGCAATATTTGCTCAATAAGGGCAATTAGAAAATAGATATAAAATAATTAAAATCACTTGTGGTCTAAAATATAGAAGTAGCCCCTTTTAACACTTACTGACTTTATTTCATCCTTTGTATAAATACACATATACTCACAATGAGAAAATTGATGCAGTGAGTTTTGCATTTTGTTTTAACAATCACCATTTTCTTATGTCTTAAATATAATTTTAAAGCTTACATAACTTCCTTGCCTAGACGCCAATAACTGGAGAAGTGACCGAAAACAAACAAATTAGATGTTAACACTAATCAAAACAGAATTTCACCCCACTGTAAATATTGGGTTTAATGTGGGGCATTTTCAACCCAATCTTTGCTTTCCTACTTGAGCCTGGGTTCCTCAACCTTCACGTGGACAGAAGCCAGTTGCCAATTAGAAAGACCTACCTTGAACACTGAGCAATAAACTCCTAATTTATATGAAAAATGATACTCACGTGGACATATTTGTGACAGCAGTTTAGATGACCCCAACAGAAAGGAGAGAGACAGTAAAAGCCTGCTTTATGATTAAAATCTATGCCTGTACTTGACATTTGTTTGTATATGTGAAAAACTCTAATAAAATATAGTGATTAATTTGCCTTTCATTTTATGATCTTTCCTCATCTAAAGTTTAGCTAATTCACTAATAATCATTCATTTGTCCTTTAAGTTTTCAAATTTTAGCTTATATCTTTTTAATCTGAGCAAATACTATTTGCTATAAAAATTCAATCTTCCCTGGGCCAGAATAGGAAGTATGACAATCACAGAAATCATCTGAGTCAAATTTTTAAAAGCACAAAATGAATTCTGTGGGAATTGGGAAATAAAATTACATGAGGCCCTGAGTCTTTTTTCTTAAATGTCAGATTTGTAAGCATAACATTATAGTAGGGGACATCTATTCTTTAGCTAGTAATGCATATTCTACAAATATTATGAGCAAACGATGATGAGAAAATGATAGAAAATTTTGATATTTATTTTTATTTATTTATGCCTACAAGAACTGGGGTGTAAGTCAGAGTTGGGAGTTCATGTGAGACAGGATTCACCAGAGACAGAGTGGGGAGTAGAAAGGAGATTTTGTCCTCCCTGGTGGCACAACAGGCTAAAGCATAGAACTATAAAGCTATCTGCAGCCACTGCAGCACAAGCTCAATCCCTAGCCAGGGAGCTGACCCACATGGCTCAGCAGACCTCTCCTGACCTGCCCATTGCTCCCCTCAGCAGTATATTTCAGTCCATCTGCCTGTTGTACTCCTCACTCTGTCTCTGTGAATCCTCTCACCCTTTCACACCTCTGGCCTGTGCCCCAATTATTGTATGCATAAATAAATAAAACTAAAAGAAAACAGAGAGAGAGAAAGCAGGCAGATCTGCTGAAATACACTGCTGAGGGGAGTAGCAGGTGAGACAGGAGAGGTGTGCTGTGCCCTGTGGGTCAGCTCCCTGGCTGGGAATCAAACTCAGGACACAGTGGCTGGTGATAGTTTGATAGTGCTGAGACTTTAACCCCTGAGTTACAGGGAGGCCCAGCAATTACAGGTGCTTTAGAAGATCTAGCAGATTAAATTATTAGTCTATTAATGTGAACAGACAGTCATGATGGATCAGTTTAGCTAGAGATTAACCTCAAAGCCATCATTAGACACAGTCAATACATGGGTAAGTTCAATGATCTAAATACCCTGAAGAAGCAGATCCAGAAGCAAAGGCTACCATCGTAAGCTCTCCATTTAGGGCTGTCTTCTGTAAAGGAACAGATGCACCAAGTCATTTAGGAGTTCCTCCAGCTTTACAGTATTATAGAGAATAAAAGCATTAGCCTCTTTTTTTTTTAATCTCTTTTTACTAAAAATATTTTTAAATGGTGTGGAATATGTAGAAATTTTAGGTTTTTTTTCCTAGAACTAATTTAAGAATCTTAGCCCCAAAGTGTCAAATTGGTTATTATTTAAATTTCCAGGGAAACTATTGTACTCATTATACAAAGAGAAAATGATGTTAATGAGTAAGTATGTCTTTTGACCTAACACATTTAACATTTAGTGTAAAAGTTAAGTAGTCTGTCACTGTTGGAATGCTATCTTTGGGACAATAGTCTAGTAGGTTTAAAAACAACAATTTGAAATTCTTATGCCAATATTCCTTAGCAACTGTTACATATAATATAAACATACTTCAAAGACTTGCCATACATATAATAAACCCATGCATAAGAACAGATCGATATATGGCAATTATATAATGGATAGATTCACTATATATACCCTATGGTTCTTCCCTATCTGTTTGTACATAATAAGCAATGTGCATATATGTATACATTGCAGACCACAGAGTCACTATGCTAGTAGATACTTTGAAGTAGGAAATAACTCTAACTTTTTAAAAGATTTATTTATTCATGCATGCAGAACTGGGTACAGGCAGTGAAAGGATTCACCAGAGACAGAGTGGGGAGCAGAACAGGCAGATCACGAAATACACTGCTTGGGGGAGGAATGGACAGAGAGGAGGGGTCTGCTGTGCCATGTGGGTCACCTCCAGGGTGGGGATCGAACTTGTGCCGAAGTGGCTGTGGCCAGCTTCACAGCTCTGCATTTTAAACCGTTGCACCACCAGGGAGGGCCCAGTAAATCTAGTTTAAATGCATTCTCAATAGAATATTAAGAACAACTTAAAAAAAAAAAAATTCCACAACTGCTGACATGCTTTTCAGGATTTTGTGTGGCGGCTGCCAGTTGAAATCCCTAGACTGGAATAACTGCAGAGACATCTGTTGTGACGCGGCTGCTTGAGACGTTCTAGGCTCACTGAAGCAATTGTTTCTATTACCCTTAGAACTCATGAAATGCTTCAGTTTGCAGCATCCTCATGGAATAAATTGAGCCTGACTTGTATCACGAATATAATTAGGTTAAGATCTTGGTAAAAACTCTACAAGATAGTTTAACCATTTCCTTGCCAAGCCTCCAAAAACGTATGTTGTTGATTTGAGCTTTTTTATGCTATTTCCAGTGACTTCCTCCATGAGTAACAAATGACTCTTGCAGGCAGGATATTAGAGTGTATATAAGTATGCTAATCATGATGAAGTCATAACATGTACATTGAGAAAACGAAAGGGAAAAATTAAGGTGCTGAAGCCATTGTTCGTAGGCTTACGATTTTGTGAGTATTTTTTTTTTCAATATTTATTTATCTATGCATACAGAACTGGGGTATAGGCTAAAGGTGGAGGGGCAGTGAGAGGATTCACAGAGGACAGAGTGGGGAGCAGAACAGGCAAGACAGACGAGGTAAGATCGAGGAGTACACTGCTGAGGGGAGCAGCAGGCAAGACAGACGAGGTAAGCTTCGCCATGTGGGTCACCTCTGGGGCCAGGGATCGACCTCGCACTGAAGCAGCTGCTGCTAGCTTGCAGTGCTGCATCCTAATCCTTTGTGCCACCAAGGAGGGTCATGACTAGTCTTTGTTAGGAAAGAGTTTTCAAATAGAAGGCAGAGGTCAAGATGTATTCAACATTCTTATGTGGAAATTATAAAAACTATCAGACACAAAGTATGAAGTAAAATGATTTTGTTGGCACAAAACAGAAACTTTGAATGGTAAGAAATAATTTTGATTAAAGTCTATGTATATTTGACCTAAATAAATTAACAGTAACTCGAGTAAGTTGCTATGATAAAACCATTGTGGGAAACATAAATGATAAGCCAGCAGTTCATTCTGTTTTTAGTAAAAGTTAAAGGTTTTACAGGATGACAGAATATAAAAGGGTAAAAATCAGCTTAAATAAGTCAAGAAGTAATGAAATTATAAAAATGTAAGCATTATATGAAAGTAAAGTGTTTGAAATCATATGTAAGACATATTTTCATAAAGATAGGTTAATCCTTTGAACTGGTAGATCAAATTCACTGGCATATGTAGCAAACCACTGAATATATAAACCTGGCATTTTGAAGCATTATCATTATGCTAAGATAATAACAAAGTGAAGATGACTATCAACGAAGGTACAAAGGAGTACTGGAAGGTTCAAAGAGGGTGCTCAAGTTGTTAGAGATAATGCAGACTTAAGATCTAGAACCAGAAGTCTAGAACCAAGGGAGAAGCTTGAGATACCATGTAAAAGCCAGGAAGTTTACTAGGGGCTTGTAAGCCAAAGAGTTAATTACATGGACAGCAACAAGCTGATGAAAACAACAGGACCCTACGCCCCCAAAAGGACAGAGCCTCTCAAATGCGGAAATGATGACCATCTCAAAAGTGGGTGTTTATGCCTGCATTGATGGCACAGCAGCTAGATGAGGCTGCAATCATCACTAATTAATAGCTGGTGATAGGATGAGCACATTAAAAAATAATAGATGAACAATCCATACGTATTGTTAATCTTATATATAGTTTTTTGTCGATCATATAGTGCATAGAGTTTCTTTTTTTTTTTTTTTTTAAAGATTTATTTATTTATGCATACAGAACTAGGGTACAGGCCAAAGGCTCAGGGGTGGTGAGAGGCTTCACCAGAGACAGAGCGGGGAACAGAACAGGCAGATCGAGGAAGTACACTGCTGAGGGGAGCAGCGGGCGGGTCAGGAGAGGTCTGCCGCGCCATGAGGTCACCTCCAAGGCAGGCGGGAATTGAACTCATGCGGAAGCGGCTCTAGATTCTCAGTGCTATGCTTTAACCCGCTGCGCCACCAGGGAGGGCCTAGAGTTTCTTTTAAAATGGAAAAATAGAGCTACCATATGATCTAGCAATTCCACTTCAACTGGGTTTCTCTGCAATATAAAAACAGAAAATACTAACTTGAAATGAAATATTTACCCCAATGTATTTATAATAGTGAAGATATGGATATAACCTAAGCAGCCTCTATCAATGAATAAATGGATAAAGAAAATGTGATATGTATACAGACACAGTGCATTTCGGTATGTTTATTATCTTTATATTTAGCACATGTACATGTATACATACAAAGCATGGAATAGTATTCAGGCATATAGAAGAATGAAATCTTGCATTTATAACAATATGGATGGATGTTGAGGAATTATATTGTCAGAAATAAGATAATAAGACAAATCACACATAAGCTCACTTATATATGGAATATTAATAAGTATATTAGCTCAATGATCAGCTACAAGAACAGATGAGTGGTTGCCAGAAGCAGGAGATGGGAAACTGGTAAAACCAATCGTTTTTTGAATGGGGTCAAAAGGTACACCCTTCTCGATTTAAAATAAATTAAGTCATGGGATGTAATGTGCAACCTGGCCATTTGAATTAACAATTCCGTAAACATATATGGAAGTTGCTAGGAAAGGAAATCTTGAAAGTATCATCACAAGAAGAGAAAAGGCTAACTATGCAGAGTGGTGAGGATAACCAGATTTTTGGTGTGATCATTTTGAGACAGCGTGACAAGTGAAATCTGTAGGGCTCTAGTGGCCCAGGGACCTGTTTGAATATGTGGCCTGGTAGATACACTCATGAGCTAAAAAAACATAGCCAGTCAATATCTTGACTAAAGATTGTTTCACAAGCTCCTGGAAGAGAGAAGGTGGAGGGTCCCAGACATGTGGTTGGTGAAAACTGACCAGAGCAACAAAGTCTCATCAGTTTGCCTACGTCACATGCCCAGTGGAGACTTTAGATGCCAATGAAACATGAAATGTATGGATCCATCTATGCATGACCCAGGGTAGCCCAGCTTTGAACATTCTATCACGCTGGTCCCCTTTGTTAAAGGATTAATCTATCTTTATGAAATTTATATGGGTTGGTAGAGCCGTTCCTTTCCTAGCTCCCATCCCTACCTTCCTTGGATAAAACCTCAGTAAAACTTGCCTAGTCTAGACAACAGTGTCTGGCGACTTCTTTTTCCTAGAGGTTCCCAGAACCACATTTGTAGAGGTCTGCAACAATTTCACAATAGCCACAACTATCAAATCATTATGTTCTAGACCTAAAGTCAAAGTTATACCTCCCATAAAAAAGGTAAAAAAAAAAAAAAAAAAAAAAGTAGTACAAGGCCCTCCCTGGTGGTACAACAGGTTAAAGCACAGCACAATGAAGCTCTCCAAAGCCACTGCAACATGAGCTCAATTCCTGGCCAGGGAGCTGACCCACATGGTGCGTGCGGGCTGACCCTTCCTGACCCACCCGCTGCTCCCCTCATCAGTGTACTTCACTGATCTGCCTGTTCTGCTCCCACTCTTCTCTAGTGAATCCTTTCACCCCCCACATCTCTGGCCTATACCCCAGTTCTTGTATGTATAAATAAATATATATATATTTTTAATAAGTAATGCATAATAAAGCGTCCAAGAAAAATAAAGTGGAGATCAAATTATTCCTGGTAGTAACCAGAAAATCTGTGAACTAGAAGCCAAGACAGGGCAGGACTAGTAAGACAGCGGCTCCAAGGACCTGGGTCTAGGCATTTGTGGGGAAATTGGAGGAAGCTTGGAAAGCTGAAGGTTGGAAGTGGCACCTGGGGCGAAGGGAGTAGGTAGGATGGAGAGAAACGGAAAGGGCAGACTCAGAAAGCCAGAAGTCAGTGAGCCCAAGGAACATCAGAATCCTATACTGGTGTCTTGGGTAAAACTCTTAGTTTAAAAGTAAGCGGGTGTTAGCTTTTGCTTGATAGATGATACAGACCAGTATCCCCCAGGGGACAGAGAACTGGAGTTTCTCTAACCTAGTGGGCTGCATACCACGTGGTTAGGAGCAAGAATGAAAGTATGTCTCAGAGCCTGCACCAAGAAGGTTGCAGGATGACAGGGAACAAATGTAAGACAGGGAGGCCAGATCATGAGTGACAGGCATTTTGGCCACGAAGAAAAGAGCCTGTGCACACAACACACTCTTAAAGCTTAAACTCTGAGCAGCAGCACCCCCTAGCTGTAGTGGTTGAAAATGCAGGACAATTTACTTCATGCAATATAAGAACAGAACAGATACTCCGGCAGTTCAGCCTAGCAACCTGAGTCTTAAACCTTCCAGCTGAGTGTTAAGTTTGAGGCCTTTTAGGACAAAAGACTTAGCAAGAGATAAGAAACATGCATTGTAATTAATGGAACAGCTTCTGCCTCGCCCTAGAAAGCACAGCCAATGCTTCCAAGGTGTGATGTCTAAATTCTGAGAACTATTAGACTGATAATAGGAACTTGCATTTAGCCTTTAAAGAGAAACACATCCTTGGTTTCAGAGATTTGTTTTGTTTGCTCTGAGTACTATTGCAGGTTTGCGAGTGTTACAGTTATGACGCACAGTTTCTAATATAAAAAGGATTTCTAATAAGAATTGTTTACAGTGTTATAGTTCATAGGGAACAGGATAGATTAAAGAGAAATACTTCTGCGTTTAAAAAAAGGGGGAGTGAATCTTATCAAACCCTAAGGTACTAAGCACACATGCCCCATCTAGTGGCCTTTAAGAGTTCAGTGAAGAAGCACAAGTGATTCAGCACTTTGATCCCTGTACAACAGCATATACACATGATTCTGTCATAGCATCTTACATAAATCATTCCTCACGCTTGGGGACATGTCTAAATTACAAAACTATCGAGAACCAGAAAAAGACTCAACATTTAGTGCTTTGCAATTATGTGTCCAACCACACATTTGATGTCTTTGTGTTTGTAGATACAGGATGTGGTCCAGAGATAGCAGCAGAGACAGAGATATAGGGAAGGTAGAAGATATATACATAAAGACAAAGAATATGGGATAGTTTTAAATTTGGAGCTATAGGTCAATATATAAATGGTTTATTAGTATATAACAATACGTAACAAAATATGATTCCAGAATAATTCATCTTAAAATAGGCGCTCAGAGAGATTTTTTCAAAGCCACATAGTATTTTTCCAATGTTTCCTATAGCAGAGCTTAACTCTGCTACAGTATTTTTTATTCTGTGATGTTGCTATTTTTTTTACACATATTTCAAATTCTTTGAGGCATGGAATTATATTTTTACTAAAATGCTTTTTCATTCTTGGCAACAAGCAGAATAGTGTTCAATAAAGTGGTTAAAATTTGTTAAATAAATAAAAGCATAGGAGGAAATAATAGATGAACAGATGAGTTATTTGAATTTTGCATATATATGAATCATTAGAGTGAAACTGAATTTTATATCTTTGAAGTATCCAAAAATTATCTTAGCATATTGTTACACATTTTTTTGCAAAGATGTGCTAATTCAAAATAAGAATAACTACTGATTAATCAAGCCTCCTCATAAGACATTTTTCCTAAGTATACAAACGTAATATAGAATGAAAAGTGGCTTGCAAAGGATGACTTTTTTTTTTTTCGTTTAGTGGGAAAAAATGCCTCAGTTGAAGGATGTCATTAAGCAGACTTCTGGGGAAAAAAATTGTACAATTTAATTATGGGGTTATGATAGAAGGATATTCTTAAGAGGAATACTTGAGAAAAGGGTTTGTTTGGTCCTTAGCTACCTAATTCATGCACACACTTAACACAGTAATACAGCCTGAACATCAAGCAGAGTTACACGAACAATACCAGAACTCTCCGGGGTCAGATACCGGCCGAAGGACTTCACTTCCTAGAAAGCCCCAGAGCCTATAATGCTAAGCAGAAAAAGCACAATGCACAAAGAAAGGAAGCCTAGAAAAAAAAATTGTATATATATATATTTATATATATATATATATATATATATATATATACTATATATGTGACGGTGATGGGGGACATCTCTGTCTTTCTAACATATATAGCCCTGTTTAAAAATATCTAATTATCTATTTAAATGGGGGTTTTGATTGAATTCTCATGTACATAGAAATGACAACATATAGATGAAAGAACTTCCCCTTCACTGGTTTTACAGATCAGTTCTGTCAATAACAAATGACTGATTTTTTTTTTATTTTAATTTTTTAATGATTTATTTATTTATGCATACAGAAATGCAGTCAGCTAGAGGTGCAGGGGTGGCGAGAGGATTCACTAGCAACAGAGTGGGGAGCAGACAGGCAGATCAACAAAGCACACTGCTGAGGGGAGCAGCGGGTGGGTCAGGAGAGGTCTGCTGCACCATGTGGGTCACCTCCAGGGCAGGGACAGAACTTGCACTGGAGCGGCCACAGATTGGCTTAGCTTCACAGGGCAGTGTTCTAACCTGCTGCGCTACCAGTGAGGCCCACAAATGACGAATTTTAACTCTTGGTGGTGACACAGATTAGATATAATTAGAAAAAAAAAAGTATTGCTGCTTTCACTAATGTATTTCTAATATTATTAATAGATATTGCCAAATTAAAACAATTATTTACTTTTTTTTTCCATTTTGAAGAAAAAGACACCCTAGAACTGTTAGTTGTGTTTCTTTTAGGATAGAGAGAAAGGGACAAAATAAATCTTCACTGCCTTAGTAGTTTATACCAACATTAAAGTAAAAAGTGAAAAAATCAGTTTCCTCTATCAACTTGCACATTCCAGGCTTTGGTGCAATGAAAATAGTATGGAGAAAAACTTTTTGGATGACATACAGGATAGTATTTCTTTTAAGTAATAAGAAGAACCATCTTTCTATAAAAGATTCTTTTCTGAAAGTATTTTCAAGGTGACATGTCAGTGACATGAAAGGGCACAGAGGAACACAGGGGACATCAATTGATTATGAAGAAAGCATACATTCAACAAAGGCGTTCTCCTTTCTTTTGTACCCCTTTGCATTAGCCCTTAGAACTTGTTCATTTTTGATTCTAATTTTCAGATCACTGAAAACTGAAGGGTAGAAGAGCTAAAGAGACATTTCTCCAGAGAAGACATGCAGTTGGACAAGCATATAAAAAAATGCTCATCATTCTTAGCATCAGGGCTCACTGATTACCTGCCCAAAGACATACCATGGAAATTAAAATTAAAATTACCATGAGGCACAATCTCATACCTGTGAGAATGGCCCATTTCAATAAAAGTTGACAATGTATAGAAAAAGGAACCATTGGTAGGGATAAGACTGGGATAGCCCCTGTGGAAAATACTATGGAGATTGCTCAAAATATTAAAAAACAGATCTGCTGTATGATCCTGCAATTCCACTCCTCAATGACTATGCAAAGAAAACAAATACACAAGTTTGAAGGAACATATGTACTCCTTTGTCCATTGAGACATTATTTATAATCATCAAGTTATGAGAAAAAGACTTAAATGCCCAAAGATTTAATGTGTGGACAAGAAAGACATAGTCTATATCCAAGTGGAATACTACTCAGCTACAAAAAAGATAAACACTTGAAATGTGCAATAATATGGATGGAACTGGAGGGCAATATGCTAAACAAAATAATCCAGGGAGAAAGACAAATACCCGATGGTGTTACTTATTATTGTGACATAGACAAATAAAACAAAGGGTCAGGTTAACTAATTCAATAACAAATCCTAGAGATCTGAGGCTGCCCTAGAGGGGGAGAAGAGGAGAACAATACAAGAAAGAAGTGCACAGGACTACTGTGGAGGAATATGGGTGCCTTGGGTAAGAATGGTGTGGTAAAATACATCTAAATAGTATGAACCAATATTTCTAAATTGAGTACGGTGCTGGAAACCAAGGTTATATTAAAAAATAATAATAATTAAAAATATAAAATGAGCACTTTGGACTAAAAAAATAATCAACTGGTAAGTAAGCTTCCTAAAATGATGATTAAACACTTAAATAACAGATTACCTTATGTCTATGGTCTAAATTAAGTAAATAAGCTTAATTAGATTTAAAAAATAAGTTTTTGAATATTTTCCACTAGCAACTTTAAATTATCAAATAAATAATGTTTGTTTATAATCATTACTTGATGACTCATCTGAATTTTACTTATCTCCTTGGGATAATTTCTAGAAGTCAAACTTAATTTTACATTTTTATTGATATACTGCAAAACCTTATAAGAAAGTAAATGCTAATACCAACTAAAAGATAAGGATTTCAAAGCTTATCTGTCTTTAAAGTTTTTCTCTAACAAAGTTTATCTGCAAAGTATCACTAGTCCTGCTTATGATTTCTCTTTTTGTCTCTAAGTAATTTCTTTTAACACTATCCTTGGAATGAAGGGTAGACAAAGATGAAGTGAACGATTTTCTCTAAAAAGGAAATGCATCATGGGAAAAATGTGAACTCTTAAGACATCAAAGATATTTAAAGTGAGTCTTAGAGATTAGGAAGTATATTATTTCAAGATCTATTTTGAAGATAATGAAGGGGAGGATTGTTTCGATGTTCTTCCTGGGGCCATAGGAACTAACACACACTTGGTCAATCAGAAAGGCACGGCCAGCTCAGAATGGGTCTGCCTTATTGAAACTAACAGCTCCTAATCGCAACCATGATTAGTGAAAAGAAAATATAGTCACCTTGGAAATGCAAGTCCACTGTGAGTCAGTGAGTCAGTGTTGATCACAGGCAGGTAACAGCTATCCAGTTACTTAGCCCTCCCATGCCGTTATCATGGAATTACCCAAGGTTTTAATCTCTTTTTTTGGATCTAACTAATAATGTGCCAATTCCACTCTCAGACCTTAGTGTTGGAGACACAAGCTATCTTTTTTTTCCCCCCTTTTTTTCCTGGCTGTTATTTCTTGGTGAATAGTTGGCAGTGAAAGTCAAAGTTGAAGTAAAATGAATAATATTAAATTGAACTAAGGAGTCAATTTGAAACAACAGTTGACCTTTTCTGAAAGGCTCAGGGCTCTGGTAATCCACATGATTCAGATGACAGCAGAGTGGGATCTGGAAGCTTTCGGGACTAGAGGCAGAGACGCATCTAACAAATATAGGTTATCAGCTGTCTGGTTTAGTCTTTAATGTACTTAAGGGAAGAAATGCTTCATCTACTATCTAAATCTATTTCTGCATGTCAGATGCTTTGAAATCAAAATTTATTTTCCTCTGTTCTTGCCCCAGTTCTTGTGGCTTTAAAAAATTACTTTATTCAAAGGAAGTAAAAGAGAAATTGTGTAATATCTCCTATGTTGTCACTACTGTTCTATTTTCTAGATCTTTCTTTCAAGTCTATTTACTACAATTTCAATAAATTAGATTGATTTTACTTACTTTAGTTGAGCGCCTAGGAAAAATTTGAATTTTTCATATCATTGACAATTTGGATTTTTTTTAACCTACCAACATTAAAAACAGGCAGAATTTGTTATGGGGGGAAAAAAAAAGAACAATGGAAATCCTATGTAATACAAGTACTGGTCATAGAATATCATTTGTTAACAAATACTGGGTTACAATAAGTTGTTACTGTTCCAAAGTGGTATATCTTTAATTGAATCCTCACATTCTTGATGTGCTAAATAATATTATTGAGTCCTAGATATAAGATGTTTTCATATAATACAAATCAACTATATAAATATAGGAAAAAGTCTTACATACACTGCTTTCCCCATTAAAAATGCGTTTCTCATTATAGATTTAAATTTCAGGCTGCTATGTGTGTGTTCAACTATATTATCTCATTTTTTTAAAATTTATTTATTTATGCATACAGAACTGAGGGGTACAGGCCAGAGGTGCAGGGGTGGCGAGAGGCTTCACCAGAGACAGAGTGGGGAGCAGAACAGGCAGAGTGACTGAAGTGAGGGGAGCAGCGGGCGGGTCAGGAGAGGTCTGCCTCTCCATGTGGTCTCCTCCGGGGCAGGCGGGAATCGAACTCATGCGGAAGTGGCTTTAGCTTCTCAGTGCTATGCTTTAACCCGCTGCGCCACCAGGGAGGGCCTATTATCTCATTTTAATAAGTACATTCATGCTCCAAAGAAATGTAAAACATGTTCCTAAAAAAGCATAGCCAAGAGATACAAGTAATTCTTGCTGTATCAGTGATTTCTCCTATTTTTATGATTCTGCTCACTATGTGGACAAAGATTAATTCGATCCCCAAATAAACAGCCCTTCCCTCAGAACAGCACCCAATCTAAGGCTGACCTGTCATTAGAATTATTAACATCTGTGCAAAGCTATAGAGAGTCCATCTGCACGGACCAGTAAGAATTCAAGCACAGCATTCTCATTCTCGCTTTCCTTTGGTGTTTGGTCTCCTTTGATGCAGCAAATCAATAAACCCAAATTTGTTTGGCAAAATAAGTTTTTCTGGAGGTCTTTTATCTGATGGGTTTTATCACTAGAAAAGTCTTTCCAAAAGATCGATTTCACTGAAGATATATTCTGAGGAATTGTCATTATGTTAAAATAGTCCCTGCCCATACACATAATATAGGAGTGATAAAATGGAATTTGGACTATCTTGTTTGATTTTACATGGTAAACAAATGAGACTCCAGATTTATTCCCACCCCTAGATGTGACTGAGAGACCCACAATTAGAATTCATGTTACTTCATATGTTCTTCAGTATATCTCCTCCATAAAGCCTATCATTTTTTATTCTAAAGTTTCATATATTTGTGATCCCCTCAAGGACACAAAAAAAATGCATCCCTGCTGTGCATGAAGCATATAGTTGAAGCTTACTTTTTAAAATTGCTTTGTCAACTATTTCAATCAATATTTAGACTACCCTTTTAAAACAAACACATCACTTCCAAAATATATCTTTAGCAAATTTTAATTTCACCCATACAGACATACAAAGAAATCAAAAACATTGACAATTACTGCAGAATTTCTGATGAACCATTTGCTGAGACTATTCTGTTACTCTTGTTTGATGTCCTCCGGACTGACTGTGAATCTTGGCTTTGTAGAATATTAACTGGATAAATGTGACCTCCAGAAAAGAATTCAGACAATATTATCTGACACAGACTTTTGCTATGATAAAATAAGCCAGTACAAGGAAAATACCATGAACAGAGCTGGGTATTATAATTATCACACAGAAAATATTAGTTATTACTTTTAATATCAACTAGCTGTAGGAAATATTATTTTAAAAATTCAATCTCCATTTATATTGCATTTCATAACAAATTTAACCTTTTAACAATTAATACCTAGATTTTTGAGCAGTCTTAGATTCACAGAGCAGAAAGCACAAAGAATTCCCAAAAGGCCATTGTTCTTTTTACAGCCTTCCTCACAATTAACATCCCCCACCAGAGAAATGTGCTTGTTACAAAATGAACCTCCACTGATTGACATCATTTTCATCCAAAACCCATTTAACATTAGGGCTCACTCTTAAGGATGCATATTCTGTTGGCTTTCACAAATACATAGTGTTATGTAACCATCATTATAGTGTCATAGAGAGGAATTTCACTACCCTGAAAAGTCTCATGCTTTGTCTATTCGGCCCTCTCTCCTCCTGATTCATGTCAACCACTGATCTTTCATCTGTTGCATAGTTTTGTCTTTTTCAAATGTTATACAGTTGGAATCATACAGTGTGGAACAATATGTTTGTAGCTTCTTTGACATTAGTTTACATTGGCTTCTTTCATTTAGTAATAGGTATTTATGGTTTCTTCATGTCATTTTGGGCATGCTAGCTCATTTGGTTTTGATGCTAAGTCATATTTCATTATTGGAAGTACTACAGTTTATCCATTCACCAAGTGCAGGACATCAAATTGCTCCAAGTTTTCACAATTATGAGTTAAATGCTTAAATAGTCCATGTGGAATAATTTGTGTAGATATCACATTTCAATTATTTTAGATAAATACAAAGGCGTGTGATTCCCGGACCACACGGTAGGCGTACATTTAGCTTTGAAAGCAAACTAGACCTTAATATAGAAAAAAAAAAACAAAAAACAAAAACCCTCATTATTCTTCTGCCACTGTTCTGACTGACACTGAATACATACATGTGTCGCTGAAACTAAATATAGGAATATTATGCAATATTATGCAACAATGAGAAGTCATCTTTTTTTAAAAAAAATTTTTCTATATTCATGTGTACAAGAACTGGGGTACAGACAGCGGTGTGGGCAGTAAGCAGATTCATCAGAGACAGAGTGGGGAGCAGAACAGGCGGATCTACTGAAGTACACTGCTGAGGGGAGCAGCGGGCGGGTCAGGAGAGGTCTGCTGTGCCCTGTGGGTCAACTCCCTGGCTGGGGATCGAACTCACCAGTGGCTAGAGATAGCTTGATAATGCTGACTTTAACCTCTGTGCCACCAGGGAGGCCTACAAGTCATCTTCTAGTCCAGCGAGATATACAGAAAAATAATCATTCCTAAGGATTACATAAAAGTCTTGATAATATGCATGCTTGGGAGGTGAAATATTCAGTAGAAATTTTTCTTAATTTTTATCATATGTCATGACTTTTTAGTTTCTCTTAATAACTCTTGTTCTTATGTTTCTCCTCCTTCTACTTCTTGAAGTAATTACTCTCCTGGGTATCCATATGGCTGTGAATAACTGTTTCTTCAAGTATTAGATTATATTTCAATTTCTTTGAAAACTCTTCCCAGAATACTTTAGGCTGTACAATGTATCTTCTCTAGGTGATGCCACAAGACCTATTTTCCCTAAATTAAAATTGTTCACATTACATTGTAATTTTTGGATTATTCAGCAAAAACCCCAGATTCAGAAATTTGCAGGGCTACCAGTACATATGAGTTCCAATTAAATATCTGTTGAATGAAGGAATGGCTGGATGAATAAATTTAATTTACAGTTCAAAATTTGCATTCAGTTATTGCCATTCTATTCTGACATGAGCCTCACAATGTACCTTAAACTTCAGGGGGGAAAAAAAAATCCAAGATTCCAATGGATCATGAATGTAAGGGTTATTAAATGTTATTCTAAAGTTCTGATACATAATCCATATCTTGTAAAATTGCAACCAAAGAACTGGCATCATTCTATATTAATGAGTAGGTAAACATTATTATTTATAGTCTGAAAATTTTAGCATGAAACATTAAAGTTATAAGGAAATTAAGGAAGTAAAATAAAATTAATCAAAAACTACCCCCAAGCAACACAAACTGCATTAATATATCTCTTCAAAAAATCAGACATTACATATTAATCGAGAAAATTACACTCTTAAGTATAGTATTTCCATTCCAGTTTAACAATTAACAGTCAAATAATTACTTTTGGTTTATTATATTTCATTCAAAATTGCACATTAAACTAATGTCAAATTCTACACTCAGGTCTCTACTATATAAAAATTCACAAAATACTGATAGTTGTTAAATAAAACTATATTTTATCAAATAAATTCTATACTTTAATGTTACTATAGTCTTTTGAGTATGAACATATTTGTAGTCATTTCTGTTTCTGGTTGATATTCTTAACTAAAATTAATATCAATATTTTCATTTCATTGGAAACTGGCTTTAAATGTTAATTAAAAATATAACAGACATATAGATTATACTCATATTCATTCATGCAATTGAGAGCACATTCATTAAATATCTCATGTTTAGAGGAATTGTATGGAGAACAATTGTTGTGTTGAGGCAGTTGTTCTCAAGCTTTACTGGGAAAATTATTATTTATGATGTTTGCTAAATAAAATTTTCTGGATTCTGCCCATGGAAATGTTGGCTTTGTAATTGTGGTGTGGAATTCTATACTCTGCCTCTGAGAAAAGCACAGTGATAATGCTGAGGGGAGTAGTATAAGACCCATTAATCAAAAACAGTGATGCAATGTATTGAGAGATAACAAGGGACAACTTGATTCCCCCCCCCCCCAATTTTATGACTAAGAGTGTAAAAGTCATACACAAACTCTGGCTGTCAGAATTAATGCAGGCTTTGTGCTGGGTGTGAGTGGAACCACTCTTCAGAAATACTTATCTGGTAAATACACATTATGTTTCAACTCTTTATTGGCTCTTGGAAAATTAACTCAGATATTCCAAATCTAGGAAGATCATTTTAAAATCAACAGAGTTTGGAGTTTGCTTCAAGAACAAACAATATTTAGTCCCTGGCCACTGCCAATCCTACTTGCTATGTATAAATGCTCATATGTATATATTTGTTCATTCATTCATGTTTTAATTTCCTGACCTGAACTTTCCCTGATACTGCACAACTGCTTATTTGAAAGACCCCAGTTTCAAAATGTCAGCAAGAGAAGCTGTTTTTCCTGGTGAATCCACTGAAATTCGAACTTCAATTCAGACGCACCAGGCACCAGGCCAAATTTAAAAATTCATTGGTGTCAGGGTTATTTCTTGGGTTATTTCTCACCTAGAATACCACTATTTCCTCCTTACTCTCTGCTCTATACATCCAAGCATGAATGGCTTATTTTTTCTAAAAACCTAGGTGATTATTTTCCTTTGGAATTTGAGAGGAAATGGTGAAGCAGGTGTTAGCCTGTATACCAGAGAAAACTGGAAAGCTTTTATCCCTTGGACATTTAAGAGGAAGTTCCTTTGGTTTTCAGATGATTATTTTCTGAGTCTAAATATATACAATTAACACCAGCTGGATCAGACAGGATTCTATCAAAACAAACCAAAACATAGGACTTATGTTAGATACCATGGCCTGGAGACAGGGAATTGATGCACAGATATTTAAAGATTAGTAGTGCAAACAGGGATTGCTGATAACTATAGATAAAAGTCACCAAAAGGGAATAGTTCTCATTCTTGGTATGAAGGGAGGGAACAGAGAGGATGTTCAGAATTAGGGACTGGAAGAAAAGGTCATGCTTCAGGATGGGCAAAAGGAGTATAATCCTTCCTAGATGATGTCAGATCCTTTGGGTCTCTGCTCTGTTGGCATCAGACTATAAGTGGAAGCAAAGTCAGCTGGCACACGCCTTCCAAAGGAATAACCCAACTGCTACTATAAGTGCTAATAATGTCGATGCATGAAGACGGCGGATGGAATCTCCAGAGCTAGAAATAGGGAGGCAATTTTTCTGTTTTGTTCTTCATCTGCTTTCCTTTTAGTATCTCCTACTGGCAGAAAAATAACAGCACTTGGGCTGACATGATACTCTGAGAACAGAATTTACAAATCTCAGGTAGTTGGGGAATTTAATTGAGAGTTTGGGAAATGAAGCTTATGTTTAAGAATATCTTAAGAGGTGGCACAATTTGTAAAAGAGTAGTCTAGGACTGAGACAAAATGGTCAATGACCAGCGCAACAGCCAGAGCCAATTTTCTACTTGTTTTTTAAAAGGATCTAGCTTAATGGTTAGGGTTCTGGATTCAAAGAAAAATTTGTTAAAAAAAAAAAACTATATGGTGATGGCACATGGGTGATTTGGTGATGGGAAACCCGCGGGGATTACAATCGAGATGGAAAAAAAAATGTACAAAATGATGTAAAAATAAACTTTTGTAATAAAAAAAGTAACTTGAAAAAAAAAACTAAGTTGAGTTTTTTAAAGCGTATATCTTGAGAAAAAAACAATTGAGCATTGACACTCATTTCACTAGGATGTGAGAGACAATAAAAGCATGTAATTTGGTCTAAAGGATTTAGTTGTCCTCAGAAGAACTGAAATTGGCTTCTGAAATGAGAACTACATAAAAACTATTATTCAAGTCTTCATAATGTCTCAATACTGAAATAACTCTATCTCCTTAGAAGACCAATTATCTCCCTAATGAGACTGCAGGGCATGAATTATTATTTCTCTGTCAAGAACCAGAATGTCAGCTTAAAATTTATCTCAAGGCCCTCCCTGGTGGTGCAGAGGTTACAGTCTCAGCGCTATCAAGCTATCACCAGGCACTGTGGCATGAATTCGATCCCAGGCCAGGGAGCTGACCTACATGGCATAAAAGATCTCCCCTACTCCCCACTACTCCCCTCAGCAGTGTATTTCAGTCCATCCACCAGTTCCGCTGCCCACTCTGTCTCTGGTGAATCCTTTCATCCTCTGACTTACACCCTCCATCTCCTACACCAAAATAAATAAATAAATAAATAAATAAATAATAATAATAATAATAATAATTAATAGAGCCCTCCCTGGTGGTACAGCTGGTTAAAGCACAGCACCAAGAAGCTAAAGTCACTTCAGCATGAGTTTGATCCCCGCCTCGGAAGTGGTGGGTCAGGCAGACTTCCCCTGACCTGCTTGCTGATCCCCTCAGCAGTGTACTTTTTCATTAGGCCTGTTCTGCTCCTCATTCTGTCTCTGGTGAATCCTCTCACCACTCCTGCGCTCTGGCCTGCACCCCAGTTCTGTATGCATATATATATATATATATATATTTTATTTATTTAAATTAGTTAATAAAATTTAAAGAAAAAAAAGAAATGAATGGGAAGAGGAAAGAGAGATGATCATTGAAAAGATAAATTTAGTCATTAAAGGCACTGAATCTTACTAAATATGGACAATAAAGTAAAGAGAGGACTCAAGACTAACTTTTGAGTTAAAATAATTGTAAATTAAAAAAAAATGAGGGATTAAAATGCATGTTTGGGAAGGAATTTGACAAGACTAGTTTTGGACTTGTTAATTATACAATCTAGAGCTAACCATTGACAAACCATCACTGGAAATTGTATAATATGTGGAATTTGGACCTTGAAGATAAGGATTTTCCTTTGGAGTACTTTATGGTTAAGGGATTCATCATTTCTCACAGAACAAAATCAAAAATCATGAAACAACAATATATTCTCCTACCTTATAGAGTTCCCTGATTTTTTTTTGCTATTCTTTTCTTTCTGCCTTAAAAGATTGTTCAGGAAGATAAGACATATTGCAACAATGATGTGATATTTGAAGCATGTGTGCTTTTGGAAATATTCTGTTCGGAGTGATTTCTTTCCGTGTCCATCTGACCATCTTGGATTCACTGTGGAAACCCAGATCAGATGTGACTTTTAAGATTAAAAAAAAATCAAGAAGATTCCATTCTCCCTTTTATGCAGATGCTGTACTTCATGTTGTCTCATTTTTCCATATTTTCATAGTTCATTTTATATACCACCTCACATATCTGCTTGGCTTCTAGATTTTAAGCATCTTCTGTATATAAACACTTTATTTATTCAGGTACATAGAAGTTTATGACATTCCAGAGACTTGATTCCAGGAATAGCAAGGTGATTTTATACACTCCTATACAGACAATAGTATTTGTTAACTATAGAATCATATGCTTCAAATAACTTCGTCATCAAAAAAGAGAAAAGGGAAAGGGAGCTCACATAAGAGGAAACACAAAATAACCAAAAAACAGAACATGATGTTCAACATCAGCAGGAAAGACTGAAACATACCTAAACAGGAAAGACACCCCTCAGTCTGGCTAAGCACCAGACAGATAGTTACACCCACACACCACTGATCGTTCTTTCCTTAGGACATAAATGAGAAAAGTTGCAATTTGAATTTCTCCCTCTGACCCTTTCAGAAGTGAATATTCCCTCTTGCCAGATTCACCCCAAGATCGTCTTCTCAGGGATGTGGCAGAGAACTCGGTTACAGGCCAGACTGATGAAGTACAGTGCTGAGGGGAGCAGCGGGAAGACAGGAGAGGTCTGCAGCACAATGTGGGTCAGCTCCAGGGCTGGGGATCGAACTCCCACTGAAATGGCTGTGGATCACTTGCAGTGCTGCACTGTAATCCAAGGAGCCACCAGGTAGGGCCCAAAAGTACTGATTTCTATACTTGCAAACTTTCTATAAACTTGATGGAGGCAGTTTGTTTTTCCTTCTTCTTTTTTTTTTTTCCAATATATATTGTTTACATCATCCTTCATTTTATGCATTTTTTTTCATCTCAGTTGTAATCCCTGTGGACTTCCCACCACCAGTTCATCCATATGCCATCACCATTGTCCTGTGTGCTCTTCCAGCCCCAGTTTTGATCCTGTTTCCCTCTCTGCCCCCATAGAATGTTAGTTTTCAAGCAAGATAGGGTCTTACTCTCTAGTCTCTCTTGGAGGGTGGGGGCCTAACTTTGAGAAGTGTCAGTTAGCCCACACGGATGGCTGTTCACATTGGCCAACTGCATCTAGCATCCACTATTACTTTTCTCTGGCTCACCCGAGAGCTTAAAACTTGTCCTAGTTTATTTCAGGAGTTGAATTCAATTCTTCTCTCTTACTACAACTGACCCAATTTTAACAGAGTTAAGTAATATCTTCTTTTCCTTTTTAATTCTGTCTGGTGCAATTTTTCTTTGGCACACATAAATATAGTTTTACCACCTATACATGACTGTAAAATTTAAAAGTTTAAGGATGTCTAATTATGACAAAACATCACACACACACAAAAAAAAAAACAAAACTAGTTTGCCTCTAAAATTTGTGCAAATTTCTACAACGATTTTGAAAGCTTCCTATTCAAAGTAGCGTACACTCAAATGCATAAAGAGCCTTGCTTATAACATGTTATAACCATCAAATCTGGAAAAATAAGTAATACCATGTGGTATATTCACATCTCAATTAAAACGACTAGCATTTACCTATTTTATCTGCATAAAGAAGTTTGATGATGCTCATTTCAAAAAGGCAGTTGGTTTTCAGATAAATAGGAACAAATGTATTTCACATATGTGAAAAATACATGAATGTATAATGCGCGCTTGTGTCAAGGAGCAAAGAGAAACAAGGATACATGTATTTCCTTATAAGTGTTAAATGATATGGAAATACTAAGAAGATGTCAGTGGTGGCTACAGTAATGATTACAGCTCATTGATTATTCACAAATCTTGACATAAAATCGACAAAACATAAGAACTGACAAAATTAGGACGCAATTCATGAGCTATCCTCATATACCTCAAAGTACAAATTAGTGATGTCTGGGTGTTTGGTGGTTTATTTTATGATTTGTTTAGGATATTTGCTACCTTTTTTTTTTTTAATTCTACAATGAGTGAAACCATCCAGTGTATGTGTATTTCTCCTTCTTACTTGTTTCACTTAGCATGATCCCTTCAAGTTCCACCCATGCTACAAATGGCAAGACTTTGTCTTTTCTATGGCTATATAGTATTCCAGTTCACACAAACACCACATTTTCTTCATCTATTTATCTTTTGTCAGACATTTGAATTGTTTTCATATCTTGGTTATTGTGAATACAGCGGATTTGAACATAGGAATGCATCCCCCGCTTTGAATGAATGTTTTCATAGTCTCTGGGTCAATGCCCAGAAGTGGGATACTGCATCATATGGTCGTTACATTTTTATTTTTTTTTGAGAAACCGCCATACTTTTTTTTCCATTGTGGCACATTAATTTACACTCCTCAGTACAGCAACTAAGGTTTCCTTCTTACTACATCCTTTTCCACATTTTCTATTCATTACCTTTTTGATAATAGCCATTTTCACCAAAATGGTCAGATTTTTTAACCAAAAAAAGGCTAAAATATATTTTCAAAATTTTAGATTTTAATAAGGGTAACAGGGTGGTCCCCAGGAAAAGGGGAAGTTCCAGGTTCCCTGCCCCACCCAAAAGGAGGGTGGAGCTGAGCAGAGGAGAGAAGGAATCTTAGGAACAAGGAAGCAGGATGGAGAGCCAGAAGACCTGAGGAAGCTACATGGAGCAGCAAGAGACATGTGAAGAAGCCATGCTTGTTTCTTGGCCCTGAACTGGTAGAAACAGATGACGCTTTTCTATGGGTCCCGGCCAGAAGGTGCTTTAGTCTTGTGGTGGGCTTTCAGGCCTTGCTTTGGGCCAAACCCTTTTGGACCAAACTTTTGCCCACAAGGGGAAGGGTAACTTCAGGTGTTTGATTTAGAAATTATATTCTTTGTCTTTTCTGTATTGTATACTCATTGCATTAAAGTCCCTTTCCTTTAAAGCTCTTATGTCTTGTCTTGATGTGACAGATGGCAGAACCTATTTAGAGCAGGCAGGTTTGGGGGTTCAGGGGTGCCCCTCTCTCCCTGCCCTGCAACAAAAGGACTTGAGGCTATACTGAACAGAGCAAATACAATTAAACAAAGAGATAAAAGGTGTTCCTAGAGAAAGCAAGAGAGCAATTAGTTAAGCTATAACTCATGTCTCCTCAAATGGATCTGAAAGCATTTATTGAAAGATTATTCCACATTACTGACTCAGAAGTATCAACAAAATGCTATATTTGAAAAGAAAATGTATTATCAATATTAGAAACTGAGCAGGTAAGAGTAGCAAGTGACTTATGAAGGGAAGAAAATTAAATTGCCATCAAATTTTTTGCCAGCGATGCCTTCTGACAAAATAAAGTGAAATGCATATTGAAGAAATGTGGGGAAAGAACATGAATCAACATTTAACTATTTAGTAAAATTGACTTTTATGTAAAAAGTGCACAGACTCTTATTACCAGCTAATGACTTTTCAAATATTGTCCTCAACAGCCCTTCATAAGGTAAGTTCTAGAGCAATTTTGACATAAGAACATAAGAGCATTAAATACATAGTTATTGGAAGAATATATTACTGAAGGACAGATATAACAGGAGCCCTAACTACATATGTCTTTGCATGCATGCATGTCTGCATGTCTGCATATGTGTGCATATTTATGTGTGCATCTTTGTAGAGTTCCATATGAAGTTGACCTCTCGTTTGGATGCTTCCTATAATTCGATATCCATAATCTAACGGTGGGATAGAATATGGATAAAATGTGTAACAATATGTAATTGATTTTTGTAATAAGTAAGAGCAACTTTACGACTTAATAATGTGATGTTTCTAACAAACAATAAAATAAATGAGTAATTATAAGATTTTTTTTTCTTTTACCATTTCTGTCTCTTGACAATCATGTCTTGTGGCCAGACTGTGATCATGAAATTCTATTTCTTTTTCTAAATCAAAAGGCATGTAACAATGACTGATTTCACAGCTGTGACAGATAATGTCCAAGCTGGACCTGGAATAGCTTCCATAACAATGAAACTTGCAAAGAGCCTGCAGATCATGTCGAGGGGAGTTGACAGTCAAATGGAAGAAGTGCCACTTGGCAAAATGTGGGACAATCTGTACTTCCTGAGGATGAGAAATGCAATTTTACTTAAATTGAGTTCATGATGATATTTTAAAAATTAAAAGAATGGGTAATCTCTTACAAGGAAGATACCAATTCATTATCTTGAAAACTGGTTAGATAAAATGAAAGCCTCAAGAATCTATTGAGTTTTTCCTGAGGAACTTAACTTAAAATAGGTAGGAAGATCACTGAAGCTGACTTTTACCCTGAGAACATCTATAAAAAAAAAAAAAAATACTGGGTAGAAGGGGTGAAGGCTATACATATAAAAAAATTTAGATAAGAAGGTATATGAGGGCCCTCCCTGGTGGTGCAGTGGGCTAAAGTACGGCACTAAGAAGCTAAAGCCACTTCAGCATGAGTTCAATCTCCGCCCTGGAGGTGACCCACATGGCACAGCAGACCTCTCCTGACCCACCCGCTGCTCCCCTCAGCAGTGGACTTCATTGATCTGCCTGTTCTGCTCCCCATTCTGTCTCTGGTGAACCCTCTCACTGCCCCGGCACCTCTGACCTGTACCCCAGTTCTGTATGCATAAATAAATACATCTTTAAAAAAGAAGGTATATGATAAACTTATTGCACTTATAAAATATTATGATTCAATGAATCATCACAGTATTTAGAGTAAATACCATTTCAGTTTTATCCTTTGGATAGACATATACAAGTAGTAAAAGAGGAACTGAAAGTATTTGCAAAGATGAGTAGCAACATGAACTTATTTACTGCTAGTGAGACATAATCACTTTGCAAATCAGTTTGACATTTTCTAATGGAACTTCAATGTCACACTTCACTTAGTGCCATCACCATGCTACTTTGATATCTTCTGTGGAGTGTCTGACACACATACATCAAGAGATAAGCTCAAGCTGATTTACAGTAACATAGTACACAATATCCAAAAACTGAAATCAGTGTCACTTTTTACCAATGATAAATGTATACAAACATGAATAAATTAGAGTATGATTTTTGTATTGCTGAACTGAGATCTAACTTTAACCTCTTCTGGACATAGGACATAGCCATTGTTTCTTTCACAGTTTTTCGTCAAAACTGAAATCTGAGGGGTAGAGTTCATTCTACTATCCTTATTTAAAACTTGTTAATACATTCTTGAGGAAAGAAAATATCGGTTGCTTCTGATAAATAAAGTATACTTCTTTTCATGTTCAAGTGGGAAGGACATGACTTTCAGGCTTTCCCATGTCTTCCCTGGGCTGACACGAACTCAGAACAAAGCTTTACATTCACTGGCAGGTCTCTGCATTGGCCTGTAGGCATTTGGGCAATGGAAAAAAGCAGACACCTTGCAGTAGGGAATTATAGGCTAGGGCACACTTGGCCCTTACTTGCATTAGATGACCCCCTAGGTTGCTCTGAGTCTTAGTTCCCTTATCTGTATAAAGGAGTGACAAGAAGGACTGGGCAGCTCTGTTGTGAGACAATGCTCTGAGATAATGCACTTACTATCTGATTGAATGAGTGAGTATAGCTCTCAAAAACTTGTTTACTGAATGAAAGAGACCATGAAGCAACAAAGAATGCCAGTTTCTTCTTATGTAAAGGATAAGACTCAGTAGTTTATTGCTAATGAATGCATTCACTAGTGGTTAAGTCTCTAATAAAAAGCAAACGGAATGACTTTTAGATGACTGATAATCATGGTAATTAATGAAATGAGACATTTTCAGAGGGGCATACAGAACTATGAAAATATTCTATGTCCTGTACTGGGTGGGGACTTAATTAAATTTTATTTTACTCTTCTCCTTAACCATTGTGTAGCTATAACTTTATCTCTAGTTCTCTCTTTACCTTTACTTTTATCTCTCTATATTATTGTTATGATTTCCCTTAATTATATAAGAACTCCTGGCTAGCTCACTGAAGCATCTGAGAAAATCTTTACCTATTTTATTTAAGTCTTTGTTTCATTAGGTATGGGTGGGGTGGGCATTTCTGTCATGTTGTCTATGGGTTATATCATTAAATCCTTACAAGGACCCAGGATAGCTTTTCCCTATGGAAATCATACCAGGACTCAATACTCTCAAATGCCTGTCTCTTAGATATTGTAGTCATATGTTCTGTGAGAGTTTTCCCGGTTGCCCAGTTAGGATAATCTCTTTGTATTCTTTGTTTGCATGTAATATTATACAGTGGTTGGTACAAGAGATTTCTTCAGTGTTGACCACAATTGAGAGGAGATGATAAACACAAAACATTTCTCCTAAGATATCAGTGACACTATTTCAAACTGCAAGTCTTAAAACAAGCCTAAACTGGAGGTTTCCGATTTTTTTTAAGATTAATTTATTTATGCATGCAGAAGTGGGGTACAGGCCAGAGGTGCAGATGAGAGTCCTCACCAGAGACAGAGTGGGAGCAGAACAGGCAGACTGACAAAGTACACTGCTGAGAGAAGCATTAGCAGGTGGGTCAGGAGAGGTCTGCCACGCCATGTGGGTCACCTCCAGGGCGGGGATTGAACTGATGATGAAGAGGATTTTAGCTTCTTAGTGCTGTGCTTTAAACTACTGTGCCACCAGGGAGGGCCAGGGTTCAGAACTTAAAAAGAAATGGAAATGTTGCTATACTACCCAGCACCAGGAAACCTAAGATCAAGCCTAAATCTAAACCTAATATTAAACCTAAAGATTTAGGCCCTCCCTGTGGTGCAAGGGACTTAGTGTCTGCACTGTGAAGCTATCTGCAGCTGCTGCAGCAAGAGTTTGATCCCCACATGGTGCATCAGACCTCTCCTGTCTCACCCGCTGCTCCACTTAACAGAGTATTTCAGTAGATCCATCTTTTCTGCTCCTACTTTGCCTCTGGTGAATCTTTTCTCTCTCCCATAAGTATGGCCTGCATACTAGTTTTTGCATGCATGCATGCTTAAATCTTTTTTTTTTTAAAATAAGCCTAAAGATTTAAATTTAAACCCAAAATGAAAATCAACCAAGCTGAGAAGGATATCAAAAAATTAAATAAGTCTGATGAAAGTTGTAACTGATATAGCCCCCAATATTCCAGTTTATGTGCTATTTTCTGGTAATACTAATTAATGAATAGAGATTGATTTTTAGACAGGGGCATGCCTCTTTGAAAAAACAATTTATTTTTGAGATACGAATAAATAAGTACTATAATAAACAAACATAGATGTTTTTGCTTGTCTGGTATGGCCCATGCATCAGTGACAATGGGCACAAGGACAGTCCCAACCTGTAAATCCCATGTTACTCTTCGCCTTTCACAAAAGCCCTGTGTGATTTGTACACATGACTGTTTGAGAGGCTCTGAGCCCAAATCCCATGCTCTATCATTTATTTTAATTATTTATACTTAGTGAGCTTAGTGAGCACTTAATTGGTCAATAAGCTTTATGAAAATTAATCTTCCAACACAGCCAGTGGTATGGAAGTCATTAGAGAGCTGAAAGTATACCCAACTTGTTTTACATGAGGCATTTTATCAATTAAACTTGAAGGATAATATAGCAATTTCAACAAGGACCATTCTGTTTATTTGCAATAGATAATATAAAAAAAAACTAGTCCTGAATGTGATCATTTGTCTTTGACTGTATTGTCTCTGCAAGGATTTGGGCAAATCATGATAAAGTATATTTGATGATGTGTTCACAAGTTTTACATTTTACTTCATTTCTTAATCATTTTTGTAATTAAAAATGACCAGGGCCTTCCCTGGTGGCTCAGTGGGTTAAAGCACAGCACTAAGAAGCTAAAGCCACTTCAGCATGTGTTTGATCTCTGCCCTAGAGGTGACCCACATGGTGCAGCAGATATCTCCTGACCCACCCCACGGCTCCCCTCAGCAGTGTACTTCGTTGATCTGCCTATTCTGCTCCCCGCTCTGTCTCTGCTGAATCCTGTCACTGCCCCTGCACCTCTGGCCTGTACTCCAGTTCTGAATGCATAAATAAAAAAAAATCTTAAAAAAACTGACCTGAACTTATTTATTGTTCTCTATTGTTGGTTATGAAATTTTCAAAGCGGCCAGTTAATTTGGAATGTATGCAAGGAGGATTCTTAAGCTTCACCTTGTACATCTTGCCTTCTTCCCTCAGTTGGGTATAAATCAAAGCAGTGAAAACCATTCCTTACGAATACAGTGAAAAATTCTTTGATTTCCATTATATAATATAAATCCATGAGCATAAAATGTAAACTTCCATTATACAATCTTGTTCTCAAACTACCAAGCAGCCTGGATGACTTTCAATTACTTTAAAACAAAATGGAAATTTATAATCAGAATAGTAGTCATGATCCTATATTAATTAAAATATATTTACCTTAGGCATATATTTCATACCTCTTTAGTATATAATTTGCATCAGTAGTGCAAAAATTTGAGTAGATGACAAATTTTGAAGTATTTACTATTTTGAATATTAAACAGAATAAAGAAGTGTTACTTTCTGAACTATTCTATGGTTTTTTTATCGTGCATGGTTTTATATAATCCTTCAGTATCAGGCACTTGCAAAAACACAGACCAAAGCATGCAGCCATTATTTAAGACTACTTTCACTGTATAACAAAGGTTTGCATCTAAGTAACCTTATAAAGATGATTTATTTTTATATAACTGAATAAAGTAAACCCATGATAAACGAATAAGTTATTTTCAGCACATTTCCTCACATTTGGGATAATTTATTAATGGGCTATCTGTAAAATAAGCTGAATATATTTTACTTTAATAGAATTTGATGAAACTTTAATTTTAGAAAGAATATAATATATTTTAACATATTATTTGCAGATACTACTACTGTGAACAAATCTTAGATGTTTGCATTATTTGTGTGATATATTTATATTGGAAAGTAACCATCAACCAGATAATATAAACTCATTTCAATTAAGTTTTACACTGTAAATAAATACAGTATTAGTAGATTGAGAAAGTAAAAAGAAATTGTATTTTTAAAATAAAACACCACTAGTACTTTTTTGTGTTCCATCTAATCGCATGTCTTGTTAAAGCAATTGATGGTAGAAGTCAGTTTGAACAAGCCAAAGATTTTCATCTACCCTACAATCTCACATTACTAAATAAAGCAACCACCTTTATTTTTCAGTATTAAAAAGTGTAATTTCCATTGTACTAGACACATGGAAGACACTATTCTCTTCTAAAGGTGACTGTTAAAACTCTGATGAGGGGGATGCCTTTGATAGAGATCAACCTAAGGTTAGCCACTTAGTGACAAATTCATAAGAAAACATAAACAATAGTTCTATTTCTGTTAGGTTATAGAAGACCAACCAAAGATTTAGCAACCTTTATTCCTTAGACTAGCCTTCTGCTTCTAAATTAATCTCATTTGAATACTACACAAGGGTGATCTAGGAGTTAAGTCTCAGTGTTATTACTGCCACAGTCTGAGTTTGATCCCCAGTCAAGGAGCTGGCACAGCAGACCTCTCTTGTCTCACCGACTTTCCCTCAGCAATGTGTTTCAGTAAGTCAGCCTGCTCTGCTCCCTATTATGTCTCTGGTAAAGCCTCTTACTCGGGCGTGCACCTCTGGCCTACACCCCAGTTCTTGTATGCATAAGTAAATAAATATTTTAAAAAATAAGATCTATTAGCTAAAAAAATCAAAAACCTAAAGCAAATCAATAAAATAACTAAATAAAAAATGAAAAGAAAAAGATAATACATAGGGAATTGCTTACAACACACCATCGCTGTTTGTGGTAGGCACCATATTGTTACTTTTGTGTAAGTTTGTGAAACAGGAACCAGTTGGGAATAAAGATCATAAAGTTTAAGAATAGGACCTTGTAATCCTCACATATTTACAAACTGCGATTAATACTGAGAACCCATGGAAGGGTAACCCATGAAATAAGAAGAACCTAGTGGTAAATAACTGTTCCGAAGACAGAGGGGATGGAGGGGCAAGAAGCCATTGTGGAGGGACAGGGATCAGAGCTGCCATTGTTCCCCTGAATGCACGACTAGGTGAGCAAATAATCATGACTGATCTGCAAAGGCATTTTGAGAAGAGCATGGAGACAAAGATATTTGAATGCATAGTAAATTTTAACATGAAGTTATTATTTAAAACTGTTAAATATGCAACATGACGCCGTTATGACCGATGATGAATATGACAATAACTAGAGATTAAGTATCTCGGGAAGTTTGCAACTTAAAATCACCCTACTATTTTGAAACTCTGGCATCTGAATCAACTTGTGATTGAATTCATCTCACCTGAGATGATTATTGTGAATTACCTTGTCAAAATGAACTAGATCCTGGGCCACATGAATGTTTTGAAAGAGTTTTTGCTATTAATTTATAATATCAATAAGAATTGAAAGCAATGTCACTGCAAATTTTAAAAATTGTACCTGGAATAGTTTTACTACAACATGTCTTTACTAATATTCTGGTTTGTTTTGCAGCTTTTGAGCTATCAGAATGTGGGGCCACTAGAAGAATAGTTGAAAAGCCAGGTGACAATGCAAGCAGGTCAGTTGGTTCATCATGCCTAAAGGAACAGAACTTGCATTTTTTTTTTCTGTTGGCATTTACAACCTTCATCAGTTATTCTTTGAAAGGACAGAAGTATCACAGATGAGGCCAAATTAAAGTTCAAAGCTATTTCTTTGCTGCAGTTCCAGGTTATTAGTAAATATCCTTATCTATATAAATAAGACCAAGTGTTCTATATATAACAAAATATAGAATAAGTTGCTATCCTACAGGATTTGTTAAACCACTCTACTGAAACAGGGAAATATTTTCATTTTCCTAACAGTGAACAACTCATTATGGGCTTTTTATCAGCTATAGCCATTATTGTTAATAGTAGTATACAGAAGGGATGTAAGTATAGTTTGAAAGGCTGAAATTTTGTCGAATTATTTTATACTATTGTGATGAAAACAACATGGTATCAAAAAGGAGCATTGCTATTTTGGAGGTAAAAGTCAGTACACTGAAGCATATCTATCTCTCTGACGCCTGAAATAAGCATGACCAGAAATAGGAACTGAAAATATACTCAAGGGATGATTAATAAGATATTTATCAACTTGACATTTACACGAATGGAAAAAAAAACATGAAATTTAAAGGATATTAGTATTATTCCTTATAACCACATGTAGCTCTAAGTAGATAAACACATATATGTCTATTTTTAATTAACTATTTTTTGATTAAATATAACTGATGTATATTTTTAAACAAACATCAATGTAAGAGAGATATAATGGTATTTCTATAAATACATCTTAACACAAATAACAACTTGGTCAGTTATCAAGAGCACATTATTTTTAAGTCATTAAGACCATCTACAGCTATGGCTTAACTTGCTTAACTAATACATCAATCTAACAAAACACAGTCAAAATACTATGGTGCTTTCTAGAAATGGAAATCTGACCTACCCTTTGAAACTTTCTCTGTCCTCTATTTTAGCATGTTATCCATAGTGGTTTCCTGACCACTTATTAAAAATTGAGAGGCAATGGTACGAACTCTTAGAAACATAATAGGCAACCCACTTAGAGTAGATGCAGATTTTTAAATGTTTGCCTGGAGTGGCTGAAAGCCATCTATATCCTATATCTCCTCAATTCAGGTGGCGAGTTGTTGGTATTATGCCTATCCATTTCAGTACAAACTGAACATACGGTTTTGAAATAATATTTTACTCCTGCCACCTTACAGGTATAGTTTCATGGAAAATTATGATTAGTTGAATAGACTACGTTGACACTGCTTGCCTTGTGAAATAAACCAAACTAGATACCTATTAATAATACCTAATGAGTTCTTGAGCTTAAAAATAACGTAGGGAGTGAAAATCCTGATAAAATACTAATTCCACATAAAAACTCACACACTTATGGGTGAAATTCCAACTTAGATACTTTTTATAATATTTGTAATGTCTCAAAATCCTGCTAACATTCCAATGTCAATGAAATTATAACATATATGTATTTATATACATATATATATAAACATTCAAGATAGAATGATTACTGAATATTATTCACATAGGTAAGTTTCATAATTCCTTGAATAAAATTATCCTTTAAGAAAACATTTGCTTTTTCATATTCCTCTTTTTTGTTGACTTAAACAATCAAAGATAGAAAACAAGAAAAACCAACCTGATAAACTGCTAATACTGATAAGAATACATATCCTTATCTGCTCCTATCAGAACATAAGATATTTAATATTCACTAGAAAATTCTATTAATATAGCAAGGAGATTTGTAGTCCTTTGTTAAACTACTGTTCCAGTGCACTAAGTCTCAACTATTCACCTTTTATGTTTGATTTATTGTTGTGTGCAATCGAAAAGCATATTTCTTTATATTAACTGTCATTTTTATTTTGTTCTTCTTTTGGCTTCTATTGGCTTATAAAATAAGATCCTAGAAGGAATGGGGTATTGACGCTTGAAATATTTGTTGTGTTTTAAATCTACTACAAGAGAACTGGAAATTAAATGAATGCTTCTCCCACCAAAGTCATGGAAGGGCATGTCTAATAGGTTCAAAGCAGCCCTTGTGATTTAGAGGGAGATTATCAGTCTCTTCACCAAGTAGGGCACAGGTCTAGGGGATTACTTCATGTAGTCATCGCCTTTGGTATGACCTGCGATAAACAGATAGCTGAAGGCCAGCTGCTCTGGCTATGTCAACTTTCACATCTCATTCTCAGTAGATCACTTTGGTTCTCTTGTCCATGTGAACAAATGCACGTACATAACAAAGGAGAGTAGAGAGCCTTTATTTCTCATATTGTATGAGAATATAAGGAGAGTAAATGTATTAGTGATTTTATTTTTTGGTTACTATTTGGTCATTCCATCTTTTAGAGTAGGAAGTAGCCTAGCAATACCGCAAATGGTTTCAAGCCCATGCAATCCAAACAGAGTGAAGAAGTAACAAATGCTTTTCAGAAGATTAAGTTCATAAGTTAAATTCAGTAGTTTTTCACCATAAAAACCATATCATATTTTTGCAATTTGACTAGAATGAAAATCTAATAAAATAGTAGTGTTCGAATCACACACTTACAGTCTGTGATTTTCAGTGTTCTCTTAACTTCTCCACTTCCTGATCCGCCACAACCATCTTCATCGTCACAGTCCCCACTCACTTGATCAACCAGGCCGCCACCGCTGCCCACCTGACGTTCCCACTTATCGGGTCTGGGTGACCTCCCCTGTAACAGCTAAATGTGCACAAACCTTTATTAGTAGAACATTCAAATCATCTGAGCATACTGTTCAAAAACACAGATCCAAATTGGAACTATTTTCTTATGTGGAGCTGTTATTTTGGTGTAGAAATCTTTTCAAAGACAGTCTACAGGAAACATAAAACTACTGCAATATGGGCCCTTCCTTGGTGGCGCATTGGTTTAAAGCGCAGCACTAAGAAGCTAAAGCCACTTCAGCAAGTGTTCAATTCCCGACCCGGAGGTGATTCACATAGTGCAGACCTCTCCTGACCCGCCCGCTGTTCCCCCTCAGCAGTGTACTTCGTAGGTCGGCCTGTTCTGCTCCCCACTCCTTCTCTGGTGAATTCGCTCACCGCCCCTGCACCTCTGGACTGAACCCGAGTTCTTTATGCATAAATAAATAAATCTTTAAAAAAAAAAACTACTGAGATACTAATAAATGATTGGCAATGTCTTCAGTCATAAAGAGCTGCATTGTGTGTATTAGCTTTATGAGAAAGCTTTGGATAAGGCTTTGGAAAGCAAATGAAACCAGGCCTAAGTACTCATGGAGTTTGGCTAAAGAGTCCTTTGTTTCTGAACAAAGTTTAGCATGCTAAACCTAATGCCAATACAAGATAACCCCCTTCCCAGCATACTGGCTGATACTATTGTGCTGTTTTAGAAACCAAGAGTCTAAAATAAGTAGGACACTGTTTTTTTGTTCTTTTTTTTTTTTTTTTCTGAAAGATTCATCCAAAAAACTCCTCTAGATTTTGGACATAGACATTTGTAACTTTACCTAAACTCTCTTAGTTCACATAGATAGTCCATTACACATTGCACAGAAGGAAACCTTAGAACAAAAGATTTAGATCTGACTTCTATTTCTGAAAATCACTCAAGAAATTTAACCCAACTTCTTGGTTCTTGATTCTCAAGTATTTCATTTACTTTTACGAGCAAAATAGATGGAATAACCATTTCTCCCTACAGCACAGGAGTGCTGGTAATATTTTTGAATAATATTGGAAATGCCTGAACTCATTTTCAAAAAGGTAATGTTATGAATAATAGAATATTTCACTTAAAGCTAAGGCTGAGTAAATGAACCAATATGTGACATTCACCTCTCTAAGGCAGTTTTGGAGAACATATGGCCAAGCTTTAGCACTGGAGGGTACTGCTATGTGATGAAAGAAATGTACCTCTATGTAGTGGGCATTAAATTTTCAGGGTGCTTTATGAAAGTTTTAGGGTCGTTCTTTTTTTTTTTTTTTTTTTACATATATTTATGCACAGATGGGGTATAGGCCATTGGTGCAGGGGTGGTGAGAGGATTCACCAGAAACAGAATGGGAGCAGAAAAGGCAGATTGAGATTGACAAAATACACTGCTGATGGGGAGCAGCAGTTGAGAGAGAAGAGGTCTGCTGCGCCATGTGGGTCACATCTGGGGCAGGACTGAACTCCTGCTGAAGCTGCTACAGCTTGGCTTAGCTTCACAGTGCAGTGTTCCAACCCACGGTACCACCAGGGAGGGCCCCTAACATTGTTATTTCTAAAATATCCTCTAAGTAATAATTCTGATTAGCAGACAATAATTAAACACAAAATCTAATTACAAGATGTTTAGCATTTAAAAGACACTTATGCAAGCAAGTAGAAATTGACAATTCAAAAGCTTTTAAAATAAAAAAAATGAGATAATAAATTCCAAAATATTACATTCTTTAAAGCTTCTTTTTCCCTAGCAAACATGAAATGCTTATACTACAGCAGCACACTAATAATAATTTTGAAATCTTCTCAAAAATGTAGGTTCCTATCAGGATTTCCTCAGATGTGTAAGTAGATGGTAGATGTAAAAGGAAGATTTCTTCCAAAGTCAAGTAAAATTAGGAAATGCTAACTTCAAGCTTCTTTACCATGTTAAAAATGTTAATGTGTATGCTAATCCCTGCAGGGGTGATATAGGTATGTAAGAAAGCATATAAAAATTCAAACACTGGGGCCCTCCCTGGTGGCTCAGTGAGTTAAAGCACAGAACTAAGAAGCTAAAGCCACTTCAGCATGAGTTTGATACCCCTGGAAGTGATCCATATGGTGCCTCAGAACTCTCCTGACCTGCCCGCTGCTCCCCTCAGCAGTGTGCTTCGTGATCTGCCTGTTCTGTTCCCCACTCTGTCTCTGGTGAATCCTCTCACCACCCCTGAACCTCTGGCCTGTACCCCAGTTCTGTATTCATAAATCTTAAAAAAAAAATCAAATACTGAAAAAGGGAAGGACATGTAAAAGGGAACAACATGTATTGGACATATTGTTCAATAAAGTAATTTTCATAAAGTGATGTAAATGGTATAAGTTGTTTATCATTTGCTACTTGACATAATCACTTAAGGGTTTGGGCTCTGAGGTCTCAACATCCTTAGATTTGAATCCTGGTACTGTCACACACTAGCAATAAGAGATTAGACCTCAGCAAGTTAAAAAATATCCAAAATTAGAACAATAACATACACAAATCATTATTCTCATTGTGTAAAAAATAATTGCAAAATATTCTGCATGATGTTGGCACATTAAAATTAATGTTTTTGATTTCTATCTACTTTATTATATATTCTATGACAATATTGCCAGAACATATTAATCAAAATAATTACTTGATAAAGAATTCAATTTAATGACTTAGACAAAATCTTTTAAAATACCATCTGATGGGTACAACACAAGTCAAAATCTCTGATGATGTATTATTCTCTTTTACCTATATATTCTTTTACAACATTTTTTTTTAAAGATTTATTTATTTGTGCATACAGAACTGGGGTACAGGTCAGAGGCTCAGGGGCGGTGAGAGGCTTCACCAGAGACAGAGTGGGGAGCAGAACAGGCAGATCGACGAAGTACACTGCTGAGGGGAGCAGCGGGCGGGTCAGGAGAGGTCTGCCACGCCATGTGGTCACCTCCGGGCAGGCGAGGATCGAACTCATGCGGAAGTGGCTTCAGCCTCCCAGTGCAGCGCCTCAACCCGCTGCGCCACCAGGGAGGGCCCCTACAACATTTTTACTATTTCAATAATTTCCCTTTAATTTCCCTAAGTATTATTACAATATTTCACTGGGTCCTTTGCGAGCACAAAGTTGCAATCTCCTAAATACCAGCGATGGTATATAATGAATGTGAACTATGAAATGAAAATAGAAAAACAAGACATGAAAATCAAAACTTAACTACTTTTGGTTTTGGTTGAAGATAATTCAATAAAGTAATTTTCATAAAGTGATTTAAATATTGATAGTGACTTATAAAAATAATAGGGTAACTTTGATTATGGCTTCTCCATTTCTGTTCTTGAGTCCAGTGCCTTAACCACTTGGCTATCACAGCCTTATACATTTCTCCATCATCTCAGTGATTCTCTAGGAAACATCTAACACATGAACTCACAGTTTAAGGAAGATAATTAATTAAACAGAACTATACTTAGAACTATGGTGGTTAGAACTATAAAAGAGGACCCAAGTCTTCCATTTCTAACCTCAGAGAGCATGCATACAATGTCACTGTCACGTTCATTGTATTGCATAGAAAAGGTAATTTTGCCAATGCAGTTATTCATCTGTTGACTTTAAATTCATCAAAAGGGAGATGTTCTGGATGGACTTCATGTAATCATATAAATTCCTTAGAAACCAGAAACAGATCTCTCTTTCTCTTTGGCTAGCAGCAGAAGTGAGAGACATCTGAAGTTGGGGGTGAGGGTGGGAATAGGAGGTGAGAGATCCTGCTGGTGGCCTTGAAGATATAAACTTGAAAGCGAGGAGGGGATCAGCCAGAAGTCCTGTGGCAAGAGACTGAACTACAAACCATCTTAGAGTCAGCAAGGAATAAGGTAGTCAGTCCCACAACTGAATTCTACCGAAGACTTAGATATTTCCATAGACAACTTCACTGTATCTTTACAAGATGATGAGCAAAGGATAATGAGCAGGGAGATGGACACACTTCTGAGCTGTGTCACTCTGAGTTAATCAATGGATGTTGTTTAAATGGTGTTGGCAGCTTGCTATGCAGCAAAAGACAATGAATATACTTTCTAACCCTCAAATGGGTCACGCTAATTTTTTGTCCACTTTTCAGTTTATTTGCCCCTTGACAATTCCTGTCTTTGTTTTTCAAGTCACTGAGCTAAAGACATAATTGCTGTTTGTTATGATCAATTTATCCAGATATAAGGATAGCCCCAGCCGATCCGTGTTCCCAGGTCCCAAGCAATCTCACCGCCCTCTGGCAGAATCAATCAATATCTTGTCTGTTTTTCACGAATGTTGTGTTCTTACTCCCCAATCATTACACATCCACCTGTGTTTATTTTCATTTGCACAATTATTATAAGATTTAATTTGTGAAAATTCTGAATAAGTTTTTAATTAACAAAAATAATAGGCTTTTCACAGTATGATCACTATTAAAAATCCCACCTCATTAGGACTAATCCTTTGTTTCCCAATTCCAAGTAAATAAAGACAAATGTTTCTGTTAATAGTATAAATCTTCTGTCCTTTCTTTTTCATCTCTTTCTGTTAACTCATTTTGACTGTGCTCTCACCTGTGTACAAATTACAATGAAACTCTTTATTTCCAATTCTTTGCAACTCCTTAGTTGACCTCTAAGCAGCCCTTGGGTACACTACCTTGTATCTCAAAATAGAAACAGTCATCTGCACTATTCATGTAACATTCCAAACTCTCTTCCCAATTCCAAACTGCAGGTAGGCATCAGTGTTTCCTACCTACTACCAACATGTTATTCCCTCCCACACCAGTAGTTTTACCATCTCATTTATCTGCCTTTAATGCTCTTTGTGACTAATTCCAGACAAAACCACTGATTCCTGTGGTAAAATGTTTGGAGGGTCGTGTGACAGCCCCTTCGTGATCCCCATGAACTAAAGGCTCGTACAGATGTGACAGTGAGTAATCTTGGTTGAGATAGCCTCATTTTCCAAATTTACATAAGCAAATTACCCCTTCCCTCACTTAATACCCCTTGAACATACTTTTGGAAATGAGGCCTAGGAACAAAACAAGTCAAAGTTTGGCCTGCAGTAAAGGTGCTATATAATATGTTGCTTTGTTTTTGTTTTTTAATTATGTTGAAACACAATCCTCCTGTGTCAAATTCTATTATAAAGCAATTTGCTTTACTTACAGGCATTACATGAATTTATTTGTTTATAATTTGTCTGCAGATGTTAAAAAAATATATTTTCATTTATTTAAAATTTAAAATTAATTCCTCCAACTTAATCTGTCTTGAAAATTCTTTATATCTAATTGACCAAACTGTTTTCACTTTTACTTAGATCTTCAGAGGACAAGATGTACTATAATAAATTCAAGTCATACTCAATTGACCAGCAGATTGAATCATTTATTCATTCAATGACATAAATGAGCTCAAAGTATGGCACACATATGAATTTTGAATTCTATATATTTACATCAAAGGGGAAGACCCAGTCTTAGTTTTTAATAAGTACTCACTCTAGACCTCCCTTACATTTAGGACTTACAAATATGGAACAAGATAAAATAAAAGAAATATGAGCTTTAGAAAATAGAAACAGAATAAAGGTTGAGTTATATGATCTTGCTAAATTAATTTTCTTTTTAATCCATAATCAGAGATAAGTTAACACAACTCTATTGTTGACCTCTTGAGAACATCTAAGTTGTTTGAACAGAAACTTGACATTGAAAGATCATGCCAAGAAATACTTTCCAAATATATTCAGGTTGCCACCCTCGTTACTACAAACTAGAATAAAAAGGAATATTCTGATTATACTTTTTTTTTTAAGATTTATTTATTTATGTATACATAACTGGGGTACCAGAACAGGGAACAGAACAGGCAGATCGACCAAGTACACTGCTGAGGGGAGCAGCGGGCGGGTCAGGAGAGGTCTGCCACACCATGTGGTCACCTCCGGGGCAGGCGGGAATCGAACTCATGTGGAAGCGGCTTTAGATTCTCAGTGCTGTGCTTTAACCCGCTGTGCCACCAGAGAGGGCCCTGATTATACTTTTAAATGAATCTTTAGGAATAATTTCAAAATTGACTCAGGCAAAATTCAGTTCTTTTCTAAACAAGGGAAAGAATTTCAGCTCCATGACTTAGGTCTGAGGTAATGAAATCTATCTCTGTTCCTTTAGTGGGTATCAGCTCTTTACAATCTCTTTATAAGACAACATGCAATTCACACCTCCAGGCTCCTATGACTCCACCCTCAACGGTAAGTGCTATTTCATATCCCACTCTTAAGTCATTTTTGAAAAATATGCACAGGTTCCAAGGACAAGGAGTCTCTGCCACATCTCTTTACAAAACAGAACAGCACCTACAGGTGCACACTGAAATGACAACACAAGCAAAACTACTCTATAGACTGATGATGAAACCAAGTTCTACAAAGAATGAAAGTCAGTCATGTAACTGCTGACACACTATGTGACATGCTGCAACAGATTTCTCTTCATTTTCAGCACATACACAACAATCCAGTGCATAAAGTCATAAAAAATAAAAAAACAAGTTTTAAGAATTTTTCAAAACTTAAGCCACAAACAATTTTAACATTATTTCGCCAAGACCATGTTTTCTGCATCTGTGTAATAGGAGAAGTATATCTGTTTGAAACTTTCCATGAATATATTTGGATTAAATTATCTAACTGTGTTAGCCTGTTTTAAGTATCAAGGGCTGGCTTGTTATCTATATGAGTATTGTTCAATATAGCCAACAGAAACTGATATTGCTACAAGTTTCCTCTGCTATCAAGAGTGAAAAGCTCTTGTTTGGTATAATTTGGTGGATTATTTGGGTCTAGAATGTTCAAACATTTTCTGATAGGATAATGGCAATAGTATTTCCAGACACAAATAATTATTTATTGAATCATATGCAATAGGAATGTTGTACTTTGGATGTGCGAGAAACCTGTATACTATTTCTATTTTTAAAGAAGGAAACCCATTTGGGAGTAAAACTATCTCTCTCATATTCATCCCACTTTGACTTTCTCTGAGCCTTCCCAGACATAAAGATGATGGCATTTTGAGCACTTGCACACATTTCTCTGTCATGAAGAGGAAGTCGATCGATACATACATATTTATAGAACAATTACAACAGAGGAAAGGGCATGATTTTCAGTCCAAGCCACACATTAATTTGTGCCTTTAAGCAAATCACTTAAGCCCATTAAAAATCATTTTATTCTACTGGATAATAATGCAAGGGAAAGCACTTTATATATTATAAAGCACTATGCTCATTTACAATGTTCTGTGCAAGAAACTGAATCCATAAAATCCAGAAGCCAACAAGGTGAAAACAGAGTGAAAAAAACCAACAACTTTGTTGGGTATTCCTATTTTTCTTAATGCCATGTGGCTTATACAGTCAGTTGACTGGCTAAAAATAGTCATTTTTGATGACAGATGCTTCCTGCTTATGTTTAATTGGTTTAGGAAGCTCATTACAGATGCTATCTTAGAGGATGAGTTTGGTGTGTAGAATAGCTGATGACGCTAAGGCAAATGTATTTCTTTCAACTACTGAATTAATCTCTCAATAGCCTCAACTTTCTTTTTACTAACTGTCTGGTAATATCCCAGTAGTAATAGCCTTTGAAACACTTTCAGGAAGTTGGGCTATAACTGGCTCACATAAGTGTGTTTGTTATGAAAGAGACCATACTCATCACACGCAAAAAAATCTACAACTAAAAGTTCTTCGAGAATGTATAATGATGCATCTCTCAGACACTCCCTTTATCCTTTCAGAATCACCTTCTTACGCAAAGAAGAAAAGGGGTGTTTAAAAATATTAGTCTTTCTATATATACTGATGAGCATCTGTTCAACAGCAGACTTAAAATCTACTCTTTTGATTTGATTCTATTGATTAGGTGAACATTAAAAGATTGACAGAAAAATTTCAAACCAAAAATCTGAATGACATGGAAAAAAACTATAATTGTCTCACCATTAATAAAGCATCCTTAAAGAATATATTATATGAACCAAAATTACTCATGTATAAATGCATCCAATTATGTGTGCGTGTGTATAAATTTAAGTGCGTTCTAGAGCTATTGTGTTTATGCTACTTCATTCAGTTTTAGTAAAACCCATAAAAAATATATAGGAAATAGGAAAATAGCGGAAGATTATAACATTTTACAATTGGAATTCAGATTCAAAATTCTTCATGAAATATTTTAATATGTATCTCCATAACACATTTCAAATGAGAACTTAAAAATTCTCTTCACCTAACATTCTATCTTTTCTTTTGCAACTTAACTTCCCTTTCCTTAAACCTCCAACTCAGCGTCCATCTTCCCCACTCATTATACCCTATTCTCGCCCCCCTCTTACTAACATGAATAGTTGTCTTTTAAAAAAATTTTTCTTATCTCAAACTTTCCATTGTATTTCATATTTAGAACATATTTTATCCACATAACCTAACTACCACAAAGCTCTATATTTAAATCTCCAAAGCATTTAAATCTCTATAGACTATTCTATCTAAAAAGCGGAACACATTTTATAACATGTCATGTTATGTTAAGTTGACCAGACACTGAAGTCATTTCTGTAGGATTTCTTGTCAGTGTTTGCTTTAAGTTTGAGCTGTCTGTCTCAGCTTCTGTTGTGCCCATAATTTGAAAGGTCATGTTCTGTTGGCATTTGGTTTATGCAATGCAGTCTGGCAATTTATAAAAGCCTTGTGATTTTGTAAATAAAATACTGAACTTAGAAAAGGCTTACTGCATTCATTCACTGGCCATTAATACTGCAAAGAAGTCACTTGTTCTTGTTCACATCAAAAACTTCTTGTGTCTCTCTTCCAGCAGCTGACACTTCACTCCAACTCAAAGTATAACCAGAGTCATCTTTTGAGTTATCATATCAAAAATGAGCAGATAAGCAGATGTGTGTACTGCTCTGAATTTTCAAAACTAAAAGTGAGTGAGTAAATGCAGAAATGAGATGTAAATAGTATCAGAAACACAACATCAAACAGAGCTCAGAAAAATTTGAGTCGGGAAGAGGATGTATGTGTGCCAGCTGCTATCAAGTCTAAATGGCTCTTGTGAAGTATCTATGTGAAAACGCTACAAGGACCTAAAAAATGAGAAAGCAAAAAACACGATTCCACAGTTAATGTCAGAGCTTCTATCAAAACATCCATTAGCTGGACAGACACAAAAGACCAATGACTGGGGTAGGGGAAGAAACAAGGACATTTCATGAGTAAGCTATGCTTAATGAGCCTGCAGCAGGGGAGTAGAGGAATGTGATTATGTAAAATAAAACATGTAACCTATGGAAAGGAATAAGTATATGTGCAATATGAATTTCTCCAAAGCCAAATTTTATTACAGGTCGTGATATATAACAATTCTATTTCCCAAAATAAAAACAGAAGGTAAGAGTTGTTTTCTTTATGTCACTGTTATACATCCAAGATAACTTATTATTTTTCTAAATCATTATCACACGTTCACCTACTGGTGACACAGCATATCACATGGACATAGGATCACCCACAAATATAATAAGGTAGAAACCACCCAGTATTTGGGCTGACATAGGTTAGTCTATGATTCAAATTAAATAAGAATCATTTAAATATGAAATAGCTTCTTTATCTCGCATTTCTTAGGAGAAGAGTAAATTTAGAGTATTCATAGTGTGGTTTATCACTGAGGGGTGATTTTTAATATGCCAAAAGCCTGTAACTCTTTAAGTCTTCATATGTATGGGAAATAGTTTTATATGTACTGCTATTAATATGCACTCACATACCAATCAATACACACCTATCTGCCACAAACATGCAATTGCTCATGACCTTGGTCACCTCAGGGAAACATCTAGGTTTGGAACAGGCATCACAGTAATTAAATTGCTGCTGAGAATATACTAAGACATTTGCCTTTTTATGTATATCATCTCCTGGCATTATGGGACAAACAACTGAATTTTCATAATCAGAAATGGAACAAAACTAAACTTCCACTGGTCTTGAAAAAAAAACAAATGAACAGATGGATTGAAGATGAATACTAGACAAGTCAATATTATTCAGTAATAATAATAAAGCTCTTAATAAAGACACTTATAAAGACAGTTTAAACAGTACATGCCTTTCCTAGTTAATGATGTAAGTAATACTAATTAGACTCGTGTTAACAACAAAGTGGCTCTCTTTATTTCAACCAGCTGAATTTCTCTTAACCTGGTTCAGTCTTAAAGCACAGAATTGGCAGGATCAGCTTCTCAGTTATCAACAGTGGCAAAAAGACCATATAAATTCTACCCCCACATATCGGAAATATCATTATACATTATTAAATAAGATTATATCTAGACATTTCTTTTTATTATCTCAATGTATCCCTAACCAAAACACAAAGTTTATGTCATTCAGCTGGATGAGTTGTGATCACTGTCCCTTAACCATGGATCTGTGAAAGTCTTGATGGAAAGACAGAAAAGAAAAACATAGAGGAAGAAAGAGGCAAGGCAGTAGGTTGGGAGGAGGCAAAGGAGGAAGACTTTCACCATGATCCATTGCCAGGGTAAGTGCTCCCTGTCCCAGAAGATTTCATTTGTTAATTCAAATGAACTTCCATTACCTCTGATGAAAGAATTGTGAAGGCTTGCAAATTCATTTACAAACTGGCTTTGGCAACTAATTTCTATTTCCTCTTTGGCCAGCTGTGCAGAATTCATTCTCAAATGCTCCATTAAAACATTCTAGGAAAGATTCCCCTAAAGTTTCCCAGTCTATTAAAGGTTTACTTCCAAAAGGAGTGCATTCTGATCCCATTTAGTATGGCACCCTTGTGTATGCCAGATGGTAACAAGAGTTACATCTTCACAAATGTCATTCTGAATTTCACCTTTGCAATGAAATTCCCTTAATCTACCTTTTTTCTACATAAACTATAAAAACAAGAACAAAGATGTGCCAAATGAGGACTAAGGGAAATGTGATTTTACTAAATATTCTAGAAATAATTTATGAAAAATGGGGGAAAAATGTGGTTGTCTTGGGCTACGAGGTATGTTAATACTTAACTGGAATTCTAGGTCCAATCTTCAAACTTGTAATTTACAAATATAACCTTAAACAACTCATTTAATATTACTGAGACTACATGTCCAGCTGAAAAGTTCAATCAGTTAAAATTAAAGTACATCTTAGAGCTCAACAATTTTTAATTCTAATGTTTCAAGTCATTCTAACATTTAGTTCAGGGATAGTGTGTATATTACCTAAGACTTATTTAGGTAAGTCTTATTTCATGTAAGACGTTACTTCAGCCCTCCTGTACATTCATTTCATTCTAGTCCTTTTTTTCTTTTATATTTGGTGTTCGGATTTGATTTTAAATTACAATGTATATTTCTTATACATTTGATTTTAAATTACAATGTATATTTCTTATGCATTTCTGCATAAATACATGTTTTAGCCCTCACAAGGTAACTTTATTTAGAATTAGGAATGAGAGTGGGAACCAAATTAAAATCAGGTCATCTGGGTGAATTCTGACTCCAGGTGATTGGCTTCATCAAGAAAAGGAGACAGAAACAGGCATGCACAAGGTGGAGACTGTGTGAAGAAATGAGGAGAATGGCATGTGAAAGTGGGGGGCTAATGTGATTCCTCTTGCAAGTGAAGAATGCCAGTGACTGCCAGCAAGCCCCCAGAAGTGGAGTGATAGGGGCATGTAGCAGACTGTCTCTCACTGTCCTCAAATGGGTCAACCTTGCTAACACCTTAATTTCAGACTTCACCCCTCCCCCCCCAGAACTGTGACATAATACACTTCTGTTATTATTTTTTTTAAAGATTTATTTATGTATACAGAACTGGGGTACAGGCCAGAGGCTCAGGGGTGGTGAGAGGCTTCACCAGAGACAGAGTGGGGAACAGAACAGGCAGATCGACAAAGTACACTGCTGAGGGGAGCAGCAGGCGGATCAGGAGAGGTCTGCCATGCCATGTGGTCACCTCCGGGGCAGGCAGGAATCGAACTCATGCGGAAGTGGCTTTAGCTTCCTTGTGCTGTGCTTCAACCCGCTGCGCCACCAGGGAGGGCCCACTTCTGTTATTTTAAGTCACCCAATCTGTGGTAACTCGTTACAAACTAATTCAAAGACACTAAAAGACTGCATAAACCCTGGGAGGCCCAGGGGTTAAGTCTCAGTGTTATCACTATGCTGCTATCACAAGGCCTGAGTTCCAACCCCAACCATGAAGGTGACCCGCATGGTGCAGCAGGCCTCTCCTGTGTTGCCTGCTGCTCCCCTCAGCAGTGTATTTCAGTAGATCTGTCTGTTCTGCTCTCCACCCTTTCTCTGGGGAATCCTCTCACCCCCACCTCTGGCCTACACCCCATGCTTCTATGCACAACAAATAAAAATAAATCACCACTGAACCACTTCAAGAATGTACCCATGTGACCACTATCATAGTAATGCAACATTAGTAACACCTTAGATACCTATTCCTTGGTTGATATGTTCATTGTGAAGATCTCTGAGTCCATAGTTGTCCACTCTTGTGGAATCTCCCTTGTTCTACAGCCATTTTTCATTTGATGTTGCCCCATGGTGATATTTTTGCTTTTGATTCTCTTGCTCTTGGAGTTAAATCTCCAAACACATTTAGAAGGCTGATGTCAAGGAGTATATCAATTGTGTTTTTTTCTAAATATTTTATAGTTGCAGATTATACATACAAGACTTTAAGCCATTTTGAATTTTTGTGTGTGTGTGTGTGCAAGTGTGAGCTAGTGGTCTAATAGGTTCTTTTTCATGTGACTGTCCAGTTTTCCTAAAACATGTATAGATAAAACATTTCCTTTTCCCAATTTAATGGAATACATGTCACACTTTGTTGGATACTCAGAGATTATAGTATTTGCTTAGATATATGTGTTTTAGACTTATTAAGAAAATCATTAACTAGGAATTTTATCATTGCAATTATTTAAGAACATTAAATAAGTTAAACTCTTGAATATCTCTCAATCTTATTGTCACACAATTGTTTTAACATATAAATGCCAAAACACATTAAATCTCTCCTGTTTCTCAGGTCTATTTCATAGTAAATATTCACAATAAGCCATTTTCTTTTAATATCTCTAACAAATTTTGGTGTAAATATTTTCTGCCTTCACACGACAAACTGAGAAGTCTTATATCTTTCATATATATTTCCCAAGACTGCTTGTGTTAAGTAACTCTTATACCTTAAATGTGTGTAAGATTGAACATACTTGTACCTTAAATTCTTGGAAGAATTGAACAGTTAGTCCATCTGTGCTTAGAATTTTTTTTTGTGTGTGGAAATCTATTAATATAGATATAGTTTCTATAACAGATAAGAGAGCTGATTTGAATTTTCAAAATGTCTCCTTATGCTAATATTTTAAAGGTTGTTCAGCAAACTTCGTTGCAGTCTGCAGTTTCATGGTTCTACTGCGATAAATTTTCCTTAGCTGGAAAAACTAAGGTGTTTCTTTTATCTTGAAATTTTACATTGAATTCAAAATGGTTTACAGCACTCTATAGGTTTCTGATGTAAATCCATGTAAATCAACATCTTGATTTAGTGCCTTATGTTCACCACTAAAAATCTAATCCTACCCTTCACCATACAATCTTCACTCCTTTTACCTAATGTACTCATTTTCCTTTTCCCTTCCCATTTTGTACCTACTACTTTGATCTTGTGGTTGACTTTGTCTTATTTCATGCATTCCTTTTGTTTCTTTATGTGCCACACGAGTGAAATCATACAGCATGTGTCTGTGGTGGTCTGCCTTATTTCACTAAGCATTGTATCCTCTAGATTAACTTATGTTGCTGCAAATGTCAGGATTTCATCTCTCTCTTTCTCTTTAACTTTTGTGTCACAGTAGCATCCCATTGCATATACACACCCACATCACATCTTTATCTTGTCATCTGTCCATGGACATGGAATTGTTTCCAATCTTTCGCTATCATGAAAAATTCTGTAGTGAACATGCAGGTAAATATATGTGTTCAAATCAACATTTTTGTATTCTCCAGGAAAACACACAAAGGTTCACTGGAACATGCAGAACTCCTATATTTCATTGTTTAAGAAATCTCCATACTGATTTCCTTAATGGCGGCACCAACTGGCATCCCCACCAATGGTGTACTTGGGTTTTCTCGTTTCCACGCTCTAACACTTCCTCGTTATCTGCTAGGTATTAGCCATTCTCCCAAGTGTGAAGCAGCATCTCTGTGTGGCTTTGATGTGTACTTTCCTAGTAATGAAATGATGAACAAAATTTCATGTGCCTATTATCCATTTATTTTTCTTCTTTGAGAATTGCCTAATTAAATTTTCTGACCTTCTTTTTGAGTCAAATTGTAATGGGACAGATTGTTGCTATTTCTGAGTTATATGCTATTTCTGAGTTCTTTATAGAATATCAATCCCTTGTCAGATATATGATTTGCAATATTTTTTTCCATGTAGTAGGATGTCTTTTCATTTTGATCATGGTTTCTTTCACTGTGCAGAACATTTAGTTTGATGTATTCCAATTTATTTACTTTTGCTATAGTTTCTGTTGCATTGGAGTTGAAATTGCAAAGACATTTCCATAAGTGCCACCAAGGGGCATAATTTCCTATTTAATTTTATTTATTTTTTATGGTTTCAGGTTATTTTGAATTGATTAATTCAAATGATTTTGAATTGATATTTTTCTAGTGTTAGATAATGTTCTAACTTAATTCTTACACATGTGGCTGACCATGTTTTTGTGGTATAACACATCACTTCTAATTACTATCTCCCAATCACTATGAAATCATGGGAAATTTCATTCTGCTCTTTTAAATCCTCTGACTTCTGTCTCAGACTTGCACATAGTAGTTATGCCATAGATAAAATAAGTCTCTGTGCCCCTCATTCCTTTACCCCCAAGATATGTGTGGTGCACACCCAATTCTCAGCTCCCATCACAACCAGAAACTACACCCAGAGAAATAAACATTGCCAACAATTTACACTGGAATATTTCTCTGATCTATACATTTTAGTACTTCTGGCTGTTTCTCACCATCTACTTTTCTGCCTTAAAATTCATAATTTTGCAATTTATCTGACTTCTAGTCATTGCAGAACCAGTCCAACCGATGTAACACACCATTACTTATTTTTAGTACTTATAATCACAAAAATAGAAATTTCTCATTATTATAATGATCATTTGGGTAAATGTTATTGGAGTCCTCTTGTCTCATCTAGAAGAGATGACCTATAGGTTCACTGAAATATAACAAGAGCACTAAAGAGACAGTAGATTGTAACCTATGCTGAGGAAGTAGCTTAGAATATGACAAGTTATCTTGCTTTCAGGCAGTAGGCCTCATGTAACTCAAATATGTGATATCTGAGTCCTTTAGTGGTGTTTCTCCAGAGCACACTGTAATCACATAGATGTCACAAATAATAACTAGGAACATTAATAATAAATAGGAACTAGCTTCTTCAGGTGGTGTTGAATTAGTCATTGATTTTGGTCTGGAAGGTTCTGGTTAAAAAGAAGAGAAACAGGCCCTCGCTGGTGGTGCAGCAGGTTAAAGCACAGCACTGAGAAGCTAAAAGCCGCTTCAGCATGAGTTCCATCCCCGCTGCCCTGGAGGTGACCACATGGCGCGGCAGACCTCTCCTGACCCGCCCGCTGCTCCCCTCAGCAGTGTACCTCATTGATCTGCCTGTTCTGCTCCCCACCCTGTCTCTGGTGAATCCTCTCACCCTCCGCATCTCTGGCCTGTACCCCAGTTCTGTACAAATAATAAACCTTTAAAAAAAAAAAAGAAGAGAAACAACAGGTCCAGGAAAATATTATGGAATGAATGACAGCCAGGAATATCAACATTTACTATCAAAGGATAGGAGAGAAGACAGGGTAGAGGTGAGAACATCAACTGAAATGAAAAGAAGTCTGTGTGTGTGAGAGAGAGAGAGAGAGAAAGAGACAGAGACAGAGAGAGAGAGAAGCTATTGCATGTCATTATCACCAGGTTTGCCAGGGAAGGATTCATGTCCAAGCTCATTCTCTTGTGAGTTGTTGGACTGAGAACTCACTTAGTTCATTGCAACATGGGCCTCTCCATAAAGCGTCTCACAACATGGAAGCTCTCTAGCAGACCACACAGGCAAGGAAGCGAGAGAGTAACAGCAGGAGAGGAGAGGACTAGCAAGATGCTAGCCGCAGTGTTCTGCAACCTAGTCACAGGCACAACCTTCCATCTCTGCTGCTGTGCTCTGCTCGTTAGAAGCCAGGCACGGGGTCCAGCCACACTGAAGCAGAGGGGCTCACACCAGGAGCTGGAATCCTTGCGAGCCATGACAGAAACAGCTATAACGCCATCCCAGATAATGGCCACTTTCACCTTAAGATACTTAATCGGAGTTCTATCCCCTAGAGTGCTGCTTTTTTTGTAAGTAGTGCATCTCACTCTCAAAATTAAATTGGTAAGCAGCAGTTTATCTTCATTGCACCAAACTCGTGCAAGGTTCATGCTCACACGAAGACCATCTATATGTCCAAGCCGCTCTCTTCAGAACCTGGGCCTTGCTGACATCCAGGTGATTAATTTTGCCCAGGCTAGAAAATCCTCCCAATTCCTCCTCCCCATTCTCAACTCTGAGGAGTGATGATTGTTTTCTAGCTCTAATCTCTGGCTCTCAATGCCCCTGGAGCTTCTGTAACAACAAACTTCTGCCAGCCATTTTCTTTGTTCTCTTTTTTTGCAATGTCATTTCCTCTATTCCTGTGTAATTTCAAGTAAGAAAGATCTTTTCTAAGCATTTTCTATCAATGACTGCTGCTAACCATGTGAATGAGTACTCACATCAATTGTCATATCCAGTTTCTTTTTCAGTTTTCTTTCTTAGTTGAGTTCAAAAATGATTCTGCAGCAAAGAGAACTTTATTTTCCATTATATAGAGTGAGAATGTCAATGATTATGAGACAGTTCTAGGAATTGCTAAGATTTTAATGTCAGAATAGATTTCATTATTTGTGTATGCTTATTTATGTTATATATTTATATTTTCCTATGAGATTCAAAGTTTATTAAAAGAATGTTTGTATTTATTAGGCTACTATGTGCTAGAAACTACAGAGATAAATTTAGTAATAGTAAAACCTAAACCCTAAGAATCTTCCCGCTTCATCATTGTTACTACATGTAAACACCATGTCCTTGGTCTTTAAAAATCTTTCAAGCTGGGCCCCTGCCTGGTGGCACAGTGGGTTAAAGCACAGTACTAAGAAGCTAAAGCCACTTCAGCATGAGTGCAATCCCCCCACTCCCCGGAGAGGTGACACACATGGCATTGCAGACCTCTCCTGATCCGCCCGCTGCTCCCCTCAGCAGTGTGCTTGTTCCATCTGCCTGTTCTGCTTCCCGCTCTGTCTCTGGTGAATCCTTTCCCCGCCCCTGCACCGCTTCTAGCTTGTACCCCAGTTCTGTATGCATAAAGAAATAAATCTTTAAATAAGTCTTTCAAACTGAAAGACGCTCTGGGAAGAAATAAGACTTTCTTAGGAAAGGTACTCACAAACAAGATATATTTAAAACAAAATTAAGAAAATGGTATTGGACAATTTATATTTTCAATAAGCTTTTAAGGATCTCTACTTCTTAAATGGCTATAAAAAGATGTACACATTTAAATAATGCTTATTCATAGGAGAAGTATAGGGCTTCATAAATTGTGTCACTAAGTTATCCTGACCTTTATGTATTCAGTTTTCCCCCCTGTTTACAATCTAAGCTGTAAACGTATAACCATCAACCAATCAAAATGAACATTAAAAGGTCAGTGCCTTACATATTATAGTTGCTTTTCAAAAACTGTGTAAGGCATTCAAATTCTGGCACATTCTTGCAAGTCCAACCTTGTTACATAAATCCTGGTGACATAAATGAGACTCAGGTTCCTGGTAAAATTGTAATAAAACATGAGGAGAAAGTCTAACTCCCCACCTTTTTTTATTTTCTTATGCTAAACTTGTTCTCTAAAATTCTAGTAATCTGGGAATAGAAATGAGATAAAGAGTATCAAGAAGATCATAAAATATAAAAATCATCAAATATTTTCCAGGCTTCAAAGTTCAAAATTAAGAATGTTTTTAGATTTACAAATTAGCACATTACAGGTATTTTGGAACTACTGACAGGTTTTAATAATTTCCATTAGGGCAGCTATCCATCTTATCAGTTATTTGTTAATAAGTGATAATTATGAGGTAGAACAATTTGTCTCGCAAATTATCTCAGCATGTGAAGCCAAGAACGGCAATATCAAAGATATCCACATCTTTTCTGTATGGTGAACTAGACTGGATATGGTTTCTATTTAATATGCTTATTCTATGCATAAAAAGTAAAACAAGGAAATAACTTGTGTGTTTTTAAACATTTTTAAAATTGTTGATCTTATTGCCAATAGGTGTTTCCTATTCTGAAGTGAGGAATGCTTGGCATCTTCAGGAACATACCTATGGAATAAAATTGGAGAGCTAAAAATAGATTGAAAAATAGACTGACCTACTGATTAGCCCAAGGCTACCAGCAAAGTCTGTCAGTCACATGAAAACATCTAACCGGAACCAAAACTAACAGATTGTTTTTGTTCTGAATGAAGGTGAGGTCAGACAGAGAATGCTTGCCTCCATGGCCTCATTTACAGGGAAGTTTTGAGAGGTTGGAAAACTATGAGAAAAAGCAAATGTGATGGTTTAGGAACTAAGCCATAGACAGAAAGTATGTTCTGAGGTGTCAGGATAAGCACCTAATTAAGCGCCCGCAGGCTGAAGTAAGAGAAGGCTGATTTGGAACTGGGTTTTCACACCTCTTTGCTTCAGAGAAAAAAGAGAAGGCAGTATCTTCATAGAAGCTTCAGGCTTCCGGGCTCTGTGAGTCTCCGTCTGTGGCTTTTCAAAGCAAAAGGCCAGCCCTTAATCTAGCCAGTGCTGTTCTGAAAACCCCAAAAACTTCACCATGTGCTTCTGGTAAATTGTCCTAGAGAGAAAGAGCACCTCAAAACCCCACAGCATCTGTTTCTCCAAATATAGTTTCCTTTTTAAAATCTAGGGCCAGCAATTACTTACTTCTGCTTCATTTGCGTTTGTGAAAATATTTCAGTGGTTTTCTTTCTGTAGTGTGTGATATCTACAAGAGTGTTGCTGTCCCTGGAATGATGTCACAAAGTTTTCAGTGGTGGCATTTGTTGTAGGCTTCTATCAACAGCTGGAAGGACTTTTCTTTCTTCTTTTCCCCTGGAGACATCAGGAAAGTAGGCAACTGGAGGAAACCGCCTTTATTTTCAATGCTAAGATTTTTCTACATTTTAATATTTTTACTTGAAGTAACACTGATTTCCAACGCTGGGTGATTTAGAGATGCAGGCTCATAGCTGTCATGTTTAGTTCATCACACCCACCACAAAGGCACACAAAGTCCTTCACCATGCTCCATTGGGCCCCTCCACACTTTGCTCTCCTTGTTCCCCCTCCCTTTCTGGAAGTCTCAGTTCCACAGTCAGATTTCTAGAATTTCTTTTGGTTTGGTCTCATCTAATCACACTTCCTTTTTTGTTTTTCTATATTTCCCATAAGTGAAACAATCCAGTATGTATTTCTTCTTATTTTACTTACAATATATCCTCTCCACTTCCATTCATGTTGTTGCAAATGGCAAGAATTATCTCTTTTCTTACATCTGACTAGTATTCTATTGTGTCTATACACCACATCCTTCCTAATCCATTCATCTGTTCTTGGGCTCATGGGTTCACTACTCTAAGTGGTGCTACAAATGAACACAGGAGTGCATGGATCCCTCTCAATGAATGTTTTTGCTTTTCATCTAGGAATGGAATTTCTGGATCAAATGACAGTTCTTTTTTTTTTTTTTTTCTTTTTAACATTTTGAGAGCCCTCCATACTATCTGCCATAGTATGGGCAGGACCGGTCTATATTCCCACGAACCGTGTATGAAAGTTCCTTTTTCTCGATATGTTGCCAACACTTGTTTCTGTTCTTTTTTCCTGGATCATCCTTTTGCGTGTGAGATGGAATTCACTGTGGTTTTGATTTGAATTTCTCTAATGACAAGTGATGATGAAATTTTTTCATGCACCTGATGGTTATCTGTATGTTTTTGTATAACTGTCTAGTTAGCTCTTCTACCCATTTTAGCTTGAGTAGTTTTCTTTTTCTTGATTTGCCTGAGTTCTTTGCAGATCTTGTCTATCAGCTTCTTGTCAGATGTACAGTATACAAATATTTTCTCCTATTCAGTAAGTGTTTTTGTTTTGTGATTTTCTTTTGCTGTGTAGCTTTTTAGTTTGATGCAGTCATGTTTGTTTATATTCGCCTTTGTTTCTCTTGCTGTTGAACATGAATCCATAGTCATCACAGAACTGATTATAATGAAGGGTTTTATCTATTTTTTTTCTGTGTATTTTGTAGATTCAGTTCTTACATTGAAATCTTTAATCCATTCTGAGTTAATTTTTGTAGACGGTACAGACAGTGGTCTATTTACATTTTTTTTCGTGTGACTGTCCAATTTTCCCAACACTGTTGAAGAGATTTTTCCCTTCTCCACTGTAGATTCTAGGCTCCTTTGTCATAGACTGACTGTGCATGTAAGTGTGTATTTATTTCTGGACAGCAGCCCTTTTAGAAAGGACTCAATCTGTAGTTGGCTGTAATCCCATCAAAAGTGTAACTGTAAATGTATTACAAAAGGGAGAAAAGTAGTTTGACCACTAAGAAGCTGTAATGTCTTCTGCAATTCTGAGGCTGCACTCTCTAGAAGGAACCCACGCCTCTGAATAAACAGAATACCACTACTAGAGGTATTTTTCCAACTGTAGATAAGAACTATAAATAAGAACAGCAATCAAGAAGATTAGAAAGTCACTTATGGAACCAGCTCTGCGAGGCAACCTTGCACATTACCTCAAAATTCACCCCCAAACTCTGCCTTTCTGCACAGAATAAAGCCATAGAAATACCTAGGATAATGGCACAGTTTTCAATGAGAGACTCAGTAGTAGCTGAGGAAGACCTGGACACGAGGGAACATGATAGTGAAAACATGTGTGAAACTTCTCAGCAAAGAGGAGAATGAAATAACACCATAAACAAGAGGAGGAGATACACATCCAAACCACAGCTCCCCCTGCACCTCCAAATATGTTTAACTCATTGGTTTATGAGTAATCCTTAAGAAAATGTTTTTGTTATCTTCAAATCAAGTACAACATAATGGATTAAAGGAATTTTTTTAGAATGGATTTGAGGTTTTAGTGAAAATTATTCAACATGTAAACTTACTCAAAAGAAAAGGAAGGAATCATGTCCATCTTATTTTTAAAGAAAAAACACTATTATTTCCTTGGATTTAAGTGGTTAATGGAAAGAGGATGGGGATATCATATTCTCCTCTTGCATAACAAGGAATCAAAAACCATGCTCAGTAAAAGTACTAGTTGGGCCCTCCCTGATGGCGCAGCGGGTTAAAGCTCAGCACTGAGAATCTAAAGCCGCTTCCACATGAGTTCCATTCCCGCCTGCCCCGGAGGTGACCACATGGCGTGGCAGACCTCTCCTGACCCACCCGCTGCTCCCCTCAGCAGTGTACTTCGTCGATCTGCCTGTTCTGCTCCCCACTCTGTCTCTGGTGAATCCTCTCACCCTCCGCGTCTCTGGCCTGTACCCCAGTTCTGTATGAATAAATAAATAAATCTTTAAAAAAAAAAAGTACTAGTTGGTCTTTTCAGGAAAAGGTTACTGTTGGTATTTTAAACACTTGCTAGAGGATAGGAAATAGTTAATTTTACCAAAGTACTTTCCAGATGAATTGAAAAGCTAAAGGTTAAATGTAGAAGTACAAATGCATTCAGATACGAGCTGACATTTATATAATCTCAGATGAGGCAAAGGCATTTAACATAAACCAGAGCTGCAACTCATAAGGGAAAGGTTCACAGATCAAGTAGATAAAATTTCAAATCTCCATGTTCCAAATTAAAATGCTGTCTTGTTTAGTAAAATCATACAAAATATAATTAACATGATTACAAATATATTTCTATATATAGATGGCTGTATAAACATGTAGTGCTTATTATGTTGAAAGAAATGATGTAGTATATGTAATACAGTTAGGTCTATATTTCAACATATTTTGTATATAAAATTAACTTACTGTATAAGTGATGTGAGATTCAAGAGCTAAAGAAAGAAAATAATGTCCACTGGAGCAATGACACAAGGCCACGCATGTGAGTGCAGGTCTGGTCACCTTTGGCTGTGCTAACACACTGACCTTGACATGAATGTGGGTGGGAAATTCAGCCCGATCATGGAGAGCTGAATGATTCCCATGCATTCCATCAGGAAGGGGTAAGAAAGATCCATTTCTACTATCATCCACTTGGAGAGCTGGAAAAATCTACCATTTCTTACTACTCATTTTCTCCACCTACTCATTTTCTGAGTAAGTGACTACATGAGGACAAGGACAAAATGATGGTTTATGCTGCCAAAAATTAAAGAGAAAACAAAACAAAAATCCCCTTATGGCTTTTCCAGTATATACATAAATAATCAACCTAGAGCTAGGTACTAAACATTTGAGAATGGAGCTGTTTTTTGTATTATGTTTAGTTTTTATTTATTGCTTAGAAGCAGAGAAATTATTATGCCAAGTGCTAAGTGATGTCTTAAAGATAATTCCAACCTTGCTCTTTTAAGTACCGCAAGGTTTCTTTAGATAAGTGCTGTATATTAACACACTCTATATAGTTTATTTCATTGTTCTAAAGGAAAGCTCTTATTTCTTTGGCCAAAATGGTAAAGAAAATAATTACATGTTCCATACTTATACTTTAAATATTTAGCATCAAAGATTTTATTTATGATAACTTGTACATGGTATTTCTAGAAAGTCTCTTCACATTTCCCTAACATTTTAAACTGAGGTAACTGAGTTCAACAGTATGCCCAAGTCAGAAAATAAAATTAAATTATTTGCTTCATTCTTAACCCCATTTTTCTATGCGAAATTGCTAGTGTTTTGTGACAATAAATAACTAGTTTTAACATATAGAAGAGGTTATACCTGCTTATTGACAAAAGTTATATCTAAAGCCAGCCTAGTTACAAAGAGATTTTAAATATTAATACTATATATATAAATATTTACTAACAAATAGACATATTACATAGATAATACTCATACTGCGAATAAGGAAATATGTGAGACTTATTTTCCACTTGAATATAATTTCAAAATAGAAACATGAGATAAATTTTTAGCAAACGTTAGTGATGAAAATTATAGCTCTAATATGGTATTCATTCATTGAGGACATGGAAAATGATCCATTGATAAAAAAGAGTACAATTATTAAAAGGAAAAATTCTCATTTTTCTTTTACTTATTTTTTACTTCCTGGAAAGAATGAAGATATCCATAAAGAAAACATAAGCAAAAAAATTTGAAATGGAAATTTAAAAGCTGTCATATTGTCAATTTATGTTTTCTGTTTATTATATATGTGTCAATTAGGGCTATTGTTTAAGTGGACATGGGGAATGCTAGTCAGGGAGAAAAAAATGTGGAACAGTTGAAAAGAGAACAAATTCATAATCAGTGCAAATTCATAATCAGGCCATTATCAGGGATATAGGCATGAAAACTTTTACACTCCCCACCCATCCAGTAACCATAGTCTTCTGTCAACTGCACCTGCTCTACCTACATACTCATTTGCTCTATTGACAATCTCAACATATACTGTCCTCAAATTTCTCACAATGTATGCATGATTATATGTGCATCTATAATATATATGCATGCACACTGTAAATACACACCTCCCTGTTCTAATCCTAGGAGTGATTAATACTTACCAACTTTCTCTTTCCCAGATTCCACAATTTGCATTATTCTCTTCTTTACCAGTTCTTTTTTCAGAAATTACTACCATCTGCTTCCTTTTATTTACTGAATCAGTTCCCTCTAAGAGCATTAAAGATTATGTAATACTCAAATTCAATGACCAGATTGTGTCCATATATGATTCAGTTTAGCATTTAGCAATACTGGGCCTGTCCTTCGTGTTCCATTTTGAAATCTAGGTTAATTTTTTGCTGTTTCTTTGGCCAGTATTTCTTCAGTCATTTTCTGTAGTGTTTAATTCTCCCACTCATGCATTTAATATTATTCCAATAATCTGACTTTCACCTTTTTATTTACTGATGACTTGTGAATGACCTTATCCATAATCATACTCTACCTATGCCTAATAAACTAATGTCTAGCGTCAATATTTTCTGCTTGAACTATTCTTCACATTTCTAAATCCTGTAACCTATTGTACACAAAGTCAAACTGTTTAATACCCATTTGTTTCTCTAGAAATCTCTTTTTCAAATCCAAAGCATTGCTTATGATTTTTTCTTCCTAGATTAATAGCTATAGCCTTGTATTTCATCCTCACAAACCATCTAATCAGCAAATTCTTTGAAACAAAACCCTTAAATATCCCCACTGTCATTAGACAATGTCACGGATTTAGGATTGTATACATAGACTACTATTCTTTCATCATTCCTTCAATTAACAATTAATTTATCATTCAATCATACCAGGATTCTTGGGTTCTGTTGACTGAACAAGGTTCAGTCCATAGCCACTAATGGTACCATAGTTGGGTTTCTGTTTTGGCTACAAACAGTTCTAAGTAAGACAGTTTCCAGGTGAAAAGGGAACCCGTTGAAGGCTTGGTTTTATCCTATTCAGTTCTAGAGCTTATTAACTAGTTCAATTCCTGACACATAGTAGATGATCCATACAACTTTTAAAATAATGAAAAAAAAAAAAAAGAATAAATAGCACCAAGAAATCTCTCTAAGAAAAAGCCTCCTAAAATCAGATCACTGAAGAAAAGTATCTGTCTCTCAGTTAGAAAGGCATATGACAGCAAACAGTGATCCACAGCTTCAGAAGCTTCTATTTCTTCATTTGGGTTAAATACATTTACAAGCATGAGAAAGTGATGAATTGTTAGTTAGAATACTGAGGTCAAGTCTACAATTTTCTTACCCTTCAATTATCCTTTAGTCTGAGAAAACTCACATGAAAGCACTATTTCTGGGTACCCATTAGCACAGCTACCATGTCAGTCCTTGGCATTTAAATTATGAACTACTAAATGGCAAGTACCAATTTTCCTCTTTAGGGTCTGACAATTTGAAAGATACCTGTGGGAATTTTTTCTCTTCAGAACATGATCCACTTTCTCATTCCCAATAGGAAGGAAATGCCTGTCTACATATCAATGATGGCCTATCCCTAAATAAATTATGATAGAATAATCAGGAAGCAACAAAAGGGTCATGTCAGAAATTTAGTATGGCATGTCTTATTTAAATAGGTATTTTTATTTCATAAAGTAAATAAAGACTTTCATTCCAATTCAAAAAGGCATATAAAGTAAATAAAAACTTTCATTCAACTTCAGAAAGTCTCAAGATGGATAATCGGAACTGTTTAAGATTAAAAGGAATGAATGAGTCCTTCAATTACCTAGTGTTTCTATTTGCATCTGTGTGGGAGTAGTCATACTCTATGTTTTTAAAATGTAAATTGAATCAATCCTGTAAGTGGTGTGTCTTTTTTAAAAATCTCATATCTGAAACTATCAAAAACCTGTTAGTCTTGCATATATTCACTGCTCTTCTTGATCTGCTCATCTGTTCTGGGGACTTAAGGTTGTTTCTGTATCTTGGCTACTGCAAATAGTGCTGCTATATACACAGAAGTGTAGATTAAATTAGTGTTTTTGTGCTTTTCTGATAGGTACCTAAGAACAGAATTGCTGTGTCATATGGCACATTCATTTTTAGTCTTTTAAGGAATCTCCATATTTCTTTCCATAGGGCTGAACTAGTTTATCTTCCTACCAATGCTATGATGATAGGAATCCATTATTTTGCACTTTTTTGTTTTGTTTTGTTTTGTTTTGTTTTGGATATAGACTATTCTCACAGAAATACTACTCAGCAATGAAAAAAGTTTTCATAGTCTTTGTTTCAAAATGGATGGGAGTGGAAGGGATTTTTTTTTTTAAAGATTTATTTATTTATTCATACAGAACTGGGGTACAGGCCAGAGATGCGGAGGGTGAGAGGATTCACCAGAGACAGAGTGGGGAGCAGAACAGGCAGATCGACGAAGTACACTGCTGAGGGGAGCAGCGGGCGGGCCAGGAGAGGTCTGCCACGCCATGTGGTCACCTCCGGGGCAGGCGGGAATTGAACTCATGCGGAAGCGGCTTTAGATTCTCAGTGCTGTGCTTTAACCCGCTGCGCCATCAGGGAGGGCCCGGAAGGGATTATTTTAAGTGAAGTGAGCCAGAGGAGAAAGAAAAAAGCCAGATGATTCAATTATATATGGGATCCAGAGAAAACAAAGAAAGAATCAGAGAAAACCATCTGTAAGACTGGTCCTTAAAAGCAGCCATTAGATCTGAAACATTGAGGAGAGAAGAAGAGGAAAGACATGGTAGAGTAGAAAACATGAGGGATCCATGGGGAGGAAGAGATATCATCCTCCCTTATTTTGCTTTTTGCCAGAGATCTGGGTGGGAGATACAAGATAGTATGGTAATTTGTGTAAAAGCTGCCTACATGTGATAGTACTACAGATAATTAATCTAGACTAAGACATAATAGTCAGTGTGAAGGGGATACAATTTCCATTAAAATGCTGGAAATTAATGAATGCCATATTAAAGCACTTTATGAAAAAGGACTATGCAATGGCAACAAAGCCCAAACAACATAAGTATTCATTACATCAAGTTCTGCTCATGTCAGGACATCAACCCTGTGTGAAGACTAAGTACTGAATGGTCGTCAAATGATCTCTCAGTGAACTCACACACACTAAATAGCAAAAAAGAATATATAAAAATATGGACAGAGGATGTGAAAAGGCATTTTTCAAGAAGATAAACAGATTCCAAATTATGAAAAAATGATAGCATCACTAGTCATCAAGAAACTGAAAATCAACACAATGGGATTTCACGTCATATATGATAGAATTTCTATTATGAAAATGTAAGAATTAAAAAGCAGTGGTAAGGATGTGGAGAAAAGATACCATGTACATTGATAGAGAAAATTATATATATACATATATATATATCATATAAACAAACATTGCATATCACAATGGAACATTACTCCATCATTAAAAAGGAGCATCGTGTCATTTTTGACAACATGGACAGACTGTGAGTGCATTATGCTAAATGAAATAAATCAGAGAAAAACAAATACCATATGATTTCAGTTATGTGGAATCTAAAATAAGTAAATAATCAAGCTCATAAACAGAGAAAGCAGATGATATTTGCCAGAGATAGAAGGTAGGGAATGTACAAACGAGACAAGTGCAGGAAAGGTATTAATTTGCAGTGAAAATAAGTTAGTAACGGAGATAAAATGTATATTATGGTGACTTAGTAATTCTGTTTTACATGTTTGAAAGTTCTTAAAAGTTCTTTTTTTTTTTTAAGATTTATTTATTTGTGCATACAGAACTGGGGTACAGGCCAGAGGCTCAGGGACGGCAAGAGGCTTCACCAGAGACAGAGTGGGGAGCAGAACAGGCAGATGGACGAAGTACACTGCTGAGGGGAGCAGCGGGCGGGTCAGGAGAGGTCTGCCGCGCCATGTGGTCACCTCCGGGGCAGGCGGGAATCGAACTCATGCAGAAGCGGCTTTAGATTCTCAGTGCTGTGCTTTAACCCGCTGCGCCACCAGGGAGGGCCATCTTAAAAGTTCTTATCACAAGAAAAATGTCTAACTCTATATGGGATGGATGTTATTTACACTTAGCATGGCAATTGCTGCACAACATAATAAAATCATTATGTCGCATACCTGAAACTCATGCTAGACTTCAAAAAACCAAAGGTGATGTGGCGACAAAGCCAAAGCAAAGATAGTGAGTTTAGAGTGTGCTACGTGTTCTGCTGTACTGAAGGGCAGACAGGTGGAAGACGAAGTGTCCTGATGGTTCTCGTCACGGCAGTTCTGTGTACAGGACTGAGCATCTTGATTCTGCTGAGTGTTAATGTCCGTCGTGTCCAATAAAGATTATGATATGCTTTCCTTGCACTGTTTGTGTGTGTTTCTTTTTTAGGTTTAAATATCTGCTGAGGTCCTTCCTGGCGGCACAGCAGGTTAAAGCACTGCACTGAGGAGCCAGAGCCACTTCCGCATGAGTTCGATTCCTGCCTACCCCGGAGGTGACCACATGAGGTGACCACATGGCGCGGCAGACCTCTCCTGACCCGCCCGCTGCTCCCCTCAGCAGTGTACTTCGTCGATCTGCCTGTTCTGCTCTATGGCGAAGCCTCTCACCCTCCACATCTCTGGCCTGTAGCCCAGTTCTGTATGAATAAATAAATCTTTAAAAAAAAATCTGCTGATACAGTTTATAAAAGTAAGAAAAAGTACCTGGAAATCATAAGAAATCAGTAAGTATTTATTTTTATTATGAGGCTTTGTTATTATCAGCACATTATCCAGCATATAGTAAATAAAACAAGTAGTAGTGTTCTTTATTATTGTGGATAATTATGGTTCAAATTGAGACGCTTAAAATGGTGTAATTTCAAGCGAAAACTGAGAGAGATAATGGTATATAAAAATTCAGGGTTTTCACAAAGAAACCATAATTAATACAGTGAAATGGTGGGGTTGAAGTAGGCAGGTCAGAAGAGGGAATTAACTTTGGAAAGAAGAGAGCACTAGCTTATGCTGAAATTAGAGCGATGAATAAATAGTAAGATCAAAATATTTGTGTGGGGAAAAAGGCTGTCTGGAGGACTTAGTGTGGATGGGCTTAATGATTTCAAGAAACAAATCTGCCCATGTTATTATGTGTTGAGCCTTAGGTGCTAGTGGGGTGAAGAAGAAAAGACTCTGGTTTGTAACAGCACTTGGAGAGATGAGCAGAGACCGAACCAAAGAGGTGAGTCAGACATCTGGTCAGTTACACTGCCTTAACCTAGAAGCATCCATGCCTACATGCAGGCTACTCTATAGGCCTTGCAAAATCACAGTTCTTTCTTTACTAACTATAATAGAATCCATAAAGGAAGCAACACACTTTTTGAAGAAAACAAATAATATTACCTTATTTCATGGAACATTCTGTCTTCAATTCTTGGCAATTATAACTTATCAAAGCTAAGGCTGAAGAAACTGAAACCACAGACTACCATATTTTCAGGGTATTGTAGGAAAAAAAAAAAAAAAACACCCTTACATTATTTTGTAAGTAGGCAGCAGGATATAAAATACTCTTTCAAGTGACCCAAGAATGGGGAACCTTGACTACTTTTATTATCATAGAAGTAGGCATCTCAGAAGAAAGTACTCTAGAAAAATAAAACGAGGGCTTCCCTGGTGGTGCAAGGGGTTAAGTCTCAGCAATATAAAGCTATTGGCAGCATGAGTTAGATCCCAGACCAGCGAGCTAAACCATATGGTGCTCCCTGGCTAGGGAATTGACCCACCTGGCACGGCAGACCTCTCCTGTCTCACCCGCAGATCCCTTTAGCAGTGTATTTCAGTAGATCTGCCTGTCCTGCTCCCCACTCTGTCTCTGGTGAATCCTCTCACACCTGCACGCCTGGCCTGTACCCTAGATTTTGTATGCATAAATAATCTGAAGAAAAAAAATGACCCCAGGGATAATCTGTCTCACATATTTTGGAGGTATTTTGACAAAATAGCTCAGCTTCCCTTTTTGGCAGAATTAATAAAAGAGGTACTCCATATATTCCAATAAGTCTAACACTCAGCTTCTCTCTTTTTTTTTTTTAAGATTTATTTATTTATTCATACAGAACTGGGGTACAGGCCAGAGGCTCAGGGGCAGTGAGAGAATTCACCAGGGACAGAGTGGGGGAGCAGAACAGGCAGATCGACGAAGTACACTGCTGAGGGGAGCAGCAGGCGGGTCAGGAGAGGTCTGCCGCGCCATGTGGATCTCCTCCGAGGCAGGTGGGAATCGAACTCATGAGGAAGTGGCTTCAGCTTCTTAGTGCTGTGCTTTAACCCGCTGCGCCACCAGGGAGGGCCTCAGCTTCTCTTTTAAGGGAAGAGAGCCATAAGTTTAGCGTAAATGAACAAAAATGAACGAAATCAGATGTTAGGATCTGGAGCACCTTTCTGCTCAGTCTTATCTATTCTTCACTGTAATTCATTTTTGTCACAATTCATTTTTTCACAAAGTAAAAGCTATTAAGTAAAAAAAAAGTTTTGATAATAAATGTGGGAAACATTATGTATTTAATGACAATTCAACATATTCAAACAAATTTCACAGACAGAAAAATATATCAAGTGAAAATGAAAATTCATGAACACAAATGAGATCACTCTAACAGCAAACTGAGTTTGTACATAACATGTAATATAAAGAGAAGGGGGGGTTATCATAGTCCCAGAGAAGGTAGAGAACACCTAATAACAAGTCAGGGTTACTTAAAAAAGGATGAAAGTGTGACCATCCTATTCAGTTGCATTTGAGCTATTATTCTTTATCACCTATGCTTCCTGTCTGCTCAATTTCATTTGTTCCTCATCTTATGAGACACTGTAAACATTTCACTCAATAGCTCTTGGGCAATTTTTACAATTCTATCCACATAAATAATAATCAGAAGCATTTGTGGTGAGTTTAAAATTCAAACCTGGCAGGTATATCAAGCAAAACCCCCACTTAAGGACTCATTATAACTTAAACTCGTTCTTATCTAATAACGTAAGAGGACTATTTCTTTTCATATATGCGACTTAAATGAGATTCTTCTTCTCAAAATAGAATTTACTTCTTGGTCCTTAAAAACTTGTGAATACATTTAATACCTGTTAAAGCACTTTAGCATTCTTTCATAGTTATTCTTTTTGTTTTACTTTCTCAAGTTGGGGTCTACCTTTTTAATTTATTGTTAGGAGGTCTCTATATTTGGATTTGGGTCCTTACATTGGTAGAACTATTTTGGAAAAATACTTACAGTTATCCACGAAAGTTGAACACATGTATGGTGTGTATGAAACACGTGGAGGCGGTGCTTTGCCCACCTGAGACTACGCAGGTGCCTATCTTTTCTTTCTCTTTTTCCTAGCAAACCCATCCTTTTCAAATGTAGAAGATAAAAAGAAGAGAGAAAAAGCTGGAGGGCCACCAGGATAGAATCAAATCAACTATTCCATATTTATTCAATGGAATGTGACACAGCCTAATTAAGAATGAATCGCTGGTATACACAGTAACACAGATAATGTAACATATGTATATTTTAGTTAAATTATCCAGCATCAAAATAGTAAATGATTCATTTGTGGGAACCAAAAGAAAATATAGTGGTTATTTTTTTGGGGGGAAGGAGACCCAGAAAAAGTAAAGGAATCCTTTAGGGTCCTAAAAGGATGCTTATCATATAATGCATACTTATGAATTTCTCATGGTAAATATTAAACATTGTTCTATATAAGTTATACATTACCATAATTTGGAATTTAATTTTGTTCCTGATTTAAAAGCTTTTCCTTGATAAACTATCAAGTAGGAACAGACAGTACAAAAATAAAATATAAAGAATATTTATCATGACAGATGAAAATGCCTCATACTATAAAATATATAAAAGAGGCCCTCCCTGGTGGCGCAGCGGGTTAAAGCACTGCACTACAAAGCTAAAGCCACTTCCGCATGAGTTCGAT